>NC_140957.1:98318975-99518975 GCF_014529385.1 Adiantum capillus-veneris
CAAGCTTACATCAGAATGGCAAGAAAATGAAATAGACAACACATCACCAACACATCAACTCTGTGTAATCAGAAGGAAAAAAGATGAAATAGACATCCTACGTGTAGGATGTCTATTTGACTTTTTTGACCAACAGGAGATGTTTGATCATTCCAAATCCAATCACCTCATCATCAGGAGCCCATATATCAAGTTTGAAGCCATTCTAATCATTTTTGACCCCCAACACTATCAAGATACACTTTTTGAGCCCAAAAACACCACACAGGCCCTTACAAGCATCAAATCTTGTCCAAATCCAAATCCAAGAACATGGCCATATTCCATAGGCCAACGATGACCCACAGGACAAGTTTCATGTCATTTTGATGAAAAAGACATCCTACGCGTAGGATGTCTTCAGTATAAATTTAGCCTTTTGTGCAAAGAGTGACATCATGGGAGCCAGTACCATGGTGCAATAAGCCCATATACCAGTTTTCAACCCATTTGGACATCAATTGCTACCTATAATGGACTTTCTACCCAAATTGTAACCTAAAGCCTGAATCAGCCCAAAAATCCATTTTTTGCTATCCAAATTCAAATCCAAGCATATAGCCATGTTCCATGAGCCTTACACTACCAGTATGTCAAGTATGAGCCAATTCGGATGAAAAAGACATCCTACGCGTAGGATGTCTAGATGAAAATTTTTGGCTAGATTTGCAATGTGAGCACATGCACAGCTTCGCAAGTTCCTTTTAAGCTTTATTTTCAATTTTCAAGTCATTTGGATAGTTAAAACTCAGTTTTGTACCTAATATGGAAAAAACGCTAACTTCGGACTACTAAGTGCAACAGGATCTATGGCAGCTTCGAAGTCACCGGCAAAGAAGAAGAGAATGACCATCAAGGATTACCTGGAAGAAGTGGAACCCTTCGTCATTCCAAAAGGAACACTAAAGCCCACCAGCACATGGATACAAGAAGATCTGTTAGAGTCCAACGACCTAAAGATCTACCAAGGAGTGTTCAAGGACACTAAAGGCAATGTTATAGAGCTACCAATGCTGCCGCAAGAGCTCAATGAGTTCGTACGAAGCAAGATAGCCTGATACTTGGAGAAGATTGATCTCCACAACTACTTTGAAGCAATACCGGTAGGGGTGGACATCAAAAGAGTCTGGGATTTTGTGGCAACCATCAAAGAGGATGGAGTGGCCAAAGTAACAGATCTAAAAGGCAGGCCAGGAACGGAGATAATAATCATTGAGCGGGTTGTAGCAGATGCACTAGACCTCTCTAACGAGGGCGATAGTGTAACAAAAAGAAGGGATGAGGTAAAGGTGTACCATGAGAAAAAGGGGAATTACACCTTTCAAGACATTGCCAACCCGAGAGTGGCAATCATGAGCCAGTTATACAACCAGTACTTCCACATGTGCACGAAGAGGCCACAGAAGTACAAAATGCCGCCAGGTGCAATTGCCACGACATTCACTTGGGCAATGACGAAAGGCACCCCAAAGATAATCAACTATGCGGCATATATACATGACAACCTAGTAAAGATGGGTAACAAGAAGCCGACCTATATAGTGCTAGAAGAACTAATCACCAAGGTGATTTATGGGGCACTACACGCAAAGGGAAGGTGGTCTGACCCCCCGTCTCAAAATGATTGGCTGAGGCTAAAAGAAGACAAGGAAGATGAGCTGCAAAGAGCACCAAGGGTGGAAACAAGATTGAAAAGACGGCTAGAGCCATTTCAAGAGGAGCAGCCCGAGCAAAAGAAAGGGAAGAAGGAATTTGCTCAAGTGCCGGCCAAAGAAACAAGGTCATAGAAAGCAGCAAGACTAGAGAGGCTGATGGAGAGCTTCCGAGCAGAGAGAGCCCTCAAGGGTGATTTAAGTGAACTCTGGAAGACTTCTCTAGAGTCTATGTCAGGATCGTCCAGAAGAGTGCAAAGGGACCGATTTGAAGACTATATCAAGAATATTGAGATTCTTGATGCTGCATCAGAGAACATTCCACATGTCCCTTTCACAGAGCAGGAAGTACAGCAAATAAGGCAGAAACTGCTAGATGAGCAAGAGAGCCAAGAAAGAGAAAGAAAAAATAAAGCAGACAGGGATTTAAAGGGCAAGCCATCATCTCTACCGGCCAGCCCTAAACCCAGCCCACAGCCATCACCATCGCCCTCACCACCTCCTAGCAGCCCTCCACCAGAAGATAAGGAGGCTAAGGACAAACAAGAAGAACAGCAAGCAAGTGAGCAAGAGTAGAGACAATATTGGAGCCGAAAGAAGAGGCTAAGCCTCAAAGTGAGCAAAAAGAATTAGAGGATTCTTATTATGCATTTTGGACCTGCTAGCTACAAGATATACGAAGGAAGAAGCCGCCACAGTCGCATTCGACTTGGCGAGGACAGGGCCTAAAGAACAGATGCAAGGCATCAGGCTAGTAGAGTTAAAGGAAATTGCTACAGATACAGTGGACCTGCACCCGCCCTCCAACGATTGGGATGTGGTGATGACAAAGCTAACAGAGTTGAGAGCACAATCCATGGCTTCAGAGAAATAGATGACAGCTCTCAAGGCCACTGAAGTAAAGATTCAAATGGAAGTAGACGCTCTGCAAGGACAAAGCTAAAGGCAAAAGGAGAGGGAAGTTGAGCTACAGGCCAGCCTAGCAAGGGCACTACAAAACTGCCAGGCAATGGAAGAATCAAATCAGGCAGCCGCAAAAAGAATGCAAGCAGTTGAAGAAGAGTGTCAGCATCTCAGCAAGTCACTGCTAGATGCCGAGAAGGAAAGAGATAATCTGACACTACAGTTGGCAGAAGAATCTAAAGAAGTAGAAGCCATGAGGAACGCCAAGGAAAGAGCAGAGATAGATCAAGAAGCAAGCCAGGATGAGGTCCTTGAGCTCAAGGACCAACTCAAAGTAAAAGACCAGACCATCCAGAGGCTGCAAGCATCACCTGCTAGAGTCAGAGCTACTAGCTCGACTCAAATCACGACTGAGAGTCAACTCTATGAAGAGCAAATGCAAGAACTTCAGAAAGAGCTGACTCTAGAGAAAAAGAAGAGATTGATGATGGCAGAAGGATCTATAGTCATGCAAACGAGAATGGAAGAGGGCCAAAAAGCCCTGCAAGAGGAAGTACAAAGCATGAAGAGAAAGCTCGAGGAGGCGGAAAGAATAAACGCCGAACTTAATGACCTCCTCATGAATATGGGAGAAGAAGTAGAAACGGAAAAACAGAAACTCTTGAGGCAAATTGAGGAGTTAAAAGGACAGCAACAAGCAAGAGAGCCAGAGAGCACAAGGTCAGCCGCCAATGAGGGCATTGACCTAGAAAATGTGGCAGATCCGGTGGACACACCTATGCAAGAGGAAATCCTAGAAGGGTCCTCTCAAGAGCCACAGGATCTAACACAGGAAGAGTAAGAAAAATTGCGTAAAGCAATAGAGGTGGAGCTCAGAGAAACCACAAAGGAAGCCTTGGAGTGGGAGCAGAGGGTCTTTGACCATTTAGAAGATCAATGCCAGCAACCTCAGGCGCGAGTGGCTTCAACCCTCTCTCTCATATCCATTGCTGAAATATGAGGCAGCTACCATAAACAAGCAGATCAGAGAAGAGCCAGCCATACCCCTTTACAATGCAGATATCTCAAAACCAGAAGGGGTCAAGCTCATTGTGGATTCTCAGCCAAAGTGGAGGAAGGCCTGGCTTACAAAGTACCCACAATACCTAATCCACTTGGTAGAGGCACCGAAAAATATCAGAGACAACCTCAGCTTTTGTCCTCTACCAAGGATTAGGACGTGGAAAGCGCAGGAAATATTGCAAAGAAGCCAACCCACTTGGTTGAACTACCCTAAGTTGTCGGGCTTGAAGGCAGGTGAGAGAATAAGAATCCAATACATGGTGAAAACCCTAACGGGCACCATAAAGTTGTTCACTGGCTCACCTGACCTTACATGCATTATGATGAGGAAAATGTGCAGATGCCTCTTAGCAGTGTTCGAGACTTTCAAGCCAGGACAGGTGACCGACAGCATCTTTTTCTTCCATGATACATACATATGCGCTTATGATGTGTCTAGTCAGCCTTCCAAGGAGGTGATACATGCGCTGTATCAAAGGATAATGTTTCTACCATCCTATCACCTCCAGGATTTTGAAGAATCATTCTACACAGGCTTCTTCACCATAAACACTGACATTTTTGGCCCGACAATGATGAACCTACACGCAAGATATGAATCTCTGCTAAAGATGCGAGAAACAATACGATGAAGAAGCAGATCAACGGCCATGTCGGGGACGACATGAGCAAGTAGGAAGGGAGTGTTAGAAGCTGGACACACCCCACGGCACTAACTACTCGGAGGATTATTATTTTTGTAATTATTCATTCATTGAGGAAAACCTGATTTTTCACCTTGTAAATATTGGGACTTACAGAAGTTTCCAGATTGTATCCCAGTTTTGATAGTTAGATTGATTAGATGGTTGATTTTGGAACTTTAGGGTTTGAGAAATTGTAAGGTATATATACCACTTTTTGACCTTAATGAAAAAACCTTTTGTCATTTTAAAAAGAAGTTTTGAAGTCTGTGAGTGAGCGTACTGTGTACGAGAGAGAGTGTGTGAGCTTCATCTTGATGCTACGTGTGCTCCCGTGGTTGGAATCGAGTGCGGAGAAGTGCAGTGTGTTGCCCCCGATGAGAGCTACGCGCCGATACCTACATTGCGCGTGCACGGTCCGGTTTTGCGACCTCCTTCTACGAGCTTCATCGGGTGTTTGGGTGAGCATACGTTGTCCGATTCTGCATTGCAGCATATCCACACGTTCACATTGAGTAGAACTACACATTAGACACTTTAGATTTCAGAAACGAAGACCTGCAGCTTTCGGCCAGACATCTTACGTGTTTCTGCACCAGGTGTTTTGGGTTGGGATTTTGGTTCATAGACCTTAGGGAGAGCGACCTATTGGTATTAGTAGGGTCTCCTTCAAGTTCTATGGTGTTTTGAGATTGTTTGATGGGTGTTCGGCTCTAGAAAGCATTGTAGGAAGTTTCCTCTTATGCACTCTTGAAGGGTGTGACTTAGGCAATTGGTAGAGACCTCTGTAAGAATTAGTTAGGAGTCGGTCAAGTGTAGGTTGACATCTTATGCTTGCTTCCACGCGTATGCAGGTCGAGCTTCATCCTTAGCTGACATTACATGTTAGGTGAGTTCTCGCTGTGCTGACGTCCGTCGCGGCGTATTCGTCCAACAAGAGGTGACGTGGAGTTTGGGGCTAAATTATTTAGGTCATTCATGTGAAAAATTCCTTTCTCTTCACTCTTATGCTACGCTATGTATTCAAAAATAATGTCTATCTCCTTCTCTTACAATCTTTCACTATCAGTGTGTGTGTGTGTGTGTGTGTGTGTGTGTGTGTGTGTGTCCTAGTCTAAGTGTGTGTACTTGGGTTTTGGGAGAGATGGTGAGAGATTCATGGGTATGTTTGTGAAGAAATTTAAATTGTTCAAGCAATCATTCTCCTGAAATTCTCTGAACATATATACTTGAATTGCAACGTTCTTAGATAACACTTGACTTTGCTTCAGCTATGAATGTATTGCTTTTGAAGCTCTTGAACTCGCTCAACAAAGTCTAGAATCACAAATCTTTGAAATTTTAGAATGTAATTTACCTTTGATACTCCATGCAATTCCAATTCCTCTTCACAGCACTCGAGATATCCTATTGGATACTTAGGGGGTCCACCTCAAAAGATGTAGATGTAGCACGTGAGTTCATCCAAAGGGGTTTTCTATATACCAAAGAGTTACGAAATTACATATACAAGAGAGGTATAGAAATGGAAAATTGAAAAAAAATTTACAAGTTTATGAAGGAAGAGGGGTCTTTTAATTCATGTATATGTAGAGGGATTTTAAAAATACCTCTTGAAATGCTATAGGTATTTTTGGAAGGTGGGACCCCCCAAGTCTAGATAGTAGCCATCAAAGATGCTCTGATTATAAAAAACTAAGTGTTTGGCATTTCAAGAGCCTATTGCTGCATCATCTTATGCTTTACAAGCTCATCAAACTACTTTTTTGCCATTGGAAACTCCTTTTTTAACATCCTCCTCCTCCATCCATTTAGTTCATCTACTATAGATTGCTTTGCTGCAAAGTTTTTTCTTTTCAAACCTATTCCAAAATTTTGATTACTTAACTATAATTGATTTTCATATTTTTACTATGTAGCCTCTTGGTACTGCATGAAAGCAGCAAATTGTTGCATCATGATCTTTTGCATCATCTACTCTTGCAGTAAAGCTATCTTTTGCATCATCTACTCTTGTATTATAGGTATCTTCTCAAGCACAAATTTCCCACCTTGGCTTACTTTGCATCAGGCTCACCAAAGATGTGAGGTGATATGTGTTTTCAAGGTAAGTCCAGTCAGCATCAAGATGCTTGCTATGAGGGGAAAGTGAGAGAGTGATGCACAACACAAGAGAATTGGCTCAAAAGATACCTAAAAACTCTTTCAGATTGATATAACATAATGAAATTGGAATCTAAATAAAATATTTAACTATAATGAGCACTATGTGCTCTTAATTCCATTGAGCATGAGTGAAAGCATGAACATCAAAGCTTCTGGCAAAGGGGAGCATGCGTGAGGGCTTAAACTTCCTTTCTTTTGCTCCTTCCTCTTCCCCTTAATTTCAGCCACCTCAGCTCCATTCCCTTACTCTTTTGGACCCTTTGTGGAGCACGCCTTGAACTTGATTTTTGTTGATTCTAAAACCAGGCAAGAGTGTTAGTGCATATATTGAGAGAAATAAAGAGATGTCTCGCCCCTTCTAGTGGAAAGTAATAACTTCTTTTCTAGTTTTTGCCTTCCAAAACACATGTACGTCACAAAAGCTTTGAAAATTTCTTGTTCCCTAAAAACATATTCTGTATTGCTTGTAACCTCTCATGCCATTGCTCATTCTTGTTTTCTATATTTGACACCCCTCAAAAACAACATCCAACAATTGCTCTTGTAAACCCCTTCTCTTGCTCATTTTCAATCTCTCCTTCTACCTTGTTAAAACTTTCCTTTTATTGCTCATTATCTCCACTTACTTGCTTGCATCTAGTTCTTCTCCATCTCAAAAATATCCTAGAAAAATATTCTTCATGACTTCCCTGTTTCTTTTTAAAATTCTACATGTAAAACCTTTGCTTTCCTCTCGAAAAACTCCCAAAAGAGCTCTACTATTGTTTGTTGATCGTCCTTGTTGCTCGGCATCAAAATCCTTGCCATAACTAACTTTTTTCAATGCCTCTTATAGCACCATTGGAAAGCTTCCTTGATTATGTGGCACTTTGTCATTGGATCTACTCCGAAATTGGTAGCTATGGCTCCAAAATCTTGCACACTATCTTCTTTAACAAGTCCCATTTTTTGCTTGTCATCATCCCCTTCTCTGTAGCGGTTGCCACCTTGAAAATTTCCAGCCCTATCTACCTTTTCTTTTGCCCCCATCACCTGTTCTTTTATTTGCAAATTGAAAGTTCTATTTAAAGTGGGTGACCTTGGTTGGCCACCACATTGCATACATTTTGGCTCAAACACTGCTAAACACAACATGTTTCTTCAATGACCCTAATATGCGAGAATAAGAACAACCAAAGTATCCATGCCACTTCCATGTTGGGCATAATCCCACAATCAATGTACTCCAAGAGATAACATCTCAGAAAAGAAGATCCTTAAGCACTTTTGTGCCACCACATTTGGCATAAATATGGGCCAGAGAATTGTTGAGCACAACAATTGGCGTACATATTTATTAAAGCTTTTTCAATCAAACACTTGGCTCACATATCAAGCAACTCATAGCACAACATCTTTTCTGACCCAGTTTTTTCAAAAAAATCAACTTGAAGCTTCCTTGACACTTCCATATTTGCAATGGCAATGAAGCCATATTAGCATATCTTGGAAGCAACTTGTTCCAAATAACAACATTTTTAATAGAAAGCATACACCCAAGTTAATAACAGATGCAAATAATTTACCCAAGTGATGATACTATCCAAAAATTGACATCCTTTTTGAATTTATCCTTCTGGATGTGGAGCGTCATGATAATAGATTTGGAGGTGATCTCTTGGGCTACTAACCATAAAACAAGAGGGAGAGCGTGTAACAAAACGAGGCAATAAGAGAGATAAGAATTGACCAAAAAAGAAACAAAACAACACAAGGTATTATTAATCTTTTGAAGCTTCTACATACATATAGTTTCTTGAATAATATTAGCCATAGATTTTACCATTTAAAATCCACATACCAAAGAGTGGTCAGCATTTGCTAACTAACACAATAATTTCCCACACGGTGTCAGGAGTTTTTGCAAGAAGTGATTGCGCATATGTACATACACAAGCATGCTGCATTGAATAAAGGATTGCCCATTTTTTAGAGCCAGGTGGTTACATGGGGCCCACATGTGTACAGGTAGGACAGCATGTACATGGTGCATCGATTTTCACTATCACCAATACCAATGTGCTTTTTCTATAATAATGAGAAGTTGGTAGCACATAAAACTTCTCGAGGAAGCTATCCACGGGCCGACAACATGAGGTAAGCAGGTGCGTCAGATGCCATCAGTGGCGTCAGAAGGTCGAATGGGGTCAATATTTGCACGTGGATAAGTACGAACACAACTTGCGTGTTTTCTTGTGATAATTATGCAAAAAGGTCATCATGAGAACTATATATGGGGGCCACTTCACATAGTTGTGGGATGCATTATTGGAAAAAGTTGAGTGCTAGGTGTGCGGATGGATGTAAGGGTGACAAAATGCACTGCGTGGCCAGTTTTTGGCCTGTTCGGGGCCTGTTCGGGGTCTGTTTGAGGTCAATCAAAAGGCCAAAGGTGCCCAAGTGATAAAGTGAAGTTTAGACACTGAAAAACCTGAGAGAAGACCAGAAAAAACGTGGAGAGAAGAGGAGGAACAGCCGCAACTAAGTTTTTGTTGTTTTTGGAGCCTGTTTTGGCCATAAATTGCTCATCCGAGGTCGGATTTGAGCACTTTAACATTGTAGACTAGGGTTTTGGGCCATTCCAGACACGATGACACTGTCCATTTTTCCAAATTCCTCATTGTTTTTTTTTTTTTTGATTGTGTAAGTTTCTCCTATGAGCGAAGCCTCTGCTCCAATTTGTGATTGTATCTAGCATATTTTACCCATATTGTGTGAGCTATTTGTCCCGTTGGTGTTGGCCCAAGCTCAATTGTATCTAAACATCAAAAAATTTCCTCTTTTGAGCTGAGTTTTTTGGGTGTGTGTGTGTGTGTGTGTCTGTCTGGAGTGGACAAATGGATAGTCTCTCTCCTCTCACTCCATTGGTGCATTCCTTGTCTTGACTAGGTGGGTTGTGTAAGCCGAGTGGTGCCCCATAGTGTGTGTGGGTATTATCCCAAGAGTGTGTGTCAAGTGATTATAGAGGCTTTGTGTGTGTTTCCATCCCGCTCACATTCTTTTGGTGTCGCCCTTGAGGATCTTCTTTGAGTACCTTCAGCTTCGGCATTACAGGTTGCAGGTTACAGGTTACAGGTACAGGTATAGGTGATTCACACAAGTACAGGTACAGGTAATTCACACAGGTACAGGTAGCTAGAGTAGAGTGATACACTAGCAAGTGGGAGTCACTTGTGGTTGCCGTGGGTATGCATCATTTAGCGCTTGTTTGAGCGCATTGTCTGGTATTGTATGTTACTTGTGGATACTGCCATTGTACACCTTTGTGGAGCCATACTGGGTTTTATTTGGCAGTCCCAACCATTTCTGAGACTTGGTTTAGAAGATAGTCATTTTTGAGACTTGACTATATGAGATTTGCATAAGCTTTCCTGAGAGGGTCAATAGCGTGAGGTTTTATTGAGCTGGGGGATTCTCAAATGTGAGATCATTTCGGTAATACAGGTAGCTAGAGCGCCTTTTTTGTGACCTCGCCATAGGCTATGTACTAGTGATTCCTACTTGATGCTCGGGTTCTATTGTTGATAGGTTATGCATACATATACAATCTATATTTTGGGTTCTTATTGCTCTACTTCTGGGGAAACTCTGCCAAAATTTTTCCAAGTTGTGATGGCTGTTTTTTTGGTCTTTTGAGCCATTTATGTTGTTATGCTGCTAAAATTCACGCAAAATCAGAGGATGAGTCAGACGTGCCTTCTTGGGAGTTGCATGGTTGGCTTTAATGGATGATCAAAACGGACCTCAATACACTCCTTTTCATGTAACTCAGAGAATCCAGATAAATGTTCATGTGTCCAGGAAGATATTTTTCCAACAGCGCATAGTATTTATGTTCGGGCCAGGAAGATTAAGAGAGAAATTGGAATGCCCTTTGCCTGTTGTAATTCCGATGATTAACTATGAACACTCATTTGAAGTGCATGTGTTTGTCCTTATATAAAGACAAGCTCCATTAAATTTTCTAGGGATTGAGTGAGTCAAAAGTTTTGGGTTCTTGCACGTGTGTTCGAAGGGGTTCTCAAAGCATTGAAACTTGGGTAGCCATGGCTTTCTCTTATTCAAAATTTCATGGAAGAAATGATAAAGATGTGGAAGACTTTTTGGAAAGATGGAGGTTGCCTGCATTAGCAACCAGATTCATGACTTGGTGCAGATGTTACGTCTTCTCCAGATTTTTTTGAAGAGTGATGCACGAGTTT
The DNA here is from genome assembly GCF_014529385.1 of Adiantum capillus-veneris. Classification (NCBI taxonomy): domain Eukaryota; kingdom Viridiplantae; phylum Streptophyta; class Polypodiopsida; order Polypodiales; family Pteridaceae; genus Adiantum; species Adiantum capillus-veneris. The sequence goes on from NC_140957.1 coordinate 98,329,722, forward strand.
GGTCCAAAGCATTTGAAGAGGAGTTGCATGTGGCTGATCCACCTATAAGATTGAGTTGGGAAAATCTAAGGCATGGATTAATAATGAAGTTTGTGAAGACAGAAGATCCTGACAAAGTGTGGCAAGAAGGACAAGGTCTGGTGCAAAAGGAAGGTGAGCCTGTAGATGCATACATACGTAAGTTTTCAATGGCATGGGAGAGGATGTGCAAGGCCTTAGCACCACAGGTACCCCCACTTGACATGATGAAGAAGGATAGATTCTTGGCTGGTCTTTGGGAGAATATACATTGGAGAGTGGAGCTGAAGAAGCCTAGAACATATGAAGATGCATTGGAGGTGGCAAGGAACAAAGAGTGGAAGCTGAGGAAAATGAGCCAGCTAGGGGTGGAGTCTTTGCCCAGGAGTTCTGAATTTCAGCCTATGGATTCTTTGCAAGGTCGCATGCCAGGGGTTCATCATGAACCAATGGTTTCCATTACTCCTCAAGTTATGCTAGCAGTGGTCACCACAGCAATGCAAGATGATGGGTTAAGGCAAGACATGAGGCAAGTGGTGAATTTAATGAAGAATCTTAGCCTAAACATGCTATGTAATGTGGGAAATAATCGAGGTCGAGAGAGGTTTGCAAATCAGCCCAGGAGGTGAAGAAAGACCCAGGAATGGTGTTGGACAAAGCAATGGTAGAGTCTAGAGGCAGACACCCACATGTTATAATTGTGGAGAGTTGGGACACATCAGCCCGCAATGTGATAAGCCACCAACGATGGTGGGAGACATGTATCCATTGCCAAGACAGGTGCTAACTAGGTCAAATGAATATGGCATTGAAATTAAGGGAGAAGAAGGAACTAGTGGATTAACCCAAGAGGAAAAGGGAAAGACAAAAGTGATAGGTGTGGTCACCTTGGAGAAGGCAGCAAAGCTGGTGGATACATTAGTGATGCCTGTTGGGAAGAGTACCACAGAGGACAAGGAAGGAATAAGTGCCCCAGGTCCTAGTAAGAAGAAGGGAAATATCCATGAAGGCAATGATGTCAAGGCCAAGAGGAAAAGAAGGGCTCGTCGCAAGTTTCATGTTTCAGATTTTCCACTAGGGGAAGGGTAATTAAGCTATGACTTGAAGGAGGATCTGACAAGCAAGAAGGCAGATGTTACTTTTGGGTAGCTTATAGAGATGGTGCCTAAGCTAAAGCAACAGTGGAAGAGGATCGTTAACCCAATGGAGAAAGAGCAAGAGAAAGGTTCAATGAAGGTGTTGGTGATGGATGAGCTACCATACATTTTCCCAATAGTAGATATGTGGCACAAAAGAAAAAATATGGGACAAGGTTATGTGGATGGTGGAGCCCAAATATGTGTCATAACACACTCATGCGTTGAGAAGATGGTTCTTACAGTGATTGGGGTGTCAGGCTTTCGGATCAGATTGGCAAACCATCATAAAGTAAAATTTTTGGGTGTTGTAAAGAGCTTAGAAGTGGAGGCATATGATGCAAAGGTAGTGGTTGATTTTCATGTGATGCCAACGGGGTTGGGAGCATATCCTATTATACTGGGCAGACCATGGTTACGTGCAGTGGGAGCTGTTCAAGATTGGAGACGTGGTACGATTAGCCTCTATGGAAAGACAGGTGCCAAGAAGCTATACAATATGGACACAAGGAAAGTATTGGAAGAGCTTTATGAAGATGAAGATGAGTCTAGTGATGAAGACTATTCCACAGTGACTAATGAGGACATTGATAGTACTATCAGTTGTGATGAGGATGTTGATGGTGCTTTTCTTTTGATGGACAAAGAAATCCAGGAGTCTGGTTTAGTCGCATTTGCAAATGAGATTAAAGATGAAAGTGAAGGGCCTTATGAATTGATTGAAGGGCTGATGCAAACCAAGGTTGAATTGTCAAAGAATCAAGAATTGATGACACAAATGATCAGTGGAGATCTCTCAGCTATGGAGAAGGAGATTTATTTGCACATGCTGGCTAGTTTTCCTGATTTGTTCATTACTTCATATGAAGAGATTAGACGGTTCAAGGGAAAAGAGATGCATATAGAGATGAAGGAAGGTGCTAAGCCAGTGCGGTAAAGGCTAAGAAGGATGGGTCAAGAGCAGATGGAAGCCTTGAGGGAAGAGGTGGACAAGTTATTGAAGGCAGGGTTCATAGTCCCTGTGTAGACCACAGAATGGGTGAGTCCAGTAGTAGTCAGTCCAAAGAAGGATGGAAAGTGGAGGATTTGTGTAGATTTTAAACCCTTAAATGCAGCCACTAAGAAGAACCCATATCCTCTTCCATTCATCGATCAGATCTTGGATTCAGTGGGGCAGGTAATGAGAGGTACAGTGTGTGTGATTGTTTTTCAGGCTATTTTCAATTGAAGATTGCTCTTAAAGACCGAACAAAGACAACTTTCATTACGCCATGGGGCTGTTATTGCTACACGGTATTTCCATTTGGGTTGTCAAATGGACCATCTTTCTATCAAGAGAGAGAAAATTGGGTATTGGCACCATTCATTGGTAGTTGTGTTAAAGCTTTTAAGGATGACTTCTGTGTCTACAGCAGTAGGGTTGAACACCATGAGAAGCTACAGATGGTATTGGCTCAATATGATGAATGTGGCGGACAACTAAATCCAAAGAAATGTCATCTAACACAGCCAAGGGTGAATTTATTGGGCCACATGGTGTTAGAAAATGGCATTGAGGCTGATCCAGACAAGGTTAAGTCTATTATTCTTCTTCCATCACCTACGAGTACAAAGCAATTGGCAACCATTATACACAAAGTAAAGTACATGGTGTGGTTTATTCCATTGTCTTCACAACCTCTTTATCCATTAGAACAAGTGGCAAAGCATGATCCATTGCAATGGGATGACAAGTGTGAAGAAGTGTTTCAAGAGGTGAAAGAGGTGTTAGGGGGTTGTCAGCCATGCAGGCTCCTGATTGGGAGCAAGTGTTTTATGTAAATCCATCAGTAGGGGATGATGCCATTGGAGCCATGCTATTGAAAAGGGGAAGGGCAGCCATTACATGAGGCCAGTGTATTGTGCAAGCCGAGTGAATCTGGTAGCAGAGAGAAAATTCTCGAAAGTAGAGCTAGTGATGGCCAGTGTAATATTTTCTTGTCGACAATTTCGTCATTACTTGCTACCACGACCTTTTGTTTTCCTGATGAGTTATGCCTTTTTGCCACAGTTAATTAATGGCACTAACATTTCAAATGTGGTCAAGAAATGGGTAATTGAGCTGCAAGAGTTTGAGTTATCTTTTCTAATGCAAGATAGTACAAGGGCTACCCTAGCTGATTTGCTGACTTACAAGGAGAATCCCCTCCTTGTTAAGGAACAGGTGGTGAGAAGGGTAGTTGAAGAAGTTCCACAGATCAGCAACGCACATGTGTTGTTCTTTGATGGCTCATACAGAAAGAGCCATGATGTAAGAGCCATGATGTAGCTTCAGGGGGTATAGCAGTTTATGATCGAGAGGGGAAGCTAGTATGCAAGAGAGGGTTCAAGTTGGATGCGCATAGCAACAATGAGGCTGAATATGCTACTTTGGAAGCCGGATTACACATTTGTTTGAAGCAGGGGATTAGAAGGTTGAGCATAAAAGGTAATGCCTTGTTAGTTGTGAAGCAAGTGCTGGGTGTGTGGAAGAGCAAGAACACCTCATTGAAGGAAATGTGTTTTAGAATAAAAGGCTTGCTAAAAAAGCTCAAAGCATGGACCATCAAACACATTGAACGTGCTCTAAATGGAGAGGCACATGAAGCAGCTCAAAGCATGATTGGGGAGCTTTGTGTTGAGGACCAATTTACCTCTTTATCATGGCCAGGAAAGTTTGGCTTAAGAAGAGGAGTTTTTGCTAATAGGAATCATTCGGAAGGACATTCAATAGTCTAAGAAGTATGGTTTTGTTCGTAGAGTATACAGGTACAAATTGATTGGTGATGTCTTATACATGAAAGGGGCTGATCTCGTGGTGAGACGTTCACCTTGGCGGGAGGAGCTTTATAGAGTGTTGGAAGAGAATCATGAAGGTGCATGTGGCGGACATTTTGCTCTAAAGATCACCAGCTTGCATAAGATCTTGCAAGAGGGGTATGTACGGCCTAGTTTGCACAAGGAGGTTCACCATTGGTGTAGGTCTTTCAATAGGTGTCAAGCATTTGGGAAGAGAGTGCTGAAGTCAGAGCTATGAAAAACCATTATGGCATTTGATGTGTTTGAAAAGTGGGGGATTGATGAAATGGGCCCATTACCTATCATAAGCAGGGTCAAAAGCTATATTTTGACTGCAGTGGACTATCTCTCTAGATGGGAAGAGGCTATAGCAGTAAAACAAATCACTGCAAAGGATGTGGCAAAATTTGTGTACAATGAAATATGATGCAAGTTTGGGGTGCCATTGGAGCTACTTTCGGATAAGGGGCTAGTATTTAGAGCTAAACTATTAGACTTCTTATGTGCAAAGATGAAGATTAGGCACCAGCATACCACTCCTTATTATCCCCAGTGTAGTGGCTTAAATGAAATATTCAATGGTGAGTTAGTACAAATTCTTCCGGAAGTGACAGAGCACCAAGGAAATAATTGGGATTTGGAATTGCTGAGTGCATTATGGACTTAGCGTACTTCAGTGAAGAGAGGTACAGGGTTTACTCCATTTCATTTGGTATATGGAAAGGAAGCACTATTGCTTGTGGAAGTAGAGTTGCATGTAGTAAAGATGTTAGAAAAGTTTCTTGGGCATTCCGGTGATGCATTCAAAGAGAGGCTCTTACAGATACAATAGGTTCAGCTGGATAGGATGAACGCATTCGAACATTATGGGCAGATGCAAGATAAGGCTTTGGCAAAGATAAATGAAAAGGTCAAAAGTAAGGGTATCAAGAAGCATGACTTGGTTTTGCGCTACAACAGTAAGCTGGACAACACCTTCCAAAAGAAGTTTCAAGCTAAGTGGGAAGGCCGTTTTAAGGTGGTCGAGTGTTTCTCAAATGGTACATATCAGCTGGCTAACTTGGATGGAATCCTACATAAGTCAAGGGTAAATGGATTGCGTCTTAAATTACATCATTCCAGGTTAATGATGGTGGAGCAAGATGAGCTCTCTATGGAGCAAGTAATGTTGGTGAGGGATGAGGAGACTTGTGACGCAGCGAGTCTCATATCTCTTTTTGTTGCTGCTGCTGAACATGAATGATCTAGCAGGCTAGGGGATGGGCAAATTATGTCAAGAGTTTTTTGAAAGAAGTGATTGTGCATATGTACATACACAAGCATGGTGCATTGAATGAAGGATTGCCCATTTTTTAGATCCAGGTGGTTACGTGGGGCCCACGTGTGTACAGGTAGGACAACATGTACATAGTGCATTGATTCTCATTATCACCAGCATGAGTGAGTTTTTTCTATAATAATGAGGAGTTGGTAGCGCATAAAATTTCTGAAGGAAGCTATCCGCGTGCCGACGACATGAGGTAAGCAGGTGCGTCAGATGGCATCTAGTGGCGTCAGAAGGTCGAATGGGGTCAATATTTGCACGTGGATAAGTACGAGCACGACGTGGGTGTTTTCTTGTGATAATTATGCAAAAAGGTCATCATGAGAACTGTATATGGAGGCCACTTCACGTGGTTGCGGGATGCATTATTGGAAAAAGTTGAGTGCCAGGTGTGTGGATGGATGTAGAAGGGTGACAAAATGCACTGCGTGGCCAGTTTTTGGCTGTTCGAGGCCTGCTCGGGGTCCGTTTGAGTCAATCAATAGGCCAACGGTGCCCAGTGATAAAGTGAAGTGTGGACACTGAAAAACCTAAGAGAAGACCAAAAAAAACATGGAGAGAAGAGGAGGAATAGCCACAACTAAGTTTTACTGTTTTTGGAGCCTGTTTTGGCCATAAACTGCTCATCCGAGGTCGGATTTGAGCACTTTGACATTGTAGAATGGGGTTTTGGGCTGTTCCGAACGCGATGGTGTTGTCCATTTTTCCAAATTCCTCACTGTTTTTTTTTTTTGTTTTTATTGTGTAAGTTTCTCCTATGAGCGAAGCCTCTGCTCCAATTTGTGATTGTATCTAGCATACTTTACCCATATTGTGTGAGCTATTTGCCCCATTGGTGTTGGCCCAAGCTCAATTGTATCTAAACATCAGAAATTATCCTCTTTTGAGCTGAGTTTTTTGGGTGTGTGTGTGTGTGTGTGTATCTCGGTGTGGAGTGGGCAAATGGATAGTCTCTCTCCTCTCACTCCACCGGTGTGTTCCGTGTCTCGGCCAGGTGGGTTGTGTAAGCTGAGTGGTGCCCCATAGTGTGTGTGTGTGTGTGTGTGTGTGTGTGTGTGTGTGTGTGTGTGTGTGTGTGTGTGTGTGTGTGTGTGTGTGTGTGTGTGTGTGTGTGTGTGTATCATCCCAATAGTGTGTGTTGGGTGATTATAGAGGCATTGTGTGTGTTTCCATCCCGCTCACAACAGGTTGGACACATCAACCAAGGCTTAAGCCCCAGCTACCATAAAATCCACAGTTTAAGCTAGACATGGAGATCGATGCAAGGTCCACCACTTTTCCAAGATAAGATCTATTGAAGCATTGTGGAACCCACAAGCTAAACCAAGCATGGAAAATTGATGCAAGGTCTAGCACTTGTCCAAGCTAAGGTCCATTGTGTTCCACAAGGTCCACAAGCTAAACCAGGCATGGAAAATTGATGCAAGGTCTAGCACTTGTCCAAGCTAAGGTCCATTGAAGCATCAAGATCCATAAGGTCCACAGTCTTAACCAGGGATGGAGATTTGATACAAGCTCCACTATTGTCCAACCACTTGTCCAAGCGAATATCCATAAAGTATTATCTCAGCGGAGTAGAACATGTGCCTTGTCTCAATGGAGCTAAAAACTAGTGAGTAATTATATGCAATCTTCATATCTTTTCACTTTCTCAAGTAATGAATAATGGCTTCAAGGTCCACTGCTTGTCCTACCTAGCCCCAATGTGAGACATGGAAACAACAAAACATGGGAGAATTTATTTAATGATTACTATTTGGAAAACTAGTAAATTAATAAAACCAAAAAGACTCAAGTCTATGAGTACTTTTGAAAATGAACAAGAACAATCTAACCTTGACAAATTTACGACTACAATTACAGTCTTTGAGTGTGTCGAAAGATCATGAGCTAGTAAGTAATATAATTTTCTCTCACATTTGGTATTAAATCTCAAAACTTCTATTGGTTGAGCTTCCTCTACCACCCTCCTCTATGAAGGTCATGGCTGAATCGCAAGACTTCAAATGTCAATGTGAAACTACTCATGTAAGGGAGAAGCAACTCCAAAGAAATGGCTTATAGTAGTCCAGTGTTTACAAGGAAGGAGGATGTGAATCACTAGATTGTTGACTTCAAGTGGCATACCCTTGGTATGCACATTGCAATGACAATGTAAAGATTCATGTGTTTCCTCTTGCACTAAAAGGGGAAGCTTGCAAGTCATTTGAAGGTCTGGAGGAAGACAAAAAGCAAACATAGGAGCATGTGAAGCAAGCAAATTTTTACAGGTTTGGAAAGAAACTGACATTGACCAAAGCAATGACAAAGTTGAGAGGTTTGCAAGAATATGTTCATGCAAACTTTAAAGATTTTTTGCAACACTTCAAAGGAATTTGGGTGCAGTTAGAGGCAGCATCCCAAGTACCAGTGGGGGATTTTTCAAAGTACGACAATTTATGGATTGTCTACATCCACATGTAAGTGAAAATGCTGATCAAGAGAAGCTTGCTACATTTGAAAGAGCGGTGGAAATTACAAAGTCCAAGAGAAAAAAGATCAAGCAAAGGTAGGAGCAAGGTGTGACACATGTTGAGCTAGTGGTGGTGCAACTCATGGTTCCTATGGCAGGAGATGATAGAGTGAATCAAGTGGTTCAAGGTCTTGATCCCGTTGTAGCTAGGCTTTGCATGACCTTGCCAGTCAGCTACAAGACTTGAGGACTAACATAATGGATAAAAATCAAAGAGAAGAGCTGCCAATTGGGAGAGGTAGGGGACGAAGGCTATAGGGAAGATGATACAATTGTGGTAAAGAGGGTCATTATGCCCTTGATTATCCTAAACCAGCAAGAGAGCAAGGAGGGATGTATCCCTTATATGGGCACGGTTGAGGAAGGGGGGAGGAAAATCATCAACAGGCGCTAGAAGCACCACTGTAGTAATAACCCCCTCAACCATTGCCTACAAATGGAGAAGTTGATTCTATCAACATCATTATCCTTGAGCAGCAAGATGTGTATATCTTGGCCAATAAGAGAGCTAGGCATGATAAGGAGAAAGAAATAGAAGAAGAGAGGGAAACAAGAGCAAAAGAATGGAAAGCTAAAGTAGAAGATCAACCAAAGAGAAGGAAGAGACGATGAGAAAGGAAAATAGGTCCAAAGGACTACCCTCTTGGCCAAGGTGTTGAAGACTTCAATATTGTCGACAATATAAAAAATCAAAAGGTTCATATATCTTTTGGTCAATTGGTGGCTTTGAAATCTAAATTGAAGAGGCAATGGATAGAATGTGTGAGTACACAGATTCCTTCCTAGAGACAAAAGCAACAAATCACGGTTTCATCTTTGAGGGTTGGTCACCCTATAGATATGGTGACAATAGTTGAAGATATGTTGAGAAAGAAGACATAGGTGCAAGCGTGTGTGGATGATGGTGCCAAGTGTGTCATGGTTGAGGCTATCATGAAGGAAGCAGGCATCAAGATTTTAGTGAATGGTTTGATCCATATGAGGATGGCCAACTACAAAAAGAAAGGTTTCTTGGGATAGCTAAAGATGTTAAGATAAAATTCTTGGAGATTGATGGCTTGGTTGATTGCTACCTGATGCAAGTGGGTGGAAATGCTTACCCAATCATTTTAGTGATGCCATGGATTATAACCCTTGGTTCTAAATAGGATTGGGCCATAGACTTGATCACCATCCTTGACCAAGAGAAAGGAAGGACCATAGTCTACAATATGAAGACACAAGAGAGCCATACACAGCCTTTAGTGGAGATGCAAGATATAGATTCAATAGAAAGTGGCTCGTATGACATCGGTTCTTTGTCTACGTCATGCGAAGATATTCCAGATGAAGGCTTGATGCAATTGTGTCTTGGTTTGTTTGGGATAAGTTTTTGAAAAGGAAGCATCCTTGCATAATGTGGAGTTCTAGGAGGAGAAAGAGAATCCAAAAGCAATTGTAGAGCCTATCAAAGTGAACATAAGAGGCACATTAGGAGAAGACTTGACAAAAGAAAAAGAAAAAAGAGTATGAGGATATGTTTTCAAAATTTCCAAAGCTATTTTCCAATGAATATACAGAGTTACCTTCATGAGAAGTCGGTGATAAACAGTTTTTAGAGTGGAGGAGTCTGAATGGGTCTCTCTAGTAGTTAATGTGCCCAAGAAGAATGGAAGATTTAGGGTATGTGTTCATTTCAAACTTTTGAATGCCACCTCATGAATGCCACCTCAAAAATTAATCATTATCCACTACCCTTTTAGGATGATAGGGTGCAGGTCATGAGCGCTACTCAATCATAGATGGATTTTTTGGTTGCTTTCACATCTTGTTAGCAATTGAAGATCGATTGAAGACTACCTTCATTGCTCCTTGGGGTTGTTTTTCATACAACATAATGCCTTTTGGATTGGTTAATGCATATACTACCTTTCAAGAGTGGATGAATAAATTGTTAGATTGTTGCTACTTGGGTAAGTTTATTCAGGCTCTCATGGATGATATTGGATTCTAGAGCTCTAGGATCACACATTTGGAGAGGCTGAGATTGAGTTTTGAAAGGCTCCAACAAGACGGTGGGAAACTCAACCAAAGAAATGTAAGTTTGCTCATGCTAGAGTTCTTTTGCTAGGACATCTAGTCTCACAAAATGGAATAGAGACTGACACTGAGAAAGCTAAAACCTTATTGCTTATGGATCCAACTAGTAACACAAAGGATTTGGCATCATTTTTTCATAAACTCACATACCTTTTTTTTTTTTTTGAGATGCTAAGTCAGTATGTGTATCCTCTTTAGAAATTGAGCCACAAAGTTCAAGGGTTTGAATGGAATGAAGACATGCAATAGGATTTTGATGGTATCAAGGAGTTGTTGTGTACTTTATCGGTAGTGAGTCCTCCTACTGACTTCGAGTCCATTTTTTATATGTACCTATTAGTGTGGGATTAGTAGCTTTTGGGTCGGCCCTCTTACAAAATCATGGTAGAAACTTCAAGACAATTTATTTTGAGAGAAAGATGAAGAATGTAAGTGAGTTTTCTTATAGAGAAATGGAACAATGGGTATTGGCATTGTTTCTTGCTTTTCATAGGTTCAAGACGTATTTGCTGCCACAAAAGTTATGTGTGCTCACCACATGAAACCTTTTTCCGGATGTAGTACAACATTTGAAGCCTACCAAGTGCATTTTAAAGTGGAATATGGAGTTTCAAGAGTATGAGTTTGATTTTAAAGTTGATCATTCCACTAAAGCTCACTTGGTAGACAAATTGGTGTACAAGGGAGGGGAGCTGCCATCTTACCCAAGAGTTGACAAGGATGATCATGAAGAGGAAGTGGATATTGTGGTTCATATATGATTATTCTTGAAGGTGTGTACATGAAGACTCTTCAAAAGGCAAGTGGTAGGGTGATCATCAAGAATCCAAAAGGCAATGTACTTTTTTCTAGAGCTTATGATATCGATAAAGTTAAAAGAAATAATGAGTTTGAGTACCTCACACTTTTCCTTGGATTGAAGCAGTGTGTTGAGTTTGGATTGAGGAGATTCATTATAAAAGTGGATGCATTGCTAGTCATGAATCAATTGCTTGGTTTGTGGAAAGTTAAAAAAGGCAACTTAAAGAAATGGTTTTATGGCATCAAGAAGCTCTTGCATGATTTTCAGTAGATACAATTTAAGCATACAGTTTAAGCATGTTCCTTGTGAACAGAATAAATAATCTGATGAGTTGTCTAGGGATAAGTTGGATGCTTTGGTAGCTCCTTTAAAGGTCAAAGAAGCCTTATATGCAGGAGGGTAGTCTCTGTAAGATATAGAAGTATTTCTTAAAAGAGGTCAATGTCTAGAGGGCAAGTTAAAGATTCAACATAAGAGAATAATTGCAAAATCAAGAAAATACACATTGGTAGGTGATGATCTCATGTGGTATGGTTGAGATAGCATTCTAAGGAAAGTTCCATACAAAGAAGAAATAGGTTTGATCTTGAAGCATTGCCATGAAGAAACAAGTCAGCAAGGTGGGGACCAGGTTGTAATTTGTATTCTGAGAGCGGGTTACTGTTGGCCCTCCATGATGAGAGATAATTGTTTTTGGTGCAAGTCATGCCATGAATGCCAAGTGTTTAAAAATTAAAAGCTTTTGGCTGAGCCTCAAAAAGCTATATTGTCTTTTGATGGATTTGAAAAATGGGGAGTGGATGTTGTAGGTCCAATGCTAAGGACCAATAATGGCAAAGAGTCTATCCTTGTGGTTGTGGAGTATTTGACAAAGTGGGTGGAAGCACTACCCACAATGTAATGGACTGGTTGAAAATTGCAATGGTCAAATTGTAAAGATGTTGTCAAAGTATGCTAGAGAGCATCCCAAAGAGTGGGACGTGGACTTGGAAAAGTGTTTGTGGTCTTATAGAACTGCGTAAAGAGTGTCTACATAGGTTCCACCATATGAGCTTGACATCAGCTTGTTTACGGAAAAGAAGCTCTCATGCCTATACAAGTGCAATTAGATGCATTGAAGTTGTTGTGTAAAATGCAAGGTGAGCATAAAGACAAGTTGCAGGAAAGAACTTGTCTGCTCTAGAGTTGTTGCAAACAAATAGAGAGAAATTCAATGATTATTATCTTCAAAAAGGTAGATACAAGGGAGGATAAAATGATGAATAATAGGCTACCAGAGAAAGAGATTAAAGAGGGAGATCTTCTAATGAAGTATCATTCTTGCTTGGATTTCATTTTTCAAAAGAAGTTGAGGGACAAATGGTTGGGGCCGTACAAAGTGAAGCATGTTTTTTTGAATTGAACGTATGAGTTGGAAAAAAAATGTCTGGTGAACCTTTACATTACACAATAAATGGTTATATATTGAAGAAATATTTTGCAAGGATGTGGTTCTAGATGCAAATAGTCTCTTGGTTGGGCATAAATGTTGGACCTAGAGGGTGGGCAATGATGATAGACTTTTGGCGTGTACAAAGTGGTGTATATATGCATGTCCATATGTTAAAAAACATGTAAATACATGTATTTGGAATCTTCATAATGTGGTTTTGCGTCTCAAACACGGTGCAACATGTACACATTATAAATAGTCGAGTTGCAATTGTGCACATATACATGCCTGGACAGGATGTCTAAGACTTAGATGTGGTGCCAAGTGGCTTCTTTTGGCTCTAGGAAATGTTTTTGAGCTTTTTAGAATGAAAATAATGCAAGTGGGAAGAGTGGGAACTCTCATCCCACCCTGAAAGTTTGACACGTATGTAACTGTCTATTTGTTGTGCCCTATATGCAACAATGTGAAAATCACCCTAGAAGTGGTCAAAAATAGAACTTGGGTATGTGCAAATACATTTTGGCTGGAGGAGTGCTTTTGAAGCTCATGATGAACACTTTCATCGCTTTATGTGAAGGAATAAGTAGGGTTTCTACAAGTGGTCCTATGCAATCCAGCCAATTCACCAAAGTCAATTCACCTAGACTCATACAACTCAACAAGCTCCACTCTAGACAAGATCAAATTCAATATGTATGTGTGTGTGTGTGTGTGTGTGTGTGTGTGTGTGTGTGTGTGTGTGTGTGTGTGTGTGTGTGTGTGTGTGTGTGTGTGTGTGTGTGTATGTGTGTGTGTATATGTATATGTATGTATATATATGTATATGTATGTATGTATATATGTGTGTGTGTGTGTGTGTGTGTGTGTGTGTGTGTGTGTGTGTGTGTGTGTGTGTGTGTGTGTGTGTGTGTGTGTGTGTGTGTGTGTGTTCCTTTATCTAGCTATAACTAGCTAAAAATAAGGAGCACTCTTTATTCAACTTGAGATAGGTTCCATGAAGCTCTTCAAGTTTTTGACTATATAAAGAAAGGAATCATTTCAACAAAGGAATTTAAATCATGCATATTTATGCCCATGTTAGAAAATTGCTAGCATAGGCCACGAAAAGCAGTTCAATGCCTTGACTCAAGCCTAAGAGATTGACTGGTAAATTTTCTAAACCATCAAGTATGGCAAGGTAAGTATCTCAACTCAACTTTAGTATTAACATGATTACTTATATTTTCCACGATAATTAAATCTCAAGTTTTATTGTTACATAAAACCCCAAAGTTCTACATTCTAAGCATGAGAATTTATAGTTTTCTTTTACTATGTCACTTAAAATTCAATTTGGCATGGATTAACTATCAAATTTTATAATAATGAATAAAGGTTCATGGATATGGATAACTTATCCATCATAGCTAAGTTACTATTATTTATTTTCTTTATTTATAATAGTTCATACTGATTTTCTTTATATGTAATGAAATTTGTATAGCTACTAATCAAGACAAAAAAATCTTGTACTGAGTATTTTTTATAGTAACAATCAGAGCTTATGTTCAACTCCATGCCTCTCATTTGAGTATGGACACCAAGCTGACAAGCCAACAACAAATTGGAACTTAAAATCAAACGATGATGTCATAATCATGCGAGGCCAATGATCATCACAACACAAGTCTACATATCAAATAAATTGATAAGTATTTATTTTAACTTTGAAATTTATTCAAAGCCCTTGTAGTAAGTATTTTTGGAAATATAAAAAAAAATTCAATTATAGTTTTAATTTAGAAAATCTAAGCAGCTTCTTACTGTTACTCATCCTTTCATAAAATTCTACACCCGTACATTTTTACACTTAGTCAATTGATGACATATATTTTTAATTTCGAGTCCAACTTCTTTAGTCCCTTGATGTAGCCAGCATACCACAATGCACACTTTGGAAGCCGTAGCATTTCTTTCCCAATATCTTTGGAAGTTATCCAATAGATAAGTTACCAGATTAGGGTTGTCTTGATCACACGACGCGTTGAGTGTGTGGCTGTGAATATGATTGTTTATGTTTGTAAGTTTCTCTCCCTTCTCTCTCTTTAGAACAAAACTTATTGACATTCATTCATGGTATTATTGTTTTTTATCATTAATTATGGAAACGTTTTGTGATAGTTATAGTTTATCATTGATAGTTGTATGTTATATGTTTTTATTCTTAATGCTACTACTCAAGGCACAAAGTCCACCTATTGATTCTATTTTTGATAGATCGCAAACACATTCTTTCTTTAGTACAAATTGGGCTCAAGATAAGTATGCAATTTGCAATGGTTTACACTCTTATAAAAAAGCCAAATGCCATGTTATTGATGTGCGCTAAACTTACATAACTCATATTATTTACTACTTATGTGCTAACATAATTTGAGGATAGAAAATGTGTATATAACAAAATATACCAATATATTCATAATAGCATTTACTTATTTGATTGAAAAATGAAATTTGATAGGTCGATATGATATTGCATATCTTAAAGCATCGGGCTTACTATCCCTATGAGGTACTAAATTTTGTGAAGTTTTCTTTTCATATGTTCAAATTTGTGCCCTTTCTATGTGGCACTTCTATGGATTTTAATGAAGCATATGTTCAAAAGAGGAATGTTAGATTTTTTCTATTCTCTGTGACCTTAGATGTTGGTGCTTGGATAGTCACTATGTTTTCGATCATGGTGTGATGCCCAAGAATATTTAAATATGATACCTACCCTTGTGATGAATTTAATACTTAATTATCTTCACACTAGCACCATCACAATGCATTTCACATTAGTCTATTACGAACCTTTTGAGGACCACTACCTACACCTCACATATATGACTCTATGAGGATCCAACTATAGTTGTAGATCAAGAAGAGAAATTCATCCCCGACCAAATAGTTGATCATGAAACCACAACCACATGCATTGGCACGATTATATTTTGACTTTTAAAGGCCACCCTAGTGAAGATCCTAAATGGATGCATTTTTTTTGAAACTTTTGAGATCTTTCCATCACTCACGATCCAATTAATTATCTATTGAGAAAATAAGGAGGGTTGATATCCCTGGCGGGAGGGATGTTTTGAGATTGGGCACCCTCTTGTTGTATGTGGTTGACTACAATTGGGATAGCTGGCGATTTATGGTTAATTATGTGTTGTCTTTTTCTTTTTACTAATAGTCAGTTGATTCTTTGTAGATTGGAACTTTGGGAGTTGAGGAGAAGGTCAGCAATAAATAATTATCTCGGCCATTTTTATTTGCATAGTGTTATGGTTAATTTTTCCAACAAGCCACTATGGCTCCCTTGTAAATAGTTAGTGAGAACTCACCCTATAGAGGGTCATGCAATACGTAATAGCCACCACTCATAGACTAAAGTGGAACTAAGTGTAAAGAGGGGCCTCCATTGGCACCAATAAGCTAAAGAGGGGCTTCCAGTTTTGGTACCAATTCAAATTTTTTATTTTTTCTTTCATTTTCTACCTTTTGAAACTTTACCCTCTTTTTGTTAATCATAAACACAATCTTCACAGAAATCTAAGCCCACTTCTTTCAAACCTGTTAGAAGATTCTTTGATTGAAGGATTTGCATTCCTTTGGCACTCATCTACCCAAGGCGATAGTGCCACACCACACTGTTGACTTATTTAGTTGTTGAATAAGTTGAAGATTGCATGCTGACAATACGCAAGTGAAGTGTACCAACCTTTTCTCCTTTGGCTACCACCAAAGATCCCTTTGAGATCTTCCAATGTTTATTTTCGAATGCAATTTTGTGACCTTCATCGTCTAATTGTCCTGTAGAGATGAAATTTTTGTGAAGAGAAGGAATATACCTGAAATCTTTAAGCTTCCATTCATTTCCATTAGTAGTTTTGACACAAACTATACTTTTGCCAAAAATTTCACAAGCTTCATCATCTCTTGATTCCCAAGGATACATACCCCAAAATTATCATTGGTGTAATCTTGGAAATGCTGCTTGTGCGGTGTCACATGGAATGAAGCCTTGGAGTCTACTATCTAGGAATTAAACACATTGTCTACTGAGAGAATTAGAGTGTCTTGCTCTACTTTACCTGCCACATTGGCCTTTGATGTTGGCTTATTGTCTTGAGACTTTGACTCCTTATTCTTCTTGGACGAGCAATCCTTCTTGATGTAGCCCCTTCTTTCCGCAGTTCCAACATTCAGGAATTGACTTTGTGCGTGACTTGCTCCACCTTGAGCGATCACGACTCTTTTGGTTTTTGAACCTCTCCTTTGATCTTCTCCTCATTTCCATTGATAGTGCAGCACTTGATCATTCTCCTTTGCATTTCCTCACTCAGAAGAACACCCACAACATCATCAACCTTAAGAGTCTTTGCGTCAGAGAGAGAGTTACTTACAGCCATCACAAGGCTGTCTCAACTATCCAATAGAGATGACAGTATAAGGAGGGCGTGCACTTCGTTTGTCAAATTGACCTTCACCAATCGAAGTTGACTTATGTTGATGTTAAAGTTGTTTAGTTGTTCTACAATTGAACCACTCTCTACCATTTTTAGATTGAACAAGCTCTCATAGAGGCCATCGAGTGACTTCATCAAGTTCTTCGTGGTTCTCATCTCCAAAACATTGAAGGCCATTGTTGATGCCAAGCTTAGCCAGATTGTTTCTAATGCCTTTTGGTGGTCAAGGATGATCCATGCTTTGTCTGCCATTGTTGTGGCCTTCTTTGCAAGACCTCCTAGTGGCAAATTAAGGTCCTTCTGGTAGAGATAGGCTTTGATCTGCATCTTCTAGTGTTGGTAGTTTTTGCCATTGAACTTCTCAATCTTGAGCTTACCTTCCTCAGCCATGACTCCCACTCAATTCAAGAAATTATTTCCTCAAGATACTTTTAGCTATGAGCAAACCTTGCTCTGATACCAAATGTTAGAAAATAGGGCATGGCTTAGTGGATATTAGAGTAGTTTACTTAATGGAGAGAGACAATTTTCACACACGAGAGATTAGAGAAACACACACACACACATAGAGAGAGAGACAGATCATGATATACGTGGTTCACCCAATGTGGGCTATGTCCACAAAAAAACAGCCACTCAATAGCTTTAGTACTTCAAACTAGAAGCAGAATACAAAGGGATTTTACACTTAATGAAACTCCCGCCTTGCTCACTCTCACCACATCGGATACAACTGGCTTCATCAACTTCACAATACAATTTGTGTGTAGAATAGGAACCTTTTATAGGCCAAAAGGGCTAACCTCTCTCATGAGAGGAACCCGGGTGTAGCCGCCCTTGTGTAGGCAAGTCCGAGTTGAATTTTCCCATGCGCCCATGTGTGGCCACCCTTGAGAAGATAAGTCTGCCTAGAAATCATCCATCAGCCATTGAATTCAACCACCAACCAAAGTTACAAGGGGTAAATCAGGCTCCATACTTAACGCTTCTAAGATAATTGAATGATATTAAGGCTTTCCTTGAGGATAAGGGTTTGATTTCAAGCTCGAATAAAACTTTGAGGTCTCTCAAAACTTTTTTTTTTCAAACCTTCAAAATTTCTCTTCTTGTCTTCTTTCTTGAGCTGATTCGGGCTTCTTCTTAACTTTGTAATTTCAAAGATTGATCTCTGCTCTTACTCTCTCAACCACCTCTTAACTTAGCTACAATCAGCTTCTCTCAAGCCACTTCTAAGATCTTGATGAGTTAGCAAAAGTACACATGGAAAATGACCATACCCTTTTTTTTAAACTCATTAATCAAAAGTGCAATAAATTAGGTTGAAGCTAATCAAACTTTGAGTTTGAAAATTCAGCCTTCCATAATGTGTGAGACTCTTGTTGCCCATTACTTCAACCAAGAATCTGGTTTTGTAGCCATTGATCTAGTTAATAGAACTTTTATAAGAAAAACTAAAATTACCTTGGCCTTCTTAGCATCAGCTTCTAAGTTTCCAACAATCAAGACTTCATCTCCATATTAAAACTTCTCGCGAATCAAAACCTTCACTTTAATACCACTATTAGAAGAATTTTGGGAGAATAGTTGCTTGAACAATTCAAATTTTCTCACACACATACCCATCAACCTCTCACCATATCTCCCAAAATGCAAGTATACACAACTAGACTAGGAATGTAACATTTAATGGCCTAATAACTTATGTGTAGCGGAAATTAGCATGAACATAGTGGGCATTTCATTAGAATAGATTCCTAATGAGAATTACAAGAGTGCTTGGGTGGAGAGAGCAACAAAAAGCATAACACCTAGTTAGATAGCATCGACAATACTTTCAAAAGAGAGAGAAATTAAGCTATTGACAACAGTATAGGACCGGATTTGCATGGAGCCGGTCCCCCCTCCAAAAGGCTTTGTATTATGGTTTCTCCCATCAAGAGAGACATTGTACAATACAATTCTTTGTGTTCCTTCAAGACTAGCTAGTGCAATGAAGATGGAAGCTTCATACACCAAGCAAAACACTTAATCAAACACAACTTGAATTATCCCCGTTCTCAGACCCAAGACCTCACACACCTTCGAAGATGGTGAGAGCTAGCAGGGTATGAGAGTAGAATGAGAGGAAGAAGGAGTATCTTACGAGAAATATGTACATCTCCTCACATAATCACTCATATTAGCATAGCTTAGCTTAGTAATTAGCTTGGTAGAGGAGATGAGCATGCATTGAAGCTTGGCTCTTGGTTGGATTTGCATCCACATGCCAAGAAAGCGTTGATGTAGGCTTCTATCTCACAAGCTTGGAGTAGGTGATGAGCTCTCCATTAAAGCTTGGGAGGAGATAGAGTATTCTTCCTTCACACATGGTCAAGTGTGAGTGTGTGTGTGTCAATGCCAAGCAAAAATCAGCCCCCTCTCTCTCTTGGGCAAGCCCTAGCTGCTAATTTGGTCTGGCTTTTGCCTCATTGGACCTCCCCAAGTCAAGCCAATAGGTATTAAGCAGCATAAGTGATAGCCTTCTGACATGTGTCCCCCTTTCCCCTTTTGTGAGAGCTTTAGGTAATTAAATAATTTAACTAAACTCTCATTGGACCCCTTTGTCTCCTGGCCAATAGAAATCAGGCAAGCCATGGGCCTTCTGAATGCTCATTGGACCCTTTGGGAGACTGCCCAATAGTCTTCTAGGAGACTTAATTCTCATTGGTTTCTTTTATTAAATGTTTTTAAATTAATTAAACTACATTTACTCTAGCTTAATTCTCATTGGTCCACTTCAAGGGTCTTCCAATAGGAATTGGGCACACCTTGTGGGCATCTGGCCTAGCGAGCTGACATGTGTCCCTCATTCCCTTTGTGTAAAGGGAGCCTGTGTGTGTGTGTGTGGCTTTCTCTCTCATCCCCTACCTTTGGGGCTCGCCCCCTCCCATGTAGGGATGTGCAAAGACATTTAGGGCACAAACAAAGTATCCAATTTTCCCTAGGGTTGACCTTTGGACACAACCTTTGAATTTTGGAACCTTAGCATTTTGGAAGTCTTAATGGGCTGAACCTTAGGGTCTTTTTAGCCCATTGTTGCACATGGCTCTTTTGCAGATGGCCCCCCCTTTGGATCCCTATTTTCCCTCCTTTGGATCCCTACTGTGGCCGGTCTGCTAGCTTAACCAATATTCTAGCTTTTTCTCCCTTGGCACTTCCCCACATTAAATGATCAGTTTAATATGAGAAAATCATTTAGGAGAATTAGATATTGATTATTATGACAAGGAAACCACACACACACACACACACGCGCGCGTGCACATATAATATACTTGATAGTGAAAGATTGTAAGAGAAGGAGATGTAGACATGATTTTTGAATGCACAACATAGCATAAGAGTGGAGATAGAGGAATCTTTCACATGAGTTATGATTGGAATAGATGATACCTTCTTTTGCACCTTCCTTGGAGGTGGAACAACAAGAGCATCCTTGGAGCTTTGAGTCACCCGCTTTGGTGACATCGTATCATGAAAGAGAAAAGAAAAGCTATGCCGTGAAAAGAAGAGTTATGGTTTTTTTGCTTGCCGAGAAGATTGTAAGAGAGAGAGAAAAAGAACTCAACAATCTGAGGGACAACACGATGGTAGTAGAGATGGAGATTGGTTGAGGGAGAGAGGTTGAGGGAGAGAAGGTAACTCCGGTGTTATGGCAAGAGATCTTCTGCTTCCGAGAACTTCTGTGTGTGTGTTTGAAAGTGAGGGGAAAGGGCCTTTATATAGTCTCTCAAGAGTCAAAAGCACAAGTTAAGAATACAGAAAAGCAAAAAGATAAGTTCATGCGCATTCATGGCTGTAAAGAATAAATAAATAATTATTATTTTTTTTGACGTACACGCATTTTGATGTGCAATTTCAAGTCTCTAATTTTAAAAGAGCATTGGCTTCTAAGTAAAGAAGCTCTAAACTTGATTCATTTCTCTTTCTTCTCTAAAAATACTCCCTCTTTCCTAAAGATACTCTTCCTTTCCTAAAATTACTCTCTATTTTAAAAAAAAATACTCCTTCTTTTTTAAGGGTCAACTTTTATCTTTAGTTATATTCTTGAGGCTTAAGTTCCCTATATCAATCTATAGTTTCCAAGTGCATAAGCACCATAACTAATAGTTCCAGAGTTTTATTTTCGATCTGAGCATTTTGTTGGAATGCTTTATGACTTAACAAAATGCGAACCTTAAATATTTGTAAAGTAAATGAAATAGTTTTATTGAAAAATGTTGGGTACATTACAATCTCCCCAACTTAGGGATTCAAGATGTCCTCATCTAAAAAAAAAAGTGAGGATACTCCTACTCTAATTACTATTTTGACCATCATTGTATAAAAAAGGGTAGTGTCCTTAGTCTGGTTCGGTCGTTACTGTTGCTCCATTAGTCAGACGTGGACAAGAATTCCAATATTCTTAGCCTTCTGTTTAATTGGTCCTACAAAATCCAATGGTAAAACAGGGTTCAAAGGCATTCTATCCGCATTAGAAGGCTTTCCTTTCCTTCGACACAATATACACTCATTTGAATTGTTATGAGCATCTTTTAATATTGTAGGCCACCAAAATGTACCTGTTTGTTGTATTCTTAGCCTTTTGTTTAATTGGTCCTACAAAATCCAATGGTAAAACAGGGTTCAAAGGTATTCTATTCGCATTAGAAGGCTTTCCTTTCCTTTGACACAATAGACACTCATTTGAATTGTTATGAGCATCTTTTAATATTGTAGGCCACTAGAATCCTCCAAAAAAATGTCCATCTGCATTTCCAAAATGGACTTCCTGGAGCACGACTGATTGTTCCTCCTCAAGAACACATCTTCTTATTATTTGATTTATCCCCTTCCTGTACAATGCTCCCGCTAGTACCAGAAAAGACTTGCTTCTCAAGGAAAATTTATGACTCTAATTTGTGCTAAATGAATTAGGCATTTGACCATTAGATGAAACTGTTAGCATTTGATCCTACCAGCAATTAAATATAAGTCCTTTTACCAAAAAATGCTCAACATCTCGTAATTGACACTACAAGAGGTTCTTCATATTAGTGACATTACCAGTGCGACACTCAAATGTGAAAATCTACGACGTCATTATGCATGTCGCTATGAGCGTCTCTATATTATTTGTTGCATAGCGACGCTCATAGCGACATTGACATGGTTTTAAAAAAATCAAAAGTTCCAAAAACTCGGATGTCAGATCTGAGTTTTGACTCTCTAAAAAAATAGGTATACCCGCGCCGCTCTCTCTCTCTCTCTCTCTCTCTCTCTCTCTCTCTCTCTCTCCCCCCCCCCCCCACACACACACACACACACACACATACATACACATACACACACACATGAGTAGAGGAAGGAGAGCCAAGTATGCTCCTTCCCTCTCCTCCCTCTCATGTTCCCTTCCCCTCTTTCTCTCTCTCCCACACACACACACACACACACACACACATTGTGTATGTGAGAGAGAGAGAGAGAGAGAGAGAGAGAGAGAGAGAGAGAGAGAGAATGTACACACATGCATAAACAAAAAACACATACACACACATTTTGAGAGAGAGAGAGAGAGAGAAAGCAAAGAATATACACACACATGCATAAACAAAGAAAACATACACACACACATTGAGAGAGGAAAAGAGAGAGAGAGAGAGAGATAAGAGGATAAAACAAAGAGAAAAGTGAAGCCGATACGCCATTGTATGGTGGAGCACGTGTGTTTAGATTGAACGCACTCTTGTTGCTTCTCAACATGCAGGCACAGTTTGGATGGAGTGACACTAGCGTCACAACACGTTTTAGGTGATCTATTTCAATGTGTTTACTTCAATAAAAAAACTCTAAATGTATAATGATCCGATAGATTACTTACACAAGTGTACCGCATTTTTTTTGCTGTGTAAATTGCTCAAAAAGCACATACTGCCAAGCTGATAATGTGATGCCAGATTCCAGAGAGGAAGCATGAAAGATCTTGCGAAACTTGGGGATGGATTACAATTCTATTCACGCTTTTCCTAACAACTATATTTTTTTCCAGAGAGGAATACATAGACATGGAGAAGTGTCTGAAATGTGATTCCGAGAGATATCGAGTAGATCTCCACGGACAAAAAATTCCGCAGAAGGTTTTGCGACACTTTTCTCTGCTGCCCTGCGTAAACATTTCTTCAAATGTAAGTCCATGGCCGCCCTCGAATCATGACACGCGGAGAATAGATCTTCGAATGGTGTGTTGTGGATTCCTGCAAATTGCACGGCCTGGAAGCATAAAGACAACACATGGCCGGATTTTGCAAGGGAAGCTCAAAATTTGCACCTCGTCCTGACTATGCATGGTGTAAATCCATTTGGTCAGAGATCAACATATTACAGTGTATGGTTAGTTGTCATCGTCGACTACAATATTCTTCCGTTGTTGACTACCAAGAAGGGGCACCTGTTTCTAAGCTTGATTGTGTCGGGGCAGTATAAAGTGAAGAATATGGATGTGTATCTTCATCCACTATTGGAAGAGCTACAAAAAATGTGGATTGGAATAGAAGTGGTGGATCTGAGCCAACACATAGGTCGACACAATGCTTTGATCAAAGGAATTCTAATGTGGACCATGCATGACTATCCCGGACTAACAGAATGCTCATGTGATATATACTCAAACTCAAACACTATAAACCTTCTTTTTTCTCAAGCTTATCTATTGTCATGTGTATACATGTAGGGCTTCAAAGAAATGGATACAGAGCATGTGTCACATGTGCACCTAGACTTAATGCACATCGGGCGCCCTCTCTAAAGAAGCAAATCTACGAAGGTCAATCTTCCAGAGAATCATGAGTTACGGTATTGTTTTTTTAAAAGAGAGCCACCGAGGATGTCTGCTCGAGCACGGTGCTGCAGCCGAAGTGTGTCGACTCCAGAAGGTGGCATGGGCAGATATATGCACGCTAGCAGAAGCATGGCAAAGGGCTGGAGCATCTGGTAAAATCATGGGATGATAGGTAGCAGCGGAATTGTATGCCTGATGCGGCTTATAGGCCAAGGAAGGCTCCATGAGAGGCTAATTTGGGTAGCAGATGAAAGAGATGCAAAGTGCAGTTTTTGGGTCTAGAAATGAAGAGCTTGAAGTGTTGAAGGAGGAGGTCCAAATGGCTCACCAAACCGAGCTACGAAGCCCAAGTTATTGAAGGTTGAAGTTTCAATGGATTGCAGATTCTTGTCGGATAGGGCAGCTGGGGACAGGTGTTCCAAGTGGAAGTCGAGGTACATGTGTGTAGAGCTCAATTCATGGAGCCTACCTGTCTTTTCAGATTGCGGATCAAAGCTATGGTTTGCATTTTAATGGCCAGTTGATTTTTTTCTGAGGGTCGGGTCTGAGCCCACTTGGCTGCGTTGGAGGATGTTCCATCTGGAATCTTTTGGGCCTCACCAAAGTTCTCGGTGGTAGTGTACCCTATGTGGAGTTAGCACGAAGTCATAGCACGTGATTTCGAGCTTCAGGCACTGAGTTATGGCTTGGGAAAACCTAGGGCTATTGAAGATAAAGTGTTTTGCAAATGATTTTTCTCATTTTTGGTCGCCTCAAATAGCAAGCTCAGAGAAGTCCGAAAGTAATGGGGTATGCACGGCCCAGGCCTAACTGAATGAGGATCTGACCCGGCTTGATGATACAAGATTCCGACTATCTGGCAGATTATAGAGATCGGGGGAAGGGAGGCAGAAAAGGGTTTGTATTAAATAGAAGTGGTGAGTTTTTTTTTTTTTAAGGGCCTTGCAGGCCATTGGAGGGGGGATCACCCGCAGCTCCCACGTGGCATGGGGAGATAATCCCACATGTGAATCCATAGTGTAGGAGCATGGGGTATAAGAGCCAGAGGATGGTGCCATTTGAGTGTGTATGAGGAGTTGAGAGCTCCTTTGGCGTGGGATATGGAGGCCCACTCAGGGCGCTACGCAGTGGGCGTTTGGTGGTGGTTTTGGCCTCTAGCGGCGGCGCAAAATGGCGCGTTGGTTGCGGGGCCACTGTCTGCAGTCCGTACGTGGTGATGATGTGTCGCCTGGCAGGGGTTGGTTCCCGCCCACGCCCATGAGGGCCTCTTTTGAAAATGAAAGGGGTATACCTCCCCCCCCCTCCCCCCCCCCCAATAGCGAGGTCGCTATTGCCTCAACAAGGGGAGGGTCCCATAGCCAATGATAGGAGGAGTGAGGGAGTCACAAAGCCAACCAAGGGAAGGGTCCCGCGGGGAAAAAAAGAGAAGGAGACAGTTTGAGGCCCATCCAGCCAATAGAGGACAGCAAGGGTTAGAGAGAGAACTCAAAGGCCCAAGAGGAGCAAGTCGGGCGGCCGAGTTGGGCGGACATTAGGAAGATGTGTAGCATGCAATTCTTTCCAAAAATGAACTATAACAAGTGGTGGCAATGCAAGGAAATTCTAAATGGAGCTACAAGTGAAGTGCACAACATGAAAGATCACCTCTTATTTCTTTTTTAAGTCTCAGGAGATAGACGTTCATTTTTTGGGGTCTTTTTGGCCAAGGTGGGCTTTTTTGCCTGAGAGTGTGATTGAAAGTTGTAAGCCTGTGTAGTGAAAAGCTTGCCGTTGAAGCTGCATACTTGATTGTACTATTCCCCTATGCAATAATACCAAGTATTTCTTGTGTTGCTTCTCCCCATTCCCCTCTTTTTCTCTCGCTCTTTGTGTATTGGCCGGTGCTTACAGAAGGTTTGTGTGCAACTTGAAGGGTGCTACCAAGAGGGCAGAATCGGGGTGTTTTGTGAGTCGGAAAGGGTGCGTTGAGTATTGTGGGTGCATTTGTGCTGCAAGGTGTTTTTTGCAAGGTATGAGATAGTCGTTCTGTGTGCTAAAGTGAAGTTGTTAGTGCAAACCAGCCAATTTGAAGGTGTTATTTTGAGAGGTTAGGGGTGTTGTGGAATCCCTGGGCTATAGAGAGGCAGATATTTTGTGTGCTGGGTGTACCCTATTCCCCCTCTCCATCTTCTGGTGCCCCCACTGAGGAGCGGTCTGATGCTCCAATTTGAGGTTCGAAGCGGTGGTTTTTAGCCGACAAAGTGGTTGGCTGAGGGTCAAAGTGTTTGATGGTTGAGTTTGAAGCTGACAGAGATGGTGGAGCCAGGTTTTGGCCCCATATTTACGGGCATTGAAGACCCCGAGGATTGGTTAGCAAATTTCGAGTTATGCCTGTTGTCGATGGATGCAAAAAGATTGCAAATGGTGCCATTATTGATGCGAGGACGAGCCAAGGTGTGGCTCGATGGTTTAAAGAGCAGTGATCAAGAATCATGGCAAAGGTTGCAGAGTCAGTTTTTGGAGTGGTTTCAAGAGGTGATTACGGCGGAAAAAGTTGGTGCAAGGCTGAAGGCGGTACACCAGGATGTAAGTAAAGATTTCTCTATTTTCATTGAGAAATTTGACGTCTGTTGGAAGCACTTGGAGATTGCTATTGGGGTCAAAAGCAATCAATCTTTGAAGTTGTCAAAGTTGTTAGAGTGCTTGCATCCGAGGATTAGAGAAAAGGTCGACGATCGTGCAGATACCTATGAAGACATGGTCTATCTAGCAAAGATAAAGAGCAGAAAGGTGAAGCGAAAGTTGGAGCTGGGTATGTTAAAGCCAGCAGATTATATGCCTGTTGCGGAGGTAACGAAGTGCTCTTTGGTACGACCCAAGGTGATTCCAATTGTCCAAAATGCAGAGCCTGTAAAGGTCAGACCTACTGTTGGTTATGTTCCTTCGAGGTTTCCAGTTGGTGATGTGCATGTGCCGAGGGTGGAAGAGTTTGTCAATGAGGAGAAGCTCCATGTCAAGGTGAAACAAGATGCAAAAGCGGTAGCAGATGTGGAGGTTCCGGCACGGATTGAAGAGGTAAGATATGTTCTTGTGGAGAGTTTGCATGAAAAGGTAGCAGAATGCAATCGAGATGCAGATACCGAGGGTTTCAGAAGCTGATGAAGAAAGTTTGCAAAGCAGTTAAGATGGTCAAGCTTTTGTGGAGCAGCACGCGGATGCAGATGATGATACGGAGTTGGTATATGATGTCGATGATGATGATGATACAAGCTCGATTAGCTGGGAGACAAGCAAGGAGAATAGAGTGGATGAGTCCACATCCTATGACGAAGAGACACAATCTGATGAACCTGAACTGGTAAAGGTAAAGCTGCCCTCTTATATGTTTGATGATATGGTAATAGCCCATGTGCAAGAAGAGCAAGGAACGGAGCAAGCCAAGATGCTTGATGAAAGCAAAGTGATGCGGTCTAGACCTACCGATGATGAAATGCAGGTAAAGGTAGTGTGTGGTGCCATGCTAATGGTTGTGCTGATGAAAGTAATGGTAGGATGTGCCATGGTGGTGCAGCATGTGCAGAATTTTGCCAAGAGAGATAAAGCGGCGTATCTATGGAGAAAGAGAAAGATGGTGCAATAGAGACCAAGTTGCTTTCTTCCCAAAAAGAGCCTGTGCAGCGGTAGAAGAGGTGCTTGAAGAACAAGTAATTGAAGCTGAAAAGCAAGAGGTGTTGATCGACCTTGAAGGGCCGGTTGACAAGGAAGGGCTCGATGACACTGGAATTGAGTGTGTGGCCAAAGAGGATGGAGATTCCAATGTGGTTGACATGTTCGAGGGTGGAGAAAGAAGAATTCCACCCAGTGACTTTGCTTCCATTAAAGATATGTAAGCTATGGTTAATGCATATGGTGGTAGATACACCTCCATGGAGGATGGTTCAGCAGGTACAGGGGTATATGATCAAGGCCTCCATTTTATTTGGTCGGGAGGGAGGGTCAGACATGTGTGGAGCTTGGTGTCAGGTAGGCTAGGGCTAGCCTACACATATGGTGGTCTAGGTGCTATGGTACGGCACTATGTTGAGCAGTTACAAATGGCTAAAAGATATCAACGGCATGTGTTTGATACAGGTGGAAGCTATGTGATGCAGGGAGTGGGGCAACTCACTTGAAGGTTTGGTAGTAGGATGCAATAAAACTATGTAAATATGGTTTTAGTTTTCTCATAGTGTGTGTCAGGCTTTGCAGTTAGTAGTGGAATAAAAGCTCTTTTGTGGTTGAGCATTAATGCTCAGCTAGGGGGTGGGCAATGATGGTGCAGCCAAAGTGTGTCGACTCTAAAAAGTGGCATGGGTAGATATATACAGGCTAGCAGAAGCATGGCAAACGGTTGGAGCAGCTAGTAAAATCATGGGATGGCAGGTAGCAGCGGAATTGTATGCCTGATGCGGCTTAAAGGCCAAGTCTCCATGAGGGGCTAATTTGGGTAGCATATGAAAGAGATGAAAAGTGCAGCTTTTGGGTCCAAGAATGAAGAGCTTGAAGGGATGAAGGAGCAGGTCCAGACGGCTCACCAAACCGAGCTACAGAGCCCACGTTATTGGAGGTTTAAGTTTCAATGGATTGCAAATTCTTGTCGGATAGGACAGGTGGAGACACGTGTTCCAAGTGGAAGTCGAGGTACACGTGCGTAGAGCTCAATTCCACGAGCCTAGCCGTCTTTTCAGATTGCGGATCAAAGCTATGGTTTGCATTTTATGGCCAGTTGATTTTTTTTTGGGGGCCGGGTCTGAGCCCACTTGGCTGCATTGGAGGATGTGCCATCTGGAATCTTTTGCAACTCGCCAAAGTTCTCAATGGTAGTGTACACCATGTGGAGTTAGCACGAACTCAGGGCACGTGATTCCAAGCTTCAAGCATCGAGTTATGGTTTGGGAAAACCTAGGGCTGTTGAAGATAAAGTGTTTGCAGATGATTTTTCTCACTTTTGGTCGCCTCAAATAGCGAGCTCAGAGAAGTCCGAAAGTAATGGGGTATGCACGGCCCAGGGCTCACTAAATGAGGATCCGACCCTGCTTGACGATACGAGATTCTGACTATCTGGCAGATTATAGAGACCGGGGGAAGGGAGGTAGAAAAGGGTTTGTATTAAATGGAAGTAGTGAGTTTTTTTTTTTTTTAAGGGCCTTGGAGGCCATTGGAGGGGGGATCACCCACATCTGCCACGTGGCATGGGGACATAATACCACATGCGGTTCCATAGCGTAGGAGCATGGGGTATAAGATCCAAAGGATGGCGCCATTTGAGTGTGTATGAGGATTTGAGAGCTCCTTTGGCGTGGGATATGGAGGCCCGCTCACGGCGCTGCGCAATGGGCGTTTGGCGACGGCGCAGAATGGCGCGTTGGTTACGGGGCCATTGTCGACAGTCCATACGTGGTGATGATGTGTTGCCTAGCAGGGGTTGGTTCCCGCCCGCGCCCTTGAGGGCCTCTTTTGAAAATGAAAGGGGTATACCTCCACCCCCCCCCCCCCCCCCCCCAATAGCGAGGTCGCTATTGCCTCAACAAGGGGAGGGTCCCACAGCCAATGATAGGAGGAGTGAGGGAGTCACAAAGCCAACCAAGGGAAGGGTCCCGCGGGGAAAAAAAAAAGGAGACAGTTTGAGGCCTATCCGGCCAATTGAGGACAGCAAGGGTTAGAGAGAGAACTCAAAGGCCCAAGAGGAGCAAGTCGGGCGGCCGAGTTGGGCGGACATTAGGAAGATGTGTAGCATGCAATTCTTTCCAAAAATGAACTATAACAAGTGGTGGCAATGCAAGGAAATTCTAAATGGAGCTACAAGTGAAGTGCACAACATGAAAGATCACCTCTTATTTCTTTTTTAAGTCTCAGGAGATAGACGTTCATTTTTTGGGGTCTTTTTGGCCAAGGTGGGCTTTTTTGCCTGAGAGTGTGATTGAAAGTTGCAAGCATGTGTAGTGCAAAGCTTGCCATTGAATCTGCATACTTGATTGTACTATTCCCCTATGCAATAATACCAAGTATTTGCCCCTATTTCTTGTGTTGCTTCTCCCCATTCCCCTTCTTTTCTCTCGCTCTTTGTGCATTGACCGGTGCTTGCAAAAGGTTTGCCTGCAGCTTGAAGGGTGCTACCAAGAGGAAAAAATCGGGGTGTTTTATGAGTCGGAAAGGGTGAGTTGAGCAGTGTGGGTGCATTTGTGCTACAAGGTGTTTTTTGCAATGTATGAGATAGTCGTTCTGTGTGCTAAAGTGGAGTTGTTAGTGCAAACCAACCAATTTGAAGGTGTTATTTGAGAGGTTAGGGGTGTTGTGGAATCCCTGGGCTATAGAGAGGCAGATATTTTGTGTGTTTTGTGTGTTCCCTATTCCCCCTATCCAACGGTTAGAGAAAAAGGAGATGTGTGATGATCTAGGGATGGAGAGACTATCTATAGGTACGAGTTAACATATTGGCTCAGACTCATGATCAATCACTTGCTTGATCCAATGCACATATTCAAGAACGTGGGTATCTATTGTGGGACCATCTCATTGGTAAGAAAGATACTTTGGGAGCCAGAATTGACCATAGGAATGTGGATTGTATGGAGCAATATTGGCCATAGACAGCACTCGATGGATCGATTAAACTCCCTAAAGCGCCATGGATTTTGACAACAGGCCAAGAATGCAAAGTAAAAGAGATCATTCGATCCGTGCAGATGCCCACCACTGGCGTAATGCACTCACTCCAAACATGTTTCACTAAAGAAGGAAGCTTACTGTTTTGAAGTCACAAGACTGGCATAAAATGTGTCAGGTATGTTTGGAGTGGAGTATATCATAGTGGGAATTGTGTAGCATATCTGTATGTGGACTTTAATATCATTGCTAGACGTATTTTACAATTTATTTTATCGATGGCCATTGAGGGATATTTGTATCTTGACGTCCGTACCACAATCTACAAACTTGCAAAGTTGGTGTAATAGATCTCCCAAAAGGAGATCCATGTGAATTTCATACCATCTGCCAAACTAAACGCTATAGAGGTTGTATGCATGTTTGAGAAACATTTTCCTACTACCATGCTAACCATTCAAGTGCATCTTCTTGTTCACATAGTTGATGAGGTGGAAATAGCTAGCATAGTGCATTCCAGATGGATGTTCTTTTTAGAATGTTTCATGAAAACGCTCAAGGGATATGTGCATCAAAAGGCACGTACAAAGGGTAGCATGGCAGAAGGTTGGCTGGTATCAGCGTCCCTAGTTTACATTGGAGAGTGGCTAGATGGATTTGATCGTGCCCAAGACACGCTATGGCGAACCATAGATAATGAGCGCATATCTGGGATTGTCATGTGCAATCTCGGTGTTGAGAAAAAAATGACGGAAGATTTAGAGGCTAAAATCAATTGATTTTGCATGCTTCACAATCCAGTGATGCAAAAGTGGATTTCACAATATGCGGATGCAAAGCAAGTGCGACAAAGGGAAAGTGGAGACAAGGAAGACGATCACTGATGCATTATCCGACGGGTCTTGAGATCCTACCAACGTTCATGATCTTAAGATGGTTGCACAACCAATTGAAAAGTGCACAATAGTGCGGCAAACAAGTGACTGAGGAGGAGTGGGAGTACTCTCGGGGCTGCACGACCAAGGTAAGTTTGCAATGTACGACTCGTGGCTTTCTAGATGTTTGGATGGCCACTCATAATATTTTTTGGTTGTAGTATGAGTCATACACGGTAGCATGGTGTAAAGGTCAACATTTTAGGATGGAACGGATCGACAAAAAGCGTTTTATACAAGATTATGGAATCGTGGCAAAATTCAAATAATCTAGTCGACAACGGTCCTCTTATGCAGATCTTGTAGTGGCAGAACTCACTTACTTCGGCACGCTACAAGAGATTTTGAGGATCGATTATAGAGGATTTTTTGTGGATTTGTTCGATGTGCAATGGTTTAAGATAAACATGGAGGGTCACAACGCTACTGTGTACAGAGGAGAGTCAGATTTTCTTGAGGTGGATTCAACCAAAAAATGGACCGACCTTTGAGACACTTTCGTACTACCCGAACATTGTGAACAAGTAAGTCTGTAAATATTTTAACAACCAGTTTTAGAGGACTGGTGGTTTGGAAGCACTCATGTAAGCTTTGTGGCTCTTGCAGGTGGTATTTCATCCTACAAAGTCTACACCAAAGTGGTGGTATGTCATAGAGGTAGCCCCTCATAGTGCACGAATGTATGAGGACTAATCACAGAGGCATCAGTGGAGGAGATCGGAGAGGACGCTGACTGGGAAGCCGTTGAGGTGGTGCCAGACAAGACTGGTGTTGCTACTCTCTATGGGATGCATGCGGAGGACCTACAAAATGAAATGGAGCACATCTGCCTAAACGGAGAGCTCTATATAGACATAGGGATTTATGTTGAATTATGCAAGGATGAGAGAGAGACCTCTTAAAGCCATAAACATTGTATCTGAGCATTTTTGCTCCTCTTTATAAAATATATTGTATTCACGCGGAGTTTTGTCCATTCTAAGGCATCCACAAAAATATGAAAAGGCAAACTCCATTCAGGAGAGGTTGAAAAATAGGTGCTACTAGTAACATCTTCTTCAAAATATGAAAGGCTCTATTCTGAGCTTGTTCCCTAACATATGGAATATACTTCTTGGCCAAATGGCTCATCTGTGCACTTATATTTGAAAGGCACCTTAATGCCTTCCATGAAATTTTACCTGTCCCATAAACCTACTCAATTGTTTCAGAGTTTAAGAAACATGAACCTTGTGAATAGCCTCCATCTTCTTTGGATCAAGAGAAACTTCATCTTTTGGTATAACAAACGCCAAAAGTGTTCCTTTTGTGATAGAAATGGCTAACTTTTAAGGGTTTAAAGACTGTCAATTTCTTGCATCTCTCCAGACATTTCCAAAGATGCTCCAGATGCTTTGATTTCTTGCCAAAGACATTGAAATCATCTAGAAAGACTCTCATAAGGATGGGTCAAATACATTAGTTGTGGTATCTAAAAGTGAAGAAGCACCATTCTTGAGGCCAAAGCTCATCACTGTATAAAAAAATGCATCTCGTTCAATGATGAAAGCAATTTTGTACTCATCTTCAGGCACCATTCTGATCTGATTGTACCAAGAAAATCCATCTTGAAAAATGTGCATCTCATGGCCGAAAACTGCATCCAATAAGGTATGAGTAAATGGTAATGGGAAGGGATCTAAAATAGTAGCTACAAGTTCAACTTCCTATAGTCCACACAAACCCTTAATTTCCCATTCTGCTTGGGTATTATGACAATTGGTGACAACCAAGTTGCTTCATGAATGGGTTTAATAAATCCAACCTGTAACAAAACATAAAGTTCCTCTTTCACCTACTTTGCATAATTAGGATTCATCTTGTATCTCTACTGGATTACAAGCACTGCATCTTTCTTCAAATTAATCCTATGTTGGGCAAAATTTGGATCTATAAACTCAATCAACAATTTCTTCGAAGCACTCAAAAACTCTGCATCCACACTGTTGCCAATTTTGACACATTTGGGTTCATTTTCAATGCCCAGATTGATTTCTTGAAGTTCCTTCTCAAAAATTCTTGCAAATTTGGATTTCTGCTCCTCAAACCTTTGCTCTGCTGCAATGATAGCCTGAGCTCCTTCTCTCTTGTTTTCTTAAACCAAGAGCTTCCTAGTAGCATGGGGTAAGAGTCATTTTTAAACTCGATCTTTGGTACCACCACATTCACTCTAAAAGTTAGACGAAAAACTACAATTTTTTGATCTAATACAGCTCCCAATTTGTAATACACAAAGGCTGGTATAATACTAACCCCTACACCCCCATCAAGGAGAACTTCTTGAAAATAATTTTCCTACAAATTTTACTCTATAGCCGGTACTTTAAGGCCACTGCATTTGGTGGAATCTCCTCAGCTACCACAGATGCTACATCTACCTTATGATTAAGCTTCCACGTGTTTTCCCATTTTTTTTCTGAAAAATGTGCTCTCTAAAATCTGGAACAACCTCATAAGCTTGCAACAAGTCTTCCCATATTCTACTAGAAGGATTGTCCTCCATAATTGGTACTTCAAATGGGACATTCCAGCTTTTCTTGTGATCCTGATCTGATTCTTAAATATTTGGTGACAATTCCTACTATCTATTTGTTATTGTTTCTCTAATCTCCTGTTGATCTTTCCATTGGATAAGAACTTTCTTTTGAGCCCTTGTTATAGCTGTAATAGGGACAGAATCTATCTCATCTTGTATATCTTCAATTAAAATGCAATTGGAGCAATCACATTCTATCACTGTCACAGTTTTTTATTGTATTGCTTTCCCTTTCTTCAAACATCTTTGCATTTTGTGATATTTTACCAAATCCAGAGTCTGATCAATATCCACAATCACAACATTACTTTGAGTGAATGCGTGAGAAGAAGACTCGGGGTTTTCTTATGGGGCCTTCGCTGGCCTAGCATATCTGACCACATACATCTCTCTTTCTTCTTTGTTTTTGCATCACATCTCACAATCAAGGCCTACCTTGTGTCCCTCCTTAGTATAGTAATTGCACTTTATCAGGGCTGAATTATAAGCAATTCTCTGACCTTGCCAAGCTGGTCTTGGGACATTTTGATAAATTTGAAATTTCCTTTATTCTGATGTATAGGAAATACATGAGTTGCTTGCACCACTTCATTTTGTCCTTTATTCAGAGGAGTGGGCTTTCCCTTGTTCTTGGGTTTATACCAGCAAAGTGAAGTGTGGTGCTCTTCCCTTTCACAAATATCACAAAAAAAAAAATCCTTTGGCTTAAGTGGAGGATATCCTATGGCCTTAAACTATTTTAACAACTGCCCCTCTTCTACTCCCTTTGCCTTCTTGGACTTTCCTTTCTTTTGCTTTGTTGAGGAAGGTGATTTGTGTACCTCCTCTTCTTCCTTCTTCCAATATCAGACTCTAAACCTGAGTCTGAGTTTGAGTCTGAATTTGTATCTAATTCAAATTACTATTTGAGTCTGAATCAAAACTTTCTCTTTTCTTCCTTCTTGTCAATCCCAATCTCTTTTCCACCCTTACTGCTATTGTTAGTAAGGTATCTAGCCCATTGGCTAAATCCACATTGGCCAGAAATGCCTTAATTTGTGATCTTAGGCCTTTGAGGAAATAACAGCCAAAGTCTCCCATGCAGGTCTATCTGCTACAACTAGTCTTTCTATCATACTTAGTAAATTGTTGGGAAAAATCTCCTACCAACATATCCCCATGTTTCATCCTTTTCATCTTTTTCCAAACATCATTAGGAGTTCTCTCCCTTTTGAATCTAGCCAAAAAGGCCTCCTTAAGGGCATCACAGTTTCCAAAGTGGGCTGCCCCATATTGGCTAAACCACTTCATAGCCTTCCCCTCTAAGGTGAGAGAAAATTTAGCCAACTTTACTGCATCCCATACATCCCTTCATATCCATTAGCCACCCATCGGGTCTGGAACTGAGCCACATGGGAGTAGGCTCCTCTTTGGGTTTCCCTTTAAATTTGGTTGCCTTAATTGTAGGATTGGCGGGGGGGTTGTTGGGCCGGTTTTCCTTGCATGTTGTTACTCTTCTATGCTTTACTCTCTCGTGATCAGTGACAATCTTTCCTTACTCAACAATTGCCTCTTCTTCCTTGGTAATTTCATCATCTTTAGCATCTTGAGCTTCTTGGTTCCTTAGGGCCTTCTCATCTTCATACAATTGGTTAAGCCAAGCCGCTTGAGGGTCTTTTCATTGTCTAGCATTGGATTTTTAGTTCATAGTTTCTTTGAGTTTGGCTTATATAACTCTTCAAAATCCCCTTGGAGACTCGCTTGAGTTCAAAGGCTTTTCCCTCCCTTTCTAGGTGGGGAACTCTTTGTGCTAGATCCTCTACCCGCATAGGTGGTGATATTTGAGCCCTTTTCTACTTTCTCCTTTCCTTGGCTTTTCTCTTTTTTTGTCTCTTCATCATATGAGGGTGGCTGACTTTATTGTTCTATGTCCTCTTGCTCTAAATCATCCTCTTTCTTCTTGGTGGGTAGTAGATGCGATGGCTATGGCCTCTTGTTTGAGTTCTCTAACTCATACTAGCCGTTTCTCTATGCTTGTAGATGCTTTTGTTTCCCTTGGTTGTGAAGATGCATCTAAGCGGGAGTACATGTCAAATGTTAAGCCTAGCCTATGGCAAGGTATGCCAATCAAGTAATGACTTCAAGGGCTCTAATATATATAGTGATAGAGGGTTTCTTCAGCCTTATGAGTGACGCACGTGTGCACATATTGTGCATGGTTGATAGGCAAGATTAACTTTTTCCTCAGTAAATGTTGATGCCACTACATTTATTGATAAGAGGGTTTCTTCGACCTTATGAGTGATGTGTGCACATATTGTGCATGGTTGATAGGCAAGATAAGCTTTTTCCTCAGTAAATGTTGATGCCACTACATGTGTGGGGCGCATATACCTAGTAGTCTTCTTGCAAGTGAAATGAAAATATTGGTGGTGAATTCTTAGGGCTTCCGCCACCTCTTTCTACTTCAAATCAGTAAAGTATGCCAAGGGCCTAGAAAATATGTTAGTGGTGGTTGAGAGATATCTATGTCACACGGTTTGACCCTCTTATGGTTGCTTCAAAGCCACTACTACCAAAAAAATAATTAGATGTATTATAGTTGTTGAGCCGTCCTCCTTAATGGTGGAGAGAAACGCATAGGCCCTTTGATAATCTACTCCACAAGGAAAAAAATTTATGAAGCCCTTGAGGCCTACCATCTCGGACACTTGGAGCCTTTGCTCTTCTACCTCCTTTGCTATTCGATGCACATCTACTTTGTTACAATCCGCAATCTTGAAGATTCCATGATAAATTTTGACTTGTTGAGCATCTAGCTGATCTTTTCTAGTCCAAGTCACATTGGCTTCCCTCAATGAATCTTCTTCCAACGGGTAGGGTTGCAACTCTACCAACTTCTCCTTTAGAGATTTATTTTTTGGAGATGCTAGCATAGAGGACATAGCTTTTTCATATAGCCCAAAGAGAGTCTTCTTAGTCCAAAGATGATCTTTTGCAACAAATATAAGTCTCCCAACACTTAGAATTCAATTAGAACACATGCAAGGAAGAAAATTTTCAAAAAGTCAAATTTTGTAGACTCCTTAAATAGGTGCACGTATTTTGAAGTTGTTCTTATGTGTTTGAAATTGGCCCCACTCAGCATGGTTGGATGTGCTAGTGATGTAGATCATGTGTATGAAGTTTGGTTCAGTTTGGAGCTCGTACTTTTCCGCTCACATACTCACTCTGTGATAGCTTGTGCTGGGCTTGTCCATGTTGGATGAAAGTTGATGTGGGGATTGTATACTTGATGTATTTGTAGGCAATGTGTTGTGACTTAGTGCGAAATCCCCCCAAATGGTCTCCAAAATAGGCTCTCTTATTTTGAATCTACCCAAATTTGTGCTTTTTGTGATTGATGGATATAGGCAAGCACATGTGGTCTTGTGCATAGCATTCCCATGCAATTTGGACTTGATTTGAGAAGTGGGATCAGTGATTGTCAAGAATGTGCCTTGTGGGTGTTTTCAATGTTTCTAGCAAAAATTTGGCATTCAAGAATGATTTGGTAGAGAGGATTCATGCTTCGAAAGTATATGAGAGAAAATTTGAGCAAGTGTTAGTGCAAAAATAGCAAGAATGTGGTTTGTTCAATAAGTATGCCATTTTAAAATTTAAAAAAATAAACATTTTTTATTTTCTTGCTTCCCACATGATCTTTCATGGCCCAATCAAGTGTTTTGATGGCTTTTGGGTTGTCCCATGTTGTAGAAATTGGTCCCTTTGTCCCGGAGGTCTCTAACTTGGCCTATCAGTGATCCGACACTCCCCAACACTTCATTTGAGTTAGTGAGGTTAGGCATATATTATTCAAGAGTACTCAATCCTCCATGAAGTTTGGTGGTCATACGATGAGTTTCTATCATGCTATCACAAGATGACGCTTTACGGTCTAAGAGTGCTAAAGTGGTTGGATCTCCTTGGTTAGAGCACCAAATGGTTACAATTTCCCCAAATATATTCAAAAGGTCATCCCCAACAAGTTTGGCATGATTTCTTCCCCAATAGGGCTCCCCAAAGTAGGCGCACATGTTTTGGCTAGGTCAAAAAGTTATGCTTTTAGACTTTGAGCCTAACCCAAAGTTCTATACACTATGGGTATGTCATTATTCAAATTTTTTGTGATTTGGTCTACTGGTCAAGCCCGTTAAGGAGTTTTCCTACCTTGACTTCTACATTCTACAATGTTTTACCTGGAGCCATACTGCTATTTTTCTACCCATACCCAACTTTAAAACACTCATACTTAAGGTTAGAAACTTACCCCTCATGGACATTGGAGTGAGTAAGACGCTGGAGAGGGGGAATAGGGAACACACCCAGCACACAAAATGTTTGCCTCTCTATAGTCCAGGGATTCCACAGCACCTCTAACCTCTATAATAACACCTTCAAATTGGCTAATTTGCACTTACAACTCCACTTTAGCATACAGAACAACTGTCTCATACCTTGCAAAAAACACCTTACATACGCACCCACACTTCTCAACTCACCCTTTCTGACTCACACGACACCCCAATTCTGCCCTCTTGGTAACACCCTTCAAGCTGCAGGCAAACCCTCTGCAAGCACTAGCAAGTACACAAAGCGCGAGAGAAAAGGAGGGGGATGGGGAGAAGCAACACCAGAAATAGGGGCAAAGGCTTGGTAGTATTGCATAGGGAGAAAAGCCTTAATCAAGTAAGCAGCTCCAATGGCAAGCTTGCAATACACAGGCTTACAAACCTTTAATAACTCTCTCTCTCTGGAAAATAAGCCCTCAAAAAATCACTTCTATGTCCTTTTATAAGGCTTGGCTAAGGCTAAAAAAGAAAAAAAACAAGGAGCTACCAAGCTCGTACAATTAACTGAAGCTCCCTTTAGAAGTTTTTTTGCATTGCCACCACTTGGCACTTTCCATTTTTTTGGCAGCTGCATGGTGCACACCTCTTTGCTCTTTGTCTGGCCTTGCACTTGCCCTTTTGGCTTTGTGAAAACCTCTCGGATAGGCTCCCTCTCTCTCATTTGACACCTCTATTACATGCTCCCCTGCTTGCTTCTATTGGACCTTTGGGCCGCCTTGGACTCACCTTCTATCCCTCTCTTGCTAGTTGTCCACTAGCCGTGAGACCCTCCCCTTGACTGGTCTCAGGCTCATGCTCTCTCTCTCTCTCTCTCTCTCTCTCTCTCTCTCTCTCTCTCTCTCTCTCTCTCTCTCTCTCTTGCAAGACCCCTCCCCTCCATGAGCAAGCGGGTGCCATGTCACCTTCTGCATAGACCATCGCTATCAGCCAGCAACGCTAGCGCGCGCCGTCATCTCCATCAAAACCACCTCGCGTCGTCAGGCCCGCATTCACAGCACCTATCACGGGCCACCATTGTCAGGGCACTAAGGAGCTCCCAGCTCCCCTCGTATGCGCTATAACAGCCTTGTGGGCCAGGCTAAATACCATAGCACCCCGCCTCCATCTTTTGCATGTGGGATTAAGTCGCCCGACATGTGGCGCACCCAGGTCCATTGGCCATCCAAGGCCTTTGTAAAATGTTTTTCAAAAA
This sequence comes from Adiantum capillus-veneris, assembly GCF_014529385.1. NCBI lineage: Eukaryota > Viridiplantae > Streptophyta > Polypodiopsida > Polypodiales > Pteridaceae > Adiantum > Adiantum capillus-veneris. The sequence continues at coordinate 98,368,890 of NC_140957.1, forward strand.
AGGCTCCCTGCTTAGTTTTTCTTGGCCCTCCTCCTCCAGGCTCCCACTCCCTGCTCCAATGTTGGACTCCCAAGCCATAAAGCCCAGCCGCAAACTCACTTGTCTAACTCCGGATCCACCCTTCCTTGCCGCCCTTCACAATTCTTTGAGCCCTCGAAGTGAGTCCGCAAAAACCGATCAAATCATTTTCAATTAACTTCGGACAAAGGCACCCAATCTTTCGATCGCTGTTACTTTTTGCTTCGGGCTCCGTTTGACATGCAGTCAACTCCCACTAGCTCCATAGATTACATATCCTGCTTTGGAACCTTGTTGCAACTCAAAAGATGCCAGATTGCACAATTCCCCATGTGGTTAGGTGGGCACCAACCTAGCCCTTGGCAAAACTTCAATTAGCCATAACTTGCAATCTCTGGCTCCTATTGCAATCTGAAAAGACAGGTAGGCTCCATAAATTGAGCACTACACACCTATATCTTGACTTCCACTTGGATCACCTGTCCCCAGTGGCCCTGTCCGGCAAGAATCTACAACACGCTGAACCTGCAACCTCCCATAACTTGGGCTCTGTAGCTCTGCTTGATGAGCCGTCTGAACCTGCTCCTTCAGCACTTCAAGCTCTTCATTCCTGGACCCAAAGGCTGCACCTCGCATCTCCTTCATTTGCTCCCCAAATTAGCCCCTCATGGAGCCTTCCTTGGCCTATAAACCGCATCAATCATACACTTCCATTGCTGCCTGTCAGCCCATGATCTTCCTAGTTGCTCCAATCTTTTGCCAAGCTTCTACTAACCTACACATATCTACCCATGCCACCTTCTAGGGTCAACACACTTTGGCTGTACCATCATTGCTCACCCCCTAGTGGAGCATTTATGCTCAACCACATAAGAGCTTTATTACCCTACAAACTGCAAACACTGAGCACATTATGAGAAAACCCAAAGAAAACTCAACTGTATGTACATAGTTTTATTCCTAGTATATGAGAACACTGCTTAGGGTGGTTGCCCAACCCCCTCCATTAGAACCTGATGAACTCCTGGCGCCAACTCTCTCTCAAAATAGAGCTTGAGACGCACACCATTAACCCTATTCTTGAGAAAACGACCATACATTATCATTAATGCATAGGTACCATTGGGAAAATCTTGATGGACTTTGTAAGGCCCTCTCCACTTCTTTTTTAACTTCTTTTGAAAGGTGAAGTCAAGATACCTCTCGTACTTCATCACTAGATCGCCCTTTCAATCATCTTTTCTGACAAATGTTGGTTGACTCTTTTCTCTCGCTACTTCACATAAAAATTTGTTGCTGCCTCACGATCCATCTTCAAATTTTCAAGACTTGTAATCATATCCTACAAAACATCTTGATGAGCTTTATCAATCCGCCACAAACCTTTGAGAGCCCCTAATTGCACATGTACAGGTAATATTGCTTCCTTGCCATATACCAACTCATAAGGAGTAAAGTTGGTAGCCACCTTATATGAAGTCCTACAAGCCCACAAACATTTGTCAAGGTTAGATTCCCACCCTTCAACCTACTGGTAGATGTACCTAGTAAGCATCTTGACGATCTGCCCATTGGCACTTTCCACCAAACCATTGCACTGTGGATGGTATGGAGATGAAAAGCGATGTTGAGTACCCAACTTCTCTACTAGGGCACACACCAACTTACTTTTGAACCCTTGTCCTCGATCCAATATAAGCACCCAAGGTACTCCAAAACGACAATATGCAATCAAAAATAAACTAAGCAACAGTATGTGCATTTACCTCTTTGACCACTTTAGCCTCAACCCACTTGGTAAGGTAGTCTATGGCTTCCACAACATACTTCTTACTGCTTGCTGACTTGGGAAATGGACCAATTGCATTCAAACCCCACTTTTCAAAAGCATCATGTGCTATGATAGCCCCTTGCTGCTCGGCTACTAGTCATCTTTCACTTATTACTTGGCACGGATGGCAGGTTTTGCACCAGTAATGTACATCTCGCGTGCAACAAAAGGCCACCAAAACCCACTTCTTAAGATACAAAACAAGACTTGATCCTTACCCTGATGATCGCTTTCTTCATGGCACTGCTCCAATACCATACCGATCTCCTCCTTGTAAAGGATTCGACGTAGCACCCCATCTCTACCATGCATCATAAGATCCTCTCCTATCAGAGTGAACTTTTGAGCTCTTTGTACAATTCTCCTCTTTTGTAGCTTTTTTGGCATGGTTGGCCATCCTCATTCGCACATTGGACCTGACAACAGCTTTAATACCAATATCCCTCATAGCAGACTCGATGATCACACAGACCTGGGCACCCCCATCAATATAGGCTTGAACATGCTTCTTCTTTTCAAGCAAAACGTCCACCATTGGAAGCACATCGGTTGGACTCCCCACCCTCAAGGCTAGATCTATACCGCATGCACATCTCCTCCTAGTCGAGGAATCCTCGTACTGATGTTGGTTGACCACTGCCTCCTTAATTTAGGGTTTAATGCAAGCAGCTGCCCAAAAGTGATGTTAGTCTTTTGATTTTGAACATCTCTTACCAGATCATATTTTGGATTACCACGTCCCAACTGAAAATCCTTCTGAGTAATTCTTCATCTTCATCTTCATCTTCTTCTGCTTGGCTCTAGCTGCTCTTACCTTCATTCACCTTCTCTTTACCCTTCTTTGCTCTAGTTTCACGTTCCGTCTCGGTCTCTCTTTTGCCTCGTGCTCTTTTGTTGGCCATAATATCAACCTCCTACCTGTCAACACCAATAATATCAACCCTTTGTACTTCATCATTACCTGACGGAGCCGCCTGTGCTTGGTTTTCGACTGCTTGCTGCTTCCTTTGACCATTAAACTACACCTGACCCCTGCCTCAACCAAATAGAGGATACATGCTGCCCCTTTCCCTCGGTGGGTGAGGGCAATCTGGAGCATAGTAGCCCTCCTCTCCGCAATTGTAACATCTGCCAGGCAATTGCGTAGCCCTGCCTCTTTCTGTCCTTGCTTGACCTCTATCCATAAAACTTAAACACAACTCTTGCATTTTCTCAAACAGATCTTGACTGTACGTACCCATTGTTGAGGAACGGTTACTACCCCTCGATTAGGCTGATTCTCCATTTGAACTTCTTCTCTCGGATTTGAGGTTAGATAGGGAACCATCACTTCATACCCCAATGCACCTTGCTCAATCTTCTTTTTAATTTTCCAGCTCTTAGACCGTGCAATAGCAACAGTCCCATTGTAATTCTCCGGGCCCTCAAAATCCACATTTTCACAAACTTTGGAATGCAAACAAGCCATAAACTTTTCCAATTTAAAGTACTCACCACCATTGGCCAACTTCATGGCCACTACAAAGTCCCTCCAACACTCTTCGAAGCGGGCGAGGAAAACACAAAATTCTTCGTTCACATCCTGCTTCAAATTCTTCAACCTTGTATCCAGATTGACAGGAGATACTTCTTTTCGAAAATCATGTAGAAAACGGGCCCGCAACATCGTCCACATAAGTCTTGGCTCTCCTTCCAACACCATCCACATAAGTCTTGGCTCTCCTTCCAAAGCATAGAACCATGTCTTTGCTCTTCCCCGCATCAGCATCGGAATAGTTTGCATTTTGCTATCTTCATTTGGCATATGCAGTGATAGCATATACAACTCAAAATCTGCCATCCACTCTTCCGGATCTTCCTCTCCGCTGAAAATTGGTCCATAATTATGCGATGCCATCTCTCCTTGATGGAAACAACCTTCTTTGATCAACATCAATAAGAAATCATTTGGTCCTCAGTGGGGGCACCAGAAGATGGAGAGGGGGAATAGGGAACACACCCAGCACACAAAATGTTTGCCTCTCTATAGCCCAGGGATTCCAAAGTTCTCTAATAACACCTTCAAATTGGCTAATTTGCACTAACAACTCCACTTTAGCATACAAAACAACTCTCTCATACCTTGCAAAAAACATCTTACATCACAAATGCATCCACACTTCTCAACTCACCTATGCACGTATGTCGCACGTGTCGATGCAAGGAACTTGCCGATAAACTGTGTGCAAGACATAAATGGCTCCAAACACACAACAAGCCTAAACTAGTAAGCTCAAAGATGGCGTTGGTGTGTCACTCACCGCTCTACGCTTCCTGTCGTCGAAGATTCCTCGCCGCGAAGAAGAGGGAGACACTGCTATGCCACGCTCAACCGCCTCGCCGCCGCCGTCGTGTCGCCACAATGATCGATCGCTCTCTTGCTCTCTCTCTCTCTCTCTCTCTCTCTCTCTCTCTCTCTCTCTCTCTCTCTCTCGCATGCACGCACGCATACACACACACACAAGGAGATGAAGAAGAAGAAGATGGAGATGGAGCAAGAGAACTCTTCAATTGCACAAATGAGAGAATGAGTGAATTTTAGTTTTAGTTGACTTTTATATGAGCTCGCCCCATTCACATTTGGCACCCATGCTTAGCCAACTAATCCCTTGAATGTTCCAATTAGAGTGCACCTCTTATTGGACCGACAAGCATGGTACCTGACTCTACCAAGTAAATAATACAACATCCGTCGTAGGTGATAGGGTGTCCGTAAGCCGTGAGGGTTAACATGCCCCTCTTCCTGATGTAGATTCCGTCCTCGGAAGCTATTGACTTGAAGCTCGTTCATCGAGGTGGAAGAGCATTTGAGATGAATGTCCTTAGCCTTCTTCAATCACTGCAAAATCAAACAACATTGGCACAGTAATTGCATTCTCATATACAATTAAAAAGCATATGCTGTTTTAGGCAGACAAATTGATTGGTAGTATAATTCTAAACCATTTGTCAGCAATAAACATTAAATTGCAATATAATCAAACGCATAAACAGTTGGGAAGGTAAAAAATTAAACAAGTCTGGGGTCGCTAATTTAACGATCGAAAGGCACTAAAGATCGACTATTAATGCCATAGGTAAGCTTCTTAATTTTCTCTTGTCAATTAAGTTGTTTAATCGCGAGAGCCAAGTATTTCATGTTCGAGGGCTGACTAGAGGCTATACCTAGAAGACCTTGTAGTTAAGCTATGATAAAAGGAATTTCTCATGAAATCATCGCCTGACTGATTACCTTTTCTTTGACCCCCCAAAGTCTTTTCACAGTGATTCAATTTTGACGTGTGTACTTATTTTGTATGCCTTGGGTTTTTGCTTTTCAAGGAAAAGCACCCACACTGGGAACCTCTAGGTCTCTAGTACCATAGGTGATACATGTGAGTGAAGTACCAAATCAAGCTGAGATTTCTCTTCCAGCTTAAGATTTTACATTGTGGCATTTTGAAAAAATATTTTTTTTTTTTCAGCATTTTAATTTTGTAACTTTGGGGGGTCATATAACATTGTTACACCTCCCCAAGCTCATCACACTAGTAAACTCCCTTTATAATACTTAAGCTAAAGGTCAATAGGGACTAAGCCCACTAAAAAGCCATAGTACATTTCACACAATGTTGCCTAAATCGGATTAAGAACCTAAGTAACCATTGTTTATTAGGAAGGCATTCCCCATGGTATTAAGAGAAGATATCTAACACCTAGCTTGGTCAAACTAGTTTAGTCGCACTGCTTGATTTTTAAACCTAAACAAGTAATTATGACAAAAAAATTACATTGAATTTAATGTTTGATACTAAGCAAATGTGATGGGTATTATGCTACCAATCACAATTAAAGCAGACAAACATGGATGCAAAAAGATAAGGGGCAATGCTAATGGACAAGAAACACCTGTTTGTGTTGATGATCCCGCTTGATTTGAAAAGTGGATGAGGGAAAGATTCCATGAAGGTCCAAATCCTAACCACAGCAACACGTTCCTATACACACGAGGAAACACAAAGAACACCTCTAGGAGGCACATCATTGGAAAGAAAGAACTTTGCTAATCATAATTCTAAAACAGAAACACTCCTATCGTACTAATCCTACCTATGCTCCATCACTCGAGTGATAAGGATCAAAGGTGTTTTATAACCGGATGTGAATGTGTAGGTCTGGGTCAATGTTTTGACTTTTATTGTGCACACTCGTTTGCTAGTTGCTCTTGCTCTTTATTATTTTTGTTTTTTGTGAGTATAAGGCATTATATGTACATTCCCTAGGATTGGGAGATTGAAAGTCAGGGAGTAAGGTTGAGAGGGAAGTGAGTGAATGATGACTGTCAAAAAACACTCCCCCCTTCCTTGGGTAGATCATATCGTTTGAAATGTGCTTGCTACCCTTTGAAACTAATTGTTCCGGTTGGTAATAGGTGAGGATTTTTGCCAGTAGTTTTCTATTACCTTAGGTGCCTCGTCGAGTTGCAAGGGTGGTAAGGTACTCTCGCAAGATCGAACTTGAAGTGGTTCATTAGGTGATTCTTGAACATTGGGAGGTGTGGATTCCTTTGTAGCTTTATGGAGGTCCACTATTATAGGTGGAGGCTGTGGAGAAGCTTTTATTTCCGTATAGGAACTACACGAAGAGCAAGAAGCTTCATTTGATTTCGATGTTCCTAGCTAGGTGGAACAAATCGTTCTTTCTTTGGTACCCAAACTAGCTCTGGACCAGGTGTGTAGCATTCCGTGATTTTTTCCTTTCTGCAATCTTCAATTTGTTTTGGAGCCACAAGATTGAGCTCACATGGGCCCGGTGACAAGTAGGAGTACAATTTACGTTTTGGCACCCAGATTTGATCATTTCCTTGATAGTAGCCTTGGGCTTCCAATAGTTTTTTAGGAATCCAACGCAACGTTTCTTTACATTTCTTGGGGCAAATGGGATGTCTCTTACCAAGCTCATGTCTTTTAGCACTGGCTATGGTTGCTAAAGAAGCTTTAGGGACCCACTTGTATGTTTTCTTCGTTATATTAGGATGAATCTTGTCAGAAGCTGTATGCATTGCTTGTAGCATATTTAAGGGTACGAGAGGTGGCATTTCATCCCCCTCAGGTGTTATCCAGGTCGTCTCCCTATTTCCCCAAGTGTCTATGGCTGCTAGGTGGACCCAATCCACATTGTCCGACTCAGTCATCCCAGGTAGTACATCCATATAAGGAGAATCTTCCCCAACATCAGTGTCCGCTTTACACGTGTAATAATACTGCAATGGGGCCGAGCGAACTGTGGTGTCAGATCTATGATCAATTATAAACCTGTTTCCTAGTGGATGTGCTCGACCCGTCACAAGATCCACTCAAATGAAAGAATCTTGGAACTACAAGTAGACATGGTTTTTAGACCAGTCATGCACCATTTTTTCTTCCCTCATGAAAGGACGTCCTAACATCATCTCCGATGCCATAGTGTGTTTGGAGGAATCCATAACAATGAAGGTAACTCTTATTATATGTCCAAAGACCTTGATCTTGAGATCTTCTAGCATCCCAATAGGTTTAACAATAGACCCATTGGCCATCTTCACTACTATGGTTGTGGTCGCAAGGTGAGGCCTTCCCATAGTTTCCCAGCATTTTTTAGTCACAATGCTAACCCCAGCGCCACCATCAAGGATTCCCTTCACAGTTAATCCCTTAGTAATGATTGGTATGGTCACATTGGATTCATCACCCTCAAAGTATTGTCCCAACTTGTTAACAGGTATTTCTATAACAAGGTTCTCATCTAGGTTGGGTTGTGGATCTAAGTGTTCCTCCTTTATTGGAATCTCCCCAGCTCCATCCATCTAGGTTGGGTTGTGGATCTAAGTGTTCCTCCTTTATTGGCATCTCCCCAGCTCCATCCATCTGTGAAAATTGTGGTAGCTCAAAATTTAGTTCTCCGTTGAGGAAGGCTCGAAGAGTTGAAACTAGCTCAGGGTCTTTATATAGTTTGGACATGATGGTAGTTCTAACTTCTGAAGACATGAAATCCATCAATTTGGCAATGTTTAATGGCACCTTTTGAGCTTCAGTCCCTTGACATGGGGAAGATGGGATCTCCATTTCTTCGATAGGATCAGGTAGTCCCTGTGTGAACATTCTTTCCATCAAGAAGTGAGTACGCCCACTTTCCCATGACTTTAAGTCACTTTCTTCTTAGATGACACTAGGTATGGCTAAGGGTCTATGGACTTGGTGAGGTTGTTGTTGCGTAGGGAACACGATTTCTATAATCTGGATCTGTCTAGGTGTTGGTTCTAGATTCCTTTGGGTATATTCTACCAAACTCCTTAATTGCATGACTCGCTCAATCTCCTCTGTAGGGTTTGGGTAAGTTCCTATCTTCTTCTTGGATCCTGGCCATTGTGGCTCATGAAGATCTTCCTTGTTGGTTTCTATCTTAGTGGTTGTTTTGATCCCCATGGTTTCACCTGAATCAAAATCCTATTCAGCGTCATTCATATACACAGGGTCGTCACCAGTCCCTATGTTGGTCTTTGAACTGGGGTCTGACTTCGCTGCTTTTTGCGATCTCTTCCTTCGTGTTTTCTTATTTTTCTGAGATTGGGCAATTGATGTCGTGTCTCTTTCCTCAAGAATATAATTTTGTTTTTGGAGCATCAATCATGTGAGTACATTTACTGGTACCACAGGTGTACTTTGTGATGGCTCCTCAGTAACTTCAATCAAGTTTAATGGCGTGATCTTCGGTGCATTTGGATTATTTGGACATTGGGCAATCAAATGATCTATGCCACATCGATTACACATGAGCATTGGCATTGTAGACGTGCTCGCTTGATTGGTTTGCATTAGTGTCCCGTTCTTTTGTAGCCTAATAGGACACTCAGCTACACGATGTGGACCTCCACACTCATAGCATTGAAGAGGTGGTCTCTTAGCACTGTAATTGATATTTTGGCCTCTTGCCTCAAGAGCAGCTACTTGATATACATGTTTGACTTGTCCCCAATACTCCTCCATGTAGTATTGTGGACTTTCTTCAAGCACATCCATCCCATAGGCAATATTAGAATCTATATCTACCTCACAGCCTTCCAAACAAGCAATAGATGACTCACAATCCACTTGATTCACAGAAGTGATTCTCGGATGTGGTGGTTGCAGTCCTAGCACTGGAGGTGGTAAGGGTGTTTTTTTAACAACATTTTGGGCCCTAGGGACCATGTGTTGTGTTGTTTGTTCAAGAGGTGGGGCCGGCATCAATGCAGGCACTCAAGGTGTGTCTGCCCATACTAAGGTTGGTCTATTGGCCATCGCATGCTTAAATACTATGCAATCCTTAGCTTGATGACCATACCTTCCACAGGCATTGAAATTCCCATTGAATTTTACTATAAAAGTAGGGCATTCACTGGTACTATGCGGTCCGTAGCATACTGAGCACCATTTTTGCTCCCTTCTTGGATACATATGATTGTTTTGCGGAGCACGATTGTCTCTAAGACTCTCTTGAATAGCCTTGGTGAGATCTTCTAAAGTCATCTCAGATATCTTTGGCTCCTTAGCAATAGGATTTAGGGTCATTGGTTGATGCTCTGATGCTTGCAAGCTAATAGATTTAGGCTCAACAGAAACTCTTTCTCCTTGAATCATTAAATTATCCTCCAATTGGATCGCATTGGTGGTAACTGCTTCCCAAGTGGTGATACCTCTAATGACTAAGCCATTGTAGATATCCTCATGTCGTAATCCCCTAATGAATCTATCAAGAAATTGATTATTATTGAAGCGCTCATTTGGATTACAACCAGAATTCAAATGCTTCAAGCGACTAATAAAGTCTCTCACCTACTCTCCTTCCTCTCGTTGGGCTTTTTGGAGCTGAGATGCTACACCCCAAAGTACTCCCTCTCGTATGTATTGTTATAAGAACGGTCTCCTAAGAGTAGGGTAAATTGTTTTTTCTTCCACCCTTAGGGTTCTATACCAATCCCTAGCCTTTCCACTTAAGGTTAGGCTTATAGCATTACTCTTATGCAGGTCATTGTGTTCTCCTAAAGAATCGCATATTTGTTCAAACACTTCGATATGCTTTCTCACATCCCCGTCTCCACTAAATTTTTGTGTGAGCTTGGCTATTTTTACTGCCTTACTTCTAGGCTCTCTATTAGGTTGTTATGCATATTCTCAGCAATAGATCGACCAATAGCTTGAGCAAATGTTGCCAAGTCACCTAATTGAGTAGGCACCGTGGGTGAAGGCGCTCCAGAGACTACATGTGGAGTAGGTATTGGCATTGGGCTTGGCACATAGAAAGCCCTTGGGTTCCACGTTGGGTACGATGTTGTGCCATGTGGTGGTCCATAGTTCATATGGGTGGCCCTATGCATAGCAAACGTCGAATGTGACATGCTAATGCTAGCCGGTATGGTCCCATGGAAATAAGAACTTGGGTGTTGTGGTTGTGGAGCATAGGTTGTTGAAACAATGGGAGAGGTAGGGACTACACGAGTGCGATGACCCATATGTGCATACGATTGGTATACACTTGTAGGTACTGTTGCAGGCATTGAGCTACCATGTAGCGGTGCTTTACTAACAAATGAGGTCCATGGCATGTTTCTTGGCATGCCCATCATTGGGGTAGGCATGGTAGCCGTGGTGTCATCAAGGGAAAGATGAGCTAGACTTGGAAAGGTGAAGCTATCACTTGTGGGCTCAGATTGCACTGAGACCCCTGGAGAAACAACATATGGAGGATCCATCGGTCTTACCGAGGGAGTCTCCATTTGCGATAAGGTCGGTTGTTTAGCCTTTCCTGTATCCAAGAATCTAATGAGACCTGTTGAAGGCATGTTGATCCCCTTTTTCTGTCTCTCTAACTTAATGACCCTATGGATGACCTCACAAACTCTTTGTTGTTGATCCTCCACACTAGTAGCGCCCATTGTGGATTGTAGGACATCTAACCAAGCCACGTGATAGGTGTGACCTGTGTATAGGTCGGTCAGAGTTTCTGTTTGTAGTTCGTACTCCCAGTTCTCATTTAAGAACGCTCCATCTAGGATTGAGGTGCTAGGGGTGTCCTCTGAGCTAGATGCAATGTTGCTCTCTAGGGGTTGGCCCTTAGCGGTTGCTAAGTCAGGAGAACTCGATTGCTCTCTTAGCAAGGATAGTGACATAGGGGCTTTTGCTTTTAACTCTCTTCGTTGCTCCGCCTTGCGTAAGCTCTAAATTTCCTTTTCCCTTGCTGCAAGGATATATCACTCAACCTCTTGCACTTCGGCAAGGCTTCTACCATCGGGTAATATGACCTCGGAGGGGAATAGCTCTGAAGAGTCGGGAGGTGCAATGAATGAAGTATGAACTTGCACATTTCTAAGGGCATAGGCTCTACGTTGGTCATGAATGGAGAATTTACTTCCCCACCCCCCTCATTTACATCATTAGCTCCATGTTCGAGTGAGTGGCTCTACTAAAGGTTTCCTTCAAGCGGCTAAGCACGCTCGGTCCGAACCGTGGACCCATGGCATGCATGTCTTGGCTTGAGCTATGGGATTAGGCATTGGGAAACCCTCCATGACGTCGTAGTCAAAAGAAGAGTCACTAGCCGCTATGTTCGGGTCTTGGTTTGTACTACCTTGGGTCCCCGCCGAGGGTCCGAAACCTAAGTTAGGTGGATATTGAGAACTCGCGTAAGTCAAGATTCTCTCTAGTTGCTCCGTCTCTAGTACACGACCAAAGCCCAGATGCATGTGCCTTTGGCACCCTACAAGCGTCGGCAAATAACCTCGAAGATTAACCGCTTACCTTTTTTAGACGTCCATTTTCTTATGTTTTTTAATGATCAGTTTTTTTTTTATTAAAGTGTGTGATAGCTCGAAATGAGCGTATCACTCAGAGGGTCGCGGTGTGCTTTACAGCACAACGTTCGGTCACCTGAAACTCCATTGGTCCTCAAAAAAGCCGATTTTTAGCTACGTGTGAAGCTAAAATACGTAATTTTAAAGGACGATTGAGGCCTAAGCCTGAACGTGCGCTTGGGCTTGGGTCTGGGAGATATTCTCGATCCTGGTCCTACCTTTAAATTTTAAATTTATTTTTATTTTTATTTTTTATTATAAAGGATAAGGTCGTCGCGGCCTGCGCGAGAGCACACACACACTCTACCTACCTACTTCCAACTAATACACCTACTGTTACACACTAACACACTCTATTAGCTCTCACAGATCTACTTCCTACTTACTGTACATCACATTACACAGAACTAACAACCTTAATACTAACACCTTACACAAAGAAAAAACACAGTACCTTTGAAAACTCCATTAACAAAAAAAATACACATTAGTAACACAAAATCCTTCTTCTCAACACACACACCCTCCTTCCTTACCTTCCCTACAATTGAAATTGGACCACAAAAGAAGCACAAAGTGCCATTCAAGCTTAGTGTATGACATTCCTCGGCAACGGTGCCAAAAATGTGCGAAAAAAATGAGTACTTGGACTAGCCTACGAGTAGTCAATTTTCGCGCAAGGAGGACACTCGCTCTTTTTTAAGAACTTGTACGACATGTGTCCCCCTTGCTCAAAAATTGAGTAGTTGGACTAGCATCCGAGTAGTCAATTTTCGTGCAAGGAGGACACTCGCTCTTTTTTAGGAACTTGTACGACATGTGTCCCCCTTGCTCAAAAATTGAGTAGTTCGACTAGACAATTTTTGTGCAAGGGGACCCTATAACAAGCACAAGAAAAGTTGATTCGGTCACTCAATTTATAGTGATTTTTTTCATAACTGTGCATCTAAAAGGCCCAAAAACCCTAGGATCGACTCTTACTTCGCCTCTTTTGGCCACTCAAAGAGTAAAAAAACATCAAAAAATCCTCCTAAAAGCATGTTTTTCCGGTCGACTCTTAACTTGTCTCTTTTGGACACTTGGAGAGGGGAACATGTCAAAAAAGGCCCCAAAAAGCATATTTCCTCCTTGCACGAAACATGGTTTTGAGGGGCTTTTTTGACGTTTTTCTCTCTTCGAGTGTCCAAAAGAGGTGATTTAAGAGTCACGATCCTAAGCTTTTGGGGCCTTTCAAATACAATGGCAGGGTCAAAATCACCATTTTTTAGTCACATTGTTAGTTTTTTTTCATCTTGTTAATTAGTCCCTTACTTGAAGAATTTCAAGGGTAATCTAATTTCATGTTCCATGAGGGACACCAATTGCTAAACAATGTTGACCTTGATAATAAACTTGTATGATATCCACCATCTTCTATATCTGGATATGAAAGATAGTTATTCTTCTAAATTATATCCTTCTTTTCACTTATACTATGGTTGATGATACAAAGAGGGAAAGTCATTAATGACAGACCAAGAAACTACTAGGAAGGTTCCTAGGAAGGAGGTGAAGAAGCAAGAGCTACATGATGAATCAAAAGAAACCCAAGGAGACAGCTCAAAGAAGGAAGAAAATATTGCACCTAAACAATGTTTACCCTGATAATAAACTTGTATGATATCCACCATCTTCTACATTTAAATATGAAAGATAAGTATTCTTATAAATTATATCCTTCTTTTCACTTATACTATGGTTGATGATAGAGAGAAGGGAAGTCATTAATGGAAAATACCAAGCAACTACTAGGAAGGTTCCTAGGAAGGAGGTGAAGAAGAAGGAGCTTCATGATGAATCAAAAGAAACCCAAGGAGAGAACTCAAAGCAAGAAAAAAATCTTGCACCTAAAAACCTAACTCTTAAGGAAAGAATTGATACCAAGATTCCACTTCATTCTCTTTCAGAAAAGAGAAGATCTTTTCAAAGAGTGATATACTTTAGAGGATTAGGAAAGCACAGAAGGCATTCATTGTGGCAATTCTTAGGCTTCCTTTCTAGAAACTTTGTATGCTGGGTTGTAGAACAACTCAAAATAGATATGAGGGGGAACATTTTGTAAACCGCTTATAACATTTTTTAAAGAATTTACATATCTTTTTTGTTGAAAATCAACATTTTGTATAGCTTCCCTTGTAAAATTAAACATTTCAATTATGAACTAAGTAAATATAAGTAAATTGAACCAAAGGCTTCCATTGTTATGATTTCATTGTTTCCAAGTAAAGTGTAGCTCCCAATCTAGTCTTTCAATTGTGAAAGCCCTAGGATATGTCTCTACATGTTTAGTCCCATCTAATTTTGTTGAACTTAGCATGTCAAGCCCCAAAGTATAATCCATGTCATCTTCTAGATCTACAAGTGAAGGGCCTAAAAGTTGAGAAGATGAAAACTGGCTCAAAGTATGCCTCTACCTTCTCTTCTACTTCCTCCTCTACCATCTCTTCTACCTTCTGCTCCTCTATGGTCATCTACTCATCCCCGTTTCTCTTTTTCTTATTCTCCTTGTTCTTGCTCATAGGAAATGAGGAAGAGGAGCATGTATCCTTACCCATATTTCTATTTGTATTGCCCATTGTAAGTGTGGATGTGTGATTTTTGGAAATTGGATTGAGCTACTTATAGTTTTATGAAGCAAGGCCATGAAAATATTATGGTATGCTAGCTCTTTCTTTTTTTAACATACAAAAATCATACAATATTGAGGGCATAATATTGACACACCTTTTTCCATCCAACCATAGAAAAGCCTTACAAAATGGAAACCAACAAGATGAAACATTTATACCAAACAAGTAATTGTCAAAGTTAATTGTCATTGATATCAAAATATTTTGTACTAAGGAGTAGGCTTTAGCTTGGAAGTAGATGGGTGTTGACTGTTGGGTCAACAGTACGACATAACTCAATTTACGTACCAAAACCTTATTTTCTGAGAGTTATGAAATGCTGCGGATTATGGTTATGTTTGTAAGAAGTAGGTAGTTTAGTTGTAGAAGTTGGGGTGCAATGGCACTTTCAGATTGTAAATACAAAGCCATTTGACCCCTCAAACTCTATTTTAAGTTTAACCTAAGGTGACCTTAGTATATAAGGTACCTAGGTCACTTTTGTAAAGAACTTTTATCATAATCATAAGTTTTAAGTTTCCGTCGACTGTGTGTGAGAAAGGAAGAAAGAGAGCGTGAGCTTCATCCTGGTGCTACTCCCCACTCGTTCATCACATTGTAGATCCAACTGCACCATCACGCTAGCCTCGGCAAGAGCTACGCGACAACGCCAAGCATTCTTCGCAGAATGAAGCATATGCGCTCGCGCATTTACGAGTTACTCGTTGCCGTAAGTATATCAAATCATGTCTGTAGTCGATAGAATCATAGTGACATAACCTATGCATAGGTACTCATAGATTTCCGTTTCAAGCACTTTCAAAATTTGGCTCTATCTTTATACGCGTTTTCTGCAGATGGGTTCAAAGCTAGGGTTTTGAGTGTAGAGATTTAGGGGCAGGTGTATCCTAGTGAGGGCATGGTGTTCCTTGAGTTTCATACAATTCTTGTATGATTTGATGGGTTTCCTTATGTTATGTGTATGTGGCTAGGTGTTGTATTTGAGAACAGTGAGACTCTATATTGTGGTTTAGTTGGCCTTCCAAAGTGTTGTAGGTGTAGGATGGTCTCATCCTGACAAGATAAAGATATTTCCTTCGTGTGCCTGTCGTGTCATCTGTGTCCTCGATTGACATTATGTTGATCTAGGTTGGTGTTGCATGCACTTTATGGGTGGTGTGATTCGCTCCCCCAATATTGATGCCACTGCCGGGGATACAAGGACCTAGGTAGGTATTCCTACTAACACTTGTGTGATGGTTGCTTGCTTTTGTTTCGGGTACAGAGAGCATTTTTCTTAAGTGGATCCGGAAGAGGTTATTCCGAGATCAAGTGGATAGCAGGGAAGCGTGTGTCTTGCCGAGGGTTTGCGACTAGGTAGATCTAGTTAGGTTTGTAGATTAGAGCAGTTGTTGTGGTGGGCGAGTGGTTTGTGAGGTGATAAAAGTGTTTGCTAGTCCGTGTGTGGCATTGAAGGGTTTTCCTACTCATAGATGCAAAACCCCATATGATTTGTAGGAGTAGCTTAGGTAAGTAATCTGATCTTGATCTAGAGCTATTCATCACTGATTTATTTGCTAAAGTGCTTGTTTGCATTCAAAATCAATGGAAAGTTTTCTTTCGAGAAAAAAATACAAAAAACAGCTTTGTGTTGACATTTTTGCATGATTAATTGATGTTGAGCATAAAGGGCAAGTGCAAGGGTTCTGTGAATAAAAATTGTGATTCTGTAAACTTGGACTTTATACGCGTATAAAGTCTCAAGGGGAATCTGGAGACCAAATCTGAAAAATCTGACTACACCAATGTATTCAAAAGGTATCATTTACTCTAAGAACACCTTGAGTGGGGAGTTTTGGCATAGATTTGGGGACCAAAAGCCAAAAGATAGAGTGGTTGTGATTGAAAAAGAAAAAACTTGTGATTGTGAGAGCATTTTTTAGCTTTAATTTTGATGTAAACACATGTACATGTTGCTAATGATAAGGGGAACATAGAATAGAAACAGATTTGAAATCTGAGATAGTAGATTTATACGCGTATAAAGTCTCCAGCACCATCCTGAGACAAAATTTCAAAAATCTAACTGTATCAATGTGTTCGGAAGGGGATTTTACCCTAAGTATACATTGAAACTAGAGTTTTGACCAACTCTTGACACCCAAAAGACAAAAGATGGAGTGTTGGAAACTACAAAAAGAAAAACTTGTGATTCTAAGCACATTTTTGCATGAAAATTGGCAGAAGTTCTTAAAAGCCAGTGCTACAGATTTGGAGATGCAGGTGAATGAATTATGTCCAAAAATTCATCAGCAGACTTTATATGCATATGATGTCTCAAGGCTAATTCTGATAGCAATTTTGAACTTTTGACATTATAGCCAGCTTCTCCATATTGTGTTGAGTAATACACCAAGTTTCATGTCATTTGGACATATAGATTGAGAGTTAAGGGGATTTACTCTTTCAGAGGATTTCCTTGTAAAAACTGATGATTTTTTGCATTTTTAACATCAAAATTTTTTTGTGAGCACATATTCTTGATCTACACACTAAGGAGCACCTCTGGTAGAAACAGACCTAAAATCTGAGCAAAAGAATTCATACGCGTATGAAGTTTCAAGGCCAGATTGGGGTCAAAAATTACATCTGAGTGCACCCTTGTGATCTACAACATTTAGAAAGCATATAGGCCAATTTTCATCGAATTTGGATCACTTTTGGGCTTGCAAAGACCAAAAGACGCATCGAGGCAAGTGAATGCTTGTATTGGCCATAACTTGCTTAAAAAGTGTCAAAATTCAATTTTGAAACTTGTTGTGAGTTGCCAGTGTTGTGAGGAACCTATGGAGTGAAACTCACTTCATTCTGACAAGTTAGACTTTATACGCGTATGAAGTCTAAAGGGCACTTTTAGATACCAAAATTGAGATCTGAGCATACCAAGGTGTTATGCACAACAAGACAAGCTTACTCACCAAATTTGGGCCAATTCTGAGCACATAGACTTTATACATGTATGAAGTCTCAAGGCCTGATCTAAAAGTCAAATTTCAATTTTGACCACATCGGGGGTTGGGAAATGATGTGTTAAGCTTGCTTGCAAAATTGTAACTCATTTGGACACCTACTTTTGCACTTAAAGAGAATTTGCAGATACAAGAAGGTAAAGATGAAAAAGTGGTGATTTTGAGCAATTTTGACATCCAAAATTTTTTTGTAATCACATATTCTTGTTGTATGCATCAAGGAGTACCTTGGGTAGAAATATAAGTGAATTATGAGCTAGAAAATTTCATACAATTTGGAGCTCATTTGGGTTGCAAAGAGCAAAAGATAGAAAACTGCAGATTCAGACTTGTATTGGTCTTAACTTGCTCAAAAAATGTCCAAATTGAATTTTGAAACTTGCTGAGAGTTGCTTGAGTGATAAGGAATCAGTGAAACAAAAGTCACCTCATTCTGCCACAAAAGACTTTATACGCGTATAATGTCTCAAGTGTCAAAATAAAGGTTAAATTCACAAACTGAGCATACTAGTAGGTAGAGGACATCAAGGAGAGCTCACATACCAAATTTTGTCAAATTTTGAGGAAAAAAATATCATATGTGTATGATGTCTCTAGCCCTATTTTGGAGGTGAAAACTCACAGTGAGCTTCTAGAAGTGTTAAGCACTGTAAAGTAAGCCTAGTGACCAAGTTTCAACAAATTTGGGTCACATTTGGTCAAGATACAAGCAAAATTCCTTGGTCCTGAAATTGTTTTGAGTGTTGTTTCAAGTGCAGTTCACCAAAACTACTCTAACTTTTGATAGACAACTCCAAATTCAGTCATGTATAGCCAGGAAGAAAGCTTGCGGGCAATAGGCACACCTAGACCAGGTTTTAGAGGTGAATTTTTCCAGGTTTCCTAAATCCAAACTTTTAGGGTACCCAAAAATAGTTTCCAGAGACCAAAAGAGTCACAAATTCCTCACTTGTGAGAGACCTGACAAAGGACCAAAGGTGCTTGTGAAGGACTATCTTGAGAGTATTGAGTGGGACTAACATTAAGAGCTAAGATCATCAGGATGGAAAGCCAATCTAACAATCCTTTGTAGATGTAACTAGAGGTATGGCAATCCAAGCTAGAAGTGTTGAAATGCCACTCTATCCACATTTTGACACAAACCCATACAATGCACTAGAAAGAGGTGGATATTTGGTCAATGAAGGACCACGTATACCTCCATCAAGCATGAGAATTCCAAAAAGGGAGCCACCTAAATTCCCTTCTAAAGTGATAACGAGAGAGGAAATGGTCACAAAGATGGCAAACATGCCTCCTCAAGTGAATCTACCTAATGGACAATGGTTGTACACAGAGCAACCATAGAACATGACTTTTATAGAGGTGGAATTACGGCCACAACAAGACCATATATACCATTACCAACCCCTATAACTTACTCCTATCCAAATCAGAGCAGAACCTTGAGAAGATATGACATTGAGAGTGACACATCTTCTCAGAGGAGTCATTCACCAAGAAACCAACCCACAATAAAGCCAGAGGTATCTAGTGAGCAAATGAAGCTTATAGAAGGATTAGCTCAAAGAGTTGCTCCTCTAGTTAAATCTGACCTCCAAGAATCTCTATGGTGCAAAATTGAGAGAAAATGGACAAACCATAGGAGAGAAGAGTCTTACTATGGCATGGAAAATGCTAGGGAGAGGTATGTACAACCTATTCCAGTAGCACCTCCTCCACATAGATACGCTATGGGAAATGCGCCAGGTCTAGTAGGAGTTTCAAGGCCACCGCCTGTCTTCAGACAACAACCTCCACTGCCAGGTGCTAGATTGCCTATAGACATAAGATACACGCCGATGATGTAAGCATCTAACAAACAAGTCCTAGTACCAAATACAATGTATTATAACAACCAAAGTGGGTACTACCCTTCAAAGCGACAGAAAGGTGAGAGAAACGCATGGAATGGTGAGGCTGGCACAACCTCCACTTCTGGCATTTCAACCTAAAGAAAGAAGATATGAGATCGACAAAAGGACATTGCGGTTCATTGCTAATAGAGGCTTAGCAAGGTCAAAGCCTATGTACAACCAAAAGGAATTGCAAGAAGAAGCTCCTCAACCGAAGTTAGAGTGTCACAAAAGCTGTGACAACCACTCTGTCAAACAATGTCATCAAACAGAGATCACTCAAGTGAATGCCTATTGTCTTGATTGTGGTGTCATTCACTTGATCCCCGATTGTCTCAAAAACCCAAACCGAGTCAGAAAGATCACAACAAATGTCTCAGGAATTCCTCAACTCAGGAAATCAAAACGTTGTACCAGTTCAAGTAGTTACGAGAGCGCAAGCTCAAAAGGAAGCTGCTGAGAACCTAGAGACAGAGAAAACAAAAATTGACGTGAGACGAGAGACGGGTGAACCAAAGATCGATGCACCTAGTCAGAAAACCAAGAGCAAACAGAATAGCTAGAAAGCTAGAAAGGCTAGGATGAAAGCACGTAGGGAACGAGAGCAAAAATCCCTAGCTAAGAAGCTTACCCATGTTGAAGAGAGGATAAGGCAACATGAGGAAAGGGTTGCATTTTCTCTTGCGGAGGCATCACAACCTCCAAAGAACCATCAACGGAAAGTGAGCCAAGAAGTGCTAGTTTCGAAGGATCAGTGTTGGTCCAAAAGGTTAATGACTATTTAGATGACCTCCTAAAATTGTATGAAACACAGCTCAGAAACAACCAAACCCAAGAACAGAGATGGATGACACATCCATACACGGAACTAGAAAAGGAGAGGCTTGAAATGTGCAAGAAAATGATTAAAAAAGCCCAAGCTTTACTAGAACCACAAGTTGGAAAACCTCAGGGTGTGATCCATGTCCCACCTACACCAATAATCCAAACAAACCAAGAACTAAAAGAGCTAGATTCTAGTCATGAGCACATACAAAAGCTCAAGGACCCCGCATTAGAGCCAAGGATAGTGTTGAATACCACAAATAACTATTTCGAGGGATTTCACATAACTATACCTGACAGCTGTAAAGAAATAGATGGTCTTGACGAATTGTGGAAACAAGTCAGAGAGACCAATGAAGTGAGTGATCTAAGCAGACGAGTAAACCAATCGGGTGATGGAAGAGGAGTGTCTCTTCCACCAATAGAGGAATTTGAGGTTGGATCTCAATTGAATCTAGACGTGAAATCGTATTAGGGAGACAAAGGATCTATACAGTCTATGGACAGTCAACCCCATTCATAAAAACACTACCATCCTATACGGGAGAGTACGAGGCCAAGTCAAAGGTTGTTGTTGTCCCATCACAGAGGCTGTCTCCCAACAAGGTCATTGATTCGAAAGGGCTGATAGATATTTTGTCAACACCTGTCACCTCTACGATAACATTAGCCGAGTTACTAAGAATACGACCAAACATGTGGGCTACTGTGGGAAAATGCCTAGAGAAATTTGGTGTTAAAAAACCAATGACTCAAATCAAGGAAGGAATCAGAGAGCTTGAAATGCCTCAGCTAAACACCGGGCCAGTGCCATTAAACAAGGTAGGCAAGTATTATGAGGGAGAAAATGGGAACACCACTCTTCCCATGGAATTCCAAGGTGTAAAAACCATGGCAATCCTTGGCAGTGGAGCCGGCGTTTCCATCGCATTAAAAAGTTCTGAAAAAAATGGGGAAGACCAACAGTACGAAACTGCAGCTTGCAGACAAACACATGGAAAGACCCATAGGACTGTTAGAAAAACTAGTTGTTTCTTGTGGAATTGAATATGAGCAAACCTTTGCTATTATTGACTTTGGTAAGAAGAACAACTATGATATCATTCTAGGAAGATCATTCATGCAACAATTGAAAATGGTCCAAGATTGGGGTTATGACCATATCTACCTGAGACATATGGAAACCACAACAAGAATAAACTTGAAGGACCATAGTTACAAGGATGTGACAAGAACACCTATGGAGGAGTTTGATTCCGCTATTGTAGCAGGATCAGAACTTCCAGCATGGTTGGGTAAGCCTAAAGAACTATGGATGTGTGGAGCTTCGCAATGCGGAAGCTTAAAGCAAGAGGAAGGAATCTTAGAAAGGGTAATTGAAGATACAGATACATGCAGAACCCTTTCCTGAGGAAGAATTAGAGCCACTTGAATGGGAACACATCTTGGCTACTCTGGATGTGTGCGCTATTCAAGAAATTCCAACAAAAAAGTTTTGTGATGAAGATGGCTATGATGTTGTTCCTTACTTTGCAGTGAGTGTAATCCAGGTAAATGAAGACAGATAAGAAGACAAGTTCTACAACTCTGTAGAACACTTGGAGCTTCAAGAAGATGCAAGCAATGGAAACCCGGACGAGATAGCAGGTGACATAAACAAAACTTTAACAAATGCATGGTTTTATGATTGTCCACATCAAAAACCTAGGAACCAATGTCACCGTTACAAGAATAAAGTGGATTACAAAATCCACGGTGGAAACGCACCTGCAACAAGCATCCTCATATGTGGCTCCTATACATGAAGAAAAGACTCAACCAAAAAGAGCACAACCATGTCAACGAGCTACCAACACTCAAATCAAGTGGATACCAAAGTCATCTCAAAAACAAAAATCCAAGAGCAAACAGATAGTAACTTTCCATAACCAGCCAAACCACAAAGGAAAAATGCTAGAATGTAACCTTGCTGAGGATAGTAGCGACAGTGATGATTCTTATGACATTCCCTACCAACATTCAGATCATCACAATAACTAGCAACTTCAGTAACAACCAAGAAAGGCCAAAAGCGAAGAACAAAGAGTCAGAACCAAAAAAATCGACAAATCTGGATACCAAAGATCCAGATTGGCCAAAAGCAGGTATGGATCAAGAAGACAAAGATCTTTGATGAAAAATCACAAGATCCAATGCCCAAAAGAAAGCAATCGAAGCATGCTAGAACGGCAAAGATAGTCACAAAGTTTCAAGCTTTCGTAGATCAGATTTGGATTCCAAAGAAATTGACTCAAGCACAAAGAAGTCAAGAGTTCATTCGGATTCCAAAATGGTTAAATTGTCAACTCTCAAAGTATCAACTTCCAAAGTATCAGCTCCCAAAGTCTGAATCTTGTCCTCGACCAAGAGTACAAGGGTTGAAGCAAAGACCACTGACAACTCACACAAAGACAAGGTGGATCCCAAAGAAGTCTCTTCAAACACAAACAAAGCAGGGACAAGTATGGGTTCCCAAACGAGCAGTATCAACAAAACAGCCGGTAATCATGAAGAAGTGGGTCCCAAAGGAAACCAACAACACTATTGTTACTGCACCACCGGTTGAATTCTTTCAATTCCTCCTATGCTTACAGTACAGTTAGAAAGAACCCACTTTTGAGGAACAATGAAAACACGACAACCAACCACAATGCTAAACTGGATTCCAAAGACACATTGAACACATAAGTAAGCCTTCAAAAAAGCTATACAACCTTCCATCAAGCAAACGACACAGGAGCTTAGAATAGGAAGCCTCGCCAGCAAATGCCAATAAGCAAATTGCTTATACCCACATCTTGCACAGCATAAATCTTTTCCATAAATCTTTTCCATGCATTGACTGTGTATGCATAATAGGGCTACATTACAAGGCCTGCATAGGCACAATTTTTTATTTCCCAAGCACAACACGTACCCTTGGTGATACCTTGTCGTCAAGGAGGACTCCAAATAGGAGAGGGGGACACATTCTAAATGTGGACCTGGTATATGAATATTAGAGGGCAATGTTTTGTGAGTTCTATTGAATTTTTGCGTTTGATTGTGACATTTTTTGACAAAATCTAGAGTATATGCCCTCATAGTAGAGTTACAAGAGGAGTAAGGGGGGAATAGCCATATATGAGCCCCTAGGGACATGTGTACAGTGTACATAGCGTTTAGGATTCTATTATAATGATTTTCATTTTTAGTTGACTTGGTTTTTGCTTTTATTTCTTATTTTTGAGATTTTAAAAAAAAAAGGAGACAGGAAAAATCCATAATCCATATGAAGAAAAGACTAAAGAGATGTCGAGCAGTACAAAGAGAATGAGGTACAGTAAAATGAGGCAAAAATGAATGAGAGTGGTCATAAAAATCCGAGATGGACTACAAGGACAAAGAGAGTTGGTGATGCGACTAAACGAAAGCACCCATCAATTGTAAAGTTGCCATCAGACATTTCATGTGACTACAAGGCCGTATACAAGAAGTAGATCTTTATACTGTAATCTTCTATTTTGTATGTGACTTAATGAAGCCTAACAAACAAAAGGGACAAACAGTACTGACAAGAACAAAAGGGGAAGAAACGACAGTTCACTCATCTATCATAATAGATGTCTACAAAAGCAACCAGGGATCAAACCAAATTCTGGTCTTTATCATTGGTTCTTTGTAGCTTGAAAGTGCACGAGATGAAAAAAGTTAGCTTGTACACCAAATACAAGTTCAAATCAAGGCAAACTTTGTCAGGAGGCTATGCATAGAGAACACAAGCTAAGGATTAAATAAATTTTATTTTATTTTTAAACCCCTAGCTGGCCATAGATGCACTTTTTTCAAAGCTGAAGCCATGATAGCCATCTACATACCTTGTACATCATGTATATGAGTTTTGGGGATAAATGGAAAATGATAGCTCAAAGATGGTCATCTATCACGAATAATGTCAGACAAAGCCCTTTTAAAGCAAGTTACTAACGTGGGAAATTAAATGGGGTTTTTCGGGCTTTAATTAAGTCATGTATCAAGTAGAAGCAGTATAATGATTTCCACATCACACAAAAGCTAACAATGGAAAATGCAGCTTTGATCACCTTGATGCAGGAACAATGAAGTCACCACAACTAAGAAGAGCAAACATAAATGGTAGACAAAATCGACCTTCATAGGGTTACATATCTTGTCCTTGATGAGGCGAATCGAATGTTGAACATGGGTCTTGAACGTCAAATGAGAAAAATTATCTCCCAGATTCGGCTTAACAGACAGACTTTGTGTTGAAGTGCAACTTGGCCTAAAGAAGTTGAAGGTTTAGCCAGACAATTTCTACAGAATCCTCACAATGTTGTCATTGGCTCACAAGATCTGAAAGCCAATCACTCAATTCTAAAGATTGTAGAAGTTGTTCCTGAGAATCATAAATACTCAAAATTGACAGATTTTCTAGAGCAAGTGATGGATGGATCTTTCTCTATCCATGATGATAAGAGTCAAGCTGAATGAGAATGAATTCTTTCTAAATTTAGATCTGGCAATAGACCTATGATGGAAGAAACAGACGCTGCAACTCGAAGCATGAATGTGAAAGACATAAAGTTCGTCATCAATTATGTTTTCCTGAATCATGTGAAGACTATGTACATCGGATTGGACAAACAAGACAAGCTCGTGCAAAGGCTACAACCTATACTTTCTTTACATCATCAAAACAATAACAAAGACCGCACCGACATTGACAACCAAGTCATGTCAAGGACGACATGATTGCGGAGGGAGAGAGTGTTGACGGCTGGGTCAACAATACGACATAACTCAATTTTTATACCAAAGCCTTATTTTATGAGAGTTATGAAATGCTACGGATTATGGTTACATATGTAATAAGTAGGTAGTTTAGTTATAGAAGCCAGGGTGCAATGGCACTTCCACATTGCACAAAGCCATTTGACCCCTCAAACTCTATTTTAGGTTTAACCTAAGGTGACCTTAGTATATAAGGTACCAATGTCACTTTTGTAAAGAACTTTTATCATAATCATAAGTTTTAAGTTGTCGTCTACTGTGTGTGAGAGAGGAAGAGAGAAAGCGTGAGCTTCATCCTAGTGCTACTCCCCGCTCGCTCATCACATTGTAGATCCGACTGCACCATCACACTAGCCTCGGCAAGAGCTACGGGACAACGCCAAGCATTCCTCACGGAATGGAGCATACGCACTCGCGTATCTACGGGCTACTCATGGCCGTAAGTATATCAAACAATGTCTGTTTTTTGCCTGCAAGTAGTCGTTAGAATGTAGCAACATAAGCTACGCATAGGTACTAATAGATTTCAGTTTTGGGCACTTTTACAATTCGGCTCTGTCTTTGGGTTCAGAGCTAGGGTTTTGAGTGTAGAGGCTTAGGGACAGGTGTATCCTAGTGAGGGGATGGTGTTCCTTGAGTTTCATACGAATCTGGTATGATTTGATGGGTTTCCTTCCGTTGTGTGTATGTGGCTAGGTGGTGTAGTTGAGAGCATTGAGACTCTAGATTGTGGTTTAGTTGGTTTTCCAGAGGGTTGTATGTGTAGGATGGTCTCATCCTGACAAGCTAAAGAGATTTCCTCCGTGTGCCTATCGTGTCATCTGTGTCCTTGATTGACATTATGTTGATCTAGGTTGTGCTGCATGCACTTTATGCGTGGTGTGATTCGCTCCCGTAACAATGGGCAATCCCTTCTAGCACTTCTTGGCATAGAATTTCTTTTAATCCTTATCAGGTGCTACAAACCATATTATAAAAAAGGGAAAGTAAGACTATGGCTCATAGAAGCAAAGAATGGTCGAAAGAAAGACATCATTATCTACACACCTTTTCATCTATCTCAAAAGAAAAGCTAGAGAAAACTTTGTATGTGCATTGTGTAGATCTTCCCTCATTTGGTGCAATGTGCACATGGATCTTATCTTCAAGGTGGCCATGTGTTCACTTTTCATCCACATATCAATGTCTTAGAACATAGAAGAATACCCCCTTCTCTACAGGAGACCCATGAGTTCTCCCTTTGTAAAGCTCCTTCCCAATGGATCCATGCTAGAAATCCAAAATGTCCATGGCACACTCCACCAATTGCCATTCCTCTATGCTTTAGGGATAAAGATGTGTAAGAATCATAGTAGCACAAAACAAGAAAAAAATATAAGAATCTTAATAGCAAAGTACCACAAATAACCCATCAAACAAAGTGGATATATTAGTCCCTATATGAATCACTTACAATTACCTCTGTGCAGAGGAAGACTGGAGCTCCTGGGATGGAGATGAATCTCCTTGTGTGTGTAAACATGCTGCACTAAAATGTCCTTTAGTGTCTTCTTGGCTCCAGAAAGCCCAAAATTTTCACTCTTTCTTTCCAACATGAGAAGAATTGGTTTTTTAAGGAGTCTTTTCTTCTCTCACTCTTCCATATTATAATCTAGCTACCCTTGGCTATGGATATTAGGATCCCCTATTTGTGCTCTTTTAATGTGGAATAGGTGATAATGGTTTCCATGGATGTGCTAGGGTGTTTGGACCAGGTGGACTCCATTGCTTGAGAAACACAGAAGATGAAGGTGAAGAGAGGATAGTAGGAAGAGGAGGGAGGAGAAGGTGGTGGAATGAGGAGAGAGGTGGGAATAGGAGGGAAAAGAAGGCCATGAAAAAAATCAAAAGAGAGGTGTGAATAGGAGGGAAAAGAAGGCCATGAGAAGATTCAAAAGAGAGGTGGGAATATGAGGGAAAAGAAGGCCATGAGAAGATTCAAAAACATTTTTGGTCAATGAAAGGTATCTTTTTGAGGTAAAAGGACCACATAATGGAAAGTTACCCTAGATTTTTTTTACAAAGAAAAATCATTTTAAAAATTCAAAAGCAATTTTTAAAATCAAGGTTCTATAAACAAAATCCATCCTCTCATGGGCCTAGAGCTCTCTCTCTCTCTCTCTCTCTCTCTCTCTCTCCAAACAATAAAAGGCAAAAAAGAGACCTCAAACCTCCCCTAATGTCCTCCTCTTTCTAGCATGCCCTTGCGGTGTAATAATTAGAGTGTTATTAGTCTTGCAAAGGCCTACGTGCAACATAACAATTCAAAGCATATTGTTGTGCACTATCATTATGTCCAATATGAAGTACACAAATTCACTGTCATGGGCCTTAGTTCTGAGTCTTATGATATAGTATAGACACTACTATATATATATATATATATGGACTACCCTTTCAAGGTGAAGGGAGGGCATGTGGGACAAGTCCTTCTGGGGGTTTCTATATATGCAATGGATCGACCTATTTTTGATGCAGATGTACATGATGTACTTGATGTGGAAAGGACTGAGAATGAGCAGGCTATAGGTATGCCAAAATGGTTGGTGCATGCATGACAGTAAATTGGATGCACCTCGCCATGCATCTTCTACGCCAGATTGTTATGCTTTGGCTATTTCGAGTTTAAGTGATGTGGAGGAACCTCTATCTTTTGATGAAGCACATAATTTTGAAGATTAGATGGCGGCCGTGCAATCAGAATATCACACACTTATAGAAAATGACACGTGGAATTTATGTGATTTGCCTCCTTGCAAAAAGGCCATTGGTACAAAGTGGGCTTACAAGGTTAAATGTAAGCTGGATGGTGGAATTGATCGCTATAAGACTTGATTTTTTGCAAAATACTATGCACATCAGAAAGGCATAGATTATGAAGAGACCTTTTGTTCCCAGTCGTCATATGACTACTGTGCGTTTTCTATGTACATTGGCAGATCACTCTGGATGGGATGTACTTCAATTAGACATTGTTATTGTTTTCTTGAATGGTGATATATTTGAGGAAGTTCATGTAATGCAGCCTCGCGGTTTTGTCATAAAACAACAAGAAGATAAAGTGTGCAAATGTAAGAATGCTTTGTATGGGTTAAAGCAATCTCCTCGTGCTTGGTATGAGAAAGCTAGCACTCATTTGGTTAAACAAGGCTTTCATAATAGTCCAACAGAAAGCACTTTGTATGTAAAACGTAAGGGTGATATACTTCTCATTATCGTTCTTTATGTTGATGGTTTTCTTATTAGTGGACCGAATGGTGACACATATTGTTGAATTTAAGGCTGATATGAATGCTACTTTGAGATGAAAGATTGGGGTTGTTGCATCATTACTTGGGCATACAGTTTAAGCAGTGTGATGGTCGTATTGCCTTGTGCCAAACAAGCTACATAGAGACATTGTTATGTAAGTTTGGACTCGAGGACTACAAACCTTTTCTACTCCCATGGAAACAAGTTTGAAATTGAGTCTTCATGATGCTGGTGATCTTGGCAATGTCACTCTTTATCAAATTGTTGTTGGATGCCTTATTTATGTATGCAATACGAGTCCATATATTCAATTTGCAGTCTCACACGTTATAAATTTTATGCATAGCCCAAGGTCTAAGCATTGGTAGATTGTCAAGCAGATTTTTCGCTACTTAAGTGGCACTTTACATCTAGGTTTGTTTTATCCCAAGGGGGGATCATTGCCGCCAGATTTACATGCTTTTTCGGACTGAATTTTGGCTGGTTGTTATGACACGCGAATGTCCACAAGTGGTTTTTTTTTCATGCTCGACAGTTCAGCATATCATGGTTGAGCAAGAAGCAACCTATCGTGGCCACTTCTAGTTGTGAAGCTGAGTACAGGGTAGTCTTCACAACTACTATCGATAGCACATTCTCTCCCTTCTTCAATGTTGCGCAAGAAAACAAAAATTGGCCCTGTGTTGCGGCTTTTGAGTTGAAAAACTCCCTTTTGTTAATTTTCCTTGTGTTGCCTACAAATTACGCAATTCTACGCTATTGCAAAGCCATGCTTTGCTTGTGTTAAATTTCTTGTTGCCTTTGCTTTTCCAACAATGCTCCCATATTCAAAGCTTTGTGCAAATGCAAAGGTTCTCAAGAGCTCACTGCAATTGAATCGACCGCTACTGCAAGTTTTGATTTAAAGCTTGATCCAAGGTTGTCCAAGCGACCTTAGGCTTGTCACGAAGACCTCGTGCACACGGAACTGTGAACCCCCCCCCCCCCCCCTTGCTGATGATGGAAGCGTGCATGTACGAGTGCGTATGTCATGACGATGTGTGCAGAGAAGGAAAATTGTGGGTGCAGTCCTCACAGTATGGGAGTGAGGTTCCTTATTCTTTTATCTATAAAAAATTAGGGTCAATGAGTGATTAGTCATTAGTGAACAGTGAGCGCTCGATGTTTGTCCCCGAGGTGAGATACATCCCGCCTTACCTCAATAGTTTATTTATGGCTTGCATGCCATTCATGACACTCGAAGGAAACTCTAGAAAGTCGAGCACTATTAAGTTGTCTAGGTGGCACTCCTCGGGACCAGGTATGGTGATGGGGAGTTTGGGCCCCGACCCTTTCGGCTCTACTGCTACCACGTTTTGGTTGGTGATGTCTCTTCATGTGTCCGGGTTTGTTTTCCTTGTGAGGGTGGCTCCTTAACAGCGGATGTATGATGAAGGTGCTCTTTGCCTGGTAGTTGGTGTTCGGTCTTGCTGAGATGGGTGGCTCCCTTGTGTAGCCGATGTATCTCTAGTTGTTTCGTTTGTTGGCCTAGTTCATGTTGAGCAGGTCCGGTGTAATTTTTTGTCGATTGGGAAATATATCCACCCACTTTTTGTGGGTTTTGAAAATAAAAAATTGTCTAGCTTAGGCATGAATGCCACATAGCTACGATTTGTTTCGGTGATGGTCCGCAACATTCGTCCTTTTTACCATGCTCTTTAATGTACTACTAGCATGCTAATTAAAATTCATGATTGACCGTGCTCTTTTTGAGCTTCTATGCAAGGGAATTGTTCTACTAAAGTGAATGATTTGAAGATTTGGTTCCACTAATGTGTGAGGTAGTGAGATGGGTTTCAAAAAGTGAAAGCCACTTTTCAAATATGCGTTATGGTCCATGGAGCTTGAATTGCATGTTGTTCTTACAATATGTCAACCCTTCATGTTCTTTATCTACTTCTCCATATACGACTAGCCTCCTCACTATCTCACACGGGCATGGTCTCGATGGGATCAATGGCTCACACGTATTTCGGGGATCGGGTGCGATATGAGCCGTTCGATGAGATTTATGTAAATTCGGGAAAACATTCGGGCGCTCCCGCCTCTCATCCCCTGGACTTGAACCCCAGATGCCACCTTTGCAAGCCTATCACCTCAACCACCTCACTTGTGTGTGCTTGTTGAAAGCACTGGAAGAAGGGGGAGTTTTATGATAAACCCGTCGCAACGTAAATTCAGGGCGGCTTTAGTAAATTCGGGGCGCGTCGCGAGATCAACGGTCCATGATGTATGCGCTCCCCAAAAAAGGCATGGGCCATTGATCGCGTCCAGCCCATGCAAGTGTGAGATAGTGATGAGGAGGATACACTAGGCCTAGAGATGCAACAAAAGTCTTTTGCATGAATGAGATACCTTTTGGATAGAAAGAGGCTTCAAAGAGGTGTTAATTGAAGGGGATAAATGTATTGGCTCTTAGAGCACACTCTCACGGTGAGTGCAACAGCATTTTGCCATCGTCAACATGTATTTGTCGTTTGTTGAGAACGTTGCCCTTGTGCCTTGATCTTCATAGAGTTGGGAAAACTCTGCCCATCTCTCTCATGCAAAATCCAAATAAGACAATGGTAACATCATGGAGTTATGCACTCCAGCCAAGATTGTTGAGCTCAATCAAAACGCTGCTTTTGCGGCATGCGAACGTGCCCTTAACCTCGGTTCAGCAAAACGTGACCTTTTGTGTATTTTTGTCCTGCGCTAAAATTGAAAAGGACTCAAGCTACATCAACAAAAATCTACTGAACGTTTTACATCAAGAATAGTCAAATTACTTGTAAATGCCAAGAGTTTTTCAGCTTTAATTTTTGGTTTGATAGCAAGGTCTTTGGTGAGAATTGCGTTTCCTCGTATTTGGTTTGATAGCAATGTCTTTGGTAGCAAATGCGTATTCACAAGCATCTTTTTTTTGCCATGCTCACAATTAGCAAATGTGTTTTAGAGCACCTGTGCCTTAGTTAGGGAATGACTAAGGATGTGGTCATGCGTTCACCACTTATCAATATTATGTTTCTGATACAACTATGCCAAAATAGGCATAGTTAGAAAAATACCTATGTAGTTGCATATAAGACAAAGAACAAGTGCACGTGTGACCATGCATGAGGCATAGTTAAGCTGGTTACACATCATCCACCCAAGGTTGGCGTGTAGACTTGGAGGCCGGCGGGCAAAAGAACATTGGTCATTTGTAGCTTGGGATTTGCACTGGTGCACAAAGTTGGGTGAGAGGCATTTTGCACAGGGCTAGGGTTTATCTCGCCTCTCACCTCACCTTTAGCCTTCTATCCTTGCCCTATTGACTATGCTAAATAGGGCAGAGTTAAAATGAGAGGCCGGGGTAGAATGCTTGGAATCGTCTTTATACGTCAAAATGGGAAGGGTTGCTCACCCTAGTATGAACCCTTACTCTGCTGCGTGTGAAAAGGTCCTAACTTGGGTTGCTGCTCGTATTATTCTGAGGGCTAGGAGGGGCCCTTAAAAATCAAGATTCGGACCTTACATAAGCGGTGAAGTGGGGCGCCCCTTTTATTAGAGGCTTTTTATGACACAAGCTATGGGATCAGCCTTTGAAAAAGGCCAGTACAGAACATCGATGCAATGAGAAACGCGGGAAGGAAGGCTAGCTACACGCTCGCGTGTCTTTTGCAACGCCCCGAATGAAGAATGGGGGCAGAAGTGTACACGTGGTCAGGCTATATCGCCACGTGAGCAAAGAATGGACTGCACAAAGAGGCCACGACGTGGCAGAAGATGGCCTGGTCAGTTGAAAAATGAGCAGCGAGAAGATAACGCCATCAATGCTGACGTGGGACACGATCATGTGGGAGCGCTGAGTCAGGAAGAGTGACGTGGTGGGAGTTTGACCTGGGCCCACCCCTGGTTGCGTGGCGCCGCCGGCAGCATAGGAGGGCTATTAGTCAAAAAAGGGGTGGTTCCCACGAGACCACCCGCCTCCTCCTCTTTTTAGCAATCGGATTGCATGCGGAGGCTGACGTGTGTAGGGAAGAATTTGAAAGCAAGTGAAAGACTGCCGCTTCCAATCAGCTGCCACCACACTCTTGCCCCCCTCACAAGTTCACAACTTCAAAGGTCACAAGTCCACAACCTCTCTCTCTCTCTCTCTCTCTCTCTCTCAAACAGAATTTTAACAATCCTATCCTATAGATTAATAAAGTGAAGATAATGAAAGTGAGTACCACCCAACACACTCGTTAGGGCCAAAAACGGAGTTTAATGTTCCCTCAGCTCACCACCCATTGGCAGGCCAAGCAAGGGTAAGTGTCGAAAAGGGTTGGAACTTGGCATGCAAATGAAATTTCTTAGATGAAGGTTTTTTTTTTTTGGGGGGGGGGGGGGGGGGGGGGGGGGGGGGTGTTGAAGTACCAAATCTGACAAAATTGATGCAGCGCAAGTGAAGCTGCAAATATAAGATGACGGTGGGTTTGCAAACTTCATTGTGCAAATCCCCTTAATGCCATCTACTTCTTTTTATGGTAAACTCTGCCACCTTCTAAGGTCCATGCAAATAATATGGTCAAAAGATCTCTTCAAATTTTTGTTGAAGGAATTGTGTATGCACCAATGGTTCTGCGGTCCAGTGATGAACCTACAGCCTATTACAACTAGAGCCTATGGGAATAGGGTCTAGACACTCCATATTCTTCAAGATACACATATGGAAAGAGGTCTTATATATGGTGGCACTCTTTGTGTATATAAGGAGTTAGTTGGGTGGAATTTTAGTCCACCAGTCTAAAACGTGTGCAGAGGTTGCGCATGGGGATAAAGGAAAGTGCCTCCTTCCTAATATGAGAGCATCTTTACTCCCTTACTTCACCTTGTCCTACATGAAAGAGCCCCCCTGGAGCTAATTTCAAGCACTAGCGCAATCCTCGTCCCCAACTGCTGCGAGTGATCAGCTTCTTGTGAGAGGAGCAAGCCACATGCAAGCCGCTCTACACTGGCCAAGATTAACTTCAAAGTTGATCGCCCGAGCATCATTTTTCTCTACTACGTCAAAGGGCCGGTCGATCATCTCAACCTGTACGTGCTCATCTCTCCCTTATGATTGGTCGGTTGACTGCAATCATAAGGTTTTAAGCTGATAAGATATCTATGAGTATGTGCCCATCCTTTAGTCAAAGTGGAAGGATAGATTTGAGAAAGGATTCCACTCAGGTAAACAAAAGCACTCTTAGGAAGAGATTTTCCACTTGTTTTTGAGGGCGAAAACTCTTCTTCAAGGGGTGAATAATGTTGGGACACGGAGGGATAATACAATAGTGAAATGTCTACCTTTAGCTTTCCTTGAACCAAGCATGAATTGTAGTAAATTGTTCATGTGGGTGCCTATCAAACTCAGCTTGGTTCAGGAATGGGGCTTAAGGTATTTCAAACGAAAAAAATTTACACTGCTAAGAGTTGGAGCCCATCGAGGATCAATGGAGGGAATGGGGGAGATACAAGAAGCCTACTTTTGGAAAAGTGTAATGTCTTTCCTTGGAAGGCCTCATGCATGGCTCACCATGGCGAGTAGAAGTCACCATGGTCACTCTTTGTCGCTCATGGGAAACTCTAGAAGTGAAAATCAAAGCCCTTCTTTGATATGCAACATCATAGGAAGGGTGTGACCTAGCTTGGAAGACGGCTATAGTATGTGGTAGAACTAAAAACACTCCTCTTACCCAGTAAATGTGCCCACGATTCTAGGGATGTCAAGCAAACTCGGGTTTGAAAGTGTTTGTGAACATGCAAACTAATGCTTCGCAAAGAAAATTTAATTGGTTGGAATGTCAAGAATATGAGATTTGGAGCATGGAAGGGAAGAAAAAGGGCAGAGAGTAGGACACGTGTCCCAATGCATGAGATGCTATCTGGTAAATGGAAAGGCAAACACAAATGGCTCTATGGAGCACGATATCTTTGGGTGATGTTGGAGGAACTATTTATTTACATGGGCAATGTTTGTCCAAGGGTGATGTGGTGACACAAGTCTTGGCGATTGGAAGGCGAGTACACAGGTGAGTGGGCATCCCTTTTTTGCTATTTTGCAGAAAGTGGGAAGAGGGAGTGGGAGAGCGAGAGCATGTAGTGTAGGCACTATACATGGTCAGGTTAGGGCTTCACTTTTTTGCTCTCTTGCAGAGAGTGAGAAGAGGGATTCAACAAGCATTGTGTGCATGGGGTTTTTTGTTGGTTTGATAGCCTTAGTTTTAAGGGAATGCAGTATGAGCATTCGAGTTGGCTGCAATTTTTTGTTGTATTGCAGAGAGTGAGAAGAGGGAGGCAATGTGCATTATGTGCATGTGGTTTTTTGTAGATTTAAAGGACTATACTAAGGTGGATCAAGTGCATGAAGTGGCAAGATGAGGCCCCTCAAGAGCCTAAATCTCAATGGATGTGAACATTTTGTGCAGCTTCCACAACAGATAGGAGGGTTAAATTCCTTAATAGAAGGTGATAGGATAGTGTTGCAAAAAGCAACACATTTTCGAGAATCATTGCAAGTAAGCCATGTTTTTTTCTAGTTGATTGCAGCAAGTATTTCTTGCAAGCCACCAAGTGTGCTTACGTTCACATGCCAATAAACTGCATAGGATGCTGATATCCATTGGTAGAGACCATTGCTATTGGGGATGTCATTTGTTGGCAGACTTGTAAAGCGGGTAAGAAGCTTCGTTCAATGAGCTTTACTGGATCAAATTCGCATCGAGCCCAAGGAAGGAAAGTTTAGCTCCTCAAAATGTGGGATTGAAAGAAGAGTTTGGTAATGTGAGAGACCTTTTGCTATGAGAATTCAGGATGTTTGCTAGAGTATGTTTTAATGTGTAGTCGATGCTTGCATTTCTTTGTCGGGTGAAGTTCAAGAAGGGAGTCTCTTATAATAGTCGTTGATGCATGTTGTGTAGTTTGCTTGTATATCCCAAGGTCTGGTCTCTAGAGGTGAGTGTATTACGATACGTATTTTTGTGAGACCTACACTTCTCGTTTTGGGCTTTGGGGTGAGCGGACTACTCATTTGACATGACAATAGTCCAAACGGTGGTAAGGAAGTCCTGTTGTGGCATGGTCAGCATGCTGAGTGAATGCAAATGAGAGGAGAATACTTCAAAATATGTCCTTGTTAGTGCATTTTCATGATGTGGGGAAGTGTTGTGGGGATGTAGAGAACAAATGGTTGAATCAATGTAGCATCGTTGAATGTCCAAGCGTGAAAGAGATGGAAGTTGAAAGCAAAAGCTTTAATCGGAGGCAGCTGCAAAGCAAAACAGGTGTTTTGAGAGAGGAGGAAGTGAGCAAAACAAAGGCTATTTATAAATGGAGTATGTAAATCAGAACCCTCAGAAGCAAAAAAGGAGAGGAAGGTTAGCATCACTATCTCAATGGGAGGTTGATATATTGAAGTGATGATTCTGCCACGAATGCATGCATTCATAGGAGGAGGAAACATTTGCAAGGATCTTCTCAGTGGATAGGAGCATGAGTGTCTTTGTTGCAAGCGGAAGCACAGAGGGCCTGCGAAATGCATAAAAACAGCCTACTACAAGTGACATAACAATAGATCCGCATACCTGGAAAGTTGCAAAAGCACATAATCAAAGCTATACATGAACAGAGAGACAAAGAGCAAGAGTGAGAGAAAGCGCATGCAAATGCACGTCCTAAAGCAGAGTGCTACACCTGTACGACGAGAGAAGAGAGGAGTAATACAGGCACTGGGTGCAATCTCCCTTTGTGCAAGAGTGATCATTTTTTTGTGCGCATATTTATTTATAGATTTCTTGAATGCTCCAAATAATTATAGACTTCCCACCCGGACGAAAAGTGACCATAGCTCATAAAGAGCACATTAATAATAAAATATTCATGAATGTGCTATCCTTTCGCATAGACCATTGACCGCTTATGCTTTTGCCACTTGTCAGATGTATTAAAAAGATAATTATCAAGTTCCATTACATACCTCTCCGTTAGAATGCAACTGCCCTCATCAATTGCTAAGTTAAGAATCTGCAAACCATGCTTCCAATACAGTTTGATTAAAATTAAGTGTCAGAAATATCATGAAATAGAATAAAAGGTCATAAACTTAAACAACATTTGCTTATGCATATCGTCATCTACATAGTACATAATCTAGTGTCCCATACCATGAGAATAAGCAGCATATGTCATATCCTAATGGATCAAAATATCATTGGTTACAATCATCGCAATAGTCAATTCCAAGAATTTCAAGTTTAATATCATAAACACTGTCGACCGCAATTTGTCATAAAGCAAATCCGAATCCAGGTCCAAATCCAATTTTAAATCCCAATGTAAGTTCAAATCCATGTCACTTTCATTATATATCCACGTTAACAAAATCATACTATGGACAGTGATGGCTAGCCACTGCAGTATGATTTGTGATTGGTGTTGCCCAAATCGGTAAATCAACACCAATGAGACGTGCTACCTAAATCAGTGAATCGGCACTTGTGTTGCCTAAACCAGGGAATCTGCACTTAATATTGTTTAAATTTGTGAATCTGTTCGTTGTTGGTGTGCTACCTAAATCAACGAATCTACACTCGTGCTACCTGAATCAACGAGTCTGCATGTATACTAGTGTTGCCTAAATCAGCGTATCTACACCAAGATATTGAGCATTTACACATTGCCTAAATCGATAAATCTGTGTGCACATGACTAATGGACTAGACAAGGCAGAAAAGATAATTTAACATTTACTACCTATTTGATACCAAATTGGAGTAGGTTGGAGTTCTGAAGTATGTAAAAATATTGACGATCATCCCAAATCATCTGAGCTCATGTGAGTGGTTGTATAGTTTCATGACAAATACAAGCCATGACGTTAGAGATATTTATTTTACAGCTTATAACACAATGTAGACAGGTAAAAGAGCCTTGTCTTTTAAAAGTGTCCAGCAATATTCTCACTATGTAATGAAAATTAATGATTATCACAGCTGACAAGTGGCAAAAGCATAAGCGGTCAATAGTTTAAGCGAAAGGATACCACATTTATGAATATTTTATTATTAAATTGCTCTTTATGAGCTATGGTCACTATACGTCTAGGCGGACAATTTGTAATCATTTTGAGCATTCAAGAAATCTATAAATAAATACGTGCACGAGAAAATGTTCACCCTTGCACGGAGGGAGATTGCACCCAGTGCCTGCGTCACTCCGCTCTTGTCGCATGTCTCCTCTCTCGCTGTGCCGATGTAGCACTCCGCTTTAGGAAGTGCATCTCCACGCACTTTCTCTCACTCTCACTCTCTGTCTCTCTCTGTTCGTGTATAGCTTCGATTATGTGTTTGTGCAACTTGCCATGTATACGGATCTACTATTTTGTCGCTTGTGGCAGGTCGTTTTTATGTATTTCACAGGCCCTCTACTCTCGCATGTATGTATGTGTATGTATATATATATATGTGTGTGTGTGTGTGTGTGTGTATACATGCATACTGTACACACACTCACACTCACACACACACACACACACACAAGTGACATGGCAGCGAGTCGAGGGATTGCCGGATAGGGGCACTTGTGAAGCTGGGGGAGGATCTTCGGCGTTGAATCGCCGCACCAGGGGAGGGAAGGCTTTTCACCTCCTGAACACACAACACTTTCAAGTTGTCACGATAAGGGAGTTGGATAGTGTGGCTACCTAGAAGGGGGAGGGCCGAGGGTCGCCCCCATTACCACATAGCTGGAGGGCTATCTTTCGTCTCTCCGTCGATCCTTCAATTTGTGAGTGTCACCAAAACACTAATCACCTCCAAATACCTATCGTAGCCAATTCTCCATGCTTATGTTAGCCTATGTGATCTCCTCTCTCTCTCTCTCTCTCTCTCTCTCTCTCTCTCTCGCTCTCGTCACAAACACCACTGTTTTCAAAGCACACATCACAATTCACAACCCAATTCTCTCTCTTCTCTCTCTCACACACACACACAGCAGATTGCCAATGAGAGACGCCCACCTGGGGGGGTGCTCACACGCGAGGGGGGGAATGGGAGGGAACCTTCATAGGTAGCCGCCTTGTCTTTTTGGCGCCATGGGGAGGGCGGTGTAAAGCCCAATGAAGAGAGAGAGAGAGAGAGAGAGAGAGTGCCGTCTAATTTGCAACAGCGTTTTCCATCCTCGCTCACCTTCCCCCTCCACCCCACTCACGAGCTCCCTTTCTCTTCCCCTTCCTCACGCCCTCGTACCAGTCAAAGCTTTCCATCAAAGCCAGGATTCCTGCAGCACAGCAGTCCATCATGGTAATGCGGCTCCTTCCCTGCTTCCCCCTTCCCCCCGAACCATCACCCTCTCTGCTCGCCATTGCGCTCTGCTTGCCTTCCTTACTTTACTCTATTGTGCATTCCTTCTTTGCTGCTCTTCTCTCAATGGCATTCTCTCAGCTGCTTCCTCCTCCATTACGCATTTTTCTTTCTCTGCACATTCGCTTTCTTGAAACCCTAAAGATTGAAGCTCAGTGCATTGCACATTTGCTTTCATGAAACCCTAAAAATTGAAGCTAATTGCATTGCCATTGATAGCTGAATTTTGTGCTTGCAATCGATAACTGAAATTTGTGCGTTTTCTGCATTGCAGGTTGGCCCTATCTCCAGTGCGCCGGTAGTGGAAGAGCAACTCAAAAGAAGGGAAACAGGGCCTCCATGGCTTGAACCTCTTTTACACACCAATTTCTTCACGGCCTGCGACAAGCATGGCGACATCAACAAAAATGAGTGCAATCAGTATTGCTTAGATTGCATGGGCGAAGCTTTGTGTCTAGCTTGCCTCAGCACCCACAAAGATCATCACATTGTGCAGGTAATTGTTCGCCTAATTATTAAGCTCTTCACTATGTGTTTTGTTCATGGCCCTGTTCAATCGCATTATGGCTGCTGTGTTCGGGTTTTTGCCTGCATTTCTGTACAAGTGTGGCCCATTGATCAGCTTGCATTGAATGCTGCAATGTATTGAATTGTTCTTGTGCCAATGCATACACACGCATGTCAGTCATGTTGGCTTTGGGGCAATTATTGTTACTGGGTTCTAATGTGTGTGTATGCATGCCAGATAAGGAGGTCGTCTTACCACGATGTAATAAGGGTTTCTGAGATACAGAAGGCAATAGACTTGAGTGGCATACAGAGCTACATCATTAACAGTGCGCGTGTCGTGTTCTTAAATGGGCGACCTCAATTACGGCAGGGCAAGGGAGTGACAAACAACTGTGAGATATGCGACCGGAGTTTGATGGACGGCTTCTTGTTCTGCTCCTTGGGGTGCAAGGTAAGAGTTTTTGCTTTCTCCTGTCATGGATTGTTGTGAATGCTTTTTACACCTTATTGCAATGTCGATTCTCCAGCCTCTAATCAAGTAGTTCAGAATGGAGGTTTTGAAATGAGTGACAAAGTCTTGTAGACAGAATGTCGCATTGCTGTTAATGCATCAATCACAATTTCTTGTGCAATTACCACAAGGCATTTGTCCTGCCTGTGGATTTTCAATGCAATGGCTATGCACATTGTGGCATTTTCTGTCAGGTATGGTGCCGATTATTTTGAGAAAGAAAAAATTTGACCGGCAGGGATAGGATATTTTGCATGGGTTAATTTTCCATATAGCGGAAACATTGTGCAATGAAGTGATTGTTTTCCCTCACCACTGCTACCATTTTGTGGCGCTTGTTCTGTGATATGAGCATAGGACTCCTGGGGGAGTAGCATTGCATTGTTTGCTTTATTGCACTCATGGGAACGGGTGCTTATGGGTCTCAGGAACTAGTAAAATGTATTTTAGAATATAGATTGTTTGCAGGAATGCTCGCATATCCCGGAAACCGCGAAATTTGAAAAATCCTGGTTGTAAGCTAACTGGACCTTTTTTTCAAGGTTAAAAATCTGACATTTTAGTTATAAATAATGCTAAAGACCGCAGATTTTGGGAATAAATCTCGGCTGTCTCATTGGTTTGACCTTAAAAATCAAGGCCAAGGAAACAGGTTTTTTCTCTTCGTTCAATGGTTGGATTGTCTATTAATAAGCTGGTTTTGGGACATGCAGATGGCGGGGATACGACGACACCACCCCGAATTGACCTTTCTGATGCCACCCAAATTGAATGGAGGTTGTGACACTATGCTGGGAGAGTGCAACTATTTAGACAACATGATAAAGAGACCAAGATCCAGGAAACCCACATTTACAAATTTGCACGCAGACGATGATTCACAAGATTACAGCAACGATAATGACAAGGCCTCATCTCCCTTGGCAAGGATGAAAGGCGAGCTAGACTTTTCAGACCAGGAAGACGGCAATTATTCGGAGGACATCTCGCCTTCCACGCCGCCACCGACAAGCCAGAGGAGAAGCCCCAAGAGAAGAAAGGGTGTTCCCCATAGAGCTCCATTGGGGTGGTAAAGATGGATATGCGTGTATGGGAGCTGATGGTGGAGGGCATTTACTTGTTAGGAGTATATGTGTAAATATACACTACAGATGCTAGAGAAAGAGGAGAGAGACAGAGGTAAAGGCAAGCACTCCCTTATATACTAAGCACAAGGAGAAGTGGAGCATCTTTAGGCTAATACCACTACTACTACTACTACTATGCTAGTATACTATAGACAGTATATTGCTCACCTAATAGCAAGTCTCCTTTTGTAACATATATATATACACATACATACATATATTTACAGCTTAACCTTGCTGTTGTAAATGCCAATGTGTGCTTTTTTGGCAAAGTTGGGGCTATGAAGGGCTACATTGTATAGTACCATATCCACCTTGTATATTGTATAGTCATATATATATCTTTGTATTAGCCTTCTTTTAAGGTTTTGTTAGCTCTTAGGTTTAGGTTTAGCCCAAGAGGTCTTCTTATATACATGCATACATACATATATCTATAGAGAGACAGAGAGGTAAAAGATATAGAGATGAGATGCCCCAATTTGGAGCCCTGTCCCACAGTTGTACATGTTACTTGTGAGAAAGCAAGGTTTATTGTACCTCATTAGTTGAAGTATCGTAGTAAGGTTGTGGGTGTGTTGGGGTTTGGCAATCAATCTCTCTCTCTCTCTCTCTCTCTCACTCATTCTCATGTATGTGTATTGGAAAGGAACACCTCTCTCTCTCTCTCTCTCTCTCTCTCTCTCTCTCTCTCATGTATGTGTGGTAGTGTTAACCCTTTTCCATAGATCCCTACAAGAAGATTTGAAAATTTTCTGATGTAAGAAAACGGAGCCCTTTTCAGTGTTTTTCATACAATGCATAACATCATGAGCTTTTGCTCGAGAGGCACCCCATACCTAGCTGGGTACGATTGGGGGCAAGGGGGCCGGTGGTCCCTTGCCCCCAATCGTACCTAGCTAGGTATGTGGTGCCTCCCTCACAGAAGCTCATGATGTTGAGGTAAGTAGGAATGTGGGAATTATTGTGAATTTTTGTCCAATACTTCTTGTGAGCTA
The DNA here is from genome assembly GCF_014529385.1 of Adiantum capillus-veneris. NCBI lineage: Eukaryota > Viridiplantae > Streptophyta > Polypodiopsida > Polypodiales > Pteridaceae > Adiantum > Adiantum capillus-veneris. Next base: position 98,410,674 of record NC_140957.1, read on the forward strand.
GTCGCATCTCATGAGAGGGGCATTGCTTCTTGTCTTTGAAGTGGGTCGAGGCGGTCTCTTGGACCATCTCCCTCTCTCTCTCTCTCTCTCTCTCTCTGGCCGCTTAAGCGTTTTTGTACACGTAATGGCCTACCCTTATGAGTCACGAAACACATATACGACATGGCATTTCTCCCACGGCTTGCACCTTTCTACGTCCCAACCATTTTTCTTGTCCTCGCTTGAGACACCAAATCTCTCCTATTTTGTTTGGAAGTATCGGTACAAATTGGTTTCTCGGTCAGCCTCTCGTACTTACACATGTGACATGTCAATGGTCTTTATGTTATTTGCCTTCTAACACCCATCAATATAACATGATCACATTGTAGGTAGTTGCCTTTACAAGAAGCAACTCTTATCTTTTAACATTGGCATCCGCTCGAGAAGTTAATCTACACAAACTGCTAGAGTAAACAATGGTATTGTTTATTAGTCAAAGCGTTTCCTACTTTATCCTACACAAGCGGTGAGCCATCATTTTTTGGGTGAGGGCTAGCGTGCGCGCGCACACACACACATAGAGAGAGAGAGAGAGAGAGAGAGAGAGAGAGAGAGAGATATTTTCAAACTTTTCTTATAGTTCACATGATTATTAGTAAAAGATGCCCAAGACTAATTTATTTAGTTGAGTAATAGAGTTATATATATATATATATATATATATATATATATATAGAGAGAGAGAGAGAGAGAGAGAGAGAGAGAGAGAGAGAGAGAGAGTAGACGAAGAGAATTTAACATTTTTTTTACTAATAATCATGTTACCAAACAACACCGCTAGAATCAAAGTGTGAAGCTTTCAAGCAAGTTATCTACTCTTGTGTGAGGAATGCTTTGTTGTACAACACATGTTTTCCAAAGCCATCAACAAAGGTAGGTCAAAGAAGAAAGGCTTTAATAGGAATGTAAAACATCTACATCAACACAAGCTTATAATAGAAAAAGAAAAGGTGGAAAGCCCACCAAGAAGTTTTTCAAGTTCAAAAGAAGGCGCGCGCATGTGAAAATTTTACTAATTAAAAAGGGTAAGCGTGTTGAGAGTTTCACCTAGTTGACTCTTCTGGAAATGTATATGCATTGCAAAAATCTATTAAGCAACCAACGTGAAAAAGATGTAGCCTCATGGCTCTCTTTCATGTATGCCATCTTTCTTTACCATTAGAGATATATGTGGAAGGCTCAAGAAATTAGCCACTAGCAAGTCTAAAGGTATTCAATGTATCAAGCCCACAAGGACAAGTGGGAAAACACATTGTTGGATACGTCTTATGTTTAACATTGCACTTCACCATGGCATGCCTTATGATTGGAGTACACATTGAGTCAAAACCTTTACATAAAGAGAGATGTGATCCGTGGTATCAACTACTGGATGTTAATGCTTGGTTCTCTTATGGCAAAGTTTTTTGGAGGTGTCATAAAAAAATAAAGATATGCAAATGAGCTGAAAACAATGAAAACATGCATATGAACAAGCGGTTTTTCTGAGAACATCGTAGCACTATTTATCACCAAGTTCTCATAGAGGAAAGTTGGTTGAAAGGTAATGATTATATTGTTGCTTTGAGGACTTCAAGATAGCTTTTGGCAAGGTTCTGAGAGAATCTTTGGAAACTTACGTAGGAAGTCCAAGTGCCAAGCGAATCTATGCACGCGATTTCTTATATGATAAGTTGATATGGCGAGTCTAGGAATTTCATATTGTTTCACAGGCACTAGTGTCAAGCAAGGACGCCCACTTTTACCGCCTCTCTTGAGGTTACTCATCAACGAATTGGAACACATAATACTTGAGTTTATGGAACAAGAAAGTATTGAAGAGGTTATTTTTTCACTAGTGTAAAGCAAGGACACCCACTTTTACCGACTCTCTTCAGGCTACTCATCAATGAATTGGAACACATAATACTTGAGTTTATGGAACAAGAAAGTATTGAAGAGGTTATGATTTGCAATGTGGTGATCATGCTTTTGTTGTATGTAGATGGTTTAGTGCTTTTGACCCATATTTGGGAAGATGCAAAAAAGCGTATGATTATCGAATGGTTCGATACTTTGGCTGCATATTGAACTACTAATGAATAGCTCCAAAAATAATGTTATGCTTGTGAAAGTAAGGTGAAGCGATAGAGAGTTTCAAGAACCCTGGCCTTGATGTTTGGGCCAATCATAAATGGAATGATTGTGCTACGTGATGCTTGTAAGCCGGGAAGAGAGCCTACTACTCATTCAAGAACTTGTGAAGTGTGGGAGAGATTAAATATATATTCGGCTATTAAGAAAGACACTTGTGCCTCTTGAAGTGTGGGGTGGTAACATTTCCAAGTCTACTACTTGGAAAGAGTTTGAGAATGTCCAGAAGCATTTTCTTATGAACTTTTTCCAAGTTAAGACACAAAAAATATACATGCCCTTACTTCTTGCGCTGATCATTGTCCATTAAGGTATGGGCATGGAGATGGAGCAGCGACTAGTAGTACTCTAGGGTTATTGTATTTTTAACTAGCTAAAATTTGCAAAATCTTGGCTAGATTATGAGCTTGCATTGAAGAAACCTGGCAAAAATTCACAAGTTTTACTACCAAATGCTTCAAATTTTGGCGTAAAAACTAGAAGAGCTCAAGTGTGCCCTTATGTTTTTCTAGTAAGAAAAATGTTTTTGGCAAGCCCTCCTTATCAATTCCTAAAGAGTCACTTGTCCATTTGTTTTACTTGTCAACAAAGATCGATGAAGTTTAGAGAAAATAGCTGCAATTCTCAAATTTTCCTCTTGAGATATTGTGTATGGTTGACATTATGATTTTTGTCGGTAAGTGCTCGAAAAAAACGTAGGCTTAGCGTAATCTCACCTTCAAAAGTTAAAATTTAATCTCACCTTCAAACGTAGGCTTAGTGTAATCTCACCTTCAAAATTTAGAACTTAGGGAAAATTACCAAAATACCCCTCTAATTTGTGGAAATTCCCAATATACCCCTCAAATTTCAAAAATTCCGGATCTTCAAGATTTTCTAATCTTTATTCTTGTTTGACAATTGAGATCGGTTTTAAAGTGCTTAGCATGTAATTTTTTGCAAATTACCTCCCTAAAAATAATGAAGGAATTCATCTCCAAAGCCTACATAACCAACTCAAATTTTAGTTTTAGTATCCTGTATGGTAGACCATCACTCTTGTTATGAAAAGCTACAAATTTTTTTTGTTTTTGGAGAAATTTACTCTCACAACCAGGGGTATTTTGGGAATTTTGAAAAATTTGAAGGGCATTTTGGGAATTTATGACAAATTATACTTTGGAAATTTTTGAAATTTGAGGGGTATTTTGGTAATTTTAAGCTACAATCTTGGGGGGGAATTTTGGTGTATAGAAACCTCTAAATTTTGGCCAAAAATAGTGTTTTTTGTTTCCAAATAAAGGGTTTCGGAAAAAGATATATTTCAAGGCCAGCAATATGGTTGTACGTGACACTTCTGTTGGAAGGACAGGACTTGAACTTGGCTGCGACACTGCCGTTTGGGGCTGCATCATCTTATCGTTGTTGACTCGGCCTCGTCCTATTGACTTGACATTTGCTCTTTTCACTACCTCGACTCTCTTTCTTTTACTCATAAATGATAGGACCAATCTCAATGCTGAAAAGAACCAACCTTTTTTTCAAAACCATGAAACACCCACATGTGAGAAAACCTATCTCAAATTTTGTACGTTCTCTCACCTTCAAAATTACATTTTAGAGGTCGGTTTCAAAATCTGTCGTGGGAGTCAAGTGTTCGGGAAAAATGTGTCTTAGCTTAATATCGTGGCGTTTTTTTATTTCAAAAATGCCGGGTGATGGCAAGCGCACAAGGAGTAATTCCGCCTCAAAATAGAGAAAAAGTGTTGAAAATAAAAAAATAAGCCTAATTTTTAAAACAATTTGGGAAAATGGTTTTTCCCCCAACAATCAGTGGGACTACACTAAAGTTTTTTTTGTTTGATCTACATAAGTAGTTCTTAGTAAAGGGTTGGATTTCTGGTGCATCTTTGGACCATTGGATAAAGCTTGCGGATTAGGGCCACATGGCTGAACTTTTTTTTAAAAGTTGTTTGCTTTAGGACCCTGTGAGAGATTGTTGCCATTTTGTGTTACTCTCTCTTTAAAGACGGGTATTGAGTATTGTGTCAAACACACAATCTTTCTCATCCTCTTTCACTATGTTTGTTTTTTCAAATTTTTACAATGCTTCCACGTGTTTATGCTTTTGGAATATATTGTATTCTAAAACAAAATATTATATTGTGATACCACATGTTTTAAAATACTAATGTCACTTTCTATTTTTCTCTCTCACAAAGGTCTTATTATTAGATTCTTCTCCATAGCCTTATGTAGGTTATAGTGAATTTTCACCTTGTTTTTTTTTTTTCTAAGAGCACTACATGTACTAAATTTCCCATTTGAAAATGAAGACTCCCGCTGTAATTTCATAGGACCTTAATTTCCAAGCTCGAACGTTCAAGAAAATCACATATTCTAAGCACTCCTCGAGAAAAAAAAATGGAAACCCTTCTTTTGGGAGAAATTAAGGGGTAAATTTATTATATCTCTATCCTTAAAAAATCTCTCTTAATTTTGTAGGTTCTCACCTTCAAATGTAATATTTAGAAGTAAATTGAAAAATCTATAGATGGGATTATAATAAACCTAGGCCATTTTTTAGCACTGGTTGGAACATAAATTTTGCCCCATTTTTACATTTAAAAAAATGGGCTGCCTCTCAAGAAGATAAACTAATTTATCGAAACATAATGTTAGATTGTCCCCAAAGAGTTGGCATAACGGTAAGGCTTTGGCCTCTCAACCTATGGGTTGTGGGTTAAATCCCCTGTTGTGTCGCCTCTAGAGAGACACCTTGTGCTCACCTGGTGTTCACGTCGATAGGGCTCTTGTCCTTTGACACTCGAGTGCATCCTCTTGGAGTGGGTCACTCGAGGAGGAGGTTCCTAGCTGGTTGTTATGAGTTCTTTCTGTCGTTCCCAACACGTGGTGCATCAATTAGGTGACCATGGTGATGCCTACGCATGGCTCTTGCCTGATGGTACACGACCCTTGCCCGACCATGTTTTATGTCTACTATTTGGAAGGGATAAGCACCTTCCCTGTGGGCCCTCTGGCGGGAGACCAAAAATAAAATAAAAAAATTTTGAAGCGATGGTAAGATCTCAAGCTATTGCTCGTTCTAATTTTTCTCTTATTAGCCGGGAAATGTCTGTCTTGAAGTTTGTATCTGGTAAGCGCTCCCTATAAAGCCCAGATTGAATTAAAGGTTTTTTGTTGATTGGGGCTGACCTCCCTTGTTTGGGCCGGAGTTGCATTTTGGGTTTGAGTATGTTCTCTTGTTTCCCTGGATCTAGATTGTGGAGTAGGATGTCATGTGGAAGTAATCCTGGAGAGTACTGCTAAAATACATTAAAATCAAAACTACTAGTTGAGATCAAGGAGATAAAAGTGAAAATATAGTAAATACTAGATCAAATTTTCAAAATCTCCCATTATTCTGTACAATCAGATTATCGACCAAGACGATAAAACTTGAGCAAAGGACGGTGACAATAAATCCTTGTATATTTTCAAAATGCCTACAGTTCTTTAAATTAAGGTTTATTCTGTAGCACAATTATGGAGCTGTTTATTGTTAGCTACTGATCTCTTCCACCAATGCTCCGTGCAAATTTGTTGTCATTTGACCTTTTGCTCATTATGCATCCAAACCATAAAGATAATTTACAAGATCCATCTGAAGTTTATCACAAGTTAGGAGCCAGATTTTATCAAAACAAAAGAAAATTGCCATTTTGGACCAAGACATTCATAGTTGAATTGTGACTTGCAAATGGTTCGCTTTCATAAAGTCACAAGGGCAAGGGGCATATGTACTAGCTTAGGAAGCTCAGTCCCCAACAGAGGCACCCAAAAGCTGTAGCCATAGCGGCTACAAATTCCTAGCCACAACAGAAGATGAATACTACACAGCTCTGCTCCCCTTTGTGCGCAAGAGTATGGCCTGAAGACATGAGCTTGCAAAAACCCAGATCAACACCATGGCATAACAATTTCCTTTAGCAAAAAAATCAGAAAGGAGACCTTCCTTGTTTCAATGGCAGCTTCCTTAAGCTAAGGAATCATAATGAGCTTACTAAGAATAAAACAGACTAGTCGAATAGCATATCGGTGCTCTCCATTCGGTCAACACCAACAAGAGATATGTGATGGTCATAGACATCAATGTGACCGAAAGCATCACTGCCTGGGGGACATTCCAAGATCGCCTCAAGACTTCGATGATGCACCCCATGCGCGTCCTTAGTATAGCCTCCAGTGTGGGCATGTCCGGTCAAACACAACTTGACACATGGGAACTTATGTATAGCATCTAGAACGTCGGCGTAGTTCCATAGCAGAGCACAAGGCAAGGTGACCTCTGGATGAAGAGGTATATGGCAACATATAATTGCCTTCTCCTTCCGTATAGTTGCTTCTTCTAGTGTTTGATGCAGCCAAGATAGCTGCTCTTTCCCTACGCCCCCATTAAACATCACAAACCTCCCCTCCACATCTAATAATCCCTCTGGACTATTCTTATCTTCATTTGGGTTCTTTTCTTCAAGCAGGCGAATTGCCTCGTCACGGTGCGGATGCCCCTCGGGCCAACCCATCACGCTTATATCAAATCCATCCAGCACTATGATTTGAAAGCCTGGCGCAGGGCTGAAGGCGTAATATGAAGTCCCGTTTTCTGAGGGAATTTGCAGCATGTTATTGAGCTCATTCCGAGGCAAATTGTAGAAGCAGTGATTCCCAAGTACATGATGAACAGTCAAGCCTTGCAGCTCTTTGAACACGTCAAGAACCTTTGTTACCACCTCATAAGACTCTTCTTTAGGGCAATACCCATCAACAATGTCACCAAGGTGTATGATAAAGGAAAGGTCCCGCCTTTCATTCCAACATCGTACGGCTCTTTGTAGGGCTTCCAGACTATGCCGATAAAACCGGGGAACACCGTGAAATGAACATCTGTCTTCGATATTTGCATACTGAACATCTGTAATTACACCAAAAGAAAATATTGGCTTCTCATCAGCTTCCTCATTGCAGGAGACCTTTGCAGAGACCATATGCTTCCTTCTCAAAGACTCTGAGCTCAACCGAAATCCCTGCACCTGGGAATGGAGTTGCCCTGCATGCACATAGATGGGCAGTTCATGTCAATGCTAAAAGAATTATTAACATTAAGTAGTGTTTAGCACTGCAATGGTGAAAAGCGGCAGTTCATATCAAATGCTAACAGATTAAAATCTCTGGGCCTTGAGACTAAATATTGTTTGACAAGGAGGTCCGGTTCCGACAGCCAGACAAATAAGAGTCTAAAATGCGATCCTAAAAGTTGAAGGCACACATGCTGTAACAAGATCACTGAAACTTATATTTTTAAAGCATAAAAACCCTTCAAAACCGAAAGATAGAATGAAAAAAACAAACTTTCACAAAGAATATTCTGCATCTGAATCTAGAATCAAGCTCTCCATACACAACCTTCAGAAAAAGGGCTTTAAGCATATGAAAAGAAACAGCCAGTTCAGGCCCTAATTAACTTTGGAAGGAACCATTGCTTGTGACTTACAGTTCATGGTATTTCTTAGTATCAAAACCATACCCACATGTTTGGACACAAAAGGGGTTTCCATTCCCGGGCAGGCCATCCTGGCCATCCATCCCGCCGCCATTACTGGACAGAATCAGAGTGGAGGACTGTTGGATGCTCAACATCTCAGGGCTCAGAATCTCAGAGGCACAGTTGACCAATATTAGGTATCCACCTCAGCATGCAGAATCATCACCTGCTTCCTCCAATCATTGCCAATGATTGATGGCAACTCAGCGCTCGGAATAATCAATCGCTGTGTGCTCCAATGACTGCACACCAAGTCAGTGCAAGTAATAAACTAGCAGTGGATGTGATTTAACCCACCACCATCCTCCACCTCAGCATTGGATATGACTTAATCTCTGCAGCTAAACCGTATTCGGGCATCTGTACCTGCTGACTGCACAATCTCTGCAACTAAACCACTGACGAAGACCTGCTGCTGACTCTGCAATCTCTGCAACTAAACCACTGTATCCGAGCATCTGTACCTGGCTCCCCTTCCAGCAACCTTGACGGCCTCCCACCATGGCTCCCGGCCTCCGCCGGTCCCCTGTGGTCGTCAATATTATGGAGAATGGTCATTAAATGACCATTCCCTACCCCATCTCCCCATTTCTGGACACCATAGGTTCCAGTTTCGTTTTCCATGTCTCTCAAGAAGTACACACTATTATACAAACTAAGAGTATCTTCTGCGCATTCTACCTTCTAATCCTGTACCGACTAATTGAGTTTTATGAAAAGAGTACAATGGCAAAGAAATTGGACACAAAACCCCAATGAGCGTTAAGTTAGAATCAGAATGGAACCCCTTGATAAAGATTGTACCCTTCCATCAATTAAATCTTTTTTTCTCATCAGCAGGCATAACCTTTTCACAAAATGTATCCACTCAAACCGCAACCTCTTGAAAAGATACGAGGTTTCACAAGTCATGAAAATTTTAAAAATGGTTTCCTCCCATCCGAGGTTGGTTTGGGCTGTTTTGAAGTCTGTTGCCGCAGATGTATTCCCCACTTTCTTCTTGCAAAGAAGGGAAAGCCATTTGTTTTGCCTTCCCTCCTCTGTTGAAGACTTACGGTTTGGAAGCTCAATGCAGCCAGCCCATCCAAATTGAGGAGCGACTTGTGCAGCTCCACCCCTTGGCAATTTGCAGAGCAGCCCTTTTGCAGCCTAAATTACCCTAAATTCAGAAGCTGTTCTTGTGTTTCTACGTCAAGCAGAAGACATGCACATCAGCCCTCATATCAGCCCAGAGAGTCCTGAAAGCCTAGGGGAAACCTTATGAGCCTGTTCGCATCACCTGAATGTGTCCAGAAAAGTCTTTATGTAGCCCACTTTGCATAAATGATCGTACAAGCAGCGGTCACAATTTGTGGGCGTCAACACTCTTCGAAGGACTCGTGCCTCCAATCTCACGTGATTAGCATGGCATGAGCGGTATATATTACGTCCAGCCTAAAACTAGGCATTTGCAGGAACTTTCGATGATGGCTTAAAATTGAAGGGTCAATTGGAATACAAGGCTCTAGTGAGGGCAGCCCATGGTATGGGAAGTTCGAAGTTATGCAAAATCATCCTGTGCAATAAGTGCAAAGGACACAAACACACACCCAGCACATATACACGGATAGTGTATTCATTCTTGGGTAGTCTAAGAAATAAAACCGGGAAGCTCACAATTGGAGCTCCGGCTACACAATGTCCCTCTCTTCTCTCTCTCTCTCTCTCTCTCTCTCTCTCTCTCTCTCTCTCTCTCACACACACACACACACACACACACACACACACACACACACACACCACACACACACAAGCTTCCGCTCCTATCAAGTGGTATCAGAGCCGACAGCTTACCGTCCGAGACCCCATCTTTTGAGACTGTGCCCATAGAATGTTGCGCTTGGAGTACTCAAAGTACAGATCTGAGCTTGAGGATGCAAGTTAAGCTTGTGTAGCCATCGATAATGTCCAACAAGCCTTTGCATAGGAACCACAAACACATGATCGTTTTTTTATGAGCATAATTTTTTCCAGTTCCCTTATCGCTCGCTTGCAAGGAGTGGCTGCATGGAAACTGCACACACCCACTCTCTTCTAGGTTCCATGCATGCCTCGATTGTCAGGTGCAACGGAAGAGTTTAAGGATTAAGCTCGGATCCAGTACTCTGCACAAAGAACACTTTACTTCACTTGAAAGAACTGAACTGAACGGAATGAAAGAGAGAGACACAAGAAAGAGAGAAAAGAGACGACACTGAATGTCGGGTCCCAAACCCTCAAGGGCCCCCTTGCTCTATTGCCAGAGAAAGTTCTTTCTTTATTCTTGCACAAATGCTCATACAATGACTGGATGCTGTGCTAATGGGTATTGATGCTACTGATGCTGGGTGCTGGCTACTGGCTACTGATGGGTCTATATCGACGACGAGCTACTGTTGGGATCTATGTTGACGACGACAATGATGTCAAGGCTGAAATTGAAAACACTAGGTACTTCTGCTGTGGATCTACTACTGTGACAGTTCTACGGCGAGGATCTGCAACCACCGATGCAAGCAAAGCTACAGTGCAAAAACGCTAGCTGATCTGCGCTGAATCTGCAAGCGTTGGCTGCTTTGGGCTGAAACACAAAAACGCTAGCTGATCCGGGTGCTGATGGTCGATGCAGCGAGAATCTGCAACCGAGAAGGGTGCGGTACGGCGAGGTTCAGGGCTAATCTGAAAACGCATGTTTTATGGGCTGAGAACACTGGTCTTCTGCTGCTGAAAACGATGGGCTGATCCTGAGAAAACGCTAGAGCTCCTGAGGTGCTGCCAATCATGTGTCTGCTCCTTGTGTCTCTGCATTCTCTGCTCTCTAATGGCGCCCCATTCTTTCTTTTATAGTTCCTTTAGCCATTTGCCCTACCTATATTCCAACAAGGGTAAATGAAAAGTCAATTATTAATAAATGACCGATAAAGAGGTGGTTCACGCGATAAAATGCATGTATGATGAAATGACTATTCTTGTGCAAGAGAGGGTATGCAAGTGTGGCCGGCCTGGACATGCATGTCTTGCTAGAGGCTCACAAAGGTGTCAAGCTCGGTCCTAAGCTATTGGTTCATGCTAGACTGTGGTAGAACATGTCCACCTAGCGCAAGTGATGTGCGCACGTGCATCCCCCCTGTTAAAGGTGAGGCACAACTGCCGAACTTCTATCTGTACTTCTCATGTTGACTGCTTCTGATGCATGTGGATGCATAACCAATGAAGACTCCTCCAAACGGGTGGATACTACGGAAGTAGATCTGTTGCGATGTAAACACCTACCATACGAGTTATCAGGTAGCCTTACTATTGTCGCAAAATACCAGCCTTCCTGTTGACTCTGTCTTGCAAGCAAGTATGGCCACTTAAATAGTCTTGTCGTGAAATCATTGCGGGTGAAGCTGAAAGGTAGGGTGCTCGGAGGTAAATCCAATGATTTCCTGTCGACGGAAGTAAATGCACACTATGTGCGAATGTGAATGCAGAAGAGGTTAGCGATCCTGTCTCCAACTCCTTCAATATCCGAATAAGAGGCAAGTGATCTTGGTACTCAAGATCTAGGTTCTCGTGTATCCGATGTCGATCTTCCTTCAAAGACATGGCGATGAAGATGGGACCTATTAATTCCATGGTTGGGACTCCTAAAGATTCTTTCGGGAAAAAAAACTAGGAGAGGTTCTTTGGGTTCTTGGTTCTTCTTGGGTTCGGGAAGCCGAAGCACGCACCGAGCTCTGATACCAATGTCAGGTGCAGCAAAAGAGTTTAAGGATTAGCTTGAATCTAGTACTCCGCACAAACACAAGGGACACTTTACTTCACTTGAAAGAACTGAACTGAACTAAATGAAAGAGGGGGACACAAGAAAGAGAGAAAAGAGACGACATCAAATGTCGGGTCCCTAACCCTCGAGGGCCCCCCTGCTCTATTTCCAAGGCAAGTACTTTCTTTATTCTTGCTACTGATGGGTCTATGTCGACGACAATGATGTCGACGACGAGGTACTGCTGGGGACTATGTCGACGACGACGACGATGTCAAGGCTGAAATATGAAAAAGCTAGGTACTTTTGTTGTGGATTTGCTATTGTGACGGTTCTACGGCGAGGATCTACAACCGCCGATGCAAGCAACGCTAGAATGCAAAAATGCTAGCTGATCTAGGCTGAATCCGCAAAGTAGTGGCTGCTTTGGGCTGAAACAAAAAAACGCTAGGTGGATCTGGGTGCTGATCTACAACCGAGAAGGGTGCGGTATAGCGAGGTTCACAGCTAATCTGAAAACGCAGGTTTAATGGGCTGAAAACGCTGGTATTAGTTGCTGAATACGCTGGGCTGATTCTGAGAAAACGCTAGAGCTCTTGAGATGCTGCCGATAGAGTGTTAGCCTCCTTGTGTCTCTGCATTCATCTACTCTCTACTGGCGCCCCATGCTTCCTTTTATATTTCCTTTAGCCATTTTCCTACCTACATTCCAACAAGGGTAAATGAAAAGTCACTTATAATTAAATGACCTATAAGAGGTCGTTCACGCGGTAAAATGTCTGTATGATGAAATGATTTTCTCGTGCAAGAGAGGGTATGTAAGTGTGACCGGCCTGGACATGCACATCTTGCTAGAGGCTCACAAAGGTGCCAAGCTCAATCCTAAGCTACTAGATCATGCTAGACTGTGGCAGAACATGTCCACGTAGCGCAAGCGAAGTGCCCATGTGACATCAACGTAGAAGTCCTCTAAGCAAACACCTTGGACAAACACTTGAGCATTTTGAAAACACTACAAGCTTTCCTTCCGCTTTTTTAATACAAGCTTAGCGTTTGAAAAAATCGTTGTCCCTTTTTTTTAGACTATTAAAAACGTGTCACGTGTGTTTCTAACCCTCTGTGCACGTGGACAAGCTGTATTCCTACTTCTAGGGTTTAGAACAACCTAGGAAGTGTTCTGGCACCTTTGTGGACATGCATGTCCTTTGATTGCACAAGAGCATCTCCCAGTGTCCGCTAGGTGTAGGCACTAGGGAGTGTTTGCATATAGGACATCAGTTATAGAACTGGTCTAGGTAGTTTATAGCATGTGAAGCAACCCTTATTAATAAGTGGTCGAGCCAGCTTTGCAAAGCAATTCCTTGGTTTTTATTTGTCATCCCAATGCTATCTGGGCACATGAATTACCTCATGAGTATTGGTTGCCTTGTAGTATCAACCTTTATCACTTCGATATTTGGTGCATGGGCAGCCAATGCTCTGCACACCTAGCATCCTCAACGTTTCTAGTACCTCCACCATCACCAACGTTTTCCATCTCCAATAGCACCCTTGCGTTTTTAAACCCTCTAGCGTTTTTTAACATTATCGCCCACTAGTAGCATATCAGCCTTGCAGCCATTTTCAGATTTCAGGCCCATAGCCTCGTCGCAGTTCTAGAGCCAAGCTAGCCTCAATGGCGTTTTCAAGTTTCAGCCCTTAGCCTCTCCGTACCATCGAGTCCAAGCATTCACTACAAGATTGCATCAGCATCTCAACATCTAATCTCTCTCTCTGGGTTGAAGGCCCTAAATGACCTATATTGTATATTTTTATACTTTGTCCATGTTCAACGTGTTCACATTGAACTTGGACACATTTTTTAATGTCGCTTATAATAAAAGTGGGAAAGCCCAAAAACTCACTCTATTGAGTTTTCCCCAAATCGTACGAGCTATCTCTCTCTCTCTCTCTCTCTTTGCTTTTGGTTGCTAGCGCTTCTTCTCTGTTGCACTGTGCCTCCTGCTTCTTGTCCCAATCCTGCACTACATCGCGACGCGCACCTACCTGTACCCTTTGCTTCGCGCTTTCAATCGGTATCACAGTCCTAGGGTTTCAAAACAGCCTTGCGCAATCTGCTGGACAACAAGTTAAATTTGCTCTCCCGCGACAATTTTTGCTTCCATCGCGAAGCCCCTTGCTTCCAGGGTCGAAAAGGTCACCAAAACAACCCAAAATATGCTGTCAAAACAATTATAGGTCAAAACAGTAATACGCAAGTGTATCAAAGTTATGGGATCACATGTATTGATGTCTGTCGCAACAAATTGAGTGAAAAGCTGAGTACAGGTGCTTGAAATTGCACATTTCAACTGAAATTTCAGATTTGGACTGTTTCATGTAAAGAAACTGTGGCTCTTTGTATGCAAAGTCTTGCGGTTGCTGAAATTTTCAGCCTATTGCATCTCTCTTGTATACACACTTGTGGTTAAACTAAGATGGCTTCTTCCTCTTCCGCATCTGATACTAAAAGTTTGATGGAAATCAAACAGTTCGATGGTCAAGGCTTCGATCTTTGGCAAGAACGCATGCAAGGTATCCTTTTCTTAAAGGATTGTGAAGATGCATTGGAGCAGAATAAGCCACCAGGTTTGTCTGGCGAAGAGTGGGCCAGGTTAAATAAGAAGGCTATGGCCTACATCAAAATGGTAATCAATGATGACATTTTGACGGACATCAAGCATTTGGACTTTGCTTATGCAATATGGAAAAAGCTAAAGTCCAATTATGAAAACACCACGCCTGTGAACCGGGAGCATTTGATGCGAAAGTTGGTGAATATGCAGCTTGATGACTCGAAGTCAGCTTTTGAGCATTTGAGTCCTTTTACAGGTGTGTTGAGTCAGTTGCAGAACAGTGGGCTTCAGCAATTCGATGATAAGCTGAAAGCTATTTTCTTGCTTATGACATTGTCAGATAGTTGGGAAACCTTGGTTGTCTCCTTGAGCAACAGTCCCACCCTCACGTATGACGGTGTGAGAGGGTCTATTCTCAATGAAGAGATTAGACGCAAGTCTAGTGGGGAAGGCGACAGCTCTGCCTACACTGCAAGAGATAGAAATCAAAAGCGTGATGCGGACAACAGGACTCAAAATAGAAGTAAGAGCAAGGCAAAGGATAAGGATGTCACATGTTATCAATGTGGCAGAAAGGGTCACAAGAAACCCAATTTTAGGTATTTCAAGAAAGAGCAGGACAATGATGGACATGATGCGTTGCGCCACCTTGGATCACAAGCGTGAGCAAGCGCGCTTGGCGGCTAAAGAAAGACGGTTAGCCTTGGAGCGTGAGCGTGAGCGCGAGCAAGAGCGCTTGGCGGCCGAAGAAAGAAGGGTAGCCTTGGAGCGTGAGCGTGACCAAGCGCGCTTGGCGGCCAAAGAAAAACGAGCGGCCTTGGAGTCAGAGCATGAAGCGCAGAGAGACCGACGCATGTAAGAGTTGGTCCTACAGGTACTCACCTCGAAGCCCGAGCCGGTCAAAGATGTTGGCAGTTCATCAGGTAGCATAAGCAGAGATTCGGACTCCAACAACCCCGTTACTAAGAAGTTGACGTTCGGTAAATGTTATTCGTTCTTGGTTGCATCAATTTAATGCTTATTTTGCGACAACTAAGAAAACAGGAAATAGCAAAGTTTTGACGGCAGCCATGTATCTTACTGATGATGCCATTAATTAGTATCAAGCATGGCAAGAGGCACAATTGGCCGCGCAACTAGAGGAAGCCGAAGGTGTGCCCCTTTTTTTTGAATTGGGCCGACTTCCAAGACAAGCTCAAGGCACGGTTTATGCCACCTCAGTACTTAGCGCAGTTGAAAGAAGATTGGCACAATCTCAAGCAAAATGGTATACCATTCATGTCTTTCTCTAACTGTGTTTTGTAGCTCGGCACCCAATTACGCAAATCGGATGATGAGCGCAAAGAGGCATTCCTTTTTGGGTTGGACGAGTATATCAAGTTTGACGTTGAAGTACTGTAACAGGCTTGGACACCCCAAGTCAAGAATCTACCACGACACGACAGGAATTCACTTCAAAACCGTTCACAGTTCACAATTGATTCGACACGGCCAGACAGAGTTCCGTGCCTAGAGATATTGGCCCCATAGACTGTGTTGGGTTAAAGGCCCAAATGGCCCCCTTTGTGTATAGTTATAAAGGTTATTAACCTTTGGCCAACTTAAATTGGTCCTATACTTTTAATAAAGGGAACAAGTGAGCCAATTTTACTCACTTCATTATTCCCCTCAACTAACGAGTAGCGTGCCCTCTCTCTCCCTCTTCGTTCTGCTAGCGCCCTGCTTTCTGCTTGCACTCGCCCCTCTCAAAGGTGCACACCCCGCACTTCTTCCCGTGCTCTTTCACTTGCACACACCGCTCCGCGCTCATCAACTTGTATCAGAGCTAAATTAGAATTTGCTCCCAAACCTGCAAACGCTGATTTTCAGCCAAGGAGGTCAACTTTCACGCGAGATTTTGCAATTTCATCGCCAAAGGACTCGTCCCCGGACACCAGAGAGCTCCCGGCAAGTCAAATTGACCTAAAACAGGCTGAAATTAGGTCAAAATAAGCAAAATACAGGTTTTGCAAATGATGTATTAAGGTGTGGGAACATCTTTGCTAAGTCCCAAAACACGTGTTTTCAGCAAATTTCAGATTTATGCAGGTTTTTGCAAGTGTTTTTATGATGCGACTACATTGAAGAAAGTGCAAATTGATGCAATCTATGTACGTTTGACAATTTTTGGCTATGTATGACCATTTGTAGCTCAATTTCGTGCAATTTGATGCTACAAATTGGGGCTTTTGCTCTTACATGCTTCTAAAGGCTGTGCATTAGCCTTATGTATGTTCTGTGAGGCTAAAAACAACTAAATTTATTTTTTTTGAGCACAAATTTACTCGCTGAAATTTCCTGCGCATAAATTTCAGAAATTGTTTTTTGTGCCTAAATCGACCTATTTTGTCCCAAATTGCTCCTGTGACCATTTGGAGTTGTAGTGCACACCTTTGTGAGGCTATACTCCGGTTTTTGTGCATTTTGCCCAAAAATTCAGCGTATTAGCCCTCTTATTCGTGCAACTATGGCCTCATCTTCTTCGGATGTAAAGAATCTCTTCGAGATTAGGAGGTTCGATGGAACATGCTTCGACCTTTGGAAAGACCAGATCCAGGGAATCCTATTTCTTAAGGATTGTGAAGGGACACTTGAACAGGTAAAGCCACAGAATATGGCAGATGAAGCATGGGTTAGCCTAAAGAGGAAGGCTGTTACATACATTAAAATGGCCATGACCGATGAGACAGTCATTGATGTGAAAGGTCTCACAACTGCTTTTGATGTGTGGGAGAAGTTAAAGGGAATGTATGAGAATACAACGCCTGTCAACCAAGTGCATTTGATGCGAAAACTTGTTGACATGCAACTAGATGAGTCCAAAAGCGCTGCAGAGTACTTGTCGTTGTTCGCGGGTACTTTGTCGCAGTTACAAGATTCAGGCTTGCCCCCTTTTGATGATAAGCTAAAAGCTATCTTCTTGCATATGACCTTACCTGAGTCATGGGAAACATTGGTGGTTTCATTTTCCAATAACCCCAATTTGACCTTTGATGGTGTTAGGGGTTCTATCTTGAATGAGGAAATCAGGAGGAAAGCAAGTGGAGAGGGAGGCAGCTCTGCCAACATGGTTAGAGGCAGGACAGAAAAGAAGAATGCCTATGCACAAAGGAGTAAGAGTAAGAGTAAGGAAAGGGGAAATGCCAGCAAAGGCAAGGGTGACGTGACTTGCTATCAGTGTGGCAGAAAAGGTCACAAGAAACCCGATTGCAGGTACTACAAAGCTGAGTTAGAACGAAAAAAGAATGGCGGAGACAAAAAGAAAGAGAAGAAGGAAGTCAAGACAGATGCACAAGATAACTCAAAGGAGAAAGAGAAGGCCAATGTGGCTTCTAGTGTTGTGATTGAGGAGCTGTCAGATGTAGAGGACATCTTGTGTGCCACTTTTTCAGATGATGATGCTTACGACTTTGATGCCTCTCTTAATGTTCATTCACAGGACATGCAGATCACCAAGAGTGATCTTATCGATGCTTTGTTGACTGTCAATGATGCATTATCCCAGACTTGAATTGTTGATTCCGGTGCTTCATTTCATGTGACTCCTATCAAGGAGTGTTTCTCTACTTTTGATGCAGGCAAGCGTGGCCATGTATACCTTGGAAACAATCATGCATATTCCATTGAGGGTATTGGCACTGTGCATCTCTCCATAGATGGCACAAATGAGCTTGTCTTGCATGATGTTAGATATGTGCCGGGAATCAAGAAGAGTCTGCTTTCTATTGGTCAAATGGATATGCATGGTTACAGCATCTTGTTTGAGAGAGGATCATGGAAAATGACTAAAGGCTCAAGGCTGATTGTAAAGGGCACAAAGAAAGGGACACTTTACTGCATGCATGGAAAGGCCGTGTTGGGCAAGTTTATTGCATTGGCTGAAATTAACTCTCACATGGAGTTGTGGCACAAGAGGCTTGGCCATATGAGCCAAAAGAGCCTTTCTAAACTTTGTACTTTGAACAAGCTTGATGCTGAAGGCACAAAGCTTGACTTTTGTAATGAATGTCAATATGGCAAGCAAGTACAGCGTTCTTATTACTCTGGCGTCTCTCGTAAATCTTGTGTGCTTGATCTTGTACATTCTGATGTATGTAGCATGCCTACTAAGTCTATGGGAGGTGCGTGCTATTTTGTCTCCTTTCTTGATGATCATTCTAGGAAAATTTGGGTTTATTTGCTTAAATCTAAGGATGAATCCTTTGCCGCGTTTAAGAAATTTCATGCATTTGTGACCACCCAAACAGGTAGAAAGCTAAAATGCTTGCGTACGGACAATGGAGGGGAGTTCACAAGTCCTGAATTTAACAAATTTTGTGAAAATTTGGGCATTAAGAGGGAGCTTACTGTGCCATACAACCCCTCTTCTAATGGTGTGGCTGAAAGATTCAATAGGACACTTTGTGAGAGGGTGAGATGCATGTTGTCCACAACTAATCTCTCTCATGGATTTGGGGAGAAGCTTTGAAAACTGCAATGCATATATGCAATCTATCCCCACATGTCTTTGAAAGGTGACATCCCTGAAGAGGTTTGGTCTGGCAAGCCTGCTTCATATGATCACTTACGCATTTTTGGTTGCGAGGCTTTTGTGCATGTTAGACCTGAGTTGAGGAGTAAACTAGATGCCAAGTCCATTAAAGGTCTCTTCATGGGATATGGTGAAGAAGGCGAAATGGTTACAGGATTTGGTTACCTCAACTCAAAAGGGTTGTACGCAGCCGGGATGTTGTTTTTAATGAGGCAAGGCTGCTTCAAAACAATTGTGCCTCAAAGCGTGACCATAAAAGGGTCAAATTTCAACATGACCAGCCACCTGTTAGGCCTATTTTTGACCCTCAGGATGCACCACATATGGCTGAAAATGTAGATGATCCAGTGGTGTTTGAGCCAGATGATGTTGGGCAGCAAATTGAGGCTCCTGAAGGGCATATGCAACCAAGAAACAATGCTGAAAATGATGTACAGCAGCCCATTGTTGATGATTTTATCATGCCACCTGATGTAAACCCATTGCCGGATAATGTGGATCATTGGGTGAGGCGGTCTACTCATCAAAGACGGCCTATGAGCAGATATGCATTACATTATGTTAACATATGAGGGAGAGCCTCTTATGTATAAAGAGGCAAAGACATGTGAGCACAACGACAAGTGGGAGCTTGCTATGCAGGAAGAGATTAAAGCTTTGCATGCTAATCATACTTGGGATTTGGTGGAATTGCCCAAAGGAAGGAAAGCTATTCCTAACAAATGGGTATATAAAATCAAGACAGTTGATGCAAAAACCAAGTATAAGGCAAGGCTAGTTGCAAAGGGATATGTTCAAACCAAGGGCATATACTTTCAGGAAGTATTCTCTCCCGTTGTGAAGATGACCACTTTGCGTGTATTGTTTGCCATAGTGGCTGCTCTTGATTTGGAAATGGACCAAATGGATGTACATACCGCTTTCTTGCATGGTGATGTGGAAGAAGAGCTTTACATGAAGCAACCCGAGGGTTTTGTTATTCCTGGCAAGGAACATATGGTATGTATGCTCAATAGAAGCTTGTATGGGCTCAAACAATCATGTAGACAATGGTACAAGAAGTTTGATCGCTTCATGCTTAAACATGGTTACAAAAGAAGCCATGCAGACCATTTTTTGTATACCAAACGTGATGAGGATGACAGCCCTATCATTCTTGTGCTCTATGTTGATGATATGTTGATAGTTGCAAAGAAAAGAAGCACTGTTGATGCTCTTAAAGGGCAGCTGAAATCTGCATTTTCAATGAAAGACCTTGGGGCAGCTGAACATATACTTGGAGTGCGTGTTACAAGGCAAAGAGACAAGCGCCTATTATATTTGTCGCAAGAAAAGTACATTAAAAAGGTGCTGGACAGATTTAACATGGCTGAAGCAAAGCCTCTTGGTGTGCCATTACAGCCATATGTCAAAATCCCCTAGGATGATTGTCCTAAGTCAAAGGAAGAAGCCAATGACATGCAAAGTGTGCCTTACGCTTCAGCTTGTGGTTCACTTATGTATGCTATGGTTTCTACTAGGCCTGACATACATAGTTACAGGGGACGGGGGGGACGGGCCCTAGGGCCGGGGGACGGCCGTAACCGGGCCGGGAACGGAAGGGAACGCTGAGGGACGGACGGAAATCGGGCTGGACGGGCGGGTCGCAGGGGGGACAGACCGGGGACAGCTGGAACGGCAGGGGTCGCACGGGGTCGGCCGGGAACGGCTGCAATCCATTCAAAAATTTGACCGTTTATGACCGTTTTTAACGGATATGTACAGCCCCAACTGCCACATTTTGGGAGCCTTGGCCCTTGGGAGGCTATAAAAGGCTCCCTTGGGCCTCTTAATACTCATAGTCTCATCGATCCAGTGGATCTCAACAAGGCGGTAGCGATTGCTCTCGCACAGGAGATGAAGCATGTGAGGTGCAGCGGAATGAATGTTGAACTTTGCTCAAGATGAGTGCTCCGAACTGTGCTCAAGGGTTCCTTTACTTACGGAAGGGAGAGCCTTCCGTTCCTTTAGTGAGAGAGTGCAATGGACACAAACAAAGTGGATAAACACTATGAATGAAGGTGCTGAGACTGAGAGATAGAGAGAGAAGAGAATACGACACCAGAGACGTTGTAAAACCCTCCTCCAAGGGCCCCACTCTCGATGGCGAGAGTGGTCTACTATTGATTGCACAATCTGGTACAATGGCTGATACAAAACTAAATGCTTGCTATGTCGATGTCGATGGTGCACGATTAGAAATCGACACGCCCAAAATTCTTGTGGTTCTTTCCTTGAGTGATACAGAACATTGCCAAAGCTCTGATACCAATGTAAGGTGCAGGGGAAGTGAATGTTGAACTTTGCTCAAGATAAGCGCTCCGAACTGTGTTCAAGGGTTCCTTTTACTTACGAAAGGGAGAGCCATTCCTTTAGTGAGAGAGTGCAATGAACATAAACAAAGTGGTGAACACTGTGAATGAAGGTGCTGAGACTGAGAGATAGAGAGAGAAGAATACGACACCAGAATGTTGTCAAACCCTCCTCTGAAGGCCCCACTCTCTATGGCGAGAGCGGTCTACTATTGATTGCACAAATCTCTACAATGCAATGGACTTGCCGACGATGTCGACGACGATGAGGACGACGACAAATCTGAAAACGCTAATGACTGAAATCTGCAAATCTTGTTTCTGCTGAATTTTGACTCTATGTCGATGACGACGATGCGACGACGACGCGCTGAAAATGCAGACGCTGAAGTCTACGTTTTCCGGGCTGAATCTGCAAACTTCGGTGGATCTGACCGTGCAACGAGGCTCTGTTGCAGGAAGGTGAGATCTGCGACGTTCGGGACTTCTACTGCGGTGTCTGACTGCTGAAAACTGAAAATGCTGGTGCTAATCTAGGTTCTATCGCCGAGGAACTGCAAAACGCTGGGCTGTTGTGCTGCTCCAAAAACGCTAGGGCTGAATTAGGGTCCTGTTGCAAAAATGCTAATGATCTGCTGTGTCCTGCTGTCGCCTTTTGGTCTGCAAATTGCAAAACGCTGGATGATCTGCAATGCTGAAAAATGTTGGTTTCTTGTGGCTGAAAATGCAATGTCTCCTGCCGGGGGTCTTGCTTGAGAAGGTGCACTGATGGATGTGAGGTCCCTGCTGCCTCTTCTGCCAGAAAGTGCTAGCGCTAGGGTTTCTTATATACTGGCTTGCTAAATTGCCCTACGCAGTTTCCCAACAAAAGTTACTTAAAAATAATAAGTGAAAAATGGCTAAAATAGGGAAAATAGGTCTATGCACAGTAAAATGCTCCTGATGGGTTCTGATTGAAATCTGTGGTCATGCTGTGTGCAACCAGAGGATATGCATCTACTCTAAGTGTTTAGACATGCACGATCTGCGAACAGACTCACAAAAGTGCCAGAACACTTCCTAATCTAGGCTAACTGAACTGGATTGAACCCATGTCATGAAGTAGCTTGTCCACGCACACATATGGTTAGATGTGCACGTGACAAGAAATACAGTCAGAAGACTTTGCACAACAAAATATGATGACGTGGCACCCGTCCTAACCTTTCGCAATTCGCGGTGGATTTTTAGGGGAATCCTAAAATTTTAGGAAAGTGTTTATTTGGGGTCAGTTGTTCATATTTGATGCTTTTAGGCTTTGGGTCTATAAATATGAGCCTTGGGGGCCCTCTCTAGCACTCTTCAGCGCGTAGATTGCAGAGGAGGTCCTCCCCGGCTGTTGTACTTTGCCAATCAACAATAATACCGAAGGGGGCGCCAACGTTTGAGGCCAGTGCTCTCTTGGGGTGGAACTTCGCCACTCCCCATTTCGTGTCGTGCAATTAGTTGTTATTTGAAGTGCTTAAAGTTGTTCAATCTGTTATTTTCCGTTGGCACGTGGTGCCCGTTTTATGACACAAGATGTGATGTGATTGCCGGCATTAAATGGTTTGGAGAGCATGTTGATTGGAAGGCAAGCATGCTCACTCTCTCACCGGACGGTTCCTTTCCCGTGGTCATCCGCGGTGAGCAGGGCCTCCATTCTTTACCTCTCATTTCTCATATGCACGCTAAGCGAGCTCAAGCGGCATTCATTTATGCCACTCAAGTGACGCAGGACCTCAAGACCCCATAACGATACTCAAGTTTGTTTCAGAAGTATGAGCATCTTTTTTTGCAGGATGATCTTCCACCCCGTCTCCCTCCCGAGGAGGATCATCGCATTGAACTCATGGAGGGGGCACAGCCCGTCAGCAAGGCTCCCTACCATTTGAACAAGTCTCAAGAAGAGAGTTAGAGCGGCAACTCACTGAGTTAGTGGCCAGAGTTTCATACGCCCTAGTGTAAGTCCTTTTGCTGGTCCTATTTTGTTAGTTCACAAGCAAGATGGGTCATCTCATTTGTGTGTAGATTACAAGGCACTCAGCAAGAAGAATAAGTTTTCGATGCCTCGCATTGAGTATATCCTTGATAGGCTCGATGGGGCGAAGGTGTTCAGCACAGTCGATCTCAAAAGTGGGCACCATCAGATAAGGGTATTCAAAAGCGACATCCGCAAGACGGCTTTTCGAACAGAACGGGGATAATGGGAGTATGTTGTTATGCCCTTTGGATTGACAGGCGTCGTGTAAGATGCAGCGGATGTGAATGTTGGGCTTTGCTCAAGATGAGTGCTCCGAATTGTGCTCAAGGGTTCCTTTTAATTACAGAGGGAGAGCCTTCCGTTCCTTTAGTGAGAGAGTGCAAATGGTCCCAACAAAGTGGTAAACACTGTGAATGAAGGTGCTGAGACTGAGAGATAGAGAGAGAAGAATACAACACCAGAAAGTTGTCAAACCCTCCTCCGAAGGTCCCACTCTCTATGGCGAGAGCGGTCTACTACTGATTGCACAAATCTCTACAATGCGATGGACTTGCCGACGATGTTGACGATGATGAGGACGGCGATGAGACAGGCTGAAATTTGAAAACGTTAAGGGCTAAAATCTGCACATCTTGTATCTACAGAATTCTGACTCTATGTCGCTGACGACGACGATGCGCTGAAAAACGTAGATGCTGAAATCTACGAATAGAGGGTGTCACAAGGCAGGCCCGACCTGCCAATAGAAAAGACCAGACTAAACAAACTTTTAGCACTTCAATAACAACTGTTCAATAACAACTGAACTGAGAGAAAGAGAGACGACACGCGACACGGAGTGGCGGAATTCCACCCCAGAGAGTATTGGCCCCAAACCTTGCGCCCCTTTCGGTATTTCTTTATATTACTACTGATTCGCAAAGTACAACAGCCGGGGAGCACCTCCTCTGCAATCTGCGCGCTGAAGAGTGCCAGAGAGGGCCCCCAAGGCTTATATTTAAAGGCCCAAAGCCTAAAAGCATCAAATATGAAAAGCTAACCCCAAAAAATCACTTTCCTAAAATTTTGGGATTTTTCTAAAAGTCCGCCGCGAATTCTGAAACGTCCGTACAGGTGCCACATCATGATATTTTGATGTGCAAAGTCTTTTGAGCGTGTTCTGCTTTATTTTTAATGCCTTTATGTCACTTGGGGCCCCATCGGACGGGGTCCCCATAAGTTGGTAGGACTTCTTCTGTTACTTGTTCTTCTTAGGGTTTCTAGAATTAGGGTTTGCAGGTTTTAGGATTAGGATTTTCAGAATTAGGGTTTGTAGGTTTTAGGGTTAGGGTTTTCAGAATTAGGGTTTCAGCAGTTAGGGTTTCTGGCAGAAATTAGGATTAGGGTTTCTGCTCTCGGGCAGCCACGTCATCTGTAAGTTGGCTCCATTCTTTAGGCTTTGACACGCAGCAGTTTGTTACATCTCCCCTTCTTGAAAGAGAGTAATCGTCCACGATTACAGCATATCTGCAAAACAACTCAAGTTAGCTCAAAAATTTCCGAGGGACATTTCGAGTGACAATCAGTTTGCTCTTTTTATTAAGGAGTTAGCTTCTCCTTTCTGCTCTTTTGATCAAGGAGTTAGCTTCTCCTTTTGGCTGTTTTGATCAAGGAGTTAGCTTCTCCTTTCTGCTCTTTTGATCAAGGAGTTAGCTTCTCCTTTCGTCCAGATCGGAACTCTTGATATTCCGGCGTAGTAAAATTAGCCATCACACCTAGACCGTACTCATCTTCCACGAGTGTCTTGATGCACTAAAAAATTACATACCCAGGGAATCTCATCCAATTAGGAATATTCAGTAATTGGCACATCACAATGCAACACAAATGCTCACATATGCATGTTACAAGACATAGAAACATAAAGCCGCCGATGAACACTCCCCCCACAAATAACCATCCAGGTCCGGGCCATGAGCTGTTCAACGACTCCCTCATCACTCCTCCCGCAAATAACCTAAAAAGGTCCGGGCCATGAGATATAGAGGCCTTTTACAACCAAACGCCCCACAGACCGCAGCCTGCGTCGTTTGGAGGTGCTGAGAGTAACCACTGCTTAGACTTCTTAATACTCTCCTCGCAAATAACCATGCAAGTCCGGGCCATGAGTAACAACAACAATACTCCCCCCGTAAATAACCACAAGGGTCCGAGCCATGACTAAAAACAACACTTTTCAATCATTCAATACTCCCCCCGCAAATAACCACAAGGGTCTGAGCCATGAGTATGAACAAGCATTCTCAAACATCTTTTCTCACTTCTCCGCCCGAGAGTAAAATCATCAACCATTGAAACCACTATCAAACCAGAGTAAAACAATTCAAATCGGTACTAAAACAGGTTCAAAACAGATACCATCCATTTCAAACAAATTCCAAAGAGAATCACCAAACAAGATCAAACAGAACTCAAACTTAAAAAGCAATCTCAATATCAGTCGAGCTCGAAAAGTCGATTGACTTTCCATCTTGAAACCTGCACCAAAAATTAGGATTAGGTTCCTTCCATGAGGTTGTAGCCGAGCACAGCATGGTCCATCAGCTCTTGGACAGACAGTGTTTCTTTGGCGACGATGGTAGTCCCAAGAGAGAGCAATCACACCGAACCTCCAAGGTCATCTGCTCGTGAAGAGGCATCTACTGAGAGATGTCCATAAATTTCAAGTTATAATCTGCTAGAGTTTCCATGGCAGGCATTTCAGGATACCCCACTCTGCCACAAGTTGCACTCGAAGGAAGATGTCAGAAACCGTATAACTTTGTGCAAATTTTTTTTCTTGAAAGCTTGCCAAGTACTTGGAGTATGTTGCTTGGTGGCACTACTTCTGAGAAAAACAGTGACTTAAAACAAATCTGGATCCTTGTCTTGCAAGTGATCTTAATTGGCTTATGCCCTGTAAGACATGAGCGGTGAAGACGGAAGCGTGCCCGATGCACGATGAAGTAAGGGTGGGAGTCGCTAATAGGTCCGGGTTGGAGGGCGAAGATCTCTCAAATAAAATTCCATCAATAGCTCTGTGTGCTCTTTTGTAGGACCGGTATGCTTTAAGAAAAGCACACGCCTAATGCTCTGATACCACTGTCACAAGGTGGGCACCACGTGCCAATAGAAAAGAACAGACTAAACAGACTTTTAGCACTTTAATAACAAATGTTCAATAATAACTGAACTGAGAGAAAGAGAGACGACACGCGACACGGAGTGGCGGAATTCCACCCCAGAGAGTATTGGCCCCAAACCTTGGCGTCCCTTTCGGTATTTCTTTATATTATAGCTGATTCGCAAAGTACAACAACCGGGGAGCACCTCCTCTGCAATTTGCGCGCTGAAGGGTGCCAGAGAGGGCCCCCAAGGCTTATATTTAAAGGCCCAAAGCCTAAAAGCATCAAATATGAAAAGCTGACCCCAAAAAAATCACTTTCCTAAAATTTCGGGATTTCCCTAAAAATCCGCCGCGAATTTCGGAACCTACGTACATGTGCCACATCATCATATTTTGATGTGCAAAGTCTTTTGAGCATGTTCTGCTTTATTTTTAATGTCTTTATGTCACTTGGGGCCCCATCGGACGGGGTCCCCATAAGTTGGTAGGACTTCTTCTTCTGTTACTTGTTCTTCTTAGGGTTTCTAGAATTAGGGTTTGCAGGTTTTAGGGTTAGGGTTTCCAAAATTAGGATTTGCAGGTTTTAGGGTTAGGGTTTCCAAAATTAGGATTTCAGTAGTTAGGGTTTTTGGCAAAAATTAGGGTTAGGGTCTCTGCTCTCGGGCAACCACGTCATCTGTAAGTTGGCTCCATTCTTTAGGCTTTGACACGTCATAAGTTTGTTACAGAGGGCTGAATCTGCAAACTTTGGCTGATCTAACCGTGCGACGAGGATCTGTTGCGGGAAGGTGAGATCTGTGAGGTTTGGGGGTTGTTTTGCGGTGTCTATATGCTGAAAACTAAAAACGTTGAAGCTAGGGCTGAATCTGTCGCGGGGAATCTGCAAAACGCTAGGTTGGCTTGTTGGTCCAAAAACGCTAAGACTGAAATTGTGTCTGCTGCAAAAAACGCTAGGAAATCTGCAAACGCCAAGCTGATCTGCTAGTGGCAAAACGCTGGGATTGATCTGCACTTGGTGAAAACGCTAGGCTGATTCTGATGGTTGAAAACGCTAGGTCTTCTTGCCGGTCTTGTTGAGAAGGTGAACTTTAGAGGCTATCTGCTGCTTCTTCTGCTAGAAAGTGCTAGCGCTAGGTTTCCTCATATATTAGCTTGGTCAAATTGCCCTACCCAGTTTCCCAACAAAGTCACTTATCAATAATAAGTGAAAAATGGCTAAAATAAGGAAAATAGGTCTATGCACTGTAAACATGCTCCTGATGGGTTCTGATGGTAATCTAATGATCATGTTGTGTGCAACCAGAGGATATGTATCTACTCTGAGTGCCTGGACATGCAAGGTCTGCAAACAGACTCACAAAAGTGTCAGAACACTTCCTAAGCTAGGCTAATTGAACCCTTGTCATGAAGTATCTTGTCCACATGCACATAGGGTTAGATGTGCACGTGACATCCTCCCCTTTTTAAAGTGAGCTACTGGTACCGATCTGCATGGCTTCCTTGTAGGCTGCCAACAATTCGGGATATTCTTTGAAAAACTCTTCATCAACCCACACTGCTTCGTGGGTGCCTTGATCCTTGAACTTCAAAAAAGTACTGTCTCACTTGCTTCTATGAAGCAAGGCGAAACCGATGCAACAACACTTGCTCCGGCTCCATGACTTCAGCTTCATTGATGATCTCCGGTTCTTCTTCTTTTGAAATGTTCTTTGGAAGTGTTCCCTGAAACAGTTTCAACCAAGAAACATGGAAAACGTTGTGCATTGACTACGAGTTAGGCAATTGCAATTTCATTCATAGAAACAGGGGACCCGTGGACGTGGCCCTTTTCGGTAGGGACGCAATGGGGGACGCGGGACGAGACGGGGACGGGTCCCTCACATGGGACGCAGAGGGGACGCATCCCGGGACACGGGTCCCCGGTGACACTTGCAAGCGGGACGCGGACAGGGGACCCCACACCCTTTTTTTAGGCTTTTCAAAGTCTTGAGCTATATGCCAATGTCTCCCACCAGACTCTTCTAACCCACTCTTCACTTGTACATCATTACTTTTTTCCCTTATGATGATTGATCATCACGTCAACATGTGCTGCACGTGTTGACCGCGTTCTTACAGCATGTTATATTTTGGTATTTATGAGTGCAAACCCCACTTTTTCTTTGCAACCTTGTGCTCCTAGTGTTGTCTAGTATAGAACAAGTGTTTTTTAACACACGTCTCCTGACCCATCCCCCGTCCCTTGTTTTGCCACGTCCCCGTCCCCGAGACCTATCACGTCCCCGAGAACCGTCCCCGTCCCCATGTGACTATGATTTCATTGAAACCTCATTTATCTTTTTAATGACAGGAAATGGACCATACATTCGAGAAAAGACAACTTTGGACACTTCTTTCCAACTTGGTTAAGATGTTGCTTCATGATTCTTAAATACACCCAATCCTCTTCCTTGATCGAAACATCCTGACGATGCTTATTAGCCTGCCGTTAGTAAAACTCATGAGCCTTGCTTGGCCGAAGCTTCATACTCTTAGAAATCTCATCCAATGACTTACTTTCAGCATTGGCATCAGGTATTTAACTAACCGAGCGAGTCAAAAGTGAGTGGAATGGGCGAACGGCCAAAAGCTGCCTCATATGGAGTTCGATCAATAGAAGAGGAAAAAGAGTCGTTCAAAATAGCATAAACGAATGGGAGATTGAGACCCAATGAGACTATTGATCATACACATATGACTTTAAAACATCAAAAGCCAACTGATTGTAAATCTCTGTCTGACCATCTGACTATGGATGAAAAGCCGATGAAAATTCAACTCAGTGCCAAAATTTTCAGAGTGCGCGCGCCAAAAATTGGACGTGAACTTGACATCCCTATCTGAAACAATCGATTTAAGCAAACCACAGAAGGAGTACTAATGCTTGATGAACAACCGTGCTATATCTTGTGTGGTGACTGTGGCCTTACAAGGAATCAAGATGCAAAACTTGCTGAAACGATCAACAATTGTTAAACATTGAGTGTTCCTTGAATGCAAACTAGGTGAAAGGTTAGTCACAAAATCCATGGAAATATCTTGACAACGCTGTGAGCGGGATGAAAACACACACAGCGCCTCTATAACGACCCGACACACACTCTTGGGAAGATACACACACACACTATGGGGCACCACTCGGCTTACACAACACACCTGGCCAAGACAGGAAACACACCTATGGAGTGAGAGGAGAGAGATTATCCATTTGCCCACTCCACACAAACACACACACACACACACCCCCAAAAAACTCAGCTCAAAAGAGAAGAATTTCTGATGTTTAGATACAAATGAGCTCGGGCCAACACCAATGGGGCAAACAGCTCACACAATATGGATAAAAGATGCCAGATACAATCACAAACTGGAGCAGAAACTTCGCTCATAGGAGAAACTTACACAGAAAAACAGCAGGAAAAGAGTGAGGAATTTGGCAAAATGGACAGCGCCATCGCGTCCGGAACGGCCCAAAACCCCAGTCTACAATGTCAAAGTGCTCAAATCCGGCCTCGGATGAGCAGTTTACGGCCAAAACAGGCTCCAAAAACACCAAAAACACACCTGCGGCTGTTCCTCCTCTCTCCTCCACGTTTTTTCTGGTCTTCTCTCAGTTTTTTCAGTTCCCACACTTAGCTATATTACTTGGGCACCCTTGGCCTTTTAGATGACCTCAAACGGACCCCGAACAGGCCAAAAACTGACCTCGCAGTGCATAGTTGTCACCTTTTTGCATCATTCGTACAACTGACACTCAGCTTTTTTCCAATAATGCATCTCGCCACCACGTGAAGTGGTCCCAAAAAGTGGTCCTAATGATGACCTTTCTGCATAACTCTCACCAGAAAACACCCACGTTGTGTCCGTCCTCATCCGCGTGCAAATATTGACCTCGTTCGCCCTCCTGACGCCACTAGATGCCATCTGACGCACCTGCTTACCTCATGCCGCTGGCCCGTGGATAGCTTCCTCGAGAAGTTTTACGCGCCAACAACTCCTCTTTATTATAGAAAAAACACAGTGGTACTGGTAATAGTGAAAATCGATGCACTATGTACACCCTGTCCTACCTGTACACATGTGGGCCCCACATAACCACCTGGCTAAAGAAAATGGGCAATCCTTTATTTGATGCACCATGCATGTATATGTACATATGCGCAATCCCTTGCTCCAAAAAACTCCTGACATAATTTGCCCATCCCCTAGCCTGCTAGATCATTCATGATCAGCAGCAGCAAAGAGAGATATGAGACTCGCCGCATCACAGGTCTCCTCATCCCTCACCAACACTGCTTGATCCACAGACAGCTCATCTTGCTTCACCATCATCAATCTAGCATGATACAATTTAAGACGCAACCCATTTATCCTTGACTTATGTAGAACACCATCCAGGTTAGCCAGCTGATATGTGCCATTTGGAAAACACTCTACTACCTTGAAAGGGCCTTCCCACTTAATTTGAAACTTCTTTTGGAAGGTGTTGTTCAGCTTACTGTTGTAGCGCAAAACCAAGTCATGTTTCTTGATACCCTTACTTTTGACCTTTTCATTTATCTTTGTCAAAGCCTTATCCTGCATCTGCCCATAATGCTCCAATGCGCTCATCCTATCCAACTGGACCTCTTGTAACTGCAAGAGCCTCTCTTTGAATGCATCACTAGGCGGCCCAAGCAACTTCTCTAACATCTTGACCGCAGGCAACTCTACCTCCACAGGCAATAGTGCTTCCTTTCCATACACCAAATGAAATGGAGTAAACCCAGTACCTGTCTTCACCGAAGTACGGTAAGCCCATAATGCACTAGGCAATTCCAAATCCCAATTCTTTCCTTGGTGCTCTGTCACTTTAGAAAGAATTTGTACCAACTCACCATTGAATCTTTCATTTAAGCCATTACACTGCGGGTAATAAGGAGTGGTATGCTGGTGCCTAATCTTCATCTTTGTGCATAAGAAGTCTAGCAGTTTAGCTCTAAATCCTGGCCCCTTATCTGAAAGTATCTCTAATGGCACCCCAAACTTGCAACATATTTCATCATACACAAATTTTGCCACATCCTTTGCAGTGATCTGTTTTACTGCTATAGCCTCTGCCCATCTAGAGAGATAGTCCACTGCCGTCAAGATATAGCTTTTGCCCCTGCTTGTGATAGGTAACGGGCCTATTGCATCAATCCCCCACTTTTCAAACACATCAAACGCCATAATGGTTTTTCGTAGCTTTGGCTTCAACACTCTCTTCCCAAATGCTTGACACCTATTGCAAGACCTACACCAATGGTGAACATCCTTGTGCAAACTAGGCCATACATACCCCTCTTGCAAAATCTTATGCAAGGTGATCTTTAGAGCAAAATGGCTACCACATGCGCCTTCATGATTCTCTTCCAACACTCTGTAAAGCTCCTCCCGCCAAGGTACACGTCTCAACACGAGATCAGCCCCTTTCATGTATAAGACATCACCAATCAATTTGTACCTGTATGCTCTACGCACAAAGCCATGCTTCTTAGACTTCTGAATCTCCTTTGGAATGATTCCTGTTAGCAAAAACTCCTCTTCTTGAGCCAAACTTTCCCGGCCATGATAAAGAGGTAAATTGGTCCTCAATACGAATAGCTCCCCAATCATGCCTTGAGCTGCTTCATGTGCCTCTCCATTTAGAGCACGTTCAATGTGTCTGATGCTCCATGCTTCAAACTTTTTTAACAGGCCTTTAATTCTAAAGCACATTTCCTTCAATGAGGTGTTCTTGCTCTTCCACACACCCAGCACTTGCTTCACCACTAACAAGGCATCACCTTTAATGCTTAACCTTCGAATCCCATGCTTCAAACAAATGTGTAATCCAGCTTCCAAAGTAGCATATTCAGCCTCATTGTTGCTATCAGCATCCAATTTGAACCCTCTCTTGCATACTAGCTTCCCCTCTGGATCATAAAGTGCTATACCCCCTGAAGCTGCATCATGGCTCTTTCTGTATGAACCATCAAAGAACAACATATGTGCATTGCTGATCTGTGGCACTTCTTCAACTACCTTTCTCACCACCTCTTCCTTAACAATAAGGGGATTCTCCTTGTAGGTCAACAAATCAGCTAGGGTAGCCCTTGTACTATCTTCCACTAGAAAAGAGAACTCAAACTCTTGCAGCTCAATTACCCATTTCTTCACCACATTTGACATGTTAGTACCATTAAATAACTGTGGCAAAAAGGCATAACTCGTCAAGAAAACAAAAGGCCGTGGTAGCAAGTAATGACGAAATCGTCGACAAGCAAATATTACACTGGCCATCACTAGCTCTACTTCCGATAACTTTCTCTCCGCTACCAACTTCACTCGGCTTGCACAATACACTGGCCTCATATAATGGCTGCCCTTCCCCTTTTGCAATAGCATGGCTCCAATGGCATCATCCCCTACTGATGGATTTACATAAAAAACTTTCTCCCAATCAGGAGCCTGCATGGCTGACAACCCCCCTAACACCTCTTTCACCTCTTGAAACACATCTTCACACTTGTCATCCCATTGCAATGGATCATGCTTTGCCACTTGTTGTAATGGATAAAGAAGCTGCGAAGACAATGGAATAAACCGTGCCATGTACTTCACTTTGTGTATAAAGGTTGCCAATTGCTTTGTACTCATAGGTGATGGAAGAAGAATAATAGACTTCACCTTATCTGGATCAGCCTCAATGCCATTTTCTGACACCATATGGCCCAATAACTTCACCCTTGGCTGTGCTAGATGACATTTCTTTGGATTTAGTTGTCCTCCACATTCATCATATCGAGCCAATACCATCTGCAGCTTCTCATGGTGATCAGCCCTACTGCTATAGACACAGAAGTCATCCATAAAAGCTTTAACACAACTACCAATGAATGGTTCCAACACCCAATTTGCTCTCTCTTGATAGAAGGAAGGTCCATTTGACAACCCAAATGGCAATACTGTGTAGCAATAGTAGCCCCATGGAGTAATAAAAGTTGTCTTTGTGCGGTCTTTAAGAGCAATCTTCAATTGAAAATAGCCTGAAAAACCATCACACACACTGTACCTCTCATAACCTGCCACTGAATCCAAGATCTGATCAATGAATGGAAGAGGATATGGGTTCTTCTTAGTGGCTGCATTTAAGGGTTTAAAATCTACACAAATCCTCCACTTCCCATCCTTCTTTGGACTGACTACTACTGGACTCACCCATTCTGTGGTCTCCACAGGGACTATGAACCCTGCCTTCAATAACTTGTCCACCTCTACCCGCAAGGCTTCCATTTGCTCTTGACCCATCCTTCTTAGCCTTTGCCGCACTGGCTTAGCACCTTCTTTCAGCTCTATATGCATCTCTTCACCCTTGAACCCTCTGATCTCTTCATATGAAGTAATGAACAAATCAGGAAAACTAGCCAGCATATGCAAATATATATCCTTCTCCATAGCTAAGAGGTCTCCACTAATCATTTGCGTCATTAATTCCTGCTTCTTTGACAACTCAAACTTGGTTTGCATCAGCCCTTCAATCACTTCATAAGGCCCTTCACTTTCATCTTCAACCTCATTCGCAAGTGCAACTAAACCAATCTCCTGGATTTCTTTGTCCATCAAAAGAAATGCAACATCAGCATCCTCATCACTGCTGGTAGTGCTATTACTGTCCTCATCTGTCACCGTGGAAGAGTCTTCATCACTAGACTCATCCTCATCTTCATAAAGCTCCTCTAATCGTTTCCTTGTGTCCATATTATAAAGCTTCTTGGTACCTGTCTTTCCATAGAGGCTAATCGTACCATGTCGCCAATCTTGAACGGCACCCACTGCACGTAACCATGGTCTACCCAGGATAATAGGATATGCTCCCAACCCTGCTGGCATCACATGAAAATCAACCATTGCCTTTGCATCATATGCCTCCACTTCTAAGCTCTTTACAACACCTAAGCATTTTACTTTTTGATGGTTTGCCAATCTGATCCGAAAACCTGACACCCCAACCACTGTGAGACCCATCTTCTCAACGCATGAGTGTGTTATGACGCATATTTGGGCTCCGCCATCCACATAACCTTGTCCTAAATTTTTCCTTTTATGCCACACATCTACTATTGGACAAATGTCTGGTAGCTCGTCCATTGCCAACACCTTCACTGAACCTCTCTCTGGCTCTTTCTCCATTGGGTTAACCATCCTCTTCCACTGTCGCTTTAGCTTAGGCACCATCTCTATAAGCTGCCCAAAAGTAACATCTGCCTTCCTGCTCATCAGATCCTCCTTCAAGTCATAGCTTAATTGCCCATCCCCTAGTGGAAAATCTGAAACATGAAACTTTCGACGAGCTCTCCTTTTCCTCTTGGCCTTGACATCCTCGCCTTCATGGCTCTTTCCTTTCTTCTTACTAGGACCTGGGGCACTTCTTCCTTCCTTATCCTCTGTGGTCCTCTTCCCAATAGGCATCACTAATGTATCCTCTAGCTTTGATGCCTTCTCCAAGGTGACTACACTTAGCACTTTTGTCTTTCCCTTTTCCTCCTGGGTCAGTCCACTGGTTCCTTCGTCTCCCTTAATTTCTATGCCATAATCATTTGACCTAGTTAGCACCTGTCTTGGCAATGGATACATGTCTCCCCCCATCCTTGGTGGCTTATCACATTGCGGACTGATGTGACCCAACTCTCCACAATTATAACATGTGGGCGTCTGCCTCCAAAACCTACCATTGCTTTGTCCAACACCATTCCTAGGCCTTTCTTCACCTCCTGGCTGATTTGCAAACCTCCCTCGACCTCGATTATTTCCCACTTGACCTAGCATGTTTAGGCTGAGATTCTTCATCAAATCTACCATTTGCCTCATGTCTTGCCTTAGCCCATCATCTTACACTGCTGTAGTGACCACTGTTGCCATAACCTGAGTAGTAACAGGAACCACTGGTTCGTGATGAAACCCTGACATACGCCCTTGTAAAGACTCTATAGGCTGAAATTCAGACCTCATTGGCAAAGACTCCACCCCTAACTGGCTCATTTTCCTCAGCTTCCACTCTTTGTTCCTTGCTACCTCTAGTGCATCCTCATATGTCCTAGGCTTCTTTAGCTCCACTCTCCAACGTATATTCTCCCAAAGACCAGCTAAGAACCTGTCCTTCATCATGTCAGGCGAGGGTACCTGTGGTGCTAAGGCCTTGCACATTCGCTCCCATGCCAATGAAAACTTACGTATGTACGCATCTACTGGCTCACCTT
The DNA here is from genome assembly GCF_014529385.1 of Adiantum capillus-veneris. Lineage (NCBI taxonomy): Eukaryota > Viridiplantae > Streptophyta > Polypodiopsida > Polypodiales > Pteridaceae > Adiantum > Adiantum capillus-veneris. The sequence continues at coordinate 98,446,181 of NC_140957.1, forward strand.
CCTTTTGCACCAAAGCCTGTACTTCTTGCCACACTTTGTCAGGATTTTCTATCTTCACAAACTCCACTTCCAACCCATGTCATAGATTGTCCCAACTCAACCTTACAGGTGGATCATCCATACGCAACTCCTCTTCAAATGCTTTGGACCAAGCTCGTGCATCACTCTTCAAACAAATTTGGAGAAGACGTAACATTTGCGTAGGGTCATGAATCTGGTTGCTAATGCACGCAACCTCCATCTTTTCCAAAAATTCTTCCACATCTTCATCACTTCTTCCATGAAACTCCGGATAAGAGAAAGCCATGGCTACCCAAATTATGATGCTTTGAGAACCCCTTCGAACACACGTGCAAGAACCCAAAACTTTTCACTACCCAATCCCCAGAAACTTCAATGGAGCTCAGCTTTAGATAAAGACAAACACATGCACATCAAATGTGTTTTCATAGTTAATCATCGGAATGACAACAGGCAAAGGACATTCCAGGATCTCTCTCAATCTTCTTGGCCCAAACATAAAGACTATGCGCTGCTGGAAAAATATCTTCCTGGACACATGAACATTAATCTGAATTCTTTGAGTTAAATGAAAAGGAGTGAACTGAGGGCCATTTTGATCATCCATCAAAGCCAACCATGAAGCTCCCAAGAAGGCACACCTGACTCAACTTCTTATTTTGCCAAAATTTCAGCAGCATAATAGCATAAATGGCTCAAAATACCAAAAAACCAACCATCATAACTTGGGAAAATTTCGACAGAGTTTCCCCAGAAGTAGAGCAGTAGGAACCCAAAATATAGACTGTCTATGTATGCATAAACTGTCAACAAAAGAACCCGAGCATCACGTAGGACTCACTAGAACATAGCCTATGGCGAGGTCACAAAAAGGGTGCTCCAGCTACCTGTATCACCGAAAGGATCTCCACATTTGAGAATCCCCCAGCTCAATAAAAACCTCACGCTATCGACCCTCACACGAAGGCTCGCATATAGTCAAGTCTCTGAAATGACTATCTTCCAGACCAAGTCTCAGAAATGGCTGGGACTGCCAAATACAACCAAGTATGGCTCCACAAATGCGTACAATGGCAGTTTCCACAAGTAACGTACAATCCAGCAGACAATGCGCTCAAATAGGCGCCAAGTGATACATTCCCACAACAACTGCAAGTGACATCACTGCTAGTATATCACTGTACTCCAGCTACCTGTACCTATGTGAATCACCTGTACCTGTACCTGTCCTTGTAACCTGTAATCTGCAACCTGCAACCTGTAATCCCGAAGCTAGAAGCTTGAAGCTCGAAGCAGAAGGTACTCGAAGAAGATCCTCCGTGGGGGCGCCAAAAGAATGGTGAGCGGGATGAAAACACACACAGCGCCTCTATAACGACCCGACACACACTCTTGGGAAGATACAACACACCTATGGAGTGAGAGGAGAGAGATTATCCATTTGCCCACTCAACACACACACACACACCCCCAAAAAAATCAGCTCAAAAGAGAAGAATTTCTGATGTTTAGATACAAATGAGCTCGGGCCAACACCAATGGGGCAAACAGCTCACACAATATGGATAAAAGATACCAGATACAATCACAAACTGGAGCAGAAACTTCGCTCATAGGAGAAACTTACACAGAAAAACAGCAGGAAAAGAGTGAGGAATTTGGCAAAATGGACAGCGCCATTGCGTCCGGAACGGCCCAAAACCCCAGTCTACAATGTCAAAGTGCTCAAATCCGGCCTCGGATGAGCAGTTTACGGCCAAAACAGGCTCCAAAAACACCAAAAACACACCTGCGGCTGTTCCTCCTCTCTCCTCCACGTTTTTTCTGGTCTTCTCTTAGTTTTTTCAGTTCCCACACTTAGCTATATTACTTGGGCACCCTTGGCCTTTTAGATGACCTCAAACGGACCCCGAACAGGCCAAAAACTGACCTCGCAGTGCATAGTTGTCACCTTTTTGCATCATTCGTACAACTGACACTCAGCTTTTTTCCAATAATGCATCTCGCCACCACGTGAAGTGGTCCCAAAAAGTGGTCCTAATGATGACCTTTCTGCATAACTCTCACCAGAAAACACCCACGTTGTGTCCGTCCTCATCCGCGTGCAAATATTGACCTCGTTCGCCCTCCTGACGCCACTAGATGCCATCTGACGCACCTGCTTACCTCATGCCGCTGGCCCGTGGATAGCTTCCTCGAGAAGTTTTACGCGCCAACAACTCCTCTTTATTATAGAAAAAACACAGTGGTACTGGTAATAGTGAAAATCGATGCACTATGTACACCCTGTCCTACCTGTACACATGTGGGCCCCACATAACCACCTGGCTAAAGAAAATGGGCAATCCTTTATTTGATGCACCATGCATGTATATGTACATATGCGCAATCCCTTGCTCCAAAAAACTCCTGACAACGCAAGCAAGAGGCCTTGCTGCTTACCCCAAGGAGCTTTTACCTTTTGATAAATAGTACAATGTGTGACATAACGAAACACACCTTTTCGCATTTTAAGCCAATAAAAGAATCTTTCTATTTTTTCCAGAGTGGTATTCATTCCCCTGTGCCCACCCGTGAGAGAGTCATGTGCATCATGTAATATGGTTGTCCTAAGAGAGGACAACACACATAGACGTTGATGAAAATACAACAAACCATCACGAATGAGATAGTTGCTTGGTGTAAGGTGGAGCGGAAGTGAATGTTGAACTTTGCTCAAGATGAGTGCTCCGAGTTGTGCTCAAGGGTTCCTTTTACTTACGGAAGGGAGAGCCTTCTGTTCCTTTAGTGAGAGAGTGCAAATGATCACAAACAAAGTGGATAAACATTGTGAATGAAGGTGCTGAGACTGAGAGAGAGAGAGAAGAGTACGACACCAAAATGTTATCAAACCCTCCTCCGAAGGCCCCACTCTCTGGCAGGAGTGGTCTACTATTAATTGCAAAAATCACTACAATGCAATGGACTTGCCGACGATGTCGACAATGATGAGGACGACGACGAGACGAGCTGAAATCTGAAAATGCTAATGGCTGAAATCTGCAAATCTTTATCTGTTGAATTCTGACTCTATGTCGATGGCGACGATGCGACGACGACGCGCTAAAACGCAGTTGCTGCTGAAATCTGCAAATAGCAGGCTGAATCTGCAAACACTTGTTGATCTGACCATGCGACGAGGATCTGCTGTAGGAAGGTGAGATCTGCAAGGTTCAGGACTTGTTTTGCGGCGTCTATATGCTGAAAACTGAAAACGTTGATGCAGAGAAGGGGCTTGTCTCTGGGAATCTGCAAAACGCTAGGTTGTCCTGTTGATCCAAAACGCTAGGCTGAATGTTGTCCTGCTGCAAAAACTCTAGGGAATCTACAATGTTCTATTGTCGCCAGGCTGATCTGCAACTACAAACGCTAGGGCTGATCTACAATGCTGAAAAACGATGGTCCTTGGTGGCTGAAAACGCTAGGTTGCCGGTTGCCTGCCGAGGGGTCTTGCTGAGAAGATGCTATGTTGGACACTTGGTCCCTGCTGCCTCTTGTACCCGAAATCACGAGCGCTAGGTTTTCTATATACTTGTCAAAATTGCCCTACCCAGTTTCCCAACAAAGTCACTTAATAGTAATAAGTGAAAAATGGCTAAAATAGGGAAATTAGGTATGTACACTGTAAAAATGCTCCTGATGGGTTCTGACCGAAATCTGATGATCATGCTGTGTGCAACCAGAGGATATGCATCTACTCTAAGTGTCTGGACATGCAAGGTCTGCAAATAGACTCACAAAAGTGCCAGAACATTTTCTAAGCTAGGCTAACTGAACCGAACTGAACCCTAGTCATAAAGTAGCTTGTCCACGTACACATAGGGTTAGATGTGTACATGACATCCCCTCCTTTTCAAAGTGAGGTACTGGTACCAAACTGTATGGCGTCGAGGGAGATCGCCAACAGCGTCTGGACTCCTCGAAAGGACTCTTCGTCGGCCCACTCTGATGCGTGGGTCATGCGATACTTTAACTTCATAAAGGTCTGCAACGCTTGCTTCTTTGGGCCGCGCCGAAAGCGACAAAAAGTCAACTGTGGCTCCTTTAATGCTTCAACTTTGCCTATGGTCATGCGTCTACCTTCTTCAAGAATCTCCGAGGATGAAATTTCCTGAAACCACTTTCAACACAAAAACATGAGCATACCAATTCCATGTAAAGTGACTGGAAAAATTCTAGTCTTCTTAAAGACTGTGCATGCAATGTAGATGAACATATAGACGGAGTGCCAAACCGTTCATCAAACACGCGCAAACAATGGGATCGAATCTTGACTTTTTTATCTAAATCAATCAACTGTGGCAAATCACAATGGAAATGCCGATGCTTAATGCTCAATCCTTCTTGTGCTCTTTCGGATATTGTGTCATGCCAAGAAAGAGACATGGAATGTGAATTCCTTGGGTGCAAACATTTCTTCTTTTCATGAGTAATCCGCATTCATCCGTGCTCATTCATGAGTGAATCGTGCTCATCGTACCATATGGCATGCCTGTGAAAAGGGATCACATAAGGACGGTGACTAAAATACAAGAAACCATCACGAATGAAACACTCGAACAATGCGTGTTGATTAATCATACGCACACATAATACTTCCTGAGGGGGTTCTTTGGACCTCGACTCGAGAGCCAAGATCGGTTCCTCGTGATTGATCGAATATGCAATGAGGTATTAGAAAAGCATCAACTAAACCATCATCCTCGTGAACAATCACATCTTTATTATGCAAATCATCATGCTCGCGAATAATCACATCGTAATCATGCAAATCATCATGCTCGTAAATAATCACATCTTGATCATGCAAATCATCATACTTATCATTAGCAAGCAATTCATGTGTGTCATGCTTTAGAGAAGACAAGACTGAGAGAGAGTCTCCTTCTGCACATTAGAAAATAGTAGGACCAACTGTTGCATGTGTTGGGCGCTCTGCGCTTCACGCTCTTCACGCTCGCGATCCAACTTGGCTTTTCTTTCTTTGTGCTCGCGACCCATTTCTGCTCATCTTTCTTCGGCCGCCAAGCATGCTTGCTCGCGCGCACGGTTTATGGCTGCCATTCTTTCTTTGTGTTCACGATTAAATGCTGCCTTTCTTTCTTTGCGCCACGCTTCTTGTTGTAACTTCATATCCATCATCGCCTTGACCAAATCCTCCATAGGATTTGGCGCAATCCTTGGCGTAGATGGGGAAGGGGGAGGGTCACAAAAACCTCGTGGTGGGGAAAATTCTTCTTCGCCACCCTCATGCTCATTACCTCCATGTGAAATACCCATTCCCCTTCGGGTGATGACCATACACTGAAATCGGGAGTTCTTAAATTCACGAGGAACTTGGATTCTTGTGGTTCTTGGTTCCTGAGGTTCTTGAGGATCTTGAGTCTTAAGGTTCTTGAGGTTCTTCTTTCGCTTGCAATCTGTGTTAGAGAAGGATCTTCTCTTACCCAAGCTCTTCTCTTTCTTGCAGGCGCACTCCTTGGCAGCCTTGCGCTCACACCAAGGTTGCTTTTTCCCACCTCACGTCGATCGTCCGGCCGCTAAGTGCACGGTCCGCTCTCAATGAGTGAAAAGAGAAACAAGGGGAGGCTGGACAAGCCCTTCTTTCTTGGGTTTCCTGTCACTCTTCAAAAACACGATTAGGAATCGACAAGCCCAAGTGGACTTGGGTTACGTGCGACCGCAACAAGCCAGAAAAAGCAACCGTGTGCTCCAATCTGTTCTCAAGGTTCCTTTTGTTCCCATGGAAGGGAGAGAATTCCGTTGTTAATGAGAGAGTGCAATGAACACAAACAAAGTGAATGGACACTTGTGCGTGAAAGTGTATGAGACTAAGAGATAGAGAGAGAAGGGAATACGACACCAGAGACATTGTAAAACCCTCCTCCGAAGGCCCCACTCTCTATGGCGAGAGCGGTCTACTTATGATTGCACAAACCTCTACAATGCTTGGACTTGCCGACGATGTCGACGGCGATGAGGACGAGGACGAGACGAGCTGAAATCTGAAAACGCTAAGGGCTGAAATCTGCAAATCTTGTATCTGCTGAATTATGACTCTATGTCAATGTCGATAACGATGTCGATGGCGACGATGCGACGACGAGGGGCTGAAACGCAGATGCTGAAATCTGCGTTTTCCGGGCTGAAACTGCAAACTTCGATGGATCCCACCGTGCGACGAGGAACTACTGCGGGAAGGTGAGATCTGCGAGGTTTGGGACTCGTTCTGCTGTGTCTAAAGGTTGAAAACTGAAAACGCTGGCCCTATGGCTGATTTTGTCGCGATGATCTGCAAAAACGCTAGGGTTGTTCTGCAAACCAAAAACGCTAGGGCTGAAAAAGGTCCTGCTGCTGGTTGCTCTACAAATGCAAAACGCTAGGCTGATCTGCTGTGTCGTGATGATGCCGGGCTGATCTGCTATGCAACAATCGCCAGGGCTGATCTACTGATGCAAAAACGGTAGGGTAGCTGCTGTGAGGCAAAAACGCTAGGGATCTTGTAGGTTCTGCTGAGAAGTTGCCTATTGAGCGAGTGCTTCTGCTGCCTCTTCTGCCAAAAAGTGCTAACTCTGGTTTGCTTATATATTAATTAACTTAGCAAAATTGCCCTGCCTACTTTCCAACAAAAGTAAGTGAAAAATATCAAAAATAGGAAAAATAGGCCTATGCACTATAAAAATGCTACTGATGGGATCTGATGGAAATCTGATGGTCATGCTGTGTGCAACCAGAGGATATGCATCTATTAAAGTGTCTGGACATGCACGGTTTGTGAACACACTCACAAAAGAGCCAAATCACTTTCTATTCTAGACTGACTTGACGGAACTGAACCCTGGTCATGCTGTAGCTTGTCCACGGACACATAGGGTTGGATGTGTCACGTGACATCCCCTCCTTTTCAAAGTGAGGTACTGATACCGAACTATATGGCATCGAGGGAGATCGCAGATAGCATCCGGAATCCTGGAAGGGACTCTTCGCCGACCCCACTCTGATGTGTGGGTCGTGCGGTACTTAAACTTCATAAAGGTCTGCAAAGCTTGCTTCTTTGGGCCGTGCCGAAAGCGACACAAAGTTTTCTATGGCTCCTTCAATGCTTCAACTTTGTCTAGAGCATGCGTCTTCCGTCTTCAAGAATCTCCACGGCTGAAAATTCCTAAAACCACTTCCAACACAAAAACATGAACATACCCATTCCATGTAAATTGAGTGGAAAAAATTTTATCTTCCTCAAAGACAGTGCATGCAATGTAGATGAACAAAGAGACGGAGTGCTAATCCGTTCACCACACACACACAAACAATGAGATCAAATCTTGTAGTGCTGATCTAAATCAATCGACTATGGCAAAACACAATGGAAATGCCCACGCTTGGTGCTCATACTTTTATGTGCTCTTTCTACAACTGTGTCGTGCCAAGGAAGAGACATGGAATGTGACTTCCTTGAATGCATATTTTTCAACTTTTCATAAACAATCCGCATTCATTCGTGCTCATTCATGAGTGAAACGTGCTCAACATACAATATGTCATGCCTAGGAAAAGGGATCACATAAAGACGCTGACTACAATACAAGAAATGATCACGAATGAAACACTCGAACAATGCGTGTTGACTAATCATGCGAATACATAGTACTTCTTGTGTGGGTTCTTTGGACCTAGGCTCGAGAGCCAAAATCGGTTCTTCGGGATCTATCGAATCTTCTTGTGGGGGATCTATGGACCTCGACACAAAAGCCAAGATCGATTCTTCGTGATTGATCGAATTTGCAATGAGGTTAGCTTCACTAGAGAAAGTATCAACTAACAAATCATCCTTGTGAACAATCACATCATCTTCATGCAAATCATCATGCTCGTGAGAAATCGCATCTTGATCATCATGCAAATCATCATGCTTGTGAGAAATCACATCTTGATCAGCATACAAATCATCATGCTTGTCATTCAAATCATCATGCAAATCTTGTGTATCATGCTTCGAAGAAGAAGAGACTGAGAGAGTCTCCTTTTCCCGAATCTCATGCATTTGTGCCTGCACTTGAGAAAAGAGTCGCAACAACTCTTGCATGTGTAGCGCTTGCTCATGCTCACGCTCTATGGTTGCATTTCTTTCTGCTTCTCTTTCTAATTTTCTTTCTGCGTGTCTACGATCCAGTTCTGCCATTCTTTCTACTCTTGCTTCGCGTTCTAACTTCCTGTCCATAAACATCTGCTCCAACTCCTTCATAGGAGTTAGTGCAATCCTTGGCGTAGATGGGGAAGGGGCAGGGTCGGAAAAACCTCCTCGTGAGGAAAATTCTTCTTTGCCTCTCTCATGCTCATCACTTCCACGCGAAGTATCCATTCCGCTTCGAGTGATGACCATCCACTGAAGTCTTGGGTTCTTGTGGTCTTGGGTTCTTAAGTTCACGAGGAACTTGGGTTCTTGGGGGTCTTGGTTCTTGGGGTCCTTAAGTTCTTGAGGTTCTTGCGGGTCTTGAGGTTCTTGAGGTTCTTCTTTAGCTTGCAATCTGTGTTCGAGAAGGATCTTCTCTTCACCCGAGTTCTGCTCTTTTTTGCGGGCACACCCCTTGACCGCCTTGCGCTCACACCAAGGTTGCTTTTTCCCACCTCACGTCGATTGGCCGGCCGCTAAGTGCACGGTCCGCTCTCAATGAGTGAAAAAAGGCACAAGGGGAGGCTGGACAAGTCCTTCTTTCTTGGGTTTCCTGTCACTCTTCAAAAACACGATTAAGAATCGACACGCCCAAGAAATCTTGGGTTAGTGCGACCTCAACAAGCAAAAAAAAAATATGTGGTTCTTTCCTTGAGTGATACAGAACACTGCCAAAGCTCTGATACCAATGTTAGGTGCAGCGGAATGAATGTTTGAACTTTGCTCCAGATGAGTGCTCCGAACTGTGCTCAAGGTTCCTTTTGTTCTTATGGAAGGGAAAGCTTTCCGTTGTTAATGAGAGAGTGCAATGAACACAAACAAAGTGAATGGACACTGTACGTGAAAGTGTATGAGACTGAGAGATAGAGAGAGAAGGGAATACGACACCAGAGACGTAAAATCCTCCTCCGAGGGCCCCACTCTCTATGGCAAGAGCGGTCTACTTATGATTGCACAAATCTCTACGATGCTTGGACTTGCCGACGATGTCGACGGCGATGAGGATGACGACGAGACGGGCTGAAATCTGAAAATGCTAAGGGCTGAAATCTGCAAATCTTGTATCTGCTGAATTGTGACTCTATGTCAATGACGATGTCGATGGCGACGATGCGACGACGGGGGGCAAAAATGCAGATGCTGAAATCTGCATTTTCCGGGCTGAAACTGCAAACTTCGATGGATCCCACTGTGCGGCGAGGAACTGCTGCGGGAAGGTGAGATCTACGAGGTTTGGGACTCGTTCTGCTGTGTCTAAAGGCTGAAAACTGGAAACGCTGGTCCTATGGCTGATTCTGTTGCGATGATCTGCAAAAACGCTAGGGTTGTTCTGCAAACCAAAAACGCTAGGGCTGAAAAAGGTCCTATTGCTGCCGGTTGCTCTGCAAATGCAGAACGCTAGGCTGATCTGCTGTGTCATGATGACGCCGGGCTGATCTGCTGTGCAACAATCGCCAGGGCTGATCTACTGATGCAAAAACGCTAGGGTAGCTGCTGTGAGGCAAAAACACTAGGGATCTTGCGGGTTCTGCTGAGAAGTTGCCTGTTGAGCGAGTGCTCCTGCTTCCTCTTCTGCCAGAAAGTGCTAACTCTGGTTTGCTTATATATTAACTTAGCAAAATTGCCCTACCTACTTTCCAACAAAAGTCACTTAAAAATAATAAGTGAAAATGTCAAAAATAGGGAAAATAGGCCTATGCACTGTAAAAATGCTATTGATGGGATCTGATGGGAATCTGATGGTCATGTTGTGTGCAACCAGAGGATATGCATCTAATCTAAGTGTCTGGACATGCACGGTCTGCGAACAGACTCACAAAAGTGCCAGATCACTTCCTCTTCTAGACTGACTTGCAGGAACTGAACCCTGGTCATGTTGTAGCTTGTCCACGGACACATAGGGTTGGATGTGTCACATGACACTAACTGAACCCTTGTCATGAAGTGTCTTGTTCACATGCACATAGGGTTAGATGTGCACGTGACATGTCGTGTCACGTGACACATCCAACCCTATGTGTCCGTGGACAAGCTACAACATAACAGGGTTCAGTCAGTTCAGTCAGGGTTCTGTCAGTTCTGTCAGTTCAGTCAGTTTAGATTAGAAGTGATTTGGCACTTTTGTGAGTCTATTCGTAGACCGTGCATGCCGAGTCACTTAGTGTAGATGTATATCCTATTTTACCTATTTTTGACATTTTTCACTTATTAATTTAAGTGACTTTTGTTGGAAAGTAGGTAGGGCAAATTGGGTAAGAAAATATATAAGCAAACCAAGGTTAGCCCTAAACAGCAGATGAGCAAGGAGAACAGCAGGCCATTGGCGACAGGTTCCCCCCTCTCTCAGCAAGACTCTCCAAGATCCCTTGGCGTTTTCCATCACCCATTTGCCTTGGCGTTTTCCTTCCCTCAGCCCTAGCGTTTTGCATCATCGCTAGCCACCCCTTTGCCTTGGCGTTTTCAACAGATACCGCACATGTAAGGTGCAGCGGAATGAATGTTGTATTTTCTCAAGATTAGTGATCCTTATTGCTCAAGGTTCATTTTAGTTCTTAGAATAAGAGAGAGCTTTCCGTCTTATGGAGAGTGCTATGATCACGAACAAAGTGAGTGGATTGTGTGTGCAAGTGAATGAGACTGAGAGAAGGAGACCTCGATAGGAGATCTCGGACTAACTTCAAGGCGGGCTCTCTCAACAAGAGGGGCTGATCACATCATGCATACTACCTGGGTCAAACAATATGACAAAAAGGTGCCCCGACGTACGACCATAACATTTAATGAGAGAATCATCAATGGGAGGGTCCTGAGAAACTTTGGGCAAAATCGTGTTATCATTCATTGCATTGACTGATGTAGTGGGTGCTGTGGGTTCTTTAGATTCATTCGATTCAAGCTTAGGACGTGTTCTTTTTATGTGACCCTTAATGTGACAATGAAAACAGCGTCCTTCTTTAGAATACGTGCTTTGTTCTTCCGACGTGATGTATCCTCCTACAATTCCTTGTGCTACCTTTTCATCTTGAGTAAGCTTAGGTTTAGCAATTGTGTTAGCCTTACCCTTAATTTCATTGGAAGAATTCTTTGATGAGATATTGTTGGCAGATTGGTTAGAAGAGTTATCATTCTTACCATTCTAAGGAGTCTGCGAGGTACTTGTGGAAGTCTTGTTCTCCTTAGGCTGCTTCATCTCCTGTGCGAGAGCAATCGCTACCGCCTTATTGAGATCGATTGGATCAAGTACCTCGACATCGTACTTGATATACTCGTCCAATCCAAAGAGAAAAGCCTCTTTGCGCTCTTCATCCGACATGCGTAGTTGGGTACCTAGCTGCAAAACACGATTAGAAAAAGACATAACCGGCATATCGTTTTGCTTAAGAGCTCGCCAATCGTCCTTCAGTCGTGCAAGGTACTGAGGTGCCATAAACCGTGCCTTGAGCTTGTCTTGGAAATCAACCCAACTAAAAGAGAGGGGCGTGAGATCGTTGGCTGCCTCTAGGTGCGCGGCTAGCTGTGCCTCTTGCCATGCCTGGTACCAATTTACGGCATCACCGGCAAGGTACATAGCTGCCGTCAAAACTTTGCTATTGCTTGTTTTCTTAGTTGTCACAAAATAAGTATTAAATTGATGCAACCAAGAATGAATAACAGTAGCATCCATCTTACCGTCATACTTCATGAAAGTCAACTTCTCTGTGACTGGATTGTGCGAATCTGCATCGGGGCTTGCGCCACTTGACGAACTCCCACGATCTTTGGGTGGTTCGGTCTTCGAGGCTAGGACTTGGGAAATAAATTCTTGATTACGAATCTCCCTTTGAGCTTCTCGCTCGGCGTTCCTTTCTACTCTGCGTTCTTTTCGTTCAATGCGCTCACGTTCGAGAGCAAGTCGATGTTCTTCTTGTTTTGCGACAAGAGCCATGCACTCACGTTCCTGAGCAAGGCGATTTTCTTCTTGTTTTGCAGCAAGTGTGGTGTTTCTTTCATCGCGCTCGCGTTCCTTGGCTTCTTGTGCACGGTCCTTTGCTGCTTGTTCTTCGGCTTTGCTTGCGAGTTGTGCCGATGCAACTCGATTCGTTTCTTGTTGTTGTGCCATCATGTCCAACATCAACTTGACCATCATCTCCATAGGAGTGAGGACAGCTCGTGACGTAGATGGCGAAGGGGGAGGGTTGGAAAAATCTTCTGGTGGGGAGAATCCTTTGTCTCCTCTCTCATGCTCATTACCTGAATGCGAAGTATCCATGCCGCTTCGGGTGACGACCATGCACTAGGATCTTTTGGGTTCTTAAGTTCTCGAGGAACTTGGTTCTTGAGGGTCTTGAGGTTCTTGAGGTTCTTGAGTTTCTTGAGTTCTTGGTTCTTGAAGGTCTTGAGGTTCTTGAGGGTTTCTTTCGCTTGCAAATCGCGTTGGAGAAGAATCTTCTCTTCACCCGAGTTCTACCCTTTTCTCCGAGCACACCCCTTGGCGGCCTTGCGCTCACACCAAGGTTGCTTTTTCCCACCTCACGTCGATTGGCCGGCCGCTAAGTGCACGGTCCGCTCTCAATGAGTGAAAAGAGACGCAAGGGGAGGCTGGACAAGCCCTTCTTTCTTGTGATTCCTGTCACTCTTCAACAAAACACGATTAGGAATCGCCACGCCCAAGTAAACTTGGGTTCGTGCGATCGCAACAAGCAAAAAAATTCTTGTGGTTCTTGTGGTTCTTTCCTTGAGTAATGCAGAACACTTCCAAAGCTCTGATACCAATGTAAGGTGCAGCGAAATGAATGTCATATTTTCTCAAGATTAGTGATCCTTATTGCTCAAGGTTCTCACGAACAAAGTGAGTGGATTGTGCGTGCAAGTGAATGAGACTGAGAGAAGGAGAGAGAAGAGATACAACACCGAGAGGTTGTAAAACTGTAAAACCCTCCTCTGAAGGCCCCACTCTCGTCGGCGAGAGTGGTCTATTCTTTGATTGCACAAAGGTGTACAATGTGTATGCAATGGACAGATGCAAGTTGGACTATGCCGATGACGACAACGGTAATGACGACGACGACTCCATGGCTGAAATCTGTAGGCTTCTAATCGCTGAATTCGGGGACTGTTTCGGTGGCTGAAAATGACTGGTTTGGCTGCGTTTTTATGGCTGAAAATGGGGAACATCTGCAACCAACTTGGGATGGTTCTGCTACTGAGTCATAGGCTGAAAACTGCGAGGATCTGCTGCTGTTTTGGGCTGAGAATTAAAAACGCTGATGCTGTCCTGTTCTTGCCAAAAACGCCAGGCAGTTTGGGGGTCAGAAAACCAAAAACGCTGGGCTTTGTGGCTGAGATCCTGGCATTAGTAATTGGCTGCAAAAACGCTAAGGGCTGAAGTGATTCTGTCGCGGGAAACACAGAGGATGGGACTAATCTGCAAGCATCTGCTAACGCTAGGGCACTGTGGTTGATGGCGATGACTGCAAGAGAGGAAAACGCCAGGACTGTTGAGTTGATGCAAAAACGCCAAGGGGAGAAGATGCAAAAACGCCAAGGATGGTCTGAGGGGGTACTGCTGAGAAGTTGCCTGTTGAGCGGGAAGCTCCTGCTGCCTCTTCTGCCAGAAAGTGCTAACTTGGGTTTGCTTATATATTAATTGCCCTACCTACTTTTGTTGGAAAGTCACTTAAAAATAATAAGTGAAAATAACCAATAAATAGGAAAATAGGCTAAATGCATTGGAAAATTCCCCTAACTGATGCTAATGGATTCTGATGGGAATTCCGATGATCATGCTGTGTGCAACCGGAGGATATGGATCTATGCTAAGTGATTGGGCATGTACGATCTACGAATAGACTCACAAAAGTACCAGATCACTGATAATCTAAACTTGACTTGATTGACGGGAACCCTGCTATGGTGTAGCTTGTCCACGGACACATAGGGTTGGGATGTGTCACGTGACAGCACAGCACTTCCCCTTGCATCTAGCGTTTCCACCATCGCCTGCAGGGCTGTCTTATCAGTGTTTTTCAGCCTTGACCAGCAGCACATAAACCTACGTTTTCAGCATTGAACCGCAGGAGGACAGCAGCATTTTCAGCCCTAAAACACAGCAGTTCATCAGCATTTTTATCAAGAAAATTCAGCGTTTTTTTAGCAGCATAAAGTCAGAACGAATTTATTTTTTTTCCGAGAAAAAGATCCTTCTATTAGTTAATGAAAACTGCCCATAGGGCTACATCCACCTCTGCAAGAGAGGGCTACAACAAGCATGATGGGGAGACTCTCCCAATGAAAAAAATCAGCATATATACAATGAGGCTAAATCAAGAGATGGGAGGAGGGAAGAGCCACACAGGTGAACAGTAGTGCCATCTGAGCACCCCCTGGACTATGGTGTAGAAAGGCCCACGGGCCACGGCGCCAGAGTCGAAGGAAAGCCTCGCGGCGCTCCCGCATGCGGTCGGAGCTACCCTGTAGTCCCTCAAGCTGTCCTCTGAGAGTATGGATCAGCTCTAGCCAAAAGTCACGAACAGTCTCTGCTGGTGGCACAGGTCGAGCCTCAAAGATGCGGAAACAGCGGGCCCGCCAGATGAACCAAAGTGTTAGGCCACTGATTAGCTCCCAACACTCCTCTCTCTCACTGCACCACTCCTGTGGAGTAAGCTCTGTAGCAGGCTGGAGTGTAGGTCGCCCCCCCTGCATCACTATCATCCTGTTGGTGGAAGATAGCTCAAACTGAAGTGTCGGGCCCGTGAGTGTGGACCAGACCGCTGCCCCCCAAGTGTACTGTCGAGCCGTGGAGAGAGCAGGAATCAGCCGAAGAACTCGTAGCCACACCTGCTGGGCCGAGGGACAGACCCAAAGACAATGACGTTGACTCTCCACCAATTGGTCACAGGCTGCACATGCGGCCAAGAGACCACTATGCACAAGCCAACTCCCTATTGCTGTGGCTCTGTGTGCAACCAGCCACTGAAACAAAGTGACGCGCCTCGGTTGTCTGGAGTCCCACAGCCTCTGCCAAAAGGTTGCCAAGAACTCGATTGTGAGGCCCTCCTCCTGCCAATGACGTGCTGTAGCGGGGCGGGCCTCTCTCTATGCTGCAAGTATATGACGTCCAAGCCGAACAGTGTACTGAAAGAAGGGGACTCCTGGGCGGTCTGCAGAAGAGAAGGGGTCCCTCCATAGCCACTCACCAGGATCCCACTGTACTTGTGCCAGTGACAACACTCCCAAGCCCATAGCCTCCAGTGTCCACTCTCAAGAGCTACTGGGTCAGGGTCTATGACGCAAGTCCTCCCATAGATGCCCACAACTCGGATCCTCTGGAAACAGCACTCTTCTACCTGCGAGGCCTCTATTGTAACTCGCTGTAATGGTCCCCCACCCTGAAGCTCGAAGAACAAGGCTGGGACAGTCTCTGAGCAGGCCCTGACTGAAATGAGAACCTCCAGTCGTGTGAAGGCTCCCATCCACCGGGGTGCTACTGGCTCGAGAGGCGTGAGCCACTCAGCTGGAACTAACTCTGAGATGTCCTGACACATGCTCTGCACCCCTCTCATGCCCTGTAGCTGGAAACCCTGCACCTCCTCTGACAAACCTGTGAACTCTAGCCAGTCACCTAGAGAGAGCGCTGGACCTGCTACCATGGGAACCCAAGAAACATGAGGCCGACTCCCAACCAAGTGGCCTCTCTGAGTGCTAACCATGGGGTTCCAGACAAGGGGCTGCCATAGGCGCTCCTCCATGCACGTCGGCTGTCTCTGCTCTAGGCCACGTCGTAAGAGCTCCCAAGATCGAAGCAAACTCACAGCGAAGCGGTCCTCCAGTCTCCTACTCAAACCAACTCGGCGCAACTCTGTAAAGATCCATCTGGTCGAAGGTTACCAAGGGCCTCCTGACTAAGGCACCCTGGCACGAAGCCTCTGCAGCAAGAACTCCTTCTAGGGCTCCTCGCCTGGAAGAAGTCCTCTGACGACGAACTTCCCAAGAAGGGCTCTGCTCTGCTGTGCTGGATCAATGATCCCAAGCCCTCCCTAAGAACAAGGAAGTGTGATGACCGACCAAGCCACCTTGGCTCGAGCAATCTGAGTGTCACAACCTGACCAAAGGAAGTTCCTGATCAGCCTCTCTACCTGGCTGATACAGATTGCCCGAGCCACCTTGGCTCGAGCAATCTGAGTGTCACGACCTGACCAAAGGAAGTTCCTGATCAGCCTCTTTACCTGGCTGATACAAGAACTCGAGAAGATCCAGCAAGAAGTGATGTACCACATAGTCGCTAACAACACCTGGTTGGCAACTACTACTCTACCAGCCAGTGAAAGTCGTGCTGAGCTCCAATGTAACAGCCATCTCCTGATGGACAGGAGAAGAGGAGCAATCTGCTGCTTGGGGGGCAAGTCCAAACCAACCTGACAACCCAATTACAGAACTGCAGTCCCTGGGGGAATCCACCTGAAACCCTCTCCTGGCATCCAATCTAGCATAGGAGCACTGCCAACCGAGAAAGCCACTGTCTTTCTCCAGCTGATCAGTGCGCCCGATGCACAACAGAAGGTCACCAAAGCCTGCTCACATCTGTGTAGATTGGCCTCCTGGCCCTCTAAATACAAGGCTGAGTCGTCGGCAAACTCAGCGTTCAGAAGCTCGTCTCCCTAAATAGGGAGTGCTAAGCCCCTCATACCAACTTGCTGTGACACCAAAAATCTGCTCATCGCCTCCGCATAGAACAAAAAGAGAAAGGGGACAAGAGGACAACCCTGTCTGACCGATCGTGTGAGCATGAAGCGCTCACCTCTACCTCCTGCCAAAAGCACCTGGCTGTGAGCCTGTCTGTACAAAGCTGACACCTCTCTGATCCAAGCATCTGAGAAGCCCATCCTCCGTAGAGTGCCCTCTAGAAAGTCCCAGTCAACTCTGTCGTATGCCTTCTCAAAATCGAGAAGAAGAATCACAAGGTCCTCCCCACGGAGCCGTGCCAGGGCAGAAGCCTCCCAAAAAGTGAAGATGTTGTCAAGGATACTGCGTTCCTTGACAAAACCTGTCTGAGTCCCATGTATAAGGCTCTCCAAAAGTGGTTGAATCCTCAAACTCAAAGCCTTGGCAAGAATTTTGTAGGTTGAGTTGAGGATGTTGATGGGGCGCCACTGTCGAATCTCATCCAAGGAGCCACCCTCCTTTGGAATGAGGTAAATCAGGCCCTCACTCATGCTATCCGGCATCACTCTTGTGTGCAGAATGTACTGAAAGGCACTACAAAGATCTGGGCCAAGAAGGTCCCAGTACTCCAAGAAGAAGCTGGGAGTCAGCCCATCCTCACCTGGACAGCTACCACGAGGGAGGGCCCTAAGAGCCATATGCAGCTCCTCAAGCTGAAGAGGCATCTCTAGCCTCTGGCGCATCTCCTCAGTCACAAGACAAGGCATCTGTGCCCAAACCTGCTCCCTGCATGCATCCTGCCGCTCTGACTGGGGCTCAGCCGACAGTAACTCACGGTAAAAGTCAGTAGCAACTGCACGCATATCCTCGGGCTCACAAACATCTGACCCATTGGGTCTCCTCAACTGATTGACCTTGGCATGCGAGTGCCAAGGTCCCACTTTCTCAATAAAAGCACCTGTCACTCTCTCACCCACCTGAGTCCACTGAGATGCCTGTCGGTGAAAGGCAAACTCATGACGCCTCTCCTCTGTGCAAGCAAGCTCCTGTCGAGCCTACTGTAACTGCTCCTCCAACCATGGACTGTTTGGATGCTGCTCCTGCATCCTCTGTAGTGAAGCAATGCCTCGTCTGAGACGCTGCTCCTCCTCTCTCGTTGCAACCCGTCGAGCCAGAGACTCCTGGAGAAAAAAGTGGCTAAGCTGAGCTAGGCCTAAGGCCACTCTATCTGCAGGTAGAGCCTGGCTGTCCATGCCCTCTGTCCAGAGAGCCTCTACCCTCTCTCTAAGTGCTGAGTCCAACAAGACCCGCTCTGGGATGCGAAGCATCGTGCTCCCACTCCTCTGCCTATCTGCCACTGTGAGGATCACTGGTGCATGGTCCGAGAAGGATGTCCCTGCCAGGATGCCCACTGATCCCCCCAAGTCACTGAAGTGGTCACTAGTGTAGAAGCGATCTATCCGCGATAGATTCACTCCTCCCACTCTGCGGTCCGATCTAGAGAAGGCAAGACTCGCTGGAGGCCTCACAAAGCCAGAGTGCTGCCATGTATCCGAGACCCTCAAAGTCATACACAACCTCTCCCAAGCTGCTAACTCGACTCCATGCACAGTAGCATGGCTGCCTCCAATCCTGTCAGAAGGGTCCTCCAACATGTTGAAGTCCCCTCCCATACACCAATGGTCAGCCTGTGGCAAAGACTCAACAATCTGTGACCAAAACTCTGCACGAGCACTCGCCACATTGGGCGCATAGATGTTCAGGAAGCCCACAAGGCCACCCTGAACCTGCATAGTAATCCACTGAGCCCTGCCTGGCACAATAATCCCTCTGTCCACAATGGCCTGCTGCAATGAGTCCGCAATAGTCATACATACCCCACCCTGGATGCCTCCAGGTCCAAAAGCAGCTGACCAAAAGGTATCATATCGTCCACGCAAAATCTGACCACATCGCCGAATGCGGCTCTCAGACAGATGGTGCTCCTGATGCATAAGGAGATCAATCTCTCCTCCCACAAGGCAACGCTGAAGCTCCTGAGGCAATCGGCCCCGCTGTCGTTGAAACTGGGGCCCACATAGTCCCTACACGTTCCACGAGACGATCCTCATGGGGAGCGAGAGAGAACAGATGCTGCCGTAGCAGCAAGACGGGCTATCTTCGAGGCTGGCTTGGATGGGGAATAATCCGCATCCGAGCGTCCTCTAGATAGGCGAGACTATAGTGTGTGCCTAGCCCAAGCCCAAGCAGAGCGAGCCGTGCGTAAAGCAACCTCCTTTGTCCAAGAGTCCTCATGAATGTATACATAGCAAGGCAAACACAGCGTATCAGCAAAAAAGTACACCACAATGTGCCTACATCCTGCTGAGTCTGGGGGTGTCACCGCAAACTTGGCCAGTGGCCACAAAGTCTGCAGCAAATCTGTAACTCCAAGTTCTCCCATGTGGTGAGAGAACTCGAGAACCTGTGTATGCAACCATCCCACCACTGAGTCGAGGGACCACTCTGTCTCGGCCCTACCATAGAGGGGGAAGGAGAAACCAACTGCTGAGTCCAAGGCCTCTGTCCCCCTAGCGGCGAGGAACAAAGCGTGGACCCTGAAGCAGGCTGCCTCGTGGTCTTCTGCGGAATCGCCGAGAAAGCGAGTGAACCCGTAGTCGAAGAAATCCCAGCGGTGTCGGAGGTCAATGCTCGTCATACCACGAGGGATAGCTGCAAGGGAAGATGTCTGAATCTGCAAAGGGGGTCGCAAGAAGGGTTGACCCTCTCTCGCTAGGCGACTCGTGGCAAAAGCGCTGCCAAGAGATCTCCTAGGTGCCGGCGA
The DNA here is from genome assembly GCF_014529385.1 of Adiantum capillus-veneris. Taxonomy (NCBI): domain Eukaryota; kingdom Viridiplantae; phylum Streptophyta; class Polypodiopsida; order Polypodiales; family Pteridaceae; genus Adiantum; species Adiantum capillus-veneris. The sequence continues at coordinate 98,465,875 of NC_140957.1, forward strand.
GGGACCAGTCTCCTGAGTCTACTGTGAAATTGGAGCAGGAGGGGGGGGAGAAGGAGCTGGGGGGGGGGAGCGGGGGGAAGAGGAGCGGGGTGGGGCGACAGAGGTAGAGGGGCGAGGTGGGGAGTGGACGAGAGCAGAGGGCGGGGGGGAGGATGAGGAGGAGGAGGGGAACTCTGAAGGGGGGGCTGGCGAGGGTGAAGCAGAGGTGGAGGCTAGCGTAGGGGGCTCCTCCTGCTCAAGAGGACCAAAGCGATTCCCCGTGGGAACCCACTGCTGCTGAGTAGGCACCTGAGGGCCACTCTGAGTACCAGGCTGTCACGTCGCTGTGGCCCCTGGCGTCGAAGGCCATGGGCCTACTGCCACCCCTCCTCCGCTGGAGCCCCAGGCTCGGAGGGTAGCTCTGAATCTATGCGCTGTGCCGCTGGCTGTGGCTGCGGCCCAGCCTTGGCAAGCTGGGGCTGAGGCTGAGGTGCAGGTCGTGGCCTCCTCCGTGGACAGGCCTTTGCTAGGTGGCCCATCTGTCTGCAGATGAAGCACTGGTTCGGGAGGCCCGAGTACTCCACACTCTGTCTAAACCAACCCCCACTCACCCGAGGCAGAAGGATGACCTTCAGGAGCGTGTGGGTATCTCTAACCAAAACTCGAACTGAGGGGATGCCAGCCGCCTTGGCAGCTACTGATGCTGCCGTACGAGGTGTCTCCAGGACAGTCCCGATGGCAAAGCCAATCCTGGAAAGAAGTGGTAGGTACTCCCTCCGTAAACCCGGAAAGCAGACTGAGATGGGGATGTCTGCCTCCTCTACTAGAAGAGAGTATGGTAATATGGACATATATGTAGAGAGAGAGGGGGACACATAGGGTGTAGAAATGGAGGATGAAGGCTATGGAGGTGTGAGAGATGTGGAAATGGTGAAGAGGGTGAAGTAGGACATGGCAGTTGCAGGTTTGGGAGTGGGAAGGAGAGGGAGGAGTGTGTGTGAAAGAGGAAAATGATAAAGTGGAAGAGGGAGTGTGGCTGCATAGCATGGGCAAACTGGGGTCCACCAATAAAATCATAGTTCACAGCTCGTAGCTCAAAAAAATATGGAAAAAAACCGAAGTCGGGTCAAAACCATGTCGCCACTGTCGAAAGTGGGCGCGTGATGCTCGGATGGCCAGTGGACTCATAGCTATGACCTTGGAAGCCATCTCGGAGGTCTCGTTTCTGGCTTCGCTCCTGGGATGGACTCTCTCATCACGAAGGAGTGCCTTGATGTGATGTTTACCGTTCAACAAGCTTCTTTCAATAGGAAATTTCTTGTGTCTCCTCTCTCACGATGTGATATGATTTTGGGCATAAGATGGTTTCGTGAACTCAACCCTCTCATTGATTGGGAGGCTAACACTCTCACTTTACATGCCAAAACTGATTCCCCCCTCGTCATTCGTGCCGAGGAGGGCTTGCATTCTTTGCCTCTCATCTCTCATGTATAGGTAAAGCGTGAATTATGACGAGGAGCACAAGCGGCATTCATCTATGCTGCTCCAGTTTCCCAGAGCATTCAGGCTCCAGCTAAGTATTCAGAGTTGTTTACGAAGTTTAAACATCTCTTTTTGCAGGATGATCTTCCACCTAGTCTCCCACCCGAGCGGCCGGAGGACCATCGCATCGAGCTTATGGAGGGGCCACACCCTGTCAACAAGGCTCCCTATCGTTTGAACAAGACAGAGGAGGAAGAGTTAGAGCGACAACTCACGGAGTTGGTGGCGAGAGAATTCATATGCCCTAGTGTAAGTCCTTTTGCTGCTCCTATTTTGTTTGTTCGCAAGAAGGATGGTTCGTCTCGTTGTACGTTGATTACAGGGCACTAAACAAGATGACCGTGAAGAACAAGTTTCCAATGCCTCGCATTGAGTATATCCTGGATAGGCTCAATGGGGCAAAGGTTTTCAGCGAGGTCGATCTCAAAAGTGGATACCATCAGATACGGGTATTCAAAGGCGACATTTTCAAGACCGCTTTTCACACCGAGCGAGGGCAATGGGAGTATATTGTTATGCCTTTTGAATTGACAGGTGCCGTGGGTACATTTAATCGTCTCATGGTAGGTCGTTTCGGCAATATGGTCGGTGTATGTGTGTTCATCTTTTTGGATGATATTCTCATTTTTTCTGCATCATGGGAACAACATAAAAGAGATGTCGAAAGGGTACTAACTCGTTTGGATGAGTGTCAGTTGTACATTGCACCTAAGAAGTCCGAATTTTTTCTTATTGAAGTCACTTATCTGGGTTATATCATTTCTGCAGAAGGCGTCAAGTTAGATCCCGCGAAGGTGGAACAGGTTTGTAATTGGGATTTGCCCAAAACTGCATATGATGTGCGTTCTTTTCTTGGTTTATGTCAAGCATATAGTTCGCACATAGAGAATTTTGCACGCATTGCTGCACCTATGACTGATGTTTTGAAAGGGGTAAAGACTCGCCGTCAGTGCGTAGACTTATTGAGGCAGCCATTGAGGCTTTCGCAGCTCTCAAGGTTGCGGTGACAGAAGCACCGTGTCTTATCCTTGCCTTTTGGGATGATCCCTTTGAGGTATGGACGGATGCGAGCAATGTCGCCATAGGCACTATGCTTCAACAGCATGGTTGTCCTGTAGCTTTCCTTAGTCGAAAGCTCAATAGTGCGGAAAAGCATTATTCAGTTTATGATAAAGAACTTTTGTCTGTCATTCACTCTCTTAAGCATTGGAAGCATTTTCTTTATGGTAGAAAGTTTACAGTTCGCACAGATCATCAAGCCCTCAAGTGGCTACAGTCTATGCCTAGTGCACATTGGAGTGATCGCCAAGCACAGTGGTCATGAAAAGCTAACCCTGTTTGCAGATGCGTTGAGTCACATTGGACAGATTTTGGCTCTTGAGTCAAGAACCACATTTTCTATTCAGGGTGAGTCCTTTGACAGCATGAAGAATCAGTATGCGGATTCCGAGTTTGGTAAGCATTGGTTGCAGGCTCTTGCTTCCCAAGGGCCAACCAACTATCTCATTCGTGATGGATTGTTGTTTTTTCGTCAACGTTTATGTGTGTTGCCCTCTCTCAGGCCAACCATATTGCATGATGTACATGATTCTCTCACGGGTGGGCACAGGAGAATAAACACCACTTTGGAAAAAATTGAAAGATTCTTTTATTGGCCTAAGATGCGAAAAGATGTGTTTCGTTATGTCACATAATGCACTATATGTCAAAAAGTAAAAGCTCCTCGAGGTAAGCAACAAGGCCTCTTGCTTCCGCTGCCTATTCTCGATGGACCTTTTTAGGATATTTCCATGGATTTTGTGACTAACCTACCACCAAGTTTGCATTCAAGGAACACTCAATGTTTGACAATTGTTGATCGTTTCAGCAAGTTTTGCATGTTGATTCCTTGTAAAGTCACAGTTACTGCACAAGATGTGGCACGGTTGTTCATTAAGCATTGGTACCTCCTCTGTGGTTTGCCAAAATCAATTGTTTCAGATAGGGATGTTAAGTTCACGTCCAATTTTTGGCACGCACTCTTTGAAAATTTTGGCACTAAGTTTAATTTTTCATCGGCTTTTCATTCACAGTCAAATGCTCAAACATAAATTTACAATCAATTGGCTTTTCATGTTTTAAAGTCATATGTGCATGATCAGCAGTCTCAGTGGGAGTTCTATCTCCCATTGGTTCAGCCTATTTTGAATGACTCTTTTTCTTCTGCTATTGGTCAAACTCCGTATGAGGCAGCTTTTGGCCGTCCGTTCCAATCACTTTTGACTCGCTCGGTCAGTCAAATGCATGATGCCAATATTGAAAGTCAATCATTGGATGAGATTTCTGAGAGTATGAAGCTTCGGCTCAACAAGGCTCAGGAATCTTATTCACGACGGGCTAATAAGCATCGTCAGGATGTTTCGATCAAGGAAGGAGATTGGGTGTATTTAAGAATCATGAAGCAACGTCTTAAGCAAGTCGGAAAGAAGTGTCCCAAGTTGTCTTTCGTATGTATGGTCCATTTCCAATCATTAAAAAGATAAATGAGGTTTCAATGAAATTGCAATTGCCTAACTCATGGTCAATGCACAACGTTTTCCATGTTTCTTGGTTGAAAATGTTTCAGAGAACACCTCCAAAGGACATTTCGGAAGAAGAAGAACCGGAGATCATCGATGAAGCTCAAGTCATGGAGCCGGAGCAATTGTTGTTGCATCGGTTTCGACATGGTTCGAAGAAGCAAGTGAGACAATACTTTTTGAAGTTCAAGGCTCGAGGAACCCACGAAGCCGTGTGGGTAGACGAAGAGTTTTTCAAGGATTATCCAGAGTTGTTGGCAGACTACAAGGAAGCCATGCAGCTCGATATCAGTACCTCACTTTAAAAAGGAGGGGATGTCACGTGACACATCCAACCCTATGTGTCGGTGGACAAGCTACAGCATAACAGGGTTCCGTCAGTCCAGTCAGTCTAGATTAGAAGTGATCTGGCACTTTTGTGAGTCTATTCGTAGACCGTGCATGCCCAATCACTTAGTGTAGATGCATATCCTGTGGTTGCACACAACATGATCATAAGCATTTCCATCAGAATCCATTAGAATCAATTAGGGGAATTTTCCAGTGCATTTAGCCTATTTTACCTATTTTTGACATTTTTCACTTAATAATTTAAGTGACTTTTGTTGGAAAGTGGGTAGGGCAAATTGGGTAAGAAAATATATAAGCAAACCAAGGTTAGCCCTAAACAGCAGATGAGCAAGGAGAACAGCAAGCCATTGGCGACAGGTTCCCCCCTCTCTCAGCAAGACTCTCCAAGATCCCTAGGCGTTTTCCTTCCCTCAGCCCTAGCGTTTTGCATCATCGCTAGCCACCCCCTTGCCTCGGCGTTTTCAGCACATACCGCACAGCACTTCCCCCTTGCATCTAGCGTTTCCACCATCGCCTGCAGGGCTGTCTTATTAGCGTTTTTCAGCCTTGACCAGCAGCACATAAACCTGCGTTTTCAACATTGAACCGCAGCAGGACAGCAGCGTTTTCAGCCCTAAAACACAGCAGTTCATCAGTGTTTTTATCAGGCAAATTCAGTGTTTTTTTAGCAGCATAAAGTCGGCCTGAATTTCAGTGTTTTACTTGCAGTAGATTTCAGCAGTGAGCATTTTTGGACAGCAGTTAGAACCATACAGTTTTCAGCCCTATTGTCGGCCTCGCCATCCCGGTTGTCATCGTCGACATAGCCTAGACCTGCATCGATTTCATGCATCATCATTGTACCTGTTTGTGCAATCAATCGTAGACCACTCTCGCCAACGAGAGTGGGGCCTTCGGAGGAGGGTTTTACAACGTCTCTGGTGTCGTATCTCTCTTCTCTCTATCTCTCAGTCTCATACACTTGCACGCACAGTGTCCACTCACTTTGTTTGTGATCATAGCACTCTCCATTAAGAACGGAAGGATCTCCCTTCCATAAGAACTAAAAGGAACCTTGAGCAAAATATGGAACACTCATCTTGAGAAAGAACAACATTCATTCCGCTGCACCTTACATGTCGTGGGTACATTCAACCGTAAGGATCACCTCTCTCCTATGCTTGGGAAAAGGTAAGGAGCATGATGCCCTCATCTTGTTTGACCCTGGCTCTTCTCTCAACTTCATATCAACCGAGTTGGCCACCAAGTTGGGCATTCAATGTCACGATTGTGACTATGTTAACAGTATTACATCTACTCCTAGTTGCAGATACGCGAAGTGCCATACCAAGGAGAATCCCTACGCTTGGATGGTCACGACCCTTCGCTCAAGAGACGTGCCTCTTCGACAAAAGCCACACTCCTTTGACGACTAGTCACACCCCTTCGCTCTACGATTGCGACTCTTCGTCCAATGGTTGCAGCTCTTCGCCGAAAGGATGTGTCTTTACCTCTAAAGTCGCATCTCTTCACCATGAGACGTGTCTTTTCATTTGTGTCTCTTTGTCTTCTATATAGGGAGCCTATTGCACTCAGTTTCAAGCACGCATTCAATCCATCAACACAGAGTCTTCCGAGTCTTGTTTCTGAGTACACTTCAAGTTTCTTAAGTCTTAATCATGAGTTTAAGTAATTAATAAAGGATTAGCAACCACAATCCTTACATTCAAGCTTTCAAGATGGGAGATATTGTAATGGCCGACACCAATTTCAAGGGACAACAAGCCTCCGGTACTCCCTTGATTGGGAAGTTGAGGCTTCATGTCCAAAGCTATGTCGACAAAGAAGACTTTTTCATCTCTCCTCTCCAACATGAGGATGCTATCCTAGGGGCACCATGGTTCAACCGCATGGCTGCCAACATAAAGTTCCCTGAAAGGAGAATCTACTTCACCTACAGGGGAAAGAGCATGTATATAAAGGGTTTTAGCCCGTTTAGCTGAGTGTCAGCTATACATTGCAGCTAAGAAGTCAAAAAAAAATTCTCATTGAAGTTACTTACTTGGGCTATATCATTTCTGCAAACAGTGTCAGGTTGGACACCGCAAAGGTGGAACAGTTTCGTAATTGGGATTTGCCCAAAACTGCATATGATGTGCGTTCTTTTTTAGGTCTATGTCAGGCATATAGTTTTGTATATCAAGGATTTTGCACACGTTGCTGCACCCATCACTGATGTTTTGAAAGGGGTGAAAACTCGCCAACAGCGTGTTGTTTTGCCCGATGCGGCCATTGAGCCTTTTGAAGCTCTCAAGGATTGAGGCTCCGTGTCTCACCTTGCCTCTTGGGATGACCCCTTTGAGGTACGGACGGATGCGAGCAACGTCGCCATAGGAGCTATGCTACAACAGCATGGCCGTCCAGTTGCATTTCTCAGTAGGAAGTTGAATAGTGCTGAAAAGAATTATTATGTGTATCATAAGGAACTTCTATCACGTGAAGCATCCAACCCTATGTGTCCGTGGACAAGCTACAGCATGATCAAGGTTCAATCAGTCCAGTTAGTCTAGATTTAGAAGTGATCTGGCACTTTTGTGAGTCTATTTGTAGACCGTGCATGCCCAGTCACTTAGTGTAGATGCATATCCTTTGGTTGCACACAGCATGATCATCAGTATTCCCTTCAAAACCCATCAGAATTCCATTAGGGAAATTTTCCAGTGCATTTATCCTATTTTCCCTATTTTTGACATTTTTCACTTATTATTTTTAAGTGACTTCCCAACAAAAGTAGGTAGGGCAATTTTGCTAAGTTTGTATATAAGCAAACCCAAGTTAGCACTAAATGGCAGAAGAGGCAGCAGGAGCTCCACGCTCAACAGGCAACTTCTCAGCAGAACCCCCCAGGAGACCTAGCGTTTTTGGAGCAGAAGCCTAAAGCTAGCGTTTTGGGATCAGATCAGCCCTGGCGTGTTGGTGCACAGCAGATCAGCCCCGGCGCCATCGCTACACAGCAGATCAGCCTAGCGTTTTTGCATTTGCAGAACCACGGCAACAAAAAGACCAATTTCAGTCCCTAGCGTTTTTTATTTGCAGCACAACCTCAGTGTTTTTGCAGATCATCACGACGGAAAGTCAAGTACCATCAGCGTTTTCAGTTTTCAACAGTTAGACATCGCAGATCAAGTCCCGAACCTCGCAGATCTCACCTTCCCGCAGCAGTTCCTCGCCGCACGGTCAGTTACCGCAAGGTTTACAGTTTCAGCCCGGAAAACGCAGATATCAGCATCTGCGTTTTCAGCGCATCCACGTCGCATCGTCTCCGACATAGAGTCAGAATTCAGCAAATAGAAGATTAACAGATTTCAGCCCATAGAGTTTATAGAAAGCAGATAGAAGACCGCAAATTTCAGCCCTTAAGTCGTCGTCGTCATCGACATAGTCCCAAGTTGCATCAGTTTCCATGCATCATCATTGTACCACTTTGTGCAATCAATAGTAGACCACTCTCGCCGACAAGAGTGGGGCCTTCGGAGGAGGGTTTTACAATGTCTCTGGTGTCGTATCTCTCTTCTCTCTCTATCTCTAAGTCTCATACACTTGCACACACAGTGTCCACTCACTTCGTTTGTGATCATAGCATTCTCTCACTAAGAACGGAAGGCTCTACCTTCCATAAGAACAAAAGAAACCCTGAGCACAGTTCGGAGCACTCATCTTGAGCAAAGCGCAAACATTCATTCCGCTGCACCTAACATTGGTATCAGAGCTTTGGCAGGTTCTATATCACTCAAGGAAAGAACCACAAGAATCACAAGAACTTTTTTTTTCTTGTAGCGGTTGCACGTAACCCAAGTCCTCTTGGGAAGTCGATTCCTAATCGTGTTTTTGAAGAGTGACAGGAATCCCAAGAAAGAAGGGCTTGTTCAGCCTCCCCTTGTGTCTCTTTTCACTCATTGAGAGCGGACCGTGCACTTAGCGGCCGGCCAATCGACGTGAGGTGGGAAAAAGCAACCTTGGTGTGAGCGCAAGGCCGCCAAGGGGTGCGCCGGCGGAAAGGAGTAGAACTCGGGTGAAGAGAAGATCCTTCTCAAACGCGGTTTGCAAGCGAAAGAAAACCTCAAGAACCAAGACCCCCAAGAACCCAAGTTCCTTGTGAACTTAAGAACCCAAGACCACAAGAACCCACGACTTCAGAATGGTCATCACTTGAAGCGAATTGATACTTCGCTTGGAAGTGATGAGCATGAGAGAGGCGACGAAGAATTTTCCCCACCAGGAGGTTTTTCCGACCCACCCCCTTTCCCATCTACGACAAAGATTACACTAACTCCTAAGGAGGAGTTGAAGCAATTGTTTAAGGAAAGACACTTAGAACGCGAAGAAAGAAAAGCAGAAAGAGAAGCAGAAAGAAAGGCCTACAAAGAACGAAGGACAGCCATAGATCGTGAATACAAAGAAGAAATGGCAGCCATAGAGTGTCAGTACGACTTGGAAGAAAAAGAAAGTCAAGCCAAATTTGATCGCGAGAACAAAGCAAGACAAGCAAAATTCGATCGCGAGAACAAAGCCATGAAAGAAAAGAGCGACCAACACATGAAAGAATTCTTGCGACTCTTTTCTCAAGTTCAGGCACACATGCAAGAGATTCGGGAAAAGAAGACTGTCTCAGTCTCTTCTTCTCCAAAGCAAGACACACATGATTTGCATGATGATCTGAATGACAATGATTTGCATGATGATTTGAATGATATTGATAAGCATGATGATTTGGATGACAATGATAAGCATGATGATTTACATGATCAAGATGTGATTTCTCACAAGCGTGATAAGTTGCATGAAAATGATGTGATTGTTCACAAGGATGATGTGTTAGTGGATGCTTTTTCTAGAAAACCTAACCTCGTTGTAGATTTGATCAATCAGGAAGAAGCGATCTTGGCTCTCGAGCCTCGGTGCAAAGAACCCTCACAGGAAGTATTATGTGTTCGCATGATTGATACGCACGCATTGTTCGAATGTTTCATTCGTGATCGTTTCCTGTATTTTAGTCAGCATCTTTATGTGATCCCTTTTCCTAGGCATGACATATTGTACGTTGAGCATGTTTCACTCATGGATGAGTACGAATGTATGCGGATTTTTCATGAAAAGCTGAAAAGTATGTATGTAAGGAAATCACATTCCATGTCTCTTCCTTAGCATGACACGGTACCTGAAAGAGCACATAAAAGTATGAGTACCAAGCATGGGCATTTCCGTTGTGAATTGCCATAGTTGATTGCTCTAGATCATAAGAGAAAGATTCGATCTCATTGTTTGCGTGGGTGTGGTAAACGGTTTGACACTCCGTCTCTTTGTTCATCTACATTGCATGCACAGTCTTTGAGGAAGACAAGATTTTTTCCACTCACTTTACATGGAATGGGTATGTTCATGGTTTTGTGTTGGAAATGGTTTCGGGAATTTTTAGCCATGGAGATTCTTGAAGAAGAAAGAATCATGACACTCGACGAAGTTGAAGCATCGAAGGAGCCACAGAAGACTTTGTGTCGCTTTCGGCGTGGCCCAAAGAAGCAAGCATTGCAGACCTTTATGAAGTTCAAGTACCGCACGACCCACACTTCAGAGTGGGCCGACGAAGAGTCCATTCCAGGATTCTGGATGCTATTGGCGATCTCCCTCGACGCCATACAGTTCAGTACCAGTACCTCACTTTGAAAAGGAGGGGATGTCACGTGACACATCCAACCCTATGTGTCCGTGGACAAGCTACAGCATCATCAAGGTTCAGTCAGTCTAGATTTAGAAGTGAACTGGCACTTTTGTGAGTCTATTCGTAGACCGTGCATGCCTAGTCACTTAGTGTAGATGCATATCCTCTGGTTGCACACAGCATGATCATCAATATTCCCTTCAGAACCCATTAGATTCCATCAAGGGAATTATCCAGTGCATTTAGCCTATTTTCCCTATTTTTGACATTTTTCACTTATTATTTTTAAGTGACTTCCCAACAAAAGTAGGTAGGGCAATTTTGCTAAGTTTGTATATAAGCAAACCCAAGTTAGCACTAAATGGCAGAAGAGGCAGCAGGAGCTCCACGCTCAACAGGCATCTTCTCAGCAGAACCCCAAGGAGACCCAGCGTTTGAGCAAAAGCCTAGAGCTAGCGTTTTGGGATCAGATCAGCCCTGGCGTGTTGGTGCACAGCAGATCAGCCCAGGCGCCATCGCTACACAGCAGATCAGCCTAGCGTTTTTGCATTTGCAGAACCACGGCGACAGAAAGACCAATTTCAGTCCCTAGCGTTTTTTATTTGCAGCACAACCTCAGCGTTTTTGCAGATCATAACGACGGAAAGTCAAGTACCATCAGCGTTTTCAGTTTTCAGCAGTTAGACATCGGAGATCAAGTCCCGAACCTCGCAGATCTCACCTTCCCACAGCAGTTCCTCGCCGCACGGTCAATTTCCACAAGGTTTACAGTTTCAGCCCGGAAAACGCAGATATCAGCATCTGCGTTCTCAGCGCGTCGACGTCGCATCGTCTCAGACATAGAGTCAGAATTCAGCAGATAGAAGATTAATAGATTTCAACCCATAGCGTTTTATGGAAAGCAGATAGAAGACCGCAGATTTCAGCCCTTAAGTCATCGTCGTCACCGACATAGTCCCAAGTTGCATCAGTTTCCATGCATCATCATTGTACCACTTTGTGCAATCAATAGTAGACCACTCTCGCCGATGAGAGTGGGGCCTTCAGAGGAGAGTTTTACGTCTCTGGTGTCGTATCTCTCTTCTCTCTCTATCTCTCAGTCTCATACACTTGCACGCACAGTATCCACTCACTTCGTTCGTAATCATAGCATTCTCTCACTAAGAACGGAAGGCTTTACCTTCCATAAGAACAAAAGGAACCTTGAGCACAGTTCAAAGCACTCATCTTGAGCAAAGCGCAAACATTCATTCTGCTGCACCTAACAACTTCTCTCTGTCATTCATTCTCTCAAGCATTGGAAGCATTTTTTGTATGGTAGAGTGTTTATTGTGCTACTCATCATCAAGCCCTCAAATGGCTTCAGTCCATGCCTAATGCACATTGGAGTGACCGCCAAGCACGGTGGTCAAAGTTTTTTGAGCAATTTGGAGCTTTGATTGAGTATGTTCTAGGCAAAGCTAACCCTATTGCAGATGCGTTAAGTCGCAAAGGACAGATTTTGGCTCTAGAGACAAGTTCAGCCGTCTCTATTCAATGAGTATCTTTCGACAGCATGAAGAACAAGTATGCAAATTCCGAGTTTGGTAAGCAATGGTTGCAGGCTATTGCTTCCCAAGGGCCTACCAACTATCTCATTCGTGAGGGTCTCTTGTATTTTCGCCACCGTCTGTGTGTGTTGCCTCCTCTTAGGCAAGCCATATTGCACGATTCACATGATGCACTCACGGGTGGGCACAGAGGCATAAATATCACTGTAGAAAAGGTAAAAAGTTTTTTTTTCTGGACTAAAATGCGAAAAGATCTGTTTAAGTATGTCACACAGCGTTCCATTTGTCAAAAAGTCAAAGCTCCTCGCGGAAAGCAGCAAGGCCTCTTACTACCGCTGCCTATTCCTGAAGGGCCATTTCAAGACATGTCCATGGATTTTGTGACTAATCTTCCACCTAGTTTGTATTCAAGGAACACTCAATGTCTAACCATCGTTGATCATTTCAGCAAGTTTTGCATGTTGATTCCTTGTAAGACCACAGTGACAGCACAAGATGTAGCACGTTTGCATCTGTATCCCCTTTGTGGTTTGCCAAAGTCGATTGTGTCAGATAGGGATGTCAAGTGCACGTCGAATTTTTGGAAAGCACTTTTTAAAATTTTTGGCAGAAGTTGAATTTCTCATCGCATTTCACCCACAGTCCAATGGTCAAACTAAGATCTACAATCAGTTTGCTTTCAATGTTTTGAAGTCTTATATGCATGATCAACAGTCTCATTGAAAGCACTATCTCCCTTTAGTGTAAGCAATTTTGAATGACTCATATTCCAGTGCCATTCGTAGGACTCTGTATGAGAGAGCATTTGGTCGTCCGTTTTGGTCTTTGTTGACTCAATCTGTCAATCAATTGCCTGATGCCAATGCTAAGAGTCAGTCTTTCGACGAGATTACTAAGAGTGTAAAGCTTCGGCTAAGCAAGGCTCAGGAGTCTTATTCTCGTTAGCTAACAAGCATCGTCAAGATGTTACTATCAACAAAGGGGATTGGGTCTATCTTAGGATCATGAAGCAACATCTCAAGCAAGTAGGAAAGAAGTGTCCAAAGTTGTCTTTTCGTATGTATGGGTCCTTTTCCAGTCATTTAAAAGATAATTGAGGTTTCTATGAAATTGTAGTTGCCTAACTCATGGTCAATGCACGAAGTATTCCATGTTTCTTGGTTGAACTTGTTTCAGGGAGACCCATCAAAGAACATTTTGGAAGAAGAAGAACCCGAGATCATTGATGAAGCAGATGTCATGGAACCGGAGTAAATTTTGTTGCATCGGTTTCTCCATGGATCCAAGAAGCAAGCATGATAATACCTTTTGAAGTCCAAAGATCGAGGAACCCACGAGGTAGTGTGGGTTGATGAAGTAGTGTGGGTTGATGAAGCATTTTCCATAGATTTTCCGGAGTTGTTGGCAGACTATAAAGAAGCCATGCAGCACGGTATCAGTACCTCACCTTGAAAAGGGGGGAATGTCACGTGCACATCTAACCCTATGTGCATGTGGACAAGCTGTTCCTACTTCTAGGGTTTAGGAAGCCTAGGAAGTGTTCTGGCAACCTTGTGAGCCTGTATACAGGCCGTGCATGTCCAGGCACTTAGCGTAGTTGCCTACCCTCTGATTGCACACCTAGCATGAGCATGATTTACCACCCTATGAATCCAAAGTTGCAAGGCATGTGAACCACCTCTTAAATGAATTCAATGTAGTAAGTGACTTTTACGATTTAAATGGAATCGTGGGGGGCTGGTTGGAGGCTGCTCGACCCAGTTTGTGGCAAGTACAAAGGAAGGCCCTGGGCGCATGAGGAAGTCAAAAGATAGAAGAGAGTACATGCACCAGGTGCACATTGCTCTCTAGCGTTTTCTAAATAGCAACCATCAGCATTTTAAGCAAGGACAACGTTTTGAAGACCTTGGCCCAGCGTTTTCAGCTTTGACCGACCCACCAGCAATTCAGCCCTTCCGCAAGGTTAAGCCCATCCCTTGCGGTACCACATCATCCGAGGTAGTTTTTCTCCGCCGGATTCTGCAAGCGCCACCAGTTCAACCAGCATTTTCATAATTCAGCCTTGATTCCAGATTTCAGCCCATCAATTTTCAGCATAGCCTCGCCGTCACCGTCGTCTCGTCAACAATTGCAGATTTTAGCCCTAGGACAGCACTCAGATTTCAGCCAACATCAACCTAGCGTTTTTCCATTTTCAGCCTCAACCTTCGCCCTCGTCGTCGCCGACATCATCGTCGTCAAGTTCCACAGCATCTAGAAGCATTGTACCAAAACTTTGTGCAATCTAAAGCAAATACCTCTAGCAATAGAGGGAGGGGGGGGGGGGGGGGGGGGGGGGGGGGGCCTTGGAGGGGGGTTTGAGACCCCATTTGGTGTCGTCTCTTGTCACCAGGAGGTGTATTTTTCCTGTTGCCTTCCGTAAATAAGTACTAGATATTTTTATTTATTTTTATTTTTACTTGTTTTCCCCGGAACCCTTGAAAAGGTGCAAGTGGACATTGCATGGCCAGTGTGAAACGGCTGCGGCCGAATAGGTTTCTCACAACGGGAGTCTTGGTCGGTCAGTCTGGGACTGGTCGGGCCAGTTAGCACTGAATTCTGATGAGTATGGAAGCCTGTGTGCGCCAAATGAAGTCTGGGCCACTCGGAAAGTCACTTATAACTTTATAAGTCAGTGGGAACTAGAGAATTAACTCAAAAGGGGCAAACTAGACACATGGCGGCTCCTGGTGCAGTTTTCCACTTCCATCAGCAAGAGGGGGCACCCAATTTGAGAGAGGAGGCTGATTTGACTCATAAGGAGCTACAGTGTGTGTGAGTAGTGGGTGCAGGTCTACAGCTTGAATGGAAAGCTTGCCTCCTCCTCTGTCTTATGTAGCGCGATGATTTGTTCTCGTGCATCTCTCTCCCTTTTGGCACATATGGTAATGCCCCACTAGTTGGGCTACTCAGATGAACATGTACAGTTCTCGGGGTTTATGCGCGTTTGCCAAGGCAAGAGCCTTCTAAACAGGAACCGGATTAGCTAATTGCTAATCCCCCGCAGGTACGCACAGTTCCATCACGAGAAATTGCGAGTTCGGAGAGTTTTCTCGCGTGAAAACTCGTCCAATTCACAGGGGAATTGTCCCATTGCGTGCAGGAGCCCTTGGAACACGCGTAGGCGTGTTCGCTCCGCTAAAAACGATCCGAAACAACGAATTACAGCTTGCTGTGTTTTTCTGCAGGTTTAGGGTTTCGCACCTAACCTGCAAGGGAACCCCGGGGGAGCCTCGTGAGAGCCTTGGGATGCGTGTACAGGCTTCTGGGCACCCGGCAGTGAAAAACAGGGAATTACAGCCAGCTGAATTTCTATGACAGCTCACCAGAAAGCTTCCAGATAGCGAGGGAATCCGTCCTAGACAGGTGCTTTTGACCTACAGGGGTTTTTGTGCCGTTATGCTGCTAAAATCAGGTCGAAAACCTGCGTTTTCAGCCCTCACCAGGTTTGGACAGCTTTGTGAAAGCTTGTGCGAAGTGGTCGGATCGTCTACCTTAATTTGAATAAAGAAATACCGAAAGGGGCGCCAGTCTTTGGGGCATTACCATATGTGCCAAAAGGGACATTCTAGTCGCTGGACGCAACTGTGTTCTCTTCCCTTCTCAGTGCTCTGTGTAAAGTTAACAGGTAATTGAAATAGTACCGCCCTCTACGTTGTACAAGCCGGTTATATGGTTCCATCGACAGGATAGTCACTTTTTCTTCAAAAAGTGCAGCGTGGATTGTTGTGGGTGAAAGCAACACAGAGCTTGTCGATATGGCAAAGAAGAGAGACCAAGTACCTGAAGAGGGATCTTCCTCACATGGCACAGAGAAAATTCCTTCAACTCTTCAAGAAGAGGACAGGTTGTTTAGAACTCAACTGCGTTGTTGCATGGACATGTTTCAGCAGTTGGCTAACAACCCAAGGATGTAGGAGTTCTTACAGGCTCCGACACAAGGTTTTCAGCCTCCTACACAGGGCATGACTGAGCCGTTGCAGGAAAAGGAGATTTCCAATGCGCAGAGGACTCATGATGCTCGAGGGAAAGCCCATGTGGTTGAGCAACTAGCGGTGTCCAATGATCCAAAGCAGCTTGCTTTAGCTGGACAGGAACCGTTTGTGAATGGTCAAGGGAGTAATGAACACGCTATGCGTCAAACCCTTCCATTACCTAATACTTATCCTAGTTATTTTGGAGGTGGTTCAGTGTTTCAAGCTATGGCTGGACCTTCCACAGGTTATATGCCAGGGAATGTGTTCGGAACAATGCAAACAAGCATGGGTAACCCTATGTACGCGAACATGGGTGTCCAACCAGGTTTTCAGGGTGCCTACGGCCAGTTTCGAGTGCCTGGAACACAATTTGGTATGGCTGGTTTTTCGCAGCCATACGTACAAAATGCAGATATGACAGGTAAAACAATTGATGCGAGTGTTGGAATGAACAATCATGGAGCACCACTATTACAGGCACCTGTTTATGATAATGTGGCTCCTTTGAGTCAGCTTAAGGATTACAAGGAAGGTGGGTAGGGAGTGAAGTTTGAAACTTTTAGCGGAACTGAGGACCAATTGAAGGCTTTGACCTTCATACAGCAGTTCAATGCAGCTTATGCTGGAGGAAACTTCACGGAATCTTCAAAGATACGCAAGGCTGCCACTTTCTTGAAAGCGAATGCGCTTCAATGGTGGACCGCATTGTTGAACTAGGGTCAAGCCCCAACAACGTGGGTCCAATTCAAACAACTTTTTGCGCCTACATGGTTGACAAACACTTTTGAAGTGGATGTGATGACAAAATGGCACGAGTTGAATGCTAAACAGTATGCTAAATAGAGTACAATAAACAATTTTGGGCCGCATTGTTTCCAGTCACCTCTTACAGGTTTGTGCCATTGTCAGAACAAATTGAGAAGTACTGTTGCGGATTGCCCAAGAAAATCAGGGACTACTGCACGAAGACTACTGTCATGAATATGTTTCAGTTGATAGAGAATGCAAGAGTGGCCAGCAATCTGTCGAAGGGAGATTCCGATGGATTTAATAGCCACAAGAAAGGGTCCCAGGGCAAACAGTTTCAGCCAAGGGCAATGTTGGAGCAAAGTCTTCTGAGCCTTCCACAAAGAAGCCCTCCACTGAAGAAGGTGATACGTCCAAGAAGCGGTCTAAGTCTTCTTCGGGACGAGGACAAGGACAAAAAAGACATTTTTCTAGCAAAACTTTTGAAGAAAGGAAAGCTCTTAGGGAGGCCAAGAAATGCTACATTTGTGAACAGGAAGGACATTTTGCAAATGAATGCCCACAGAAGAAGTCACAGAATAAGGATGACAAGTCAGACCATAAAGGGAAGAAGCCAAAGCCAAGTGCAGGACTTGTTCCAGATTTGGTTGGAGACCAACCAAACACAGATGCCATGGAGCTGTGCAGAGCTTGGGGCAAAGTTAGAGACCAGACAGTGCTGGTTTTCTTTGATCCAGGAGCCCGTGCAAATTTCCTATCACCAGAATTGGCATCAAAGTTGGACATTCGTGCAGAGGAGATGGGTATGACAGGGGAAGCAGGTCTGGCATGCCCAGGTCATTCAGAGCCCGTTACTCCCATTTTGGGGAAGCTTCGTTTGCACATTCAGAGCTATGTGGATGCGGAAGAATTTCATATTATGCCACTTGAGGGCTGTGATGTGTTACTGGGTATCCCATGGTGTTACAGGTTGCATGCTACGGTGGATACTTACAACAAAAAGATTACCCTTGTACATAGAGGAAAGACTCATGTCCTTGATGTAAAGCTTAAAGGTGAGTCTGTTCCAATTGTTTCTGCTTCTGCTATTTCATCCGTAATAAAGAATCATCTTTCTGTGTACTTGATCTTTGCAAAAGAAGTACCTCAAGTTGTATCTAATTTGTCTACCTTAGATAAAGACAGGTCAACTTTTTTGAGTGGTTTCAGTGATTGTTTTTCGGACTCTTTGCCAGGGGAGTTACCTCCTGAGAGACCTGAGGAGCATACCATAGATCTTGTGCCAGGTTCTAGTCCACCGAATAGACCACCATACAGGGTTAGTGCAGCCCAGCAGAAAGAGATTATGAGTCAGGTCAACAAGCTTTTAGAGAAGGGGCTGATTCAGCCCAGTTCATCCCCTTTTTGTTCGCCTGTACTCTTAGTGCAGAAGAAGGATGGTTCATGGCATATGTGCATTGACTATCGCGCCTTGAATAAGAATACCATCAAGAACAGATTCCCCATACCAAGGATCGATGACATTCTTGATCGGCTTGAGGGAGCGTCATTGTTTACAATGAATAGACCTAAAGAGTGGGTATCATCAGATACGCATTAGGCCGAAGATGTCCATAAGACTGCGTTCAGGACAACATTTGGTCTCTATGAGTTTCTTGTCATGCCATTTGGTCTCACAAATGATCCTGCCACGTTTAATAGAATGATGGACAGAATTTTTAGACCACATAGAAACTTCGTGGGTACCTTCTTTGATGACATGATTGTCTATTCGAAGTCTGAAGAGGAGCATAGGGATCACTTGACTGCAGTTTTCAATGAGTTACGTAAGAACAGGCTACTCATTAATGCGAAGAAGAGTGAATTCTTTTTGCAAGAAATTCACTTCCTTGGGCACATTGTTTTGAAGGATGGGGTACGCATGGATCCCGCTAAAGTGGAAGCAATTAGGTCATGGCCAGACTTGAAGTCCGTACATGACATTCGAAGCTTTCTAGGCTTATGTTCCTTCTCAGGAGGTTCATCCGAAATTTTGCTAAGATTGCTTCTCCACTCCATGCACTGCAAGGAAAAGGAATTACTTTCAAGTGGACAGCCAAGGGAATTTTAGCGTTCAAACACTTGAAAGAGAAGCTGACTTCAGATCCAGTAATCATTTTGCCAGATCTTTCCAAACCTTTTGTGGTTCAATGTGATGCGTGTGGCCATAGTCTTGGTGCAGTTCTAATGCAGAATGGTCGAGTAGTCGCATATGAGAGCAGAATTCTTTTGAAGACTGAAAGAAACTTGCAAGTCTATGAGAAAGAATTGCTGGCAGTAATTCATGCTCTCACTAGTTGGAAACACTATCTGCTAGGGGCTGATTTTGTTGTCCAAACGGATCATCAAACCTTGCGATATTTTCTCACACAGACGAAGTTGTCTGAGAAGCACATGCGATGGGCAAACATCTTGTCAATGTTCCATTTTCCGATTGTGCATGTGCAAGGGAAAAAGAACGTGGTGGCTGATGCGTTGTCACGAAAGCTCCAAATTTCAACAGTGTCAATTCCGTACCATTGTGAACTAGACGAAATGAAGACACGATATGCTGAAGATTCAGATTTTGCAAGGATCTATGACCAGCTTGTTGATGGGCAACATCATGAGCACTATATGCTTAAGAATGACTTTCTTATGATGCATGGAAAGTTATGCGTTACTAAACAGTTACGGCCAAAGATTTTGATGGAAAGTCATGCTCCACCTTATGCTGGGCATCGTGGAATTGATGCGACAATGAAAGGGGTTGAGGCATTCTCCAACTTTGCGTCAAGATGTTGACACATTTGTAAGATCATGCTTAGTATGCCAAAAAGTCAAATTTGACAAACAAAAGCAACCGGGATTGTTGCAGCCATTGCCGATCCCAGATAGGCTATGGGAAAGCATAGCAATGGACTTTATCTTTGATCTTCCAAGAACGCAAACAGGCAATGATGGGATTTGTACTATCATTTGTAGGTTCAGTAAGCAGGCCCATTTCATTCCTGTGAGGAAGAAAATAAAGCCAGAACACATGGTCAAGATATTTATGAGCAATATCTTTAAATATCACGGGATGCCTCAGTCAATTGTCAGTGACAGGGATCCACGTATGACAAGTCTTTTTTGGAAGGCATTGTTTGAGAACATGGGCACTACGCTAAAGTTCTCTTCTTCGTTTCATCCGCAAACTGATGGACAGTTAGAAGAGGCAAATTCTACTGTTCTGGACTTGCTCAAATGTTATGTGTCAGAGCACAAGGCAACTTGGGAACACCATCTTCCATTGGTTGAATATGCTTACAATAACACTGTGCATACGTCAACAGGTAAGGCACCATTTGAGATAGTGGAAGGAGGGAAGAAAGTCCCGCCCATTTTGCAGACTAAGGACAAGATTTTTGAGGCAAACAAGTATGTGCAAGATATGGATGAAACATACAGGAAGATAAACATTGCTCTTGAGAAGACTCAAGCTAAGCAAAAGAAAGCTGCTGATCGTCACCGTCGTGAACTTGTATTTTCACTTGGTGATTGGGTGCTTTTGCGCTTTGAAAAGGCCAGGTTAAGGAAAAGGAAAGGCAAGGAACGCTTGTTTCCTAAGCTCAGTATGCAATATTATGGTCCTTTTCAGATTTCAGAAAAGATCAGCGATGTAGCTTACAGGTTAAAGCTACCAGAAGGCTGGAAAATACATAATGCTTTTCATGTCAACCTTCTAAGACCCTTTGTTGGTAATGTGCCAGAGAATATGCTTGATGAGGAACAACCCGAAGTGGAAGAATTGGATGAGATCCTTGTTCCTGAACAGATATTGGCACATAAGGAAAGAAAGGTTAGAGGAAAGGTTGCAAGACGCTATTTGGTGAAGTTCAAGAACTATCCATCATTGGATGCCAAATGGATGGAAGAGTTTGAATTGGTTGATTCACCTCAGCTATTGCAATTGTATCTTGAAGCCTTTCAGATGGAACCCACAGTGACTTGATGTACTCTTCTCCGGAGCAAGGCAAGAGCATGGTTCATGATGCTCAAGAGAGTAGTTCCGCAATTGTATCTACTCTTTCCATACAGAATTTAGCTAGAGAAGCTTGTGCTTGAGAGTAATCTAGAAGACTTCTATGCTTGATATATGTGTCGTAGCCAGGTTGGTGAGATTGTTTAATCGTCCAACGCTACATTTCCGGAAGCATGTATATCTTGGATTCCCATTATAGAATATATGTGATATTAGGATACCGCATGTATTATTTGGCATGCAAGCGAGGTCGCTTGCAGTATTTCAAGAGTGGGGTGTGTCACCAGGAGGTGTATTTTTCCTGTTACCTTCCGTAAATAAGTACTAGATATTTTTATTTATTTTTATTTTTACTTGTTTTCCCCGGAACCCTTGAAAAGGTGCAAGTAGACATTGCATGGCCAGTGTGAAACGGCTACGGCCGAATAGGTTTCTCACAACGAGAGTATAGGTCGGTCAGTCTGGGACTGGTCAGGCCAGTTAGCACTGAATTCTGATGAGTATGGAAGCCAGTGTGCGCCAAATGAAGTCTAGGCCACTCGGAAAGTCACTTATAACTTATAAGTCAGTGGGAACTAGAGAATTAACTCAAAAGGGGCAAACTAGATACATGGCGGCTCCTGGTGCAGTTTTCCACTTCCATCAGCAAGAGGGGACGCCCAATTTGAGAGAGGAGGCTGATTTGACTCATAAGGAGCTACAGTGTGTGTGTGAGTAGTGGGTGCAGGTCTACAGCTTTAATGGAAAGCTTGCCTTCTCCTCTGTCTTATGTAGCGCGATGATTTGCTCTCGTGCATCTCTCCCTTTTGGCACATATGGTAATGCCCCACTAGTTGGGCTACTCAGATGAACATGTACAGTTCTGGGGGTTTATGCGCGTTTGCCAAGGCAAGAGCCTTCTGAACAGGAACCGGATTAGCTAATTGCTAATCCCCCGCAGGTACGCACAGTTTCATCGCGAGAAATTGCGAGTTCGGAGAGTTTTCTCGCGTGAAAACTCGTCTAATTCACAGGGGAACTGTCCCATTGCGTGCGAGAGCCCTTGGGACACGCGTAAGCGTGTTCGCTCCGCTAAAAACGATCCGAAACAACGAATTACAAGCTACTGTGTTTTTCTACAGGTTTAGGGTTTCGCACCTAACCTGCAAGGGAACCCCGGGGGAGCCTCGTGAGAGCCTTGAGATGCGTGTACAGGCTTCTGGGCACCCGACAGCGAAAAACAGGGAATTACAGCTCGCTGAATTTCTATGACAGCTCACCAGAAAGCTTCCATATAGCAAGGGAATCCGTCCTAGACAGGTGCTTTTGACCTACAGGGGCTTTTGCGCCATTATGCTGTCAAAATCAGGTCGAGAACCTGCGTTTTCAGCCATCGCCAGGTTTGGACAGCTTTGTGAAAGCTTGTGCGAAGTGGTCGGATCGTCTACCTTAATTTGAATAAAGAAATGCCGAAAGGGGCGCCAGTCTTTGGGGCCTACAGGGTGTTGGTCTCGTGTGCGCAGTGACATTCTAGTCGCTGGACGCAACTGTGTTCTCTTCCCTTCTCAATGCTCTGTGTAAAGTTAGCAGGTAATTGAAATAGTATCGCCCTCTAAGTTGTACAGGCCGGTTATATCTCTTCTCTCTCTCTAGCACTCTCACTCACACTTTGCATTCCACTCTTGTTTTGGTCATGCACATTCTCCACTAACACACAGAAGGCTCTCCCTTCCGCTAATAAAAATGAACCTTGAGTACCACTGAGCACTCATCTTGAGCCATACACCATCATTCACTTCCGCTGCACGTTACACTCTGATATCAATGTTGGTCCCTGGCCAAATCCATCCTGCACACATGAAATGACAAACGCCTCCAATTTCCAAGAGAGAGCCTCCCCTATAGAGAGATGTCATAGGACCTACATCAGCTTCCAAGCAAGGCTAGAAAGAACAGACCCTTCTCATCAAAGTAAAAATGGATCTGTATGTGTGCAAAGGAGTCTTGATCTCTAGCAATAACGAACAATAAGATTTGATACTTGGCAAGCAGGGTTGTATCAAACATATCAAAGTAAGGCCACGAGCCCTGATGTTGTGGATGCGTAGTATCACCTCTCTCTCTCTCTCTCTCTCTCTCTCTCTCTCAAAAGTTGTCACAAGAATGGCCAACCCTACAAAAGAGCACAAAGTTACGCTGAGAAAACTAAATCAACAAGAAAAATCAACAGTGCATCCCGCTCCCGTTTCTGTAATTATTCTAATAAGAAGGATACATAAGGAACCACTTTAAAGGAGACTAATGCCAATGCAAGTGTTGCGAAAAAAACAAGAATCTGTCTCCAAAACCAGAGGGAGTGGGACTCAAGTAAAGCCAGCCACTGCATTTCAAACACGGTGTGGTACAGTGCGGGGAGGGTGGCAAGCAGTTGAAGAAGCCTTCTGCCCAGGATATGTGAGCAACGAGGCTTTCAGATACCCAAGCAGAAATGCTGGAAATTCCAGAAAATGTAATGTCAGTGCTCTCCACCTCTCTCTCTCTCTCTCTCTCTCCCCTTAATCGCGTAACAAATTGTGCGCGTGCCTGTGTTTCTGGCGCACACGCATACCTGGTAGAAGGACGTCTGCAGGCAACGTAGAACTAGCAAGTGTCTGCAGACACTGCTGTCCGTTCATACACATCTTGGCACGATGTCCGGCGTCATGTTAAGACTTGGACCTTAACAAGTGAGGACTCACGATGGCCTCTTGAAGGCAAGGGGCGAGGAAAGATTTATCGAAAGTAGGTCTTAATCAATGTTGCAGTTGTATTGTTTTAATATAAAATTGTATTGTCCATATACAAGTTAAATAAAACGATCCATTTAATATTATAAAATTTCAATAACATTTAAAGTAAGTCTCAATCATGCCATTTTTTTATTTTCGTCTAGTCGATACCCGCTACTCGCAAATGGCTTATGTATTATGAAGGGCCCCCAATAATAAGGTAAATGGTGCACATTGCCCATCAATATTTTGAAACAAAATAAAACAAAAAGGAAGTAAGATAAAAAGACACATTAAAAATCAAAACAAAAGAATATTTTAATGCTTTCAAATAAGCATAGAAAATAATTAAACAATTTAGTGAATTGTTTTTCTTTTTAAATCCTCAAATGAGAGAACCGTTTATCAATACCTCAGTGTTTGAGAAAGGTGTGTCTGAGCTTAGGCTTAAGCCGATTGAAAATCGAGATTAGCCGCTTGCAAAGGATGGCAAAGGAGAAAAAAATCGATAAAATATACTAGAAAATAGTTCGAATATTCTGCAAATTTGAAAATTTCTACTAGTATTTCCATTTTGAGGAGGAAACTTGCCGCTTATACAAAAAGACTTTCTCGAAGACTGCATCATATGATCAAACTCCTATAAATATTTTGTTTAATGTTTTGATCTCTGAAGTCATCTTCAAACATATAGACAAAGTAAATGCTGCCTTGGAGAATAGCTTTATATTCCAAAGTTTTAGCTTTCTATTCACAAGAATTTTGAATTACTTAGGGACACTTGTCTCTCAAAGAAGGTGATGTAAGGAAACAAAAGGGACAACAAAGTTAGTTTACAAAGACCCTTGCCATGCGGTGCTCATCCAACCAAAGAATCCAACGACCTCAGTGTTGCAACAACCTTGCACAATGAACCCTATGGCCTTCCACAGGCCAATAAAAGTGGAGAATTTGAAAAGCTCTAGCTCTCAATAGTTGGCTATGGTACGGCAGCCTAGGGCATCATGACAGTGCATCTTGTCGCCTCGATACTACCCCGCCTTAACCCCCCATTGTCGCCCATACTGACCCTCTTCTCTACCCTCTCCCCTTTGGGAAAAGGATGTCTTTGCATGACGCTATATGAAATACCCACCATTAGAGACTCTTTTGGTAGATGGCTTCACACTTAGAGAGTTTTATATAGAAATATGCATGATGCTTGCTTCCATTGTATGAAGCAAGGGCACTTAGTTAAAAACTTCCTTGATCTTGCTCCCAAGGCCCCCCCAAAAGAGAACTAGGCTGACAATAATCCCCCATTTTAGTAATAAGTAAATGAAAAAACATTGTGAAGAATCTCAGGCAGGGTAAAACCTTTGCTTCGAAGGGTAACTCATGCCAGGCTCTGTTAGAGGATGTATTTGACCCTTTCAATTATGACATCATCTTGGAAGATTCATACCAAAAGCAAGTACCTAATATACCTACCCAACCCACTCACGGATCTGACAAAGGTGAAGAAAAGATGGAAGACACCCAACCTCAAAACCCAATTCTCAAAGAGGTTCTTGTGCCATCTCCTCCAAACAATCTAATTGACAAGGCAAGAGGCCTCTCTTCATATTCAGAACACACTGATGTTGAAGAAGAGATTATTAGAAGCACTCAACAAAGTGCCAACCCTCGGAGCCAAGGAGATAAAGCCATTGAGGAAGAACTTGTTGGGATAAAGAGCCATGTGCCCGTTCGCACCCTTATTGGGCAGTTGTATATTCGCACCCTTATCGGCTGGTTGCATAATCCTACATAATATCTATTAAAAAAAACTAAAGAGGTACAACTATTTTGTACCCACAAACACAGTGTCAAAGCTATCCTTTCCATCTCTAACTTTTGTGCGTGCATCTCCATCGCTTTATTGTTGCATTTGATTCTGCAATACAGTCAGTGTGTTGAGTTTAAATTTGACAGATTGTTGTGTTTGAATTTTGCAGAGTGTTGAGTCTAAATCTGCAGATTGAACAGACTGCTAAGTCTAAATCTGCAGTTTGAGCTTCACTTGATCCTTACAAACTGGCGTCAGAGTTGTGGTTTCACAAGCTGGTGCAGTGAGCATGGATCAGCATTAGGGCTGTGTTTTTGCAATAGAGTTATGGTTCAGCATCAAAACTCTAGTTCAACATAAGAGTGTGCAGATAGTCTTTGTCATTGCAGTAGTGTGCGAGATTCAGAGCAAGGTCATCTTGGTCTTGCAGGTGGAGCAGCAAACCTGCAAAGAGAGAGAGTGTGCTTATGAGCTTCAAGCTCTAAGATCTGTAAGCTTGGTAACTATCATGGATGCTTGAGAGTCGTTGCCTGCATCATCGCCTGTGTCATCGCCTACATCATCACTAGAAGGCTCTAGAAGAATCTAGAAGGATCTAGAAGATTCTAGAAGGTTCTAAAAGTATCAAGGAGATTCTAGAAGTTCTAGAAGCTTGGAGAAGATTCCGAAAGAATCTAGAAGTTTCTAGAAATCTCTAGAAAGTTGAAGAAGGATCTAGAAGGTTCTAGAAGAACTAGAAGGATCAAGAAGTTTCTACGAGCTTGGAGAAGTTTCTGGAAAGCTCTAGAAAGTTCAAAAAGGATCCAAAAGGTTCTAGAAGGATCAAGAAGGTTCTAGAAGATTCTAACCTCCTCAAGAAGAACCTAGAAAGTTCTAACCTCCTCAAGCACTAGTATAAATAGGGGTCTTGGGCCACAAGCCCCCTAGTCTTGCCAGCACCAGTTGTGAGCCCCCTATGAGGAAATCCCTCTTCTAGTTCTTATGTTCAAGTCTTGTCCTTGCAATCAAGCCTTGTCTGTACTCAAGTCATGTAATCCAAGTCTTGTATCTAGCTCTCTTAATAAAGTATTAAGTTTTGTAATCAATATTAAGCTTATCATCAAGTCCAAGTTCTTGGACACTAAGAGCGCTTCCTCTTGCTCTCTTCTAGCTCTATCACGCTCATAACAGTTTGGCAAGACTACCATCTCTTAATCTTCTCAAGCCATCATGGAGCCGACGATGGAAGGTGTCATCAACGCATTGCAAAGCATCCAAGCTCAATTACAAGAACTTCGCAAGAGTAACACTCAACTTGAAGCAGGGCAACCCCTAATCTTAGGACCGGCGTTGCAAGATCTTCAACGTCAAATTCAAGAGATTCAAGAGACAAACACACATCAAGCACAAGCTGCAAGATCCAGCTATTCTCAACAACATAAGAAGGAGCCGAAGGTCAGCATGCCTGAAAAATTTGATGGGACTAGATCAAAGTTTAGAGGTTTTCTCCAACAAGTGCGTCTCTTCATTCGAATGCAATGAGAGCGTTATCCAGACGATGCCTCTCAAGTAGGCCTTATTGGGACCCTCCTCTCAGGTACAGCTCTCTTGGTTTGCTCCCTTACTTGAAAAAGAATCTCCTCTCCTTCATGACTTTGAAGCTTTTGTGCGAGAATTCTCCGCAAACTTTGGGGATACTGATAGAGCAAGGGTTGCTGAAACCAAACTTAGAAATCTCCGTCAAGGATCAAGACCTGCATCCATCTATGCATCTGAATAGCTCACTTGTGATTTGACTTGGCATGAGGAATATTTCATTAGCCAATTTCGATGGGGATTAAAGGATGACGTAAAAGATCTTTTAATAACTATGCTAAAGGTTCACACACTAAGCGAGTTCATCTCTCAAGCAATAGAATGTGATAATCAACTATTTGAGAGGAGACAAGAGAGGCATCTTGGGGCACCACTGCGATCCCAAACAGAAGTGACACATAATGGATACACACCTCAACAGGGCCATGAATCAAGCATTAAGCCCATGCAAATTGATTCAGCACGGTTTCAACCTCTCTCAGCCCAGGAGAAGCAAAGGTGATGCATTAATGGCTTATGTATGTATTGCGGAGAGCAGGGGCACATTGTTCAACAGTGTCCAAGGAAGAGAAGGATTAAGGTTCATGGTGCAATGGCCTCAACGTGTTTGGAAAACATGGACGTCCAACCCCAATAGAGACCAACTGGTTGGACAAAAGACAAGCAAAAGAAGGTCTCTTTCTTCCTGCTGATTCCACTTTAAGTTTTATGCTACCAATCAAGATCCATATCCCGGGTAGGCACATGGATTGTGAAGCATTACTAGATTCAGGCGCAACGGCGTGCTTCATGGACAAAGAATTTGCAAAAGAACAAGGCATACCACTTGTGGATAAGTCTAATTTAGCAACTGTAGAAGTCATTGATGGTGGTCCCCTCACTTCAGGGGATGTCAGGTATGAAACTCGCCCCATAAAAGTAACATTGAAGGAGCATGTTTCAAGAATAGCGTTCAATATTATACAAAGCCCAAGCAGTCCAATTGTTATTGGGCTACTGTGGCTTGAATCACATAATCCTGACATCGATTGGAGGGCTCGAAGAATTGAACCACGAAAAGTCCAAAAGAAGAAGGGAAGGCATAATAGGCCTATATATCTTGGAGCCAAGGTCTTCATGCGTGCAACCAAAAAGTATCCAATTTTTATGATATTTGCAACACCAATCGACACGTCGAGAACAAAAATCATGGAGGCATTGCCACATCAATATCAATATTACAATGATGTATTTGAAAAGAAGAATGCAGACCTCTTACCGGAGCATCGACCCTATGATTGTGCTATAGAGCTTCAGGAGGGAACCTAACCCCCTTTTGGCCCAATATACAAGCTATCTCAAGATGAATTGGTAGAATTATGAAAAAATATTGATGAGAATCTTGCTAAAGGGGTTCATACGGCATTCAAAGTCCCCAACACGAGCTCCAATACTCTTTGTAAAAAAGAAGGATGGAACTCTCTGGATGTGCGTGGATTATAGGGGCCTGAACAAGATCACTGTCAAGATACGCTATCCCCTTCCCTTGATCCCAGAGCTTCTTGAGCGCCTTGGTAAGGCAAGAATATTTACAAAAATAGACCTTCGTGGTGTTTACAACCTAGTTAGAATCAAACAAGGTGATGAATGGAAGAAAGCCTTTCGGACAAGGCATGGCCACTTTGAATATACCGTCATGCCATTTGGTCTCACAAATGCCCCAGCAATTTTTCAACATTTAATGAACGATATCTTTTGGGAGTATTTGGATTATTTTGTGGTAATATACTTGGATGATATCTTGATATTTTTTAAGGATCAAGAAGAGCATGAGCACCATGTACGATTAGTGCTTGAAAAGCTTCGTGCATCAGGGCTATATGCAAAGTTGGAGAAGTGCTCTTTCCATCAATCTAAGGTGGAATTTCTTGCTTATGTTATCTCTGAAAAGGGAATCTCCATGGATCCAAAGAAGGTTCAAACCATCCTTGATTGGGAGACACCCACCTCGGTAAGAGATGTTCAATGTTTCCTCGGATTTGCAAATTTCTATTGTATCTTTATACAGGGATATTCCAAGGTGGTTACAGCACTCACAAGGTTGACAGGCCATAATAAGTTTGTATGGGA
Source organism: Adiantum capillus-veneris (assembly GCF_014529385.1). Taxonomy (NCBI): domain Eukaryota; kingdom Viridiplantae; phylum Streptophyta; class Polypodiopsida; order Polypodiales; family Pteridaceae; genus Adiantum; species Adiantum capillus-veneris. The sequence continues at coordinate 98,494,596 of NC_140957.1, forward strand.
CTCAGAGGCCGCGAAAGCTTTTCAGACTCTCAAGCAAGCTTCCACGACCGCACCCATTCTAATTCACGTAGATCTTACAAAGCCTTTCATCCTAGAAACAGACGCTTCGGATTTTGCCCTTGGTGCTATTCTATCCCAAGTAGGAGAGGATGGTCGAGTACATCCAGTGGCTTTTCATTCCCGTAAGTTCTCAGTTGCAGAAATCAATTATGAAATCCATGACAAAGAGCTCTTAGCAATCATCGACTCCTTCGACGCTTGGCGTCACCTACTTGAAGGGGCTCCTCATAAGATCATTTTCTATACCGATCACAAGAATTTGGAATACTTCATGGCATCCCGCGTCGTCTTGAATCGTCGCCAAGCCAGGTGGAGTGGTATCCTATCAAGGTTTGATTTTCTTATCTCTTATAAACCTAGCCGTCAACAAGGTAAGCCAGATGCCTTATCAAGAAGATCCTACCTTGCACCTAGAAAAGGCGACGCAACATTTGATCAACAAGAGTCAATGATTTTGAAACCTGAGCAGCTTAAGCTAAACGCCACCATGAGCCAAGCTCCTGAAGATTCTACTTTTCTGTATAAGGTAAAGATGCAAATTGCCAAAGACCCACTTGCTTAGAATATTAGACAACAACTACAAGGACAAGAGGTTAATGAGGACTTTCAAGAAATGGATGGACTAATTTATTATAAGGGTCTTCTCTATATTCTGCCAGGACCAACACACTTGGAGGTACTTCAGCAACGGGATGATCTTCCATCGCAGGGCATTTTGGGGTTGATAAGACAATTGAGCTTCTCTCCCGTGACTTTTGGTGGCCTCAAATGTGGAAACTTGTCAAGGAGTATGTAAGCGCTTGTGACACTTGAAATAGATCAAAGGCCCCTCGTCATCATCCTTATGGGTTACTCCATCCCTTGCCCATTCCAAGAAAACCATGGTCATCCATCTCCATGGATTTCATTGTAGAGCTACCCTTGTCACAAGGATTTGACTCCATTTTAGTAGTCGTGGATCGGTTTACAAAAATGGCACACTTCATTCCAACCACTAAAACCATCACCGATGAAGGTACGGCCAAAATCTTTCTACAACATATCTATCGTTATCACGGATTACCGGATGACATAGTTTTTGATCGAGGCCCACAATTCATCTCTGGCTTTTGGAAAAGCTTATTTAAGCTACTCGGAGTACAAATCAACCTCTCCTCAGCCAATCACCCACAAAGTGATGGACAAACAGAGAGAGTAAATCAAGTTTTGGAACAGTATCTACGTTGTACTATCAATTATCACTAGGATAATTGGGTTAAGCTCCTACCACTCGCAAAATTCTCCTATAATAACAGTTTTCATGCCTCTACCTGTCACACTCCATTCTTTGCTAATTATGGTCAACATCCCAAACAGGATATCCACAGACACCATCAAGTCAAGAATTGAGTTGCTATTCATCTTATGCAACAATTATCTGCAATTCACAAATAACTTACAATTCATATCAAAGAAGCTCAATCCAAGTATAAGGACAGTGCAAATCTCCATCGCATGCAGCATATAAAATACAAAAAAGGGAATAAAGTGTGGCTCCTCCGACGTGATTTACGTTCATCTCGTTCCTGTCAAAATCTTGATTATCAAAGGCTTGGCCCGTTTAAAATTATTTGTCAAGTCAATCCAGTCACCTACCAACTCTAGTTGCCCTCATCCATGAAAATCCATCCGGTCTATCATGTCTCAGTCCTAGAACCTTGTCACACATCTAAGATCCCAGGAAGAGTTTTACAACCACCTCCTCCGGTTGAGATTCAAGGACATGATGAATATGAGATCGAGAAAGTCCTAGATTCTCGAGTTTCGCATGGCAGGTTATAGTACTTGGTGCATTGGAAAGGCTATGATGTCAATGAACGAACCTGGGAACCAGCACACAATCTTCAACATGCATCTCTCAAAGTCCAAGAGTTCCATCAACAACATCCATGGAAGACCGAGTCAAGGAACACCACTGCTCCTCATGGAGCTCGTCGCTAGAGGAGGGGGTAATGTCATGGATGCTTGAGAGTCAGTCGTCCGCCTGCCTGCATCATCGCTTGTGTCATCACCTACATCATCACTAGAAGGCTCTAGAAGAATCTAGAAGGTTCTAAAAGTATCAAGGAGATTCTAGAAGTTTTTAGAAGCTTGGAAAAGATTCTGAAAGAATCTAGAAGTTTTTGGAAAGCTCTAAAAAGTTGAAGAAGGATCTAGAAGGTTCTAGAAGAACTAGAAGGATCAAGAAGTTTCTAGAAGCTTGGAGAAGATTTCGAAAGAATCTAAAAGTTTCTGGAAGAATCTAGAAGTTTCTAGAAAGCTCTAGAAAGTTGAATAAGGATCCAAAAGGTTCTAGAAGAACTAGAAGGATCAAGAAGGTTCTAGAAGATTCTAACCTCCTCAAGCACTAGTATAAATAGGGGTATTGGGCCACAAGCCCCTCAGTCTTGCCAACACCATTTGTGAGCCTCCTATGAGGAAATCCCTCTTCTAGTTCTTATGTTCAAGTCTTGTCCTTGTAATCAAGGCTTGTCTTGTACTCAAGTCATGTAATCCAAGTCTTGTATCTAGCTCTCTTAATAAAGTATTAAGTCTTGTAATCAAAATATTAAGCTTATCATCAAGTCCAAGTTCTTGTACACTGTGAGCGCCTCTTCTTGCTCTCTTCTAGCTCTATACGCGCTCATAACAATAACTTAGTTTCGAGTTAGGCAACAAGTGAGGGTTTCTAGCAAGGGTTTCCCAGAGTGTACCAAAAATGCAGTAGATATAAATCCGAATCGTTGAAGCTGAACCGGATTACTGCAGTTGAATCAAATTGCTGGATAGTCTGAATTTTGCAAACTACTGAGTTTTAATCTACGAAGTGGATAGATTGCTCTGTTTGAATCTACAGTTTGAGTTTTTGAGACTGGCTCAGGACAGTTTGTGTTGTTGATCTTGTGCTTCTTTGTCAGCGGCTTTTAGTGTTGCAGACCGAGTTTGAGATTCCGATGAATAGAGGCTTCAATTTCCTATTCTTGACTGAGATAGAGAAAATCGATGTAGTCAGTCATGTGGACAATGGCAATGATATTCTCTTTGCTTCTTCTTTTAGTGCACAATCTTTGGTTGTTGATTCTGATGATGACATGCACACCTGGATTTTGGATTCAGGTGCTTCAGTCCATGTGACACCACATTGGGAATGGTTCTCTAGCTACAATGCCAGCAGACAGGGTGTTGTTTATTTGGGGGACAACCATGCGTGTGATATTGAGGGAATCAACAGTGTGCGACTGAAATTTCAGTATGGATCATATTTTATATTGCATCATGTGAGGCATGTGCCCGAGCTCAAGAAGATACTGATAAGCATAGGACAGCTAGATGCTGATGGCTATCATACTACCTTTGGGGATAGCAAGTGGAAAATCAGCATTGCTAGAGGTCCTAAAAGTGACACTCTATATCCATTTCATGTATCTAGTGTGTGAAACCATGTCGTCGTTATAACTGAGCAGCCAAGCGTTTCCTTGTGGCATGGTAGGTTGGGACACATGAGTCAAACAAGAATGAAGGTGCTTTCTCGTTTGGGGTATTTACCATGTTTGACCATTGTGATCATTGTATATATGGCAAGCATGCTCAAACTCCTCACAAGAAATCTCTTTCATTGAAAGCTTCTCCCGTGGAACTGATACACTGTATGCTGATTTTGACCATTGTGATCATTGTATCTATGGCAAGCATGCTCAAACTCCTCACAAGAAATCTCTTTCATTGATAGATTCTCCCTTGGAACTGGTACATTGTATGTTGATTTTGACCATTGTGATCATTGTATCTATGGCAAGCATGCTCAAACTCCTCACAAGAAATCTCTTTCATTGAAGCTTCTCCCTTGGAAATGGTACATTCCCATATGCTAGGTATCTCTAGGGAGAAAGCAATATTTTGTTACCTTTGTGGATGATGCTACCCGCAAGGTGTGGGTATATTCGATCCATCAAAAGGATGAGGCCTTGGATAAGTTCAAACAATTTGTTGCACTTGCTAAAAATCATGTCAGCAGTAAGGTAAAGTGTTTGCACTCTGATAATGGGGGTGAGTATGTGTCAAAGTCTTTCTAGGACTTATGTGACACTAAAGGAATAAAGAGGGAGTTGATTGCACCTCATAATCCACCCCAGAATGGTGTTGCAGAGCGGGTGAATCAGACATTCAAGAAAAAGTCCGATGTATGCTGTCTCATGCTGAGTTACCCCATGGTTTTTGGGCATGTGCTGTTATGACAGCCGTACATTTGATTAACCGATCCTCACCACATAGGTCTTTGGGTGAGGGAGTTCCCCAAGAAGTGTGGTCGGGCAAGCCACCTTTGTACGCTCATTTGAGAGTGTTTGGTTGTGAATCTTTTGTGCACATCCGAAAGGAAGACCGCAACAACAAGTTGGAGCCAAAGTCCTGTAAGTGTGTATTCCTAAGATATGGTGGAATGGGGTATAGATTATGGGATCCTAAAAAGAGGAGAATTGTCCACATCCATGATGTAATTTTTCGGGAGGATTGCATGCACAAACAACATCAAAGGACTGAAGAAGTCATAAGGGTTGTTTTTTGAGAAGATGTAACTTTTGGATAATAGCGTATGCCCAATGGTCAGTAGCAAATTGTTGATGATGTTCCCAAAGGTGCAGGGAATGGTGCTAAAAATGCTCAGGCAAAATTTGCCCATTGTAGTCCACAGTCTGTAATAGAATTGATATTTTGATGATTTATTTGTGAAATATTTGATATTTTGATGAAGCATTGCAATGTTGATTTGAACGGTGGAATATGATCACTTCTCGGGTGTTGTGTGAGCAGACCACATGTTGGACAATAAGGCGATAGCATTTATTCAAAATAAAACTACCACCATTGATTTCGTGGCAATCCTTAGTATTTTATGGTTCAGTTATAAGTTGAGATGTAGACAACTATTAATAGAGCCATGACTATTTTATGCCCAAGTGTGACCTGATGTAACTCATTTTTGAGCATGAACTTTTCTATAAATCAAATACGTGCAAAAGGGACATGCTCACTCTTGCACGGGGGGAGATTGCACCCAACACTTGTGTCATTCTTCTCCTTCGTGCCAGCGTAGCACTCCACTTTAGGATTTAGAAGGTGCGCCTACACGCACTCACAAGTTCTCTCGTTTATCTATCTCCCTCTATGTCTATCTCATGCCAGATTGGCTATGGATTCTCTGCGTACACGATTGTGCAGGTATGTGGATTTGCTAGATTTATCGTCGATTATGTGCTAGTTGTATGTTTTGCAAGGCCACTATGCTCCCGTTTGTAGCAGTGGTATCAAAGCAAAGGTTACGTTCCCCATATTGCAACAATCATGGCCATGATGATTTTTCTTACAATAATCAAAGCTAAGTGTATTTTTATTTTATTTTATCTATTTAATTTTTTCTTCTATGCATTTAGTCATGGCTCTTTGTATGAGAAGAAGAGAACATTTCATTTTGCCTGTACTTGGGGTAAGATAAATTGGCTTGATAGGGAGAAGTTAAGTAAAATAGATTTATTTCTTTTGTGGCTCAAGAGAAGAAGGAGCATAAGAAAACCATTTCCAACAGGGTAAGCTACGAGTCTGTGTGTTCAATTTCTCACCTTCTAAAAAATAAAAAGACACCTTAGCATTTGGTTTCGATATGTCTGCACGTTTATGAACAACCACAACAATTTTACATAGATAGATGAGCGAGAAAGTAGCATGGGCTTTACCAAACAAAACAAAAAAAGAATGTAGAAATTGTAATGCACGGAGCTTTTGACCTAGTTGTCGTGCCGCATCTCTCTCTCTCTCTCTCTCTCTCTCTCTCTCTCTCTCTCTCTCTCCCCCACCCGTCCAACAACTCCCTCTCTCTCTAATCGACTGCCGACACCTAGCCTTTTGCAAGCTCGCCAACACTTGGTGTGCCTATTGCCAACCACCCCAAGAGCGGCACGAAGAAGCTCAAAAGTAGGCCGCATGCTACATGAGTCACTAGGACTTCGTCAACCACTCTTGCACAAGCGAGCTTTTGCCCACCCTTTCTCTGGACCACATACCACATGCATGGTCGTGCAGTTTACTCCAAGTTCAAACGATCGTCGTTATTTTTATCTTTTTTATTTTTGCTTCTTCTTTCTTTTCCACTAGCAGCAGCTCTGCTCGTTTTTTCTCCAACCATACAACCTCCTTTTTTTTTCTATTTTTTATAACCACTATTTGCTTACCTTTCTATTTTAGTGCTTACATTCTTAACCTGTGTTTTTTCCTTGCTTTGAGGGGGAAAAAACCGTCACTACCTTCCTTCACTATACTATGGCTAAGATGAACTAACAAAAGAAAACAAGAGAAAAAAAAGTGATAAATCACGTGGCTTGCTACCAAGAAGACGAGACTATAGTAAAATTTAGGAAAAATTATCAAAATATCCTTCTAATTTGTGGAAATTCCCAAAATACCCTTCAAATTTCAAACATTCTTAAAATATCCTTGTATCTATTTTGGTTGGATTGTTCAAGATTTTGAATCTTTGTTCCTTTTTGACAACTGAGATCTGTTTATGAGTGTTTCCAGTGCAATGTAAGTTGTCACGAACTACCTCACAAAAAAGGCGATTGTTTGAAAATAATAAAGCAGTTCATCTCCAAAAGCTACATTACCAACCAAAATTCTAGTTTTTGAAAACTTGCAAAAAATTTATTTTTTGGAGAAACTCACAACCATGGGCGTGTGAAAAAATTTGCGAAATTTGAAGGGCATTTCAAGAATTTATGACAAAATACATACCGGGAGTAGTTTGGGAATTTTAGAAATTTGAGGAGTATTTTGGGAATTTCCACAAATTAGAGGGGTATTTTGGTTATTTTCCCTAAAATTTAAGTTTGAAACTCTCTCTCTCTCTCTCTCTCTCTCTCTCTGCTAGCATGCACACAAACACACATATTGCTCATTCTCTCATACATAACGATGCCACTACAAAACATTATTAAGCCCATTAAAAACCCATTGAAACTAGGCAATTTATTCATTCGTGATTAGATGCACATGACACCCAATGTTGGGATAGATATTAAACTTGAGATCATTCTACAAAGACACCCAATGGGAAAAGTGATAAAACTGGTAGTTATACTCATCGATGCTTTCTATACTTCATCTGTTTATGACCCACGATCCAATCTTCAAGCATTATAAGCCCTTTGTTTTGAATACTTTTTTATCCACCACTAAAAAGTTGACAAAAAGATTGGGCTTGATAGTGCCTACGGCATTAGAGCGTTGGCTTAGCTGGGTGTGATGTGTCCTAGGTTCAGTGTCTCTTTGAGTGTGGTCTTATCAATGCGATGGGATATTTAATCAAATCATGGAACAATTCCTGCGCAGATTCTAGGCTAGGTAGATTAACATTGAAACCAAAATAGAATTTCCGGCAAGTGGGCGCGCATAGGTGTTGGAATTGTTGAAGACTCGTGTTTCACAGGGTGAGGATCGATATTGATCCTGAGTGTTTGCGGGTCGCCGTGATGGACGTCCATAACATAGCCTTCAGACATCAACATAAATATCAATACAAGGGAAACGACTCGGATGAGGCATGGAAACTCACTAGGGTGTCAATCCTAATGAAGTGAACTCGAAGAGATGCAACTACTAGCTCTACAAGCAAATCAAACGCACTAAAGCTAAGTAATCTGCCTATGTCCTTCTACACAGCTCTACAGTCATCACACCTGTTTACCATGCAAATCATATCGGATTTGCACGAAACTTGAAGGGAAGCTACAGGGGACTATCAGGAGCATATCCTATCACTGTCTCACAGCATTCTGGATGGGTACACGAATCGCAATCGTTCATCGCAAAGTACGCAAAAACAGTAAACAGATGATCCTAAAGGGTCGTATTTCGGTCCCTAAAGCCTCTCCTAGGGTCAAAACAACATAAAATACGCATATAAACACTCAAAACAACGATTTAAGGCCACAACGGTTGCGTTTGATACCTACACCGAATCTTGAATGCTTACACTTGAATGAAAGAGCACCGAATGCTTACACTTGAATGAAAGACCAGAGTAAGAAGAACACAATGCAATAAACAAAACTGAATTTGGATTACCGTAGCCACAATAGCGATGATTACAAGTTGGAGCCAAGAGGTCGCTCCTTGTGCGTACAGCAATAGTCACTTATCTTCAAAAATAATCCCCCTTTCCCACTAACCTTAGTGTATTATATACTTAGGGCTTTCTAAAGTGGCCGGCGGCCAACTTCTCATGGACCTTTACATACATCATTGGAAAAATTACATCTTTGACTTAAACTTGACATAGACGATTATCATTAGGCTTTTACAGGGTTTGATGTATTAAACATCGGAAAAATAATGTGACCACATCAAAACTTTGGCCGGCTGACCCAACGGGTGCCTTGGCTAGGTGGGCACTTGTATGTTGTTATCACCCCCAAACACTCCCCCCTTCCTAGCTCGTGTCGTCCCTTGACACAACCATTTGTAGTCTGGTCTTCTTGTTGATGAGACTCCCCCCTTCCTTGATTGAGTTATATTTGGCATGTTTTGCTTGTTCAAATGGGGTGCCCATTTGCCTTTGATTGATGAACATGTGTTCTTTGTGATTTGCATGTTGTGGACGATGCATTTGTGCATGTTGTTGCAAATCCTGCTTTACCTTTCCATTTGTGCAGTTGGCCGATGATACCTGCTTCTTTGGATACTTTGCCTCCTGGTGCAGTTGACTTTTTATTGGAGCTCATATCTCAAAATGTTTGAGACTTTGTCATGTGTGCATTGGCATTTCCAATTTGATTTTCTTTGCCACTTTGTCAATAGAGCTTTGTTGATATCTTTGAAGATAAGAGCTGCTCTTGTCGAAGTGTAGTTGAGAACAATGTGGCCCCACTTTATCTCTTTGAAGATCGTGTAACAAATTCTTTATTGGTTTCATGTGATGGAAGGAATATATACAATAGAATAGTGATGGGTGTTTCTAAATTAGGGTCTAGAACTTGAATGACCAAAGGGAAAAACCCAGTGGGAAAAAATGCCTTTGGTATACGCTCTTATTGGGGTTGAACACTTGGAAGTTGAGTACCTGTTCATGCAAGGTGAGTGCTTGGGAGAAATAAAGTAAGAGTGCGTAATGCAAGTGCCAATTATGGGACACTCTATATGCACACAAGAGTTCTTTCAAGAAAATCATGCGGTGTGAAAAATGAGTTGTTGGGTGCTTCAAGGAACAAATGTAGTACATGTGATATCCAAGGACATCTCAATAGCTTCCACATTTCAAAGAAGGGTTTTTGATGTTGAAGCTTCTCCACTCATTACTCACTATGCATAGTGCGTGAGTGTCTTTTGGACTCTCTTCTTCACTTTACCAAACTTAAAATACATAGACTTGGACTCTTATGCTCACCTATACCAGCATGAGCGACACAACATAAATATGCTCAACTCCTCCACCTTGAGCAGTACCTAGAATAGCTAAGACTCTTAAACCACAGAGAATATTACTTGAAGCTTTGGGAATAATGCCTTGCTCATTTAGTGGCTCAGCTGCTCGACTCTTGACTTTTATGCCATGTATTTTTAATGGCGACGTGGACTTACCTATTCATGGCTTGAAACCCAATGCCATAAGTTCTTGAGATTAAGGCCTCTATCATTGCTTTGGTCTTTGGATGCCACCATCTTTTCAAGTAAGTTAGCATACTTTGACTCCTCTAGCTTCTTTTGTTGCATGGGATGTTACGTAAGGAGGCAGCATTGTTGTACCTTTACTTTTTCTTCTTTGTGAGGAGCTTGAGTTTTCAATAGTGGTTTTGGGAGTTGCTCCCTTGACTTGATGGACACTAGGCTTTTGTATCCATACTTGGCTATTACCATTGTAAAATAGTCTCCATTGGCTCTTTGTTGTTGTTGATTGTCTTTGTGTGGGGTCCTTTGCTACTTGGTTGGTCTTAGTGGTTCTAGGTTGAGCAACTACTTTGGGTAACCATATTTGGGTGTTACCTTCATAGAATCCTTGTGCTTCAAGTAGCTTGACGGGAACCATTCTATTCTTTGTCTTCATTTGGCCTTGTTGGGTAGCTTGATAAATCTCTGACTTTGGTACCCATATTTGTTGTATTGTTTGCTTCTTTGAAGCTATTTTCTCTTGCTTCTTCTGGAGACTTTGCTGCGATGGAGATTTAGGTTGCAAAACCTTTTGTTTAGGGATCCATTGCATTGTTGAAGCTTTGGTTCTTGACGTAGAGGCTTTGCTTGAGCTTTGATGTGGGCTTGTCGAAGGTAAAACTGACTTGCGAGGATGATCTTCTTCAATGTTTAGTTTGGCCTTAGCTTTTTCTACTGCAGATGGTTGTGTCTTTTTTGTTGATGTCTCTTGGACCGTCTTTGTTGTTGTTGTTGATGATTTTTGTTGTTGCCCAAAGAAGATATTCTTCCAACTCTTTGTTAGGACTAGACTTTCTTTGATGTGATGTGAGTCAACTATGTTGAAGTTGTCTTTGAACTCCCCATGACTCAACTTGAGTATTGCCTCCGCTATGCCAAAACTTGGGATTGGTGTTTTGGCACTGATGTATACTCTTCCTCCACTTCTTTAATTGTTGGCTTTCCCATCATTATCCAACTACCATATGACATTATATTCTTAGTAGCATAAGGATAAATTGCGGCCGAACATGTAACCTTGAGCCCTGTTTGTCCGCATAAATTGAATTTGATCAATGTGGGATATTTTTCATCTTTGGCTTCTTCCTCATTCTTCCTTTGATCTTGAGTTTGTAGAACATCTGTTGATGTGGAGCTTTGAACATTTGATTCTTCCTGTACTTTCAACTCTGCATCATTTGAAGTTAGTTTCTTTGGAGTAGATGTTGTTGACTCTTCAAGTATGTCAGTGATGATATCTCCATATGGTTGTATTGCTCTCCTAGTTTGTGTTTGTGTAGCATCCTCCATGACATAGCTATTTGTCCCTCTATTTTCATTCTCACAAATCTCATTAGAATTTCTCAGCACTTCCAACATAAAACATGAAACTAGGTCGTAGTCTTCTTCATCACAAAACTTGGTTGGAGTTAGCTCATTTACACACACATCCAAGGTTGCCAATATTTGAGTCCATCCAAATGGCTCAAATAATTGCTCTGGAAAGGGTTCCGGTATGTAAGCTTCATCGTCCATTGATCTTTCTAGGATGCAATCCTCCTTCACTGAGCTTCCACACTTCGAAGAACCACACATCCAAAGTTCTTGTTTGGTTTGTAGCCACGCAGGTATCTCTTTCCCATTGACTATAGTAGAGTCAATTTCTTCTAAAGGAGTTATATTCACATCTCTATAGCTATGGTCTTTTATGCTTATTTTTGTGGTGATCTTTTTATGTCTCAAGTAGATATAGTCATAGCCCCAATCTTGAACCATCTAAAGTTGACGCATGAAAGGTCTTCCTAAAATGATATCAAATTTGTTCCCTTTTCCAAAATCTACTATTGCAAATGTATGTTCATATTCAATTCCACAAGAAGTCACAATAATTTGCTCTAGGATACCCAGAAGTTTTTTCGTGTATCCATCTGCAAGTTGCAGCTTCATTCTAGTTTTCCTAAGTGCTGGTCTACCCCATTTTTCCCAAATTTCTTTTGTGGCTATGGCTAATCCAACCCCACTATCAAGTATAGCCAATGTTTTAACTCCTTTGTATTCCACAGGTAAGGTGGTGTTTCCTTCTTCTCCTTCGCAATATTCCCCCACCTTGTTTATTAGCACATGTTTAGCGTTTGCACTTTCTTGTTGAGTTTTGTTTGATTATTCATTTGAGGGTAGATCTTGAAGAGGTATCTTTAATCCCATCTTCCCCAAATTGTTGCCTACTTCATCCCATACATGTGGTCTAATATTAAGCAGTTCAGATAGGGTAATGGTGCACTGTATTGGAGCTGACATCAACTCTTGCATACTCTTTGTATCCATCATCTTGGATATGGCTTTCCTCTGAGATGGCACCACTCTAGTCTCAAGGTCTTCAAGGACTCTGGTTTGCTTTCAATTGAAACTTTTGTCCCTGCATCTCCATTTAGAGATTGAGTGTCTCCCTGATAGACTTCATGCCCTGTATTGACCTCAGTTATGGGTGTAGATTGGAAAGTCGCACTTCCATCTTTTGCACTTCTAATTGCTTCCCACAATTCATTTGTCCATGGCTCATCTATCTCTGGGATAGGTGCCATTGAGTGGCATAAAATGGTAACCATCTTTTTGCAACATTTCTCAGCCTACTCAACGTCCTCTTCCTCATATGTGTATATATTTTTCTACGCTACTAAGTTATCTAGAGTAAATTCCCCCGCTTCGTTTAACCTTTGCGACGACACATACATTGTACTCTTCCCAAAAATGTCACCTTAGTCATATATTTATATTACCACCCTTTTCTTTTTGCTTTGTAAATAAAAGTAAGCATACAATAACCAACTATCTACCCCCAAACTTTCTTACCTCTTATGAATTAGTAGTAGAAAAATAATATATCCATCTTCCACCCCTTATAGATAAATTCCCATGGAAATCAACTCTCCACTTGTCTTTACCAAAGATTATGGTCCCTCTCTACAAGTCTTCTATGCCCCCTACATAGGTGGCCCAATATCTCTTAAGAATATACATATAGTTTCTCTCCTTTCAAAAAAGACTCCAATTGTATATTCTTTTCACAAGAAAATAATATTGGGACCTCCTCTATTTGTTTAAGCATCATAGCCTTTTGAAAAAGCATGATTCCCCTTGGATGCATACAAGCAAAGGGCCCATACAAGAAGACTTGGAAGCAAAAGGTTCCCTAGCCTTGTGGACCTTCCAAACCGAATTCCTTGGTGCATGGGCGTGAAGAATAGTCCAAATTCATATCAAACATGTTGAGAAGGTCAAATTTGCCTTTTGAAGCATGTCATTCCGAGCTACAGGTAAAAAGTTATGGTCAAAATAGTGTAAATCTGTCAGATTCGCAGCAAAAGGGAACTGTAAATCAAGTAAATCAAGAGAGTGAGATCTTATTTTTCCCCTACTCATCTTCTAGAAGAGCAATGAGTGTTCAAGGTCACTTGCATGTGATGGGACCAACCTAAAGATGCTTTCTAAATGCCAAGACAGACAAGTTGAGATACCCCGCAGGAGCCACCCGTAGAGCCTCATGGTGGGGCCCACCTACATTATGCACCCCTATGGAGCCTTCACGGTCTAAAATGATATTTTTGGTGAAAAAATAGTCCCTTTTATGTCCAATATTCAATGAGTGGTCAAAGGACACTTAATTAGGGCTAATCACTTACTCTAATTAAGTGTAGCATAATCCCACTCCTACACAACTATAAATAGCCCCCCTTGGAGAGACTCAAGGACACACACCTATATTTTCAACTTCATGTTGTTTCTTGATCAATAGTAGAGAAAACCCCAACTCTCCCTCTTTCACATCCTCCCTCCTAACCCTCCTCTTTTGGAGGAAGTGCAACTCTATTCTCCACTCTTTCCATTCTACAATCTTTTACTCCATCAACCCAATAAATCATTTGTAGCACCTCAATAACTTGTAAATACATCATGATCTCTCTCATGGTTATGTTAATGATCATGAAATCATCTTCAAAAATTTCAAGTGTCGCAATTCGTGATGCTTAGCCAGCGTGTGTCCTCCCCTTAAAAGGTGTGCGAGAAATCAAGTAAGTGTTCTATTCTCAATTTACCATTGGTTTGTTTCTCCACACTTATTCAATTGGTCTAAAGAAATTTCTCTCTCCAAATCTCTTTTGCTTCATTACATATGCATGTGGCTACCTCTCATGGTGATTTTTATTTGTGTCACGGCATTGCATAGATGGAGATGAGCTCTCTATGCAAAGTGTGTTAGTTTCATGTAAGTGATTCTCTTGTGTGTTTGAGAGGCAAGTCTTGTGCGCATGATTTTTTGATGAGTGCTTGAGAGAGGAAGAGTTTGGATGTATTATGGGTATTCTTATGGGGAGAAGGTGAATGCTATTCCATAAATTGCATATTTCATTTTGATGCACGGCATTGGGTTGCATAATCGTTGATGGTGTTCAAGTGTCCAAAGTGTATATAGAGTAAGGGGGTTTTCAAAGTGTGTTGCTTGAGTGGCTGAGTGCAAGTGTTATTTTGATTGGTTTCCTTCTCCACTCCCAAGAGAAGGTGGTGCCCCAAGTAGTGTGCGTACCTCTTTATGAACATTTTGTGAGGGTAGGCCCATTGGTTTGGGTTTAGAGGCCCCATTTCAAAAAGCTCGCCCTCATAAAGTGGTGCCCCCACTGAGGAACATATTTCCAAGTTACCTTCAAATTCTTTAGTGATGAACAATGGAGTTCCCATCTATCCATTTCATTTTGCACAACACATTAGAGTAAATGTTCACATAGATAGAAAAGTCTTTTTCCAGCAACGCATTGTTTTTATGTTTGGTGCAGAAAGACTTAGAGAAATACTGGCATCACCCAATCCAATTATACTTCCAATCATCAATTATGAAACTTCTTTTGATGTTCACGTTTTCATTTTGTTTTAAAGGCAGGAACAAGGAGTGGTGAAGGGGTGCTCAAGGGCCATATGAAGGAACGAGGTCTTCAAACCAACAACGAGGAGTAGCACATGAATCACGATCAAAATAATGAACCTTTTAGGTCTATTGCTCGGCAATCCATTCATATAATCATTGCAACTAAGTTTAGGTTTCAGTCTATCATAAGGAGGATATTTGGATCCACTCGCCTCAATGAAATCAATGCTTCAATTAATCCATTTATTCTACCTATGATAAAGTACGAATTAACAATGGATGTGTACATCTTCATTTTAATGTAATCAGATATATAGTGTCAATAATATTGTGCGGCCTGTAAGAGAAAAGTTTCTTTAAAAAAAGAGATTTAAAAAATTCTAAACAAAATGTCAAGTTCTTTTCCCACGTTCTATGCAAGAAGTGGGGAAGATGCGCAAGAGTTTCTTGACAACTTGGAGATGGCACATCTCATATCCGGGACAGATGAAGAGGAAGTAAAGCTACGAGCCTTCCCATTGGTTCTAAAAGCAGAAGCTAAAGAATGGTATGAGACTTTGCAACCCCAAATCAAATCCAATGGGGAGAGACTGCGAGCAAGCTTCCTCTCCAAGTTCGGGCAAGGTGATACTTCTGAAGGACTATGGAAATGTCTTATTGGACATAAGCAGGTATCACTTGAAGAATATCCCTCTTATGAAGCAACCTTTGTCAATCTATGGGGTAGGTGGGAGGCTACATTAGAAAATCATGGTGGTGCACCTAACTTTCTAAAAAAAGAGAGATTCATGGTTGGCTTGTATCCACTTTTAAAGGCTAAGGTAGAGCTAAAATTCCCATCCACCTTGGAAGAAGCACGTGAGGTAGCCATCATCAAGTTTAGAAAACTGCACTTCCAAGCACATAGAGCAAGGGGTTTGAATGAAGTGAGTGAGAGGGAGTCTTCACAAACCATGGAAGCACCAATTAGGGCCCCTCTTGCACAATCTTCACAAATAGGAGATAACTCTCAACAAGAGGTTTTACAAAGGCTAACTCAACAGCTTGAGAACCTCACTCTGAATCTAGTACAGGGCCTACCTCAACAACGACAACCAAGAGAAGGGAATCGCAATCAACGAAGACAAGCTCAAGAGTTGCGATGTTGGAATTGCAATGAAATGGGCCATGGCATGTACAATTGTCCACATCCAAGGCGACTTCCGAGAGACATATATCCCCCTAGACCGCCTCCTCTCACTGTGCAGCAAGAACAAGCTCAAGGCCCAGAAATCCTTCGTCGACCACCACCACCAGCAAATATACCTCCCGTCCCACATGAGGAGGAAGAAAGAGGAGTCAACATCATCAAGCTAGAAGAGGTAATAGATGAGCATACTCTAAACTTTGATGTTATGCCGGCAGAAAAACGCACAAGAGCACAGGATAAGGATGAAGACATGAGAAGTGAAGGAACAAATTCAGCCAGAAGGGACAAGAAGAAGAAGTCAAAGATGGAAGAAGCTGAAAGTAGCAGGAAGAAAAGATCAAGGCGAAGGGAAATTGGTATCAACGACTTCCCATTGGGAAAGGAGCTAGAGCCCTACAACATCCTGGAGGATTTACAAACCCAAAAGCCAAACATTTCATGGCCTCAACTTCTACACCTATCAGCCAAAGTAAGAAGGCAATGGCCAAAGTTGGTAAGTACAAGAATTCCAAAAAAGAAAGCAAATCTTTCCATTAAGGTTGTGGCCTCAAAGCTACAAAAAGATGTGGAACCCATTGTGGATGCTTACATAAGGGGTAAAAAGGTGTCTAATGTATATGTTGATGGTGGAGCTCAAATGTGTGTGATCACGGAAAAATCAATGAACAGGTTAGGGCTTGAAATTACAAAGTCCTCTAATTGTCAAGCTAGGCTAGCCAACAACTCAAGTGTGAAGTGTTTGGGGATCATTGAAAATGTAAAAGTCTCGGTATGTAACATAGATGCACGAGTGGATATGTATGTCATGCCAGCTAAGGGGAAGGGCTATCCCATCATCCTAGGGAGACCTTGGCTCATTGCTGTGAATGCAGATCAAAAATGGGGAAGTGGTTGTTTGAATCTTAAGAAGGGTCAACCGGTGGTGTATGATTGGCGAGAAGGAAATCAACTAGATATCAACTATGAAACCACGGCAGATGAAGAGAGCGAGGAGGAGAGTCCTTACTCAAGTGATGAGGAAGCATCAACCAGTGCATCAACCAGTGAAGAGGAGTCTTCTTTGGAGGTAATGGGAATTGTACTCAACGCCAACACCCAAGATGTTTCTGTAGAAGAAAAGCCAACAGACAATCACACATGAGGGGATGAAAGATGCCACCACCTTGAAGAAGGATTTGAGAAGATGCTTGCAAAAGATCTTACTTGTGAGGAGAAGAGGTCCTACATCAATATGTTAAGGAGGTATCCCAATTTGTTTATCACTGACTACTCACAAACAAGAGGTGTAGATGTAATAGAGCATCGAATTGAATTGAAACCAGGGACCAAACCTGTGGCTCAAAAGTTAAGGCGACTAGGATCTGTGCAACAAAAGGCTCTCCTACAAGAAGTGAATCGACTCTTGAAGGCTGGCTTCATCTATCCAGTATCCAACTCCGAATGGGTATCACCTATTGTAGTCACTCCCAAGAAGAATGGTAAGTGGAGGGTCTGCGTGGATTACAAACCCCTCAACGCTGCGACAAAGAGGGACCACTTCCCTCTCCCTTTCCAAGATGAAATTTTGAATGAAGTAGCAGGTCACGAATGCTACACTGTGTGTGATGGGTATTCAGGATATTTTCAAATTAGAATAGCAGAAGAGGACCAACCAAAAACCACCTTCATCACACCTTGGGGATGTTTTGCATTCAGAGTAATGCCTTTTGGGCTCACCAATGCTCCTAGCACCTTCATGAGATTCACAATATTTGTATTTCAGCCATTCTTTGGAAAATCCATAAGAGTCTTTATGGATGATTTCTGTATTTATAGTTGTAGATCACTTCATTGCCAAAAGGTTGAAGAGGGGCTTAAGAGGCTCCATCAATTTGGGGGACAACTCAACCCAGAGAAGTGTCATATCGGTGAATCTCAGGTGGTTTTGCTAGGCCATGTGGTTTCTTCACAAGGAATTCAAGTGGATCCCTCTAAAGTAGAGGCCCTTTTGTCATTATCTCCACCAACAACAACTAAGGAGCTAATGACCTTCAACCACAAAGTGAGGTACATGTCTCGCTTCATCCATCTCCTAGCAGAAGCCATCGCCCCTTTGCATAGGTTGGCAAGCCAATCTACATTTGAATGGGGGAGGGAACATGAAAAATGTTTTGAGGAAGTGAAGGGCATTCTTAGCTCTCTCCCAATCCTAATGCCACCAGATCCAAAGGAGACCTACTATGTCACTCCAAGTGTAGGTTTCGAAGCAATTGGTGTTGTTTTGATGCAAAAAGATCCTAAAACATCATACATGAGGCCGATCTATTTTGCAAGCAAGGTGATGACTCCAGCCGAGAAGGGATACACTGAAATGGAGAAAGTGGTCTTTGCAATCTTGTTTGCGGTAAGGAAGTTTCGATCGTATCTTCTCCCTGTGCCATTTGGTTTTCTCACCTTAGAGCACAATCTACCATATGTAGTACAACACATGAGCCTCTCATCTAGAATAGCAAAGTGGGTGCTTGAACTCCAAGAATTTGAATACACTTTCCTTGTAGAAGATAGCACAAGAGCAGGACTTGCAGACATTCTCATCTACAAAGTGAGAGAAAGGGAAGGATCGCGACTACAAAGAGATGAAGGCTCAAAACAGTTCAAAGTAAAGGAGATTGATAATGCCCATACTTTATGCTTTGACGGAGCTTATCGACGCCAACAAGACAAAGCAGCAGGGGGAATCATCATTTTGAACCCACAAAAGGAGGTAATGGTTAGAAAAGGTATCACTCTACCCAGTGTTCACTCTAACAATGAGGCTGAGTATGCTGCTCTAACCCTTGGGTTAGAAGAATGCAAAGAATTAGGCATACAAAGACTTATTATAAAAGGTGATTCTTTGCTAGTGGTCAGGCAAATCCAAGGGACTTGGAGGTGCAAGAATCGTACATTGTTTGAATGGCTTAGTAGTGTAAGAGCTTTGATGAAGGGTTTTAAAGCAACACATGTACAACACATTGTGAGAACTCATAACAAGGAAGCAGACTTACTCGCAAATGAAAAGCTTCAATAGGCGGTAGGAGGTGTGAAACTATATGAACCCAAATATCAAGGTCAAGAGGAGCTAAAAGACATTATCTTCTTTCTACAAGCAGGTGAGTGTCCCAAACACTTAGACAAGGTGCAAAGACATAGACTAGTTAAGAAGGCTACACCTTACCAGTTGATCGGGGATGATTTATATCACAAAGGGAAAGATTTGGTCTTGAGGAGAGTACCAGGTGTGCAAGAGATAGAGAAAATTCTTCTTTCATGTCATGATGATGTCTGTGGTGGTCACTTTTCTCAAGATATTACAAGTAGGAAGATTTTACAAGCAGGGTTTATTTGGCCGAGCTTACATCGTGATGTCCAATATTGGTGTAAGGCATGTAAGCCATGCCAAATTGCTGGGGATAGACGACTAACATATGAGCCTCAAGTTCCAATAATATCTTATGGCCCTTTTGAAAAATGGGGTGTGGATGCAATAGGTCCCCTACCTCGTACTTCTACAGGGAAGGTTTTCATCATCATGGGTGTTGACTACATGACACGATGGGCGGAAGCAACAAGCACAACCCGAATCACAGCTGAAGAGGTATCAAAGTTTATTTTTGATCATATTTGTAGTAGGTTTGGAACACCCCTAGAAATCTTATCAGATCGAGGCCCAGGTTTTAGGGCTGACCTTCTGAATGATCTCTTGAGGAGGTTAAAAGTGAAACACCCACATTCCACACCCTACTATCCTCAATGCAATGGATTGGTGGAAAAAGTGAATGGAATGATATGTAAGATCATTTCTAAGCAGGTTGTGGACCGGCCTAATGATTGGGATCGCCATTTGACGGCTGCTCTTTGGGCGTATAGGACATCTTTCAAGGTATCTACCCAATCCACCCCTTTTCATCTAGTTTATGGACAGGAGGCACTTCTCCCCATTGAGGTAGAGCTCTCAAGCTTGCGCGTTCTTGCAAGAGTGGCAAAAAAACCAAAAGAGGTTCTACATGAAAGGATCTTAGATCTCCAACGACTTGAGCTAGATAGAGAAGAGTCCATTGATCACTACATCACCAAAGCGACAAGCCAAAGGGATAAAATCAACAAGAAGCTCAAGGGGAAAGGATTGAAGGAAGGTATGTTGGTTCTTCGCTATGATAACCGACTTGATACTCGACTTGAGAAAAAGTTTTTGCAAAGATGGGAGGGACCTTTCATGATAAAAACAAAGTTTGGGAATGGTAGTTATAGATTAGCAGATTTATCAGGAAAACTCCACAAGACCAGAGTCAATGGATGGAGATTAAAGCCCTACTTTCAACGTATCAATCCGTTGATAGATAGTCATCTGCCTACATCGTCTAAGCTCCAAATTGGCATGGCTCCCTTTGGCTTGGCAAATGCTCCACCTATTTTTAAAGCTTTGATGTGCAAAGAAGAACCAGCCTTGGAATCTGAACATACCCAAGGCAACCCTCCCATCTCCGATTTATGGGATTGAGGTAATGAAAAGCAGGTCTAATGGAGTAAAAGAGTGCATGACACTCCTCCTATTGAAAAAAAAAAAAGAAAAGGAAAAAATGACCAAAAAAAAGAGAAAAAAAAAAGAAGAAAAAAAAGCAACACCGTCCTCCTAAAGATATGAATATCTTTAGGCTTGGGGGAGGGCTAATATGAGTGGCATAAAATGGTAACCATCTTTTTGCAACATTTCTCAGCCTACTCAACGTCCTCTTCCTCATATGTGTATATATTTTTCTACGCTACTAAGTTATCTAGAGTAAATTCCCCCCGCTTCGTTTAACCTTTGCGACGACACATACATTGTACTCTTCCCAAAAAATGTCACCTTAGTCATATATTTATATTACCACCCTTTTCTTTTTGCTTTGTAAATAAAAGTAAGCATACAATAACAAACTATCTACCCCCAAACTTTCTTACCTCTTGTGAATTAGTAGTAGAAAAATAATATATCCATCTTCCACCCCTTATAGATAAATTCCCATGGAAATCAACTCTCCACTTGTCTTTACCAAAGATTATGGTCCCTCTCTACAAGTCTTCTATGCCCCCTACATAGGTGGCCCAATATCTCTTAAGAATATACATATAGTTTCTCTCCTTTCAAAAAAGACTCCAATTGTATATTCTTTTCACAAGCAAATAATATTGGGCCCTCCTCTATTTGTTTAAGCATCATAGCCTTTTGAAAAAGCATGATTCCCCTTGGATGCATACAAGCAAAGGGCCCATACAAGAAGACTTGGAAGCAAAAGGTTCCCTAGCCTAGTGTGGACCTTCCAAACCGAATTCCTTGGTGCATGGGCGTGAACAATAGTCCAAATTCATATCAAACATGTTGAGAAGGTCAAATTTGCCTTTTGAAGCATGTCATTCCGAGCTACAGGTAAAAAGTTATGGTCAAAATAGTGTAAATCTGTCAGATTCGCAGCAAAAGGGAACTGTAAATCAAGTAAATCAAGAGAGTGAGATCTTATTTTTCCCCTACTCATCTTCTAGAAGAGCAATGAGTGTTCAAGGTCACTTGCATGTGATGGGACCAACCTGAAGATGCTTTCTAAATGCCAAGACAGACAAGTTGAGATACCCCGCAGGAGCCACCCGTAGGGCCTCATGGTGGGGCCCACCTACATTATGCACCCCTATGGAGCCTTCACGGTCTAAAATGATATTTTTGGTAAAAAAATAGTCCCTTTTAATGCCAATATTCAATGAGTGGTCAAAGGACACTTAATTAGGGCTAATCACTTACTCTAATTAAGTGTAGCATAATCCCACTCCGACACAACTATAAATAGCCCCCCTTGGAGAGACTCAAGGACACACACCTATATTTTTAATTTCATGTTGTTTCTTGATCAATAGTAGAGAAAACCCCAACTCTCCCTCTTTCACATCCTCCCTCCTAACCCTCCTCTTTTGGAGGAAGTGCAACTCTATTCTCCACTCTTTCCATTCTACAATCTCTTACTCCATCAACCCAATAAATCATTTGTAGCACCTCAATAACTTGTAAATACATCATGATCTCTCTCATGGTTATGTTAATGATCATGAAATCATCTTCAAAACTTTCAAGTGTCGCAATTCGTGATGGTTAGCCAACGTCTGTCCTCCCCTTAAAAGGTGTGCGAGAAATCAAGTAAGTGTTCTATTCTCAATTTACCATTGGTTTGTTTCTCCACACTTATTCAATTGGTCTAAAGAAATTTCTCACTCCAAATCTCTTTTGCTTCATTACATATGCATGTGGCTACCTCTCATGGTGATTTTTATTTGTGTCACGGCATTGCATAGATGGAGATGAGCTCTCTATGCAAAGTGTGTTAGTTTCATGTAAGTGATTCTCTTGTGTGTTTGAGAGGCAAGTCTTGTGCGCATGATTTTTTGATGAGTGCTTGAGAGAGGAAGAGTTTGGATGTATTATGGGTATTCTTATGGGGAGAAGGTGAATGCTATTCCACAAATTGCATATTTCATTTTGATGCACGGCATTGGGTTGCATAATCGTTGATGGTGTTCAAGTGTCCAAAGTGTATATAGAGTAAGGGGGTTTTCAAAGTGTGTTGCTTGAGTGGATGAGTGCAAGTGTTATTTTGATTGGTTTCCTTCTCCACTCCCAAGAGAAGGTGGTGCCCCAAGTAGTGTGCGTACCTCTTTATGAACATTTTGTGAGGGTAGGCCCATTGGTTTGGGTTTAGAGGCCCCATTTCAAAAAGCTCGCCCTCACCATAAATTGTGATCTTGACCTTGCATCATTAGTGGTGTTGGCCACTACTTGATCATCTAGTTGAATTTCTAGGTTGTTGGTTTCTTGTGTTGCAGTTTTTGCTTGCACATCCTTTTGTGATTCTAGCTCAATGTTTCTTTGAGTTAATGTTTCAACAACCTTTGCCTTACGCATTTCAAATCCAACACTTTTTGGTTTTGTTTCTAGAGGTGGAAGTGGTGCTTCAGGCTCCATCATTGCCTATGTAGTTTTTACCAATTCCTTACACATTTTCAAGCTCTCAGTCTCTACCTCAGCATGAGGATATTTCATCCCTCGTTGCTCTAGGGTTTGGTTGGGTTTCAATCTAGCCTCATATGCTTCGAGTGCAACATCTAATGGCTCTAGGACTTTGTCTACCAACACAGATCCTCCGGAAGACGCCTTCCTTGGTTTCTTATCGCTCACCACCGTTTTGTTTTTCCGTTCTTGTTTTAACTTGTCTTTTGTCTCTTGTAATTCTGTTTGTAGTGCAGTTTGATTTGTAATTGTTTTTGCTTTAATTCTATCTCTTTTGGCTTTCCAGGATTTTCTCCCAGTCCTCACTGACACACTAGTTGTTTCCCCTTGTTTGGGTTGTTGATCTTTCTTCTCATTAGCTTGGACGTGAGCATTTTCTTTTGCTTGGGCTCTAGTTACTACCTTCACAGGAATTTTGGGTTTTGCCTCTGATCCACTTGGAGAAGGTAACACTCCCACAACATTCACAGTTGTTTTCCCCTGTTTGTTTGGGTGTTTTGGACAATTAGGAACAACGTGTGTAATGGCACACTCCAAACAATATCCGATTATCTCTACACGAGAACAATTCTTGGCCCAATGATTACCTCCACACTTGTAGCATGATCCATCTTGTTGAGTCACTGGTGGCACAATTGATGGTTGTTCTTGCTTAGCTAGAATGGTCTTTCGTCTAGGCTCTTGATTGGCTATGAACATCAGAGTGTCCTCATTCAATGAATAGAGTTTTCTCATAGGTTCTTGCCCTAGCCTAGGTTGTGATACCTCAGCTCTTTGTAAAGCCCTTGATACAACCCTATTTTGAAATAATGGATGATTTGGTAATGGAATTTGTTTTTCTATTTGATGTCCAAATAGTATCCCCCTCGTGTAGGTTTGATTATAGTAGCACTCACTCATCTCATGATTGGTCCATTTTTGCTTAATGGCACACCATTTTTATTCGTTGTGCTACTTGCGCTGCTAGCTCATTTAGATTGGTCATTAATTGAGACATAACCACTTGCCTTGTGTTGGTTTCACTAGATGCTAAAGGAGCATTATCCAGAGTGATCTTTGTATCACCAATTTCCTTGCCATAGGCTTTACAATTGTCAACTAGGTATAACGCTTCTCTCGTGACTTGTTCAAAGGAAGTACATCCTTTTAAGTGCAAATCTTTCTTGAGAGTTTCATTTTTCAAACCCTCTATGAAGAGAATTGATAATCTTTCATCCTATGGTAACTCACGTTCCGGACATCTCTCTATATATTGTTTGAAGCGTAGCGATGCTTCCTTCACTCTCTCATCTTCTTTTTGCTTAAATGCACAGATTTGGGACACTGTGTTATGCTTGATTCCCCTTTTAGAGAACTCCACAAAAAATTCTTGCAACAGTTGTTCAACATTTGAGAAGGCATTTTCGTCCAACGGTTGGAACCAATTCAATGCTATCCCTTCCAAGGTTAAGCCAAATCCCTCATACTGTGTATGAAAATAAAATACTTGTTCGGCTCTTAACACTTGTTTGAACAAGGATGCATGTGCATATGGATCCCTTAATCAATCATACTTCTTCTTGACGCATTTGGCCAATTGATATGGTCTCATTGGTTCTGGTTCAACCATGTATCTTAGCGTGTTGGGGTCTCTCACAAAGACATCCCTCGTTCCTTCTTCTCGTCTTGGAGCAAATCCTGGTGGAATCCCCTTTGAGACATGTTTTGGAAATGTTGATGGATTTGTAAGTCTAATTGGTGGTCTCTTGGTTCCACTCAATGAGGTAGGAGCTACACTCCCGTGAATAGCTATTTTGGATGTTTGAGGTCCATTTGATTCCATAGTTTCAATGTTAGCTTCTTGCAAATCAGTCTCAAAAAGCCCTTGTACGCTTACACTCGGTTGAAAGTAGTAAGTAGAGATTGGAGTACCCATGTATGTATATCTTTCTAGGCTCAATTGGGCTGATAAGTTTGTACTCTCGTCCATACTTATCTACCATTAGAACTTGCACTCCTTGGTCATCTGTGTATGTGAAGGCATAGAGGTTCTTGTAGTCTGTCAACTCTTCAATGATGGAATTTAAACATCTATAGAAGTTGTTTTGATCCCTAATAGGTAACCTATAAAGGCCATCATAAGTGCAATCCATTAGAACTCTCATGGCTTCATTGGTTTTGATGAACCTCACGTTGGGTTTGTTGATTAGAGGATGCTTCTCCTCTAAGTCTCCCGCAATTTCCACTTTTGCTCTTCCAAACTCCCGCATTTTAGTTGATTGGTTTGGCTTCCAGTGAGCTACATGATCACTTGACAAATATCCATGAGCCATGCCTTGAGGTTTGGCTTGATGATTGATAAGCCTCATGGTCTTGTCTCAACCCTCATAGGTGTTGCAGTATTTCTGGCTGTTTGTGTAGGTGGCATAGCTCTGAGTTGAGTGGAAAACCCTAATGATGGATGATTTGTCATGTTTAAGCCTCACTTAATACTCTCAAGATGGTCCTTGATAAGAACACCTTGGCTTAGTGCACACAATCCCTTTTTGCTCCTGGTCAAGTTTCTAAAAAGTCAGGCTTTGGTGCCCCACTGACCTTTGGATACTGGTTTTGGGTACCCTAAAAGTTTGTAAATGGGAATCCTAGCAAATTTCACTCTAAAATAAAAACCAGTCAAGGGTAGCTTCCTTATCTCACAAGCTTTCTTCCTAGCTATAGGAGAACAGTTTGGAGTTGTGTGTCAAAAGTTAGAGCAGTTTTGGTAAACTGCACTTGAAACAACACTCAAAACAGTTTCAGGATCAGGACACAAAGAGATTTCGTGCTTGTATCTTGGCTTCCAGAGGGTATTTTTCACTCAAACTTGAGATTTGGGATGTACTCAAGTAGATCTACAAACTTATGAAGTCAATTACCCTCACTATGTAGAGGTACACCGATCGCGATCGTTGACCCCATGTCACAGATTTGGAAGATTTTTGCACAGTAGCTAGTCCTTGATGTCTTGATACCAAGTGTCTTTGTATTTTTGAATTTAGAGATGTTTTGACCAATGAAAACCCAAATCCCAGGCGGTTTTTTGGTTATTGGTCTGATTGTGTAACTGGGACTTTTGACCACTTTCTTTTGCTTTTTTGACCTTGCTCCTTTTGGAAAATATGTTGCACTAGATGTCAGCTACCTACTCACCAAGTCTCAACTCAAAATGTCACTGGGGTACACTGATCGCGATCGTAGTTCTAGCTCCTTTTCAAGTGAAACTTGTGGATATGGTAGACAATGATGTGTACAGTCTACTCCTCAAATATTTTTGAATTTGGACAAGAAAAAGTCAAGTTTTTACCAGATCTGGCTCTACTACAGTGGTTTTCTGACTGTCTGCTGTTTTTGGCTATTTTGGTGACTTTTTTTGAATTTTGACATCTCCTGGTATCTTATATAACCTAGGTGTATGTGTGGGTCAAATCTGGATCAGATCTAGGACTGAGGTACACCGATCGCGATCGTAGTTTGGAGCCCAAATTGGATGAAACTTCACCAGCTTGTTCACTAGGCTATTTTAAGACTACCTGCCAGACACTTTTGTATTTGAACTCAAAAAAGTCAAGAATTTACAGTTTCTTAGTCTGAAGTGCCTGATTTTCCAATTTTATCAGGTTTGATTGATTTTGATGTTTGATTTGGGATTTGAGAGATACCTAGGCTTGTCCTATGCACAGACTATCCCTCTGCATGGTTTCTTCCCAGTTTTGATGTGTTTTGGTCTACTGAAAGTCAATTTCTATGCCAGTTTAGCAGTTTTTGACTTGGATCTGTATTCCGTGGTTTTGACCAATTTTTTGTGGTTTTTGACCCTAGGTCCTTTAGACTTTTATGTTTGTATATCCTTGAAGAGTCTACTCATCAAATCTGGTACAAATATGAGGTCAACCAAATTTGGCATGCTTGTAGACACTGATGTTTTAAGGCTATCCCCCAAGTCTTTTTGCATTTGGATCACCAAAAGTCAAGATTTTATAGTTTTTGGGTCTGTCAGGCTAGTTTTACCCAAGTGGATTGATTTCCTTGATTTTTGACGTTTTTGGGTGTGGTTGCTTTAGACAAACTTGTTTAGAATCTTATCAGGAAGGCACATGTCAAATCTTGTACAATTCTGACACTGAGGTACACCGATCGCGATCGTAGTACCAGAGCCAAATCTGATGAAATTTTACAGGCTCTCTCTGACAAGTATTTCCCAGTGTTTGGTGCTACCACTTTGTGATTTGAATCAATTTTAGCTCTGTTTGGTTAGATTTTCTAATTCCAGAGTCTTATGGCCCTTTTGCCAAAGTTATGGTTTTCTGGTGTTTTTGACTCTATCTTTTGCCCCAAATCTAACTGGAATGTGATTTACTTATCCTACTCCTAAGTACAGAAATGAAAGAACATGAGACAATGAATGAAACAAAACAAACAGGATAAAAAATGGATGATGGATCAGTACTCAATCAATACAAAGGAATTTGAAGAGAAAAAATGCTTAAAGCAACCTCAATCACAACTCCCTATATCTCTCAAGAGTAGATCTAGCCAGTCCACCGAGACCCTAGACTCCACTAAGCACTAAACCCCTGTCTAGATGCTTCACTCAAATGTAAATGGAATGGAAATTATATTTTGGAACAATAAGAAAACTCTGAATACGCACTCGGTCACTCATCACCTAAGATTCATTCCCCAACAACGACGCCAATGTTTGCGGGTCACCACGGCGGACGTCCATAGCATAGCCTTCAGGCATCAACATAAATATCAATACTAGGGAAGCGACTCGGATGAGGCATGGAAACTCACTAGGGTGTCAATCCTAATGAAGTGAACTCGAAGAGATGCAACTACTAACTCTACAAGCAAACCAAACGCACTAAAGCCAAGTAACTGCCTATGTCCTTCTACACAGCTCTACAGTCATCACGCCTGTTTACCATGCAAATCATATCGGATTCGCACGAAACTTGAAGGGAAGCTACATGGGACTATCAGGAGCATATCGTATAATTGTCACAGCATTCTGGATGGGTACACGGATCGCGATCGTTCGTCCCAAAGTATGCAAAAACAGTAAACGGATGATCCTAAAGGGTCGTTTTTGGGTCCCTAAAGCCTCTCCTAGGGTCAAAACAACATAAAATACGCACATAAACACTCAAAACAGCGATCAAGGCCACAATGGTTGCGTTTGATACCTACACCGAATCTTGAATGCTTACACTTGAATGAAAGAGCAGAGTAAGAAGAACACAATGCAATAAACAAAACTGAATTTGGATTACCGTAGCCACAATAGCGATGATTACAAGTTGGAGCCAAGAGGTCGCTCCTTGTGCGTACAGCAATAGTCACTTATCTTCAAAAATAATCCCCCTTTCCCACTAACCTTAGTGTATTATATACCTAGGGCTTTCTAAAGTGGCCGGCGTCAACTTCTCATAGACCTTTACATACATCATTGGAAAAATTACATCTTTGACTTAGACTTGACATAGACGATTGTCATTAGGCTTTTACAGGGTTTGATGTATTAAACATCGGAAAAATAATGTGACCACATCAAAACTTTGGCCAGCTGACCCAACGGGCGCTTTGGCTAGGTGGGCACTTGTATGTTGTTATCACCTCCAAACACTGAGGGAGAGAGTGAACAACGTAGCAGTGTTCCATTACAGACGTCCATAGCATTCTGTTTAGCTTTGAGGGGAGGGAGATGCCTGGGCAAAGAGTGCATGAGAATGCGAAAATTTTGGGGTGTCTTCTATAAATTGACACATGTTCTTGTGAGAGAGACAGAAAGCATGGCTACGCGCACGCGAGAGAGAGAGAGAGAGAGAGAGAGAGAGAGAGAGAGAGAGAGAGAGAGAGAGAGAGAGAGAGAGAGAGAGAGAGAGAGAGAGAGAGAGAGAGAGAGAGATAATTGCCTCGGCCCCTTGGAAGAACTAATCGCAAAAGAGAGATTAAGGGGGAGAGGGACTTTTAAGCAAGGAAAAGAATGGAAACCATCACCCGGGTGTAGCAGGTCTCCGCCTGTCGATTCTTGTCCCTCTCCTCCACTGTAAGCACGTCCATTGTAGATTTTGCATCCCTATCAAGTTTGTTGAGGTCCTACAGCAAGCGCATATGCACGTCCATCACCTTGGTGGCATGATCAGCGTAGCGTTTCACCTCTCAAGCCACCACTACAATTATGCAAAACACAAAATTAAGATGCTCATGGTCATCACGATTTACACCACAACTAATGAGATTACTAGCGATATGGTCCCAGAAGATGACGGCAGAGCTTGTGAGGCGGTCACGGACTCACGGAGCTGGCAGAACTTCGCATTGGAGGAGGCTACAGAGGAGTAACAGCCTACAGGTGACGAGGCCCTGCACGGTGTCTTACTGGAGGCAGCAGATCGAGTACGACGTATGACAGTACTGGCCTTCGAGCCCCTTTGAGACTGATTGCATTGCGACACACCCCTAGATTGAGTGGTAGACATGGGAACAACAGAACATGCACCTCAAACACGCGAGAGAATCTCTCCAAAATGGCGCACTCGTATTATAAAGATTTTCCTCTCGCTAACCTTTTACAAAGATTAGCGAGATAAAGACAAACCGGACACCCTGGTCATGGAGGTTGCACGAGAAAAGAGGAGCCAGACTCTAATTTCGAGCACATTCAATAATATAATCTTGGAAAAAATCTTATCTCAATATCTTTTGAGAGAAAACATGACATTGTCATCCACTCACTGTCACTCCTAACTTTCTAATGAGTGCTCACTACAGCACTCACCAATCAAAAAAATTCGTTCTTTATTTTATTTTTTAAAATACATATGAGATTTTTCACTAAGAAAAGGGAACACATCACTATGGCCTTAGCCCTTTGGGCATGCCAAAAAGCAAACAAAGATTCATCTCACCCTTCTTTTTCTCGGCTGAGTGCAAGAAGGGATTATACATACACATTCACTTTTTTTTTGGGAAACAATTGGCAAACCATCACACACGGATATTTTTTTTTTCTCTTCACCATCTCTAAGCAAGAGCGCGCGTGCACACACACACACACACACACACACACTCCATGAAGACGACATTAATCTCGTGCATGCAACCCTCAACTCCGAATCACAATTTTCAGCTGATCAATCTAAGTATTAATTCCCTCCCTCATGATGGAGACGAACGGTGCAAGTAACCCTTCCGATTGGACCACTAATTCACCTCTCCTGGCATTGACCTTGGAGCAACAAGTCTTCTTGCTGCAACAAGAATTAGATGTTGCGAATCAACACCTTGCGATAAATGATCAGAAACGAGCACGTGAAGACAACACAACAAAGATGAACGTATGATCAAAATTTTGAAGGCCGCTTTCGAAGCTCAACAATCTAGCAAAGAGACAAAGATAAGTAAAAAATCTTTCACGTTTTTTAAGTTCGATGGTCGCAAAATTGGTAAAACAGTGCTTACTTGGTTAACGCAATTCAACGATTATTTTGCTGGCAAATATTTCACTGAAAAAGATAAAATTAAATGTGCTACTAATCACCTTTCTGGTCAAGCTTCACTCTGGTGGAGCATGCTTCGGAAAACGACAGAACGACCATAAACTTGGGACAATTTTCAAAAAAACGGGTCAAAGATTCCTTCCTATGCTCGTCATTCTTGGGCCAAATTCTCTTGGATGCAAGAAGACACCATCTCCCGTTACACCAACCGCTTCTGGGAATGTCTTCTACTTCTCCGTATGGTAGAAGAAGTGCCTGTAGACTCTCTCCAATGCAAATATGAATATGGCCTTCCCAATGGTATACAACCAAAACTCAATGCTCTCAAACCGGCGTCTCTTTATGTAGCTATATCCTTGGCCTACGATGCGGAGAAAGAAATCAACTCTATCGTCCATGAAGTGCGCAACATGCGCAACCCCAACCATCCCAATTTTCAACCTCGCAATCAGTGGGGTAACAACAACCGAAACCAAAATTGCAATGGTAATAATTTCAACAGGTATACTTCAAACCCTTGCACAAATAATTACACACAAAACCTTCCACTTCGTGTTCCTAGGCCTTTGCAGACGGGAGAATTGGGCAGGTGCTCTTCACTTCGGATAAGTGAACACTATGTTTAACCTACATGTACGCATCTACTTTGGTTTTGTTTCTTTTGGTTTGGTTTTCTACGTAGGATGCATACACTATGTTTGCTCTTCCGAGAAATGAGAAGGTCATGTAAGAGCCAAGAATTTTGGGTCGTTGTGTCCAAAATACCTTTTTTGCATTATGCAATTATTGTAGGGTTTATTTGACACATGTTGTCACATGGGATACAACATGGTCTAGGGACTCAAGGAGTTTGGTTTAGCCAGTGTGGAGCAAGGCTAATGAGGTTCCCTCTCACTCTCGTCATATAGTGCTTGTAGTTATCCACACACAAGTATATCTTGTCTTCAAGGATGTTTTTTTAGACATCCTTACATGAGATATATTCCACATGTGGAGAATATGAGTCTCTGGGACTGACATTGGCGCCCACTATTTCAAGTATGTGTCACGACAAAGTCTCTAGGTGCTGGTCAAATCTGTTTTCTAAACCATTTTCAACACGACGTATCGGGAGCAATTTTGGTGGCCAAAAATTGTCGAATACTTAGAATGATTTGTTAAGGTACAAGTGCAGCTAAACAACATTCCAAATGGTTTTTTATGCATACAGCAAGTCTATGAGTTGTTAATGAACATGTTTCATTGTTTGTACCTAGAAGTGATTATTGTTTCACCTTCTATTATAGTTCAAACGTTTCAGCAAGGTTTGCAAATGATTGCAGCTGAAAGTATTTAGTTTCTTTTTAGAACTATTTAAATTCCTCTTTAATGTGTGCTAGGAGCATCACATTCGCCATAAGTATTGGCAAGAATGATCATGGATATACAGGTTTGGATCTGTTTTTTGCTAAATGCATGCACACTAGGTGTTATGGGTCCTAGTGTTTAGCAAAGACTAATTTGGAGTGGCATGCATATTCATCACATTAGTTTCTTATGAAGCATTTTGCACTCTATGTGCAGTATCTCTATGCGCTTACTTTTGGGGTTTACCAATCACCAATAGAGGTCATGGCTCGGTTTGGGTGCTTGCAGATTTTTCACGTTAACCAAGATGGTTATTCAGGACATTGTTGTTTGCTTAACAATGCTGTATGATATGTGATCACCATTTACCAGTCATCTGGGACGACTGTCTGTAAACCGTGGGGGAAAACACCTTAGTACTGTCCATTATCCAAGGAGGATAGGTAGATTACATATCCATGGAGGATAGGCAGATTACAAAGTGTAATTTGCTACTAAAAGATACGCACTATGCGTACGTTAGCACTAGAAAATCCAATTAGTAAGCATTTATGGCTCTATTTGGAGTTTGCTAATCATAAGTTAAAGCATGTTTGCAACTAAGTTTAGTCCCTTCATGTATAATTCAAGTTCTCAACCTTGAACACTAGCTACGGTGTGGTTGTTTACTGATACGAGAAGATAACACGTCACGGACTTAAAATGGTCGATGAGTTACGTCAACAAGTTACTTTCAAGGAAAGTGAAAAAGGTCCTCTTTCGGGTACATCTTAGTTGTGATAACTCATTTATCATACTCAAGTGAGTTCTAAATGGACTTTACACGCTATATTATCTATGCGACGGTTACACCAAGACGGTTGCAACAGGACAACAATATGGAAAATCGAGATGTTACTCTTGGTTTCATGGAACCTCCTATTGAATCGTGTTCCGATCAGGTAAGCAGTTGAATCCTTGTAGGAGGCCACTGTGGAAAACATTAGTGTATCATCACTTTTGTTTTCGAGGATGAAAACGCTTCTCCAAGGGGAGTAATGTCATGCCAAGGGCAATGCCCGATGGTCAAGTACTAGGCCCCAAAGGGCCGGTTGCAAGTGTGGATAGGGAATGAGGCCCAAGGGGCTACTTAATGGGAGGTTGGGAGGTTCATTCCAGGCAGTCCCACCAGGGCATTTTAAGCTCTACAATGGATTCACATCTACATTTCACCCTAAAAGTAATGGGCAAACAAAATCCACGAACAACACTATTATGGACCCTCTTAGATCTTATACCACTGAAAATACTGCGAACTGGGACCAACACCTCCCTATGCTTCAATTTTCTTACAATAACGCCCCTCACTCCTCCACAAACCGGGCACCCTTTGAAATTGTTTATGGGAAGAAACTCCCTGTCCCTTTCTCCACTATTAGCACTGATGTCCTTGCGGCGGCCGACACTTTAGCAAGAGACCACACCTTTAAAAGAAAATGACCTTGTTTGGCTTAGAATTGAAAAAAGACACTTAAAAAGCGTAGAAAAACATCCCAAAGTAAAATTGGCCCCTAGATTATATGGCCCATTCAAAATCCTTCAAAAGAAATATGGCAATGCATTCCGCTTGGGCATTCCCTCACATTGGAAACTACACAACTCCTTCCATGTTAGTTTGTTGAGACCACATAAGGGACCTATTCCCGATACTCCTTTCGCAGCTGACCCCCCCTTAATTGAGGACGATGAAGAAATTTTGACTCCCTAAATAAGTTTATATCATGACATGACCACTACTCGCACAGGAAACCGGTAAAGAAGATATTTGGTAGAATACAAAAACCATTCTTTAGAAGAGTGTCAATGGATTTCTGAACAATTGCTACGTCCGCACTACCATCACTTGATACTTGCATACCACACACCTAGAGACACAGATTCTCCGATTTAGGTAGTGCCTCCCTTCTAGTGTAGCTTTGTCGATTTAGGCAACACGACCTTAAAAGTGCAGATCTGTCGGTTTAGGCAGCACTAGTGTAGATTCACCGATTTAGGCAACACGAATTCAAAATGCAGATTTTTCGGTTTAGGCAACATTAGTGCAGACCTGCCGATTTAGGCAGCATGCCCACTGGTGTAGATCCGTCCATTTAGGCAACACCAATTACTAGACCACTCTACCAGTGGCTGGCCACCACTGTCACTAGTTTGGTTTTGGTAACAATTGAGGACAATTGTCTTTCAACCGCGAGGTATGTAATATAATTGATATTTTGATAATTTGTTTGTGAAATATTTGATATTTTGATGAAGCATTGCAAAGTTGATTTGAACTGTGGAATATGATCACTTATCGGCTGTTGTGTGAGCAGATTAGTGACTGGCACGTGCTGGACAATAAGGCGATAGCAGTTATTCAGAATAAAACTGCCACCATTGGATTTCGTGGCAATCCTTAGTATTTTATGGTTCAGTTATAAGTTGAGATGTAGATAGCTATTAATTGTTATATTAAGCTCTTGACGAGCCATGACTATTTTATGCCCAAGTGTGAACTGATGTAACTCATTTTTGAGCATGAACTTTTCTATAACATGCAAGAGGGACATGCTCACTCTTGCACGGGGGGAGATTGCACCTAGCGCCTGTGTCATTCTTCTCCTTCCTCTCTTCTCTCTTGCTGTGCCAGCATAACACTCCACTTTAAGAGGTGGGCCTGCATGCACTCACAAGCTCTCTCATTTATCTATCTCCCTCTATGTCTATCCCATGCTAGATTGGCAATGGATTCTTTGCGTACACGATTGTGCAGGTAATAGGATTTGCTAGATTTATATTATCGTTGATTATGAGCTAGCTATATGTTTTACAGGGCCGCTATGCTCTCGTTTGTAGCACAATCGAAACAACACAAATAAGGATAATCAAAACTAAGACAACATGCAGGACAATCAGAGTTTGGAGAGTCTAAATGAGCTGGTCAGTTTGACTTTGGTCAGTCTGAAATGACAGGACAACGAGCTGCAGATTTGCAGGTTGGACAACAAGCTCAAAATATGGAGCCTTTGGTTTGGAGGTCAACTCGACCATCAAGGCAGTCGTATAGGCTTGTTCATGGTGTTGATGATATCATGTTGACAGATTGTGGTGAGCCATCTTTCTTTAAGGAAGCATCGGCTAGTCCGAACAATGAGAAATGGTATAGGGCCATGCTGTCATAATTAAATGGAATCTATGGAGAAGAATGATACTTGGGATTTGGTGCATTTGCCAAAAGCGCAGAAAGTTTTGCCATGCAAATGGTTTTAGGAAAAGAAAGTCACTTCTAGTTCCTCGATAAAGTACAAGGTATGGTTGGTTTTCAAAGGGTACAAGCAGGAACACGGAATTGACCTTGATGAGATCTTTTCTCCCGTAGCCAAGATGACTACTTTGTGGATCATTTTGGGCTTGGTTGCATCAGGGGATTGGGAACTCATACAGATGGATGTAAAAACCACATTTTTACATTGTGGTTTACATGAGAAAATTTATATGCAACAGCTTGAAGGTTTTGTCGCAAAAGGGAAGGAAAAGATGGTATGTAAACTCAAAAGGAGTTTGTATGGCCTGAAACAGGCACCTCAAGAATGGTGTCAGAAATTTGATACATTCATGCAATCTCAAGCGTTCAGTCGGATTTAGATTGATCACTATTTGTACACCAATAGGGCAGCAAACAACAATGTGATTATCTTGGTTTTGTATGTGGATGATATGTTGATTTAAGGCCTGAATGTTCATGCATTGGACGCATTGAGGCAAAGCCTACACAAAAGCTATGATGTGAAGGGTCTCGATGAACCAATCATATTCTTGGAACGTATATATTTAAGGACAGGTCAAAAGGCCTCCTTTATCTATCGCAGCAGGAATATGTATCCTAGATTTTGGAGCACATGGAGGGGGGAAAGCAATTGGTGTACCATTGTCTCCATATGTGAAACTTAGTGCAGTAGACAACCCTACAGCTGATGATGAACAGGCTGAAATGGCCAAGATTCTGTATGCTTCAGCTGTTGGTAGTTTGATGATGCTATGGTGGCTACACGTCCCGATATTGCATTTGCGATGGGAATGGCTAGCAGGTACATGGAAAATCCTGACGAAAAGCATTGGGAAGCAATGAAGAGTATTATAAGGTACCTCAAGGGCACAAAGGATTTGTGCATCTACTTTGATAAGCAGAAGGCATCTGTGGCGGGCTTTACGGATGCAGAGTATGCTGGTCAGCAGACTGCAGAAGTCTACTTCAAGGTATGTTTTCACGTTCATAGGGGGAGGTCTCTTGGATATCCAAGCTACAAAAGTGTGTTGCATTGTCTACATTAGAGACAACGTATGTTGTTGTTACAGAGGCATACAAGGAGGCTTTATGGCTTTCATGCTTGGTGGGAGAGCTTGGCATTTCAGAGAGTCTGATTCTCCATTGTGACAGTCAGAGTGCTATCATGCTAGCTCAAAATCTTGTCTTTTATGCAAAGAAGGAGCACATACATGTAAAGTATCACTTTATCCGGGAAGTACTTGACAACAAGAGCTTGATCTCATCAATGCACATACAAATGGTAATCCTACAGACCTTCTCATGAAGGGTCTTCCAGTTGAGAAGTTTGCTCATTGCCAAGGATAGATGATGGGGCTTAGATAGATATAGGTGTTTTCAGCTTTGTACATAACTAATTCTTTTCTCCACTTTAGGCATGCTGCCTTTAGATGGGAGGTTGTTGGGATAAAGGGCCACGTGCCTATACGCACCTTTATTGGGTGGTTGTATATTTGCACCCTTATCGGGTGGTTGTATAAACCTACACTATATCTATCAGAAAAACCTAAAGAGGTACAACTCTTTTGTACCCACAAACATTGTGTCAAAGCTATCCTCTCCATCTCTAACCTCTATGCGTGCATCTCCCATCGCTTTACTACTGGCGTATAATTCTACAGTATAATTAGTCTACTAAGTCTAAATTTGATGGACTGATGTGTCTGAATTTTGCAACTGCTGAGTCTGAATCTGTAGATTGAATAGACTTCTGACTCTGAATGTGAGGTTTGAGCTTCACTCGATCCTTACCAAACTAGAAGAACAAGATAAGATACACAAGAAACAATTGGCAACCTCTCTTGAAGATTTTTGTGGATATAATAATGACCCAAGTTGAGGAGGAGTCCCTCCCTAAGCACGGAACCTCAAAGACTAAAAGGAAAAGGAAAAGATCCTAATAGTGTGTCCCTTACAAAACCCTACAAAGCTAGTAAAAATTGAATTTTCCCAATCTCCAAGGGTGCTCACTTTCTTGTAAGGGATTAACTGATCCCTCCAGGGCCCTCTGCATCAAAAAATTGGCTCAATGATCAAAGCCTTCAATGTGACTACATTTTCTTGTAGGAATTGAAAGCTATTGGTGACTCTATTAACCTCAATCTTCAAAGGATTATTTCCAAGTACAAGTGGTTCTTTACTGACCATTGTGTAGGTAAAGATGGAGCCACTATAGGGATCACTTAGAAGTATAGAAATCTTAATACTACAATACAGAAGTCCCAAAAAGGTTACTGGATAGAAATCACTCTCAACTTCCCCTTTAACTACACTCTAGTTAGCCTATATGCTCCCAATTCTAGTACAAAGAGAACGTTTTGCAGGC
Organism: Adiantum capillus-veneris; assembly: GCF_014529385.1. Lineage (NCBI taxonomy): Eukaryota > Viridiplantae > Streptophyta > Polypodiopsida > Polypodiales > Pteridaceae > Adiantum > Adiantum capillus-veneris. The sequence goes on from NC_140957.1 coordinate 98,532,043, forward strand.
AAGAACGAGCTAATCTGGCTAACTCTATTATGATTACATGTGATTTCAACTTGGTTGAAAAAATGTTGACACGTGGTCTAATAAAGGACATTCGATTTCAAATTCAAAAAAACCTATGTGGAATGATATGATTGAAAATATGAACTTGATGGACATTTCTGAGGATGTTGGATTCACATGGAGCAATAAAAAATATGGTCAATGCTGCAGGGTTGCCAAATTGGATAGAATCTACCTATCTGTTGACCTCTTATTGGAGCACAATTATAAGCCAGACTCCTCCCCTCCTTCTTTCAGATCATAAGCCTATCATATTTAATTTGTGAAGAGCTACAAGCAATTTTAAAGCAGGTTGGGTGCATCTAGATCAGTCATTGTTTAAGCTCAAGGTATTTAAGAAAAGAGTTGAAGAAGTTTTAAAAGATGCATTCATTTCATTTTCTCCCTTCAAGGCTTGGGAGATTGTTGTCCAGAACACACAAAAAACTATGATAATTACAAGAGACTAGCTAAAGAAATAAGAGCTCAAAGAAGAATGATGATCTCAGGTAAAATTATTCAACTAGAAGAAGAAATGTCCAACCTATTGTCAAAGTCGACGATGTGGAAGCGTAGAGACCAAGGGAAGTGAGAGAGAGAATGAGGGAGAGAGTCTCCTGAACCAATCAACCTTGGCAATGAATAATTGAATGTGTATACAATGGAGGCAAGGGGTTGCTTATATAGAAACCTTGGTAAATTTCCCTACCCAAGACTTTGACAAATAAGTAAAATAAATACCTAAAAGCCAAACTCAATAATGGGATCACATTGGGCAGTTCACTTGAGATGCCAAAACTCTAACACCCTCTTTGTAGCTCATAGTGGACATCAATTAGTGAGACCAAGTCAATGAAGAAGCTACCATGGACACCCTAGCATAGGCAAGGATACACCTCGATTTTGCTACCCTCAACTTTGTACCTGAAAATAAAACCATCTTGAGCATAGGTTGTCTTTTAGAAACTTTGAATTGTAGACCACACTACGTCCAATAATCCCCTTTAGTGAATTGTGAACACATCACGTCCAAAATATAAAACTCTAAGATAATGAACTGTTGGAACACATCATGTCCATAATTTGACCAACACCAATGGATTGGTGCACTCATCCATAGTGTTTTAGATGTCTGGTTGGTTCCCTGTGAGATGCATGTGCATTGAACTACGACCTACGGGTCCAAACACCAATAACTTGAATTCCAACACAAGGGTCCAAATTGATTATAGGGAGCATTCATTGCTCCTCTCTGCCACTCACAAGCCTCTCTCTGGCTAAAGCTAGTGGTGACACCTGTCATTCAACTAGAAATCTGATGTCGAGGCCGCTGTGGCCGCCACCACGTGTGCCACGCCGATCTCCTCTGTCAAATATTTATTACCGTAATCTTTGTCTAGCTGGCCTTTACCCTTGTCTTCCTGTGAGTTTCTGCTTTTTTCCTTTGGCTTCAAACTCTCGAGCCAAACAATGTCGAGTCACATTCATGACAAATGTGGTCATACCTCGCGGGTACTGAGGCATCTAAATGAGTACTGGTACTGCCATCCTTGTCAAGATTGCTGATGCCTCTGTCCTCTAGAGAACTCGCCCATTTGCTTTTGGCTTTGCAATATTGAGCCAAACAATTTATTGGGATCCTTGAGAACTGAGCCAGTGCATAGGCCGCTAGCTGGATGGTTGACGATCCGTTTTCCATAGCCACTTGTCGATTTTTGTCGATGTCATCACGGGTGCAAAAGCAAGGGGAGGCCATTCTGAAGTTGTGATATCTCAAAAAATCTACTTCTTATCGCACTCCAAGAGCTACAAAATTCCTCCAAGCTGCACAAAATCCCCAAACCATTCCATTGGTACTCCCAAGCCGCTTCATACCCTCTCTCAAGATCCAATCTCCTCACCACTATCAAGCCGTTCCACACCCTCTGCTACACTTCTCGATCCGCCATCTGAAGATGAGGCCAAAGCTGCTCCACAATCCGTCATGTACACACCACCAAGGCAATGCCAACTGCCCCTTGCTGCAACCCAAGGAGTGCTCACCTTGAAGCTCACAATGTTCAAAACGCAGGGGAGGGTGGGATATTGCCGTCAAGGGGAGAGTGGCAGACAGAGTTTAAAAATGCTATCACAAGGGGAAGGCACAACATTTTGGAATGCTCTTGCAAGGGACAGGGCCGTCGACAATCTCCAAGAGTGAGGGAGTTGTCGATCGGGTGTTTTGAAACGTCATCTTGGGATGCTGCCTGGGCTATCGACAACGTCATTTTTCACAGCGTTTTGAAATGCTTGCAGCGCGCTAGGTTTTAACAAGCACCGCGGGCGGGACTTTTGGTGTCGCTTTTGGGCAACATTTTAGAATGCAAAAAGCAAAGCATGGGAAGAGATGCCGGTGACGAGTAGGGTCTTCTTCTTCTCTTCTCTTGCGGCCTGCTCCTCTACACCAAGCTCTGATACCATGTCAAAGTCGACGATGCAGAAGCATAGAGACCAAGGAGAGAGAGAGAGAGAGAGAGAGAGAGAGAGAGAGAGAGAGAGAGAGAGAGAGAGAGAGAGAGAGAGAGAGAGAGAGAGAGAGAGAGAGAGAGAGAGAGAGAGAGAGAGAGAGAGAGAGAGTCTCTTTAACCAATCAACCTTGGCAATGAATAAGTGAATGTGTACACAATGGAGGCAAGGGGTTGCTTATATAGCAAACTCAGTAAAATGCCCTACCCAAGACTTTAACAAATAAGTAAAATAATTATCTAAAAGCCAAACTAAATAATGGGATCACATTGGGCAGTTCACTTGAGATGCCAAAACTCTAACACCTATATCCTCCTTCTAAGTAGCTTATTGAGATCAAAGAGAACCTTAGGTAGGAAGAGCTCCTTGAAGCAAGTAGTGCCCTTGTCTATACTAGGGAGTTTTGGGTTGGAAAATTGACAATCCCACCAAAAATATGTTTGAACTTCTTATGAGGAAGAAAGCCAAAGACTTCATTCCTTTTCTCAGAAAGAAAGATCATGGCTTTTTAGCCCCTGACCACAAGGAAAATATGAAAATAGCACATGAATTTTTTTGAGATATTTTGTCTAGTGCCCCCAAAAGGACTAAAGACATCCAGAGGGCTAGAGCTAAAATTGATGTGTAGGAAGAAAATTGTGAGCACTAATATGGCATGGATAATGGATGCTCCTTTCTCTAAGGGGTAACTAAGGGAAACTATCTGTAAGCTTAAGCTTGGCAAGTCCCCTAGATTGGATGGTATTTCAAATGAGTTTTTTTACAGCACAAAGATTTTATTGCCCCCTACTTACTTCTAGTATGGCAAGAAGTCACTAAAAGAGGTGCTCTTCTTGCCAAGGTTAACTCTGGTGTCATAAAGCTCATTTCATAAAAAGGTAGCAAGCCAAGGAGGATCTAGGCAATTATTACCTGTTTGACTTCTATTTACAAAATTTATGCTCTTACTCTAGCTAGAAGGCTCATTCCTATGATGAAAAATGTTATTTGGAAAGAGTAGAAGGGTTTCATTAAAGGCACATTAATTCTTGATGCAATCATCTCCTTATGGGAAGGCATAGAGCATGCTCTAGAATTAGGTCATGACTTCTTCTTCTTCTTCAAGGTTGATTTTGACAAGGCTTATGATAGGATAGAATGGGAACTTATCCTACAATCCTTATATGATATGGGTATGAGTAGAAGTTGATTAGTTTAGTGTAAAATTTTGTTTGGTAATGCAATAACACAAATTGCCATTAATGGATAGATATCTGATGCCACCTCCAAAGATCAATCAGACAAGGTTGTCCCTTAGTCCCTTTGCTTTTTGCCATTGCTTTAGATGCTTTAGGATGGTTGATTAAGGATTATATGTAGTTGGGGATGATTAATGGGATTAGAATTCTAGATGCACATGAGGACATGTGCTTGGAGCAATTTGCAAATGATACTAATGTATGTGTGCAGACAATGATACTAATGATACTAATGTATGTGTGTGCAAACAATGCTAGAGAAGACACTTTCTTGGACTACTTGAATTTTTTTGTCTTGTTAGTGGTTCTATCATTAACCACATTAAAACACGCTCCAAGTATTCTAATGGTATATTATTCAAGATGGGTAGATCTTTAGGCTGTTGAGTATCCCTATGGGTTTCAAGGTGAGTCTGGGACAAAGCTAGACTTGCAAGCTAAAAAAAAAGGTGTACAGTTGGATGAACATGCAACCTACTCTTAGGGCCATATCTTTTGTCCTCAATCACTACTTGCTTCCTTCACTACAACACGTCACACAAAAATTGGTGCAGATACCGGCCAGACAAGCTTTCTTTTAGAAGTAAAATATGCTGGAATAAGCATCATAATAAACGCCGGCATCGTAGCATCGGTATATATACCGGTAATCACTATCAAAATATACGCAGTTACAACCGTCAAAATACACGAAGTTATATACGCCTGGATACGTGCAGTTATACGCGTTGAAAATTTTATCTAATACCGACGGTTCTTCTACCGGCGCATATACCGAACTCTCTTCCGACGAACAAACGTGCAATTTTTTTTGGGCAGAGAGGGTTGGGAATTGATGCTGCATATACTGCAGCAACAAAAAACAGCCCTCTCTACCCAAAGGAAGAGTGCACAACAACCACACTCCACCTACAAGTTGATGCTAAAGAGTGGGTATATACAGATTAGCAAAACTGTAAAAAGAACAAAACCACAAAGTCAAAATCTTAATCATGACAAGTTCTCAAAAACATAACCATAATGTCAACTCCCAAACCATAGGCACAACGGCATAACCATAACAATAATCATAATCTGCTTGCCAAACCATAGCTATCACATGATTGCCATACCATCACTGAAAACCATAACCATAACTTGATTGTCAAACCTAACCATACCATGATTGCCATACCATCATTGCAAAACCATAACCATAACTTGATTGCCAAACCATAAACAAAACCTCTGTGCCATACCATAACCATAACCTCTGTGCCATACCATAATTGCAAAACAAATCATTATCGCAAACGGAATGCAAAACCATATACATAAGCACTACAAAACTGTACATGCAAACAATCACTGAGTAAGGTTGTATCAAGAAGACCACAACTACAAAAAAGACTATACAAAGAAGACTGTATGAAGATGAATGAGTAAGGTTGTATCAAGAAGACCACAACTACAAAAAAGACTATACAAAGAAGACTATATGAAGATGACTGAGTAAGACTATATCAAGAAGACCATGATGGTAATGCCTCCCAATCGACGTCCTCTCCCTCCTCCTGCAGCAGCAGCTGGGTCAAAAGGGCCACAAGTCCATGCTTGTACCCATACTTCTCCTCTTGGCGTGTCGGAAGGCGCTTCACGGCAACTTTCTACAAAATAATGGTTTAATCATGAGATAAATCTTCAAACTTCATACATATTTTCAACAATGCAAAGCATACATATAATACTTACAAACTCATGTCGAAGTGTGTCGTAGCCTCCACTCCCAAGATGTGATGCTCCAGCAGACTCCAAACGTGCTCTAGTTGCATCTCTGTGCTGCTGAAATCTGTCTGAATTGTCTTGTGTCTCTCGTGCAATCCCTGCCCTCTCCCCTTCGTCCAACCATGATGGCTTTGGACTGCTGACATTGTACCTATCTCTTGCCTCTGACTGACGGTGTGACCCTTTGGACTTTGCCACGCCCAAAATCCAGCCATTCAAGACTTGATCGTACCCCTCCGCCGGCCGGTACTCTCTTTGAATGGCCTCGACAATGTAACTCTTTCTTTTATCGTTGAGATTATCCCAAACCTCCATCATAGAGTGACCAAATTGAACTATACAGAGCTGTCAAATCCTTTGTTGCATGGCCTTTCAGAGAGAGAGAGAGAGAGAGAGAGAGAGAGAGAGAGAGAGAGAGAGCATTGGGTGCAATCATCCCCCCATGCCTAGAGTGAGCTAGCTTCCTCTAGGCATGTATTTATACTAATTCCAAAAAGGGACAGCTCATAATTGAGGCTATTTACATTCCATTTTGGGGATAAAGGATTTTATTGAACTAACTAAAAACCCTAAGTCTTATTGGATTATTCCATGTCCTGCTATCTTCTGTCAGCCACCTGGCCACGACTCAGCTACCTTGACTTGCTACATCACGCACATATGACCATAAATGTTAGTTTCCAACTTCTCAGAATCCATTCCATAACATACCCCGGGGTAACAAAAGCAATTTCAATTGTTCATAACATTAGTAAAGTAATATGTGGTGGGCCAGTTCCCCATGTAAATATCATGGAGAGTCCTGCCTCACTAGGCATAGGAACTCTAACACACATGTAGATAACAACAATAATTTCCAGATTACTTGCATAACAGAGAGACATGCCTATCAAAGGCATAAGAACTCTAACATGTGTTTGAATCAATTCCATAAAAACCAACCCATGTACCAATCAAGTCCATATGCGATTCCATTTATTGACAATTAAACCATTCCACCAAAGTTGATGTTATGCATTGCCTAATGGTGCCTCGTCATGCCTAAATGTGTTACCGTGATAGTGGTGTGCAAAAATCAAGTGCTGGTACATGGGACTTAAAGTGTCCTGCAGGAAGCCATTGACATTCTTCGACAGAGTGATTCTTATATTTAACAAGATATCTATGATATTGTGTACCGGTGCGTGTAGTAGTGATATCATGATCAATAATTGATTCTCAAAGTAATAATTCTTCACCACCTTCAAGTAAGGGTGGGTCATCAAAAATAGGTGCAATAGGTGGGGTACCTTCAAATTTGCGCAACAAACTAACATGAAAAGAGTTGTGGATGCGCCAGTGATGTGGAATGTCAAACCTGTATGCATTGGGGTTAATGATTTTGATGATCTTGAAGGGACCATAAAATGTAGGGGCTAACTTGACCTTGGGGTGCTTTGTAATGTTCTTCAAACAACACTTTTCAATACGCAACCAAACATAATCATTTGAAGTGAACTCAATGAACGTACACTTTTTGTTTGCTTGTGAGGTCTAGCATGCTTGGGCTTTTTGGAGAGCTGTGGTGACTTCTTGCAAAATGCGAACGTGATCTTGTGCAAGGGTGTTAGCCGCAGGGACATTACTAGTGATGGTGGTCATAGGGATAGGCAATTTCTTACCATAGACAATCTCGAAGGGAGCTTTGTTAGTGGTAGAGTGGGGAGTGTTGTTGTAAGCAAATTGGAGGAGAGGAAGGTGTTGGTCCCAATTTGCTACATTGTCTATTGTGTAGGACCGAGGGAGGTCAAGGATAGTACTATTTGTAGCTTTGGTCTAGCCATTACTTTTAGGTTGGAAAGCAGATGTAAAGTCCATTTTGGAGCCTAGATTTGTGCACAATGCATACCAAAAATGATTGCAAAATCGACCATCACGATTAGAAATTAATACTTTAGGAAAACCATGGTGAGAAAAAATGAGATTCAAAAACATTTTTGCAGCTTGAGGTGCAATTGTCCATTTGCAACCGTCTTGTGTTATCGACTCAATTCCAACATAGTGTGTAGACTCCATTTATAACTCACGTGAGTATGCTACACAAGTTATCACAACTAAGATGCACCCGAAAGAGTACCTCTTGTCACTTTCCATGAAAGGAACTTGTTGACGTAAGTCATCAGTCAAGTTTAAGTCCTTGACTTGTTATCTTCTCGTACCAGTAAACAACCCCACCATCACGAGTGTTCTAGGTTGAGAACCTGACTTGTACATGAAGAGACTAAACCTAGTCGCAAACATGCTTTAACCTATGGTAAGAAAACTTCAATTAAAGCAATAAATGATTTTTGATTGGATTGTTTGGTGCTAACGTATGCACTTCGCATATCCTTTAGCAAAAATTATAATCTGCCTATCCTCTTTGGATACTGATAGTATTGAGGTGTGTTTCCCCACGGTTTACAAACAATCTTCTCAAATGACTAGTAAACAGGGATCACAATGTCATACAACATTGCTAAGGATCAACAATGTCTTGAATAACCATCTTGGTTAACTTGAAAGATCCACAAGCACACCAACCAAGCCATGACCTCTATTGGTGATTGGTAGATCCATAAATAATCTCAGAGAGATACTGCACATAGAGTGCAAAATGATTCATAAGAAACTTATGTGATGAATATGCATGCCTCTCTAAATCAGCCTTTGCCAAGCACTAAGGCCCATAACACCTAGTGTGCATGCATTTAGCAAAACCAGATCCAAATCTGCATATCCATGCATGATCGTCATTGCCAATACTTAAGAGATGAATGTGCTGCTCCTAGCACACATTAAAGAGGAGTGTAAATAGTTTTGAAAAGAAACTACATACTTTTTGCTGCAATCGTTTGCAAGCCTTGTTGAAACATTTGAACCATAATAGAAGGTGAAACATTAATCACTTCTAGGTACAAACAAGAAAACCTTTTTATTAACAACTCATAGCATTGCTATATGCATAAACAACCATCCATTAATGTTGTTTAGCTGCACTTGAAACCTTAACAATTCGTTCTACGTATCCGACAATTTTTGGCCACTGAAATTGTTCCTGATATGACGTGCTAAAAATAGTTTAGAAAACGGATTCAACCAACACACATCATCGTGACACATAAGTGAAGTAGCGGCTCCAGTGTCAGTCCCAAAGGCTCATATTCTCCACATGTGAAATATATCTCAGGTAAGGATGTCTGAAAAAAGAACATCCTTCAAGTACGAGATGTACTTGGGTGTGGAGGTAACTATAAATATGCATGCAATGTGCGTGAGAGGGACCCTCATCATCCATGCTCCACACTGGCTAAACCAAACTCCTTGATTTCCTAGACCATGTTGTATCCCATGTGACAACATGTGCCAAATCAGACCCTACAAGTGGATCCATAACTGCGTAATGTAGAAACTTATTTTGGATACTACAACCCAAATTTCTTCGCTCTTACATGACCTTGTCATCTCGTTGAAGAGCAAAAATGGATGAAAACATAGAAGTTTATGCATCCTACTTGAAAAAGGAAACAAAAACATAGAAACAAAACCAAATCAGATGTGTATCTGGAGGTTGAACATAGTGTTCACATATTTGTAGTGAAAGGCACCTGCCCAAATTTCTCGCTTGCAAAGGCCTAGCAACTGTAATGGAAATGGCCTATGAACTTGAGAGTATCGAAATTAGTAAATATGGTGAAGCACTTTGTGAGATTATTTTCTGAGCATAGTGGGTGAACTTAATTGATGGTAGCAACATAAACATGATACTTAGTTAACTTGGCATGAACAATACTTTTGCAAGAGAGAGAGAGAGAGAGTATAGAGAACATGACAATAGTTGAGGACCAGATTCATATGTAGCCGGTCCCCCTCCAATAGGCATTTGTAATATAGTTTCTCCCATCAAGAGAGACTTGGTACAATACAATCTTTGTGTTCCTTGTGACCTAAGTGATGCAATGAAGATGGAAAGATTCATGCCTCACAAGCATAACATAAACTTTGTAGAAAGCATTAAATATCCCAAGCCTCAATCCCAAGGCCTCAAACACCTTCAAAGGTGGAGAGAGCTAGCGGGTAATGAGAATAGGGAAGAGGAAGAAGAAACATTCCATAGGAAGAAAGAAATAGTTTCTCACTTATCATCACTCTTCTTGCTAGCATACATAATAGCATAGTAATGAAGATGGAGAATATGGAAAGCTTAAGCATTGAAGCATGGCTCTTGGTTGGATTTGCATTTTCCATAGCCAAGAGTGTTGGTGTAGGCTCTCACTTATCACAACCTTGGAGAAGGAGGTGGAGTTCCTCAACTTTCACCAAGTGAGAATGAATCCACCAAATGAGTGTGTGTGTGGTGTATATCCCCCCCAACACCCCCCCTTGCTTGCTTGGGGCGAGTTGTAGCTTTTACCCATGTTTCAATCTCATTGGACTCCTCTCCCTCCTAGCCAATCACATGCAACATGCATTCAAGTACATGGGTAGTCTTTGGACAAGTGTCCTCCTTACCCCTTAGAGAGAGAGAGAGAGCTTGAAAATATCTAGATATTTGCTGGATGGAACTAGAAGCTCATTGGACCCCTCTTTAGCCCAACCAATAGCATTCAATCACACTATGTGGTTAAGCGTAGGGAGAGTCTGACATGTGTCCCATGTGCCCTTTGAGAAAAAAGGGGTGCCTTTTGGGTGAGTGGAAGGTTAAGTCAAAGATTCCCCTAACTTTGGGACTTTCATGCATAGGAAGCTTCTCAAGCACCTTCCTCATTAAGTTTGTAGGGTCTCTTTTTGACTCATGCACCTTACCTCACCATGCATGGGAAGCTTCTCAAGCACCTTCCTCATTAAGTTTGTAGGGTCTCTTTTTGACTCAAGCACATTACCCCCCATGCATGGGAAGGTTCTCAAACACCTTCCTCATTAATTATGACAAACACCTCAAGTACCTTAGTCATCAAGCATGACAAGTACCTCAACCACCTTAGTCATCAAGTATACACCTTAGTCATCAAGCACGACAAGCACCTTAGTCATCAAGCACGCACCTTAGTCACCGAGCATGACAAGCACCTCAAGCTTAGGTCGGGTTCCCACCTTAAGCTCAGCCCTAGCTTGCTTAAGGTCAAAGGACTTTTAACACTAACCATTGGAGGTCTTTAATGAAGCTAACCCTAAGGTCTTTTAAGCTCCATTAGTAGTTAACCTTGCTCTTTGACAGACTATCTCTCATTTGGACCCCTTTACCATTGGCACCGTGTTGAGATAGATCCGTTGAGTGGCATAAAATGGTAACCATCTTTTTGCAACATTTCTCAGCCTACTCAACGTCCTCTTCCTCATATGTGTATATATTTTTCTACTCTATTAAGTTATCTAGAGTAAATTCCCCCTCTTCGTTTAACCTTTGTGGCGACACATACATTGTACTCTTCCCAAAAATGTCACCTTAGTCATATATTTATATTACCACCCTTTTCTTTTTTGCTTTGTAAATAAAAGTAAGCATATAATAACCAACTATCTACCCCCAAACTTTCTTACCTCTTGTGAATTAGTAGTAGAAAAATAATATATCCATCTTCCATCCCATATAGATAAATTACCATGGAAATCAGCTCTCCACTTGTCTTTACCAAAGATTATGGTCCATCTCTACAAGTCTTCTATGCCCCCTACATAGGTGGCCCAATATCTCTTAAGAATATACATATAGTTTTTCTCCTTTCAAAAAGACTCCAATTGTATATTCTTTTCACAAGAAAATAATATTGGTTCCTCCTCTATTTGCTTAAACATCATAGCCTTTTGAAAAAGCATGATTCCCCTTGGATGCATACAAGCAAAGGGCCCATACAAGAAGACTTGGAAGCAAAAGGTTCCCTAGCCTAGTGTGGAGCTTCCAAACCGAATTCCTTGGTGCATGGGCATGAAGAATAGTCCAAATTCATATCAAACATGTTGAGAAGGTCAAATTTGCCTTTTGAAGCATGTCATTCCGAGCTACAGGTAAAAAGTTATGGTCAAAATAGTGTAAATCTGTCAGATTCGCAGAAAAAGGGAACTGTAAATCAAGTAAATCAAGAGAGTGAGATCTTATTTTTTCCCTACTCATCTTCTAGAAGAGCAATGAGTGTTCAAGGTCACTTGCATGTGATGGGACCAACCTAAAAATGCTTTCTCAATGCCAAGACAGACAAGTTGAGATACCCCGCAGGAGCCACCTGTAGGGCCTCATGGTGGGACCCACCTACATTATGCACCCCTATGGAGCCTTCACGGTCTAAAATGATATTTTTGGTGAAAAAATAGTCCCTTTTATATCCAATATTCAATGAGTGGTCAAAGGACACTTAATTAGAGCTAATCACTCACCCTAATTAAGTGTAGCATAATCCCACTCCTACACAACTATAAATAGCCCCTTGGAGAGACTCAAGGACACACACCTATATTTTCAACTTCATGTTGTTTCTTGATCAATAGTAGAGAAAACCCCAACTCTCCCTCTTTCACATCCTCCCTCCTAACCCTCCTTTTTGGAGGAAGTGCAACTCTATTCTCCACTCTTTCCATTCTACAATCTCTTACTCCATCAACCCAATAAATAATTTGTAGCACCTCAATAACTTGTAAATACATCATGATCTCTCTCATGGTTATGTTAATGATCATGAAATCATCTTCAAAACTTTCAAGTGTCGCAATTCGTGATGGTTAGCTAGCGTCTGTCCTCCCCTTAAAAGGTGTGCGAGAAATCAAGTAAGTATTCTATTCTCAATTTACCATTGGTTTGTTTCTCCACACTTATTCAATTGGTCTAAAGAAATTTCTCACTCCAACTCTCTTTTGCTTTATTACATATGCATGTCGCTACCTCTGTCCTCCCCTTAAAAGGTGTGCGAGAAATCAAATAAGTGTTCTATTCTCAATTTACCATTGGTTTGTTTCTCCACACTTATTCAATTGGTCTAAAGAAATTTCTCACTCCAACTCTCTTTTGCTTCATTACATATGCATGTGGCTACCTCTCATGGTGATTTTATTTGTGTCACGGAATTGCATAGATGGAGATGAGCTCTCTATGCAAAGTGTGTTAGTTTGATGTAAGTGATTCTCTTGTGTGTTTGAGAGGCAAGTCTTGTGCGCATGATTTTTTGATGAGTGCTTGAGAGAGGAAGAGTTTGGATGTATTATGGGTATTCTCATGGGGAGAAGGTGAATGCTATTCCACAAATTGCATATTTCATTTTGATGCACGGCATTGGGTTGCATAATCGTTGATGGTGTTCAAGTGTCCAAAGTGTATCTAGAGTAAGGGGGTTTTCAAAGTGTGTTGCTTGAGTGGGTGAGTGCAAGTGTTATTTTGATTGGTTTCCTTCTCCACTCCCAAAAGAAGGTGGTGGCCCAAGTAGTGTGCGTACCTCTTTACGAACAATTTGTGAGGGTAGGCCCATTGGTTTGGGTTTAGAGGCCCCATTTCAAAAAGCTCGCCCTCATAAAGTGGTGCCCCCACTGAGGAACATATTTCCAAGTTACCTTCAAATTCTTTAGTGATGAACAATGGAGTTCCCATCTATCCATTTCATTTTGCACAACACATTAGAGTAAATGTTCACATAGATAGAAAAGTCTTTTTCCAGCAACGCATTGTTTTTATGTTTGGTGCAGAAAGACTTAGTGAAATACTGGCATCACCCAATCCAATTATACTTCCAATCATCAACTATGAAACTTCTTTTGATGTTCACATTTTCATTTTGTTTTAAAGGCAGGAATAAGGAGTGGTGAAGGGGTTCTCAAGGGCCATATGAAGGAACGAGGTCTTCAAACCAACAACGAGGAGTAGCACATGAATCACGATCAAAACAATGAACCTTTTAGGCCTATTGCTCGGCAATCCATTCATATAATCATTGCAACTAAGTTTAGGTTTCAATCTATCATAAGGAGGATATTTGGATCCACTCGCCTCAATGAAATCAATGCTTCAATTAATCCATTTATTCTACCTATGATAAAGTACGAATTAACAATGGATGTGTACATCTTCATTTTAATGTAATCAGATTTATAGTGTCAACAATCTTGTGCGGCCCGTAAGAGAAAAGTTTCTTTTAAAAAAAAGAGATTTAAAAAATTCTAAACAAAATGTCAAGTTCTTTTCCCACGTTCTATGCAAGAAGTGGAGAAGATGCACAAGAGTTTCTTGACAAATTGGAGATGGCACATCTCATATCCGGGAGAGATGAAGAGGAAGTAAAGCTACGAGCCTTCCCGTTGGTTCTAAAAGCAAAAGCTAAAGCATGGTATGAGACCTTGCAACCCCAAATCAAGTCCAACTGGGACAGACTGCGAGCAAGCTTCCTCTCCAAGTTCGGGCAAGGTGATACTTCTGAAGGACTATGGAAATGTCTTATTGGACATAAGCAGGTATCACTTGAAGACTATCCCTCTTATGAAGCAACCTTTGTCAATCTATGGGGTAGGTGGGAGGCTACATTAGAAAATCATGGTGGTGCACCTAACTTTCTAAAAAAAGAGAGATTCATGGTTGGCTTGTATCCACTTTTAAAGGCTAAGGTGGAGCTAAAATTCCCATCCACCTTCGAAGAAGCACGTGAGGTAGCCATCATCAAGTTTAGAAAACTACACTTCCAAGCACATAGAGCAAGGGGTTTGAATGAAGTGAGTGAGAGGGAGTCTTCACAAACCATGGAAGCACCAATTAGGGCCCCTCTTGCACAATCTTCACAAATAGGAGATAACTCTCAACAAGAGGTTTTACAAAGGCTAACTCAACAGCTTGAGAAACTCACTCTGAATCTAGTACAGGGCCTACCTCAACAACGACAACCAAGAGAAGGGAATCACAATCAACGAAGACAAGCTCAAGAGTTGCGATGTTGGAATTGCAATGAAATGGGCCATGGCATGTACAATTGTCCACATCCAAGGCAACTTCCGGGAGACATATATCCCCCCAGACCGCCTCCTCTCACTGTGCAGCAAGAACTAGCTCAAGGCCCAGAAATCCTTCGTCGACCACCACCACCAGCAAATATACCTCCCGTCCCACATGAGGAGGAAGAAAGAGGAGTCAACATCATCAAGCTAGAAGAGGTAATCGATGAGCATACTCTAAACTTTGATGTTATGCCGGCAGAAAAACACACAAGAGCACATGATAAGGATGAAGACATGAGAAGTGAAGGAACAAATTCAGCTAGAAGGGACAAGAAGAAGAAGTCAAAGATGGAAGAAGCTAAAAGTAGCAGGAAGAAAAGATCAAGGCGAAGGGAAATTGGTATCAACGACTTCCCATTGGGAAAGGAGCTAGAGCCCTACAACATCCTGGAGGATTTACAAACCCAAAAGCCAAACATTTCATGGCCTCAACTTCTACACCTATCAGCCAAAGTAAGAAGGCAATGGCCAAAGTTGGTAAGTACAAGAATTCCAAAAAAGAAAGCAAATCTTTCCATTAAGGTTGTGGCCTCAAAGCTACAAAAAGATGTGGAACCCATTGTGGATGCTTACATAAGGGGTAAAAAGGTGTCTAATGTATATGTTGATGGTGGAGCTCAAATGTGTGTGATCACGGAAAAATCAATGAACAGGTTAGGGCTTGAAATTACAAAGTCCTCTAATTGTCAAGCTAGGCTAGCCAACAACTTAAGTGTGAAGTGTTTGGGGATCATTGAAAATGTAAAAGTCTCGGTATGTAACATAGATGCACGAGTGGATATGTATGTCATGCCAGCTAAGGGGAAGGGCTATCCCATCATCCTAGGGAGACCTTGGCTCAGTGCTGTGAATGCAGATCAAAAATGGGGAAGTGGTTGTTTGAATCTTAAGAAGGGTCAACCGGTGGTGTATGATTGGCGAGAAGGAAATCAACTAGATATCAACTATGAAACCACGGCAGATGAAGAGAGCGAGGAGGAGAGTCCTTACTCAAGTGATGAGGAAGCATCAACCAGTGCATCAACCAGTGAAGAGGAGTCTTCTTTGGAGGTAATGGGAATTGTACTCAACGCCAACACCCAAGATGTTTCTGTAGAAGAAAAGCCAACAGACAATCACACACGAGGGGATGAAAGATGCCTCCACCTTGAAGAAGGATTTGAGAAGATGCTTGCAAAAGATCTTACTTGTGAGGAGAAGAGGTCCTACATCAATATGTTAAGGAGGTATCCCAATTTGTTTATCACTGACTACTCACAAATAAGAGGTGTAGATGTAATAGAGCATCGAATTGAATTGAAACCAGGGACCAAACCTGTGGCTCAAAAGTTAAGGCGACTAGGATCTGTGCAACAAAAGGCTCTCCTACAAGAAGTGAATCGACTCTTGAAGGCTGGCTTCATCTATCCAGTATCCAACTCCGAATGGGTATCACCTATTGTAGTCACTCCCAAGAAGAATGGTAAGTGGAGGGTCTGCGTGGATTACAAACCCCTCAACGCTGCAACAAAGAGGGACCACTTCCCTCTCCCTTTCCAAGATGAAATTTTGAATGAAGTAGCAGGTCACGAATGCTACACTGTGTGTGATGGGTATTCATGATATTTTCAAATTAGAATAGCAGAAGAGGACCAACCAAAAACCACCTTCATCACACCTTGGGGATGTTTCGCATTCAAAGTAATGCCTTTTGGGCTCACCAATACACCTAGCACCTTCATGAGATTCACAATATTTGTATTTCAGCCATTCTTTGGAAAATCCACAAGAGTCTTTATGGATGATTTCTGTATTTATAGTTGTAGATCACTTCATTGCCAAAAGGTTGAAGAGGGGCTTAAGAGGCTCCATCAATTTGGGGGACAACTCAACCCAGAGAAGTGTCATATCGGTGAATCTCAGGTGGTTTTGCTAGGCCATGTGGTTTCTTCACAAGGAATTCAAGTGGATCCATCTAAAGTAGAGGCCCTTTTGTCATTATCTCCACCAACAACAACTAAGGAGCTAATGACCTTCAACCACAAAGTGAGGTACATGTCTCGCTTCATCCATCTCCTAGCAGAAGCCATCGCCCCTTTGCATAGGTTGGCAAGCCAATCTACATTTGAATGGGGGAGGGAACATGAAAAATGTTTTGAGGAAGTGAAGGGCATTCTTAGCTCTCTCCCAATCCTAATGCCACCAGATCCAAAGGAGACCTACTATGTCACTCCAAGTGTAGGTTTCGAAGCAATTGGTGTTGTTTTGATGCAAAAAGATCCTAAAACATCATACATGAGGCCGATCTATTTTGCAAGCAAGGTGATGACTCCAGCCGAGAAGGGATACACTGAAATGGAGAAAGTGGTCTTTGCAATCTTGTTTGCGGTAAGGAAGTTTCGATCGTATCTTCTCCCTGTGCCATTTGGTTTTCTCACCTTAGAGCACAATCTACCATATGTAGTACAACACATGAGCCTCTCATCTAGAATAGCAAAGTGGGTGCTTGAACTCCAAGAATTTGAATACACTTTCCTTGTAGAAGATAGCACAAGAGCAGGACTTGCAGACATTCTCATCTACAAAGTGAGAGAAAGGGAAGGATCGCGACTACAAAGAGATGAAGGCTCAAAACAGTTCAAAGTAAAGGAGATTGATAATGCCCATACTTTATGCTTTGACGGAGCTTATCAACGCCAACAAGACAAAGCAGCAGGGGGAATCATCATTTTGAACCCACAAAAGGAGGTAATGGTTAGAAAAGGTATCACTCTACCCAGTGTTCACTCTAACAATGAGGCTGAGTATGCTGCTCTAACCCTTGGGTTAGAAGAATGCAAAGAATTAGGCATACAAAGACTTATTATAAAAGGTGATTTGCTAGTGGTCAGGCAAATCCAAGGGACTTGGAGGTGCAAGAATCGTACATTGTTTGAGTGGCTTAGTAGTGTAAGAGCTTTGATGAAGGGTTTTAAAGCAACACAGGTACAACACATTGTGAGAACTCATAACAAGGAAGCAGACTTACTCGCAAATGAAAAGTTTCAAATGGCGGTAGGAGGTGTGAAACTATATGAACCCAAATATCAAGGTCAAGAGGAGCTAAAAGACATTATCTTCTTTCTACAAGCAGGTGAGCGTGCGAAACACTTAGACAAGGTGCAAAGACATAGACTAGTTAAGAAGGCCACACCTTACCAGTTGATCGGGAATGATTTATATCACAAAGGGAAAGATTTGGTCTTGAGGAGAGTACCAGGTGTGCAAGAGATAGAGAAAATTCTTCTTTCATGTCATGATGATGTCTGTGGTGGTCACTTTTCTCAAGATATTACAAGCAGGAAGATTTTACAAGCAGGGTTTATTTGGCCGAGCTTACATCGTGATGTCCAATATTGGTGTAAGGCATGTAAGCCATGCCAAATTGCTAGGGATAGACGACTAACATATGAGCCTCGAGTCCCAATAATATCTTATGGCCCTTTTGAAAAGTGGGGTGTGGATGCAATAGGTCCCCTACCTCGTACTTCTACAGGGAAGGTTTTCATCATCATGGGTGTTGACTACATGACACGATGGGCGGAAGCAACAATCACAACCCGAATCACAACTGAAGAGGTATCAAAGTTTATTTTTGATCATATTTATAGTAGGTTTGGAACACCCCTAGAAATCTTATCAGATCGAGGCCCGGGTTTTAGGGCTGACCTTCTGAATGATCTCTTGAGCAGGTTAAAAGTGAAACACCTGCATTCCACACCCTACTATCCTCAATGCAATGGATTGGTGGAAAAAGTGAATGGAATGATATGTAAGATCATTTCTAAGCAGGTTGTGGACCGGCCTTATGATTGGGATCGCCATTTGACGGCTGCTCTTTGGGCGTATAGGACATCTTTCAAGGTATCTACCCAATTCACCCCTTTTCATCTAGTTTATGGACAGGAGTCACTTCTCCCCATTGAGGTAGAACTCTCAAGCTTGCGCGTTCTTGCAAGAGTGGCAAAAAAACCAAAAGAGGTTCTACATGAAAGGATCTTAGATCTCGAATGACTTGAGCTAGATAGAGAAGAGTCCATTGATCACTACATCACCAAAGCGACAAGCCAAAGGGATAAAATCAACAAGAAGCTCAAGGGGAAAGGATTGAAGGAAGGTATGTTGGTTCTTCGCTATGATAACCAACTTGATACTTGACTTGACAAAAAGTTTTTGCAAAGATGGGAGGGACCTTTCATGATAAAAACAAAGTTTGGGAATGGTAGTTACAGATTAGCAGATTTATCAGGAAAACTCCACAAGACCGGAGTCAATGGATGGAGATTAAAGCCCTACTTTCAACGTATCAATCCGTTGATAGGCAGTCATCTGCCTACATCGTCTAAGCTCACATCCTCCCTCCTAACCCTCCTTTTTGGAGGAAGTGCAACTCTATTCTCCACTCTTTCCATTCTACAATCTCTTACTCCATCAACCCAATAAATAATTTGTAGCACCTCAATAACTTGTAAATACATCATGATCTCTCTCATGGTTATGTTAATGATCATGAAATCATCTTCAAAACTTTCAAGCGTCGCAATTCGTGATGGTTAGCTAGCGTCTGTCCTCCCCTTAAAAGGTGTGCGAGAAATCAAGTAAGTGTTCTATTCTCAATTTACCATTGGTTTGTTTCTCCACACTTATTCAATTGGTCTAAAGAAATTTCTCACTCCAACTCTCTTTTGCTTCATTACATATGCATGTGGCTACCTCTCATGGTGATTTTATTTGTGTCACGGCATTGCATAGATGGAGATGAGCTTTCTATGCAAAGTGTGTTAGTTTGATGTAAGTGATTCTCTTGTGTGTTTGAGAGGCAAGTCTTGTGCGCATGATTTTTTGAAGAGTGCTTGAGAGAGGAAGAGTTTGGATGTATTATGGGTATTCTCATGGGGAGAAGGTGAATGCTATTCCACAAATTGCATATTTCATTTTGATGCACGGCATTGGGTTGCATAATCGTTGATGGTGTTCAAGTGTCCAAAGTGTATATAGAGTAATGGGGTTTTCAAAGTGTGTTGCTTGAGTGGGTGAGTGCAAGTGTTATTTTGATTGGTTTCCTTCTCCACTCCCAAAAGAAGGTGGTGCCCCAAGTAGTGTGCGTACCTCTTTACGAACATTTTGTGAGGGTAGGCCCATTGGTTTGGGTTTAGAGGCCCCATTTCAAAAAGCTCGCCCTCAGCATAAGCACATGTCTATATTCTAACCCTTGTTCCCATTTATTATCCCACATTAAATGATCAGGTTAATATGAGAAAATCATTTGGGTTGGTTAGATATTAGATTTAATGACATTACCTCTCTCTTGAAATCATAGTCGTCCTCGACTATGAGGTAAAAGAGATAAAGCCATAGTCATTAGTCAATTTGTCTTCGCGGGTAGAGGATCCCTTTTTAGTCTACGAAATCATTCCAAGATGGATGACTAATCCATTTGGTGCTTGGGAGACATAGCTGCCGCAAGCATGTCTGCTCTTTAGTCTATTTCATCCTCCCAAGTAGAGTGACAAATTCTACATGGTGCTTGAGAGACATCGTCATCCCAAACATGATTCTTAGTATGCATACTACTTAAATTTGTGCACAATAAAGATAGAATTAGTCTTATAAGACAAAGACATTAATCATTTAAAAGAAACATGTACATTTGCTTACTCTAATGTAGCATTGTAAGCGTTGACAAGGTTTATACTATCCTTAAGCTGGATTCCTTGCATCCACCTAGTATCTTCAAAAGGATAATATTTGAACTTAATGAGATACCGTCAGATAATCTTACCATGTCGTAGTACCTTGTCTTCATGCCGAAGGATAGCTTCAGGTTGTAGTACCTCTTCTTGGTCTTTGATTTTGGGAGGGTCTTCAATAATTGGATCATTTGGAGGCTCTCCTTTGTAGGGCTTAAGTAGACTCACATGAAAAGCATTGTGTATGAGCCAATGGTTAGGCAACTTGAGTTGATAAGCCACCTCATTGATTGGATTCAAAATTTAAAAAGGACCATAGTATCTTTTTGCTACTTTAGCATAATACTTTTGATGGCCCGTAGGATTTTTGCCCGTCGTTTGCCTCAATCGAGCCTTAGGAAACTTAAGTAAGACCCAATCATTTTCCTTGAATGTTAAGGCCCTTCTGTGCTTGTCAGCAGTAGCTTTTTGACTTAGTTGGGAGATGGATATAGCCTCCTTAATCTTTTTGAAAAGATTCTTGCACATCATGACAACGAAGATCTTCCCATGTACTTTAAGTAGCAAGGGACTTTTAGGTCTTTCCTCTATGATTTCAAAAGGTTCTTTTCTCGTAGAAGCATGGATAGTATTATTATACGCATATTCTACAAGAGGTAAGTAGTTTTTCCATTGTGAGAGTTGATCTACTTCTATAACATAGGTCTTTAGTAGATCAAGAATCGTAAGATTGGCTATCTCACTTTTGCCATCCGTTTGTGGGTGATAGATCGAAGAGAAATTCAATCTTGTACCTAGATTTTTGAAGAGACATTTCCAAACATTACTGGTCATTCGAGGATCTCTATCTGACACAATGTATGTTGGCAATCCATGGTGTTTGAAAATCTGGGATATGAAGAGAGTTGCCATTTGGTGTGCCTTAATAGTCTTCTTGAGATGGATAAAGTGTGCTTGCTTGATAAACTTGTCGACTATTGTCCATATTCTCGTATTCCCATGGATAAACTTGGGTAATCCAAAGATTAAATTCATGGATATACTTTCCCATGGTGAATAAGGGATTTGCAATGGCTGGAGTAATCCAGGTTGCTTCCCTCTATCATACTTGGTCTTTTGGCATACCACACATTTTGAAACATACTCTTGTATGTCCACTTTCATGGTAGGCCAATAAAAGTACCTCTCTACACCTCGAAGAGTAGGTTGAATGCCTCTATGCCCCACATAGGGAGGAGTAGGGGATTCATACATGACTTTCTCACGAAGGGAGTGGGTAACACATAGCCTATTGCCATGGAGAAGATAACCATCCTGTAAGGTGAATGGTTCCTCTTTCTTCCCCAAAGCAAGGGCTGACATTATGTCTTTAAAGTCAGGGTCAATAGAAACTCATCTATCATAGAAGATAGATCATTGTGAGTTGCTATTGACACAACATTAACTTTTGATTGTCGTGAAAGTGCATCAGTCACTTGATTGTGCTTACCACAGCAATGTGAGCAATGTGGAAATCAAATTGCGAAAGAAAATTTACCCGCCTCATTTGTTTGTCAAAAATATTTGTTTGCATCATGAAGTACTTGAGACTTTGATGGTCTGTTCGTAAAATGAATGGAGTCCCCAATAGATAGTGCTTCCATGTGTCTAGGGCATGTAGAACAGCTAACAACTCTTTCTCATAAATGCCTAAGACCCGTTCATCCGTGTTGAGGCTTCGGCTCTCATATGCTATGGCACGCCCTTCTTGAAGCAAGACTGCTCCAAGGCAGTCACCACAAGCATCACATTGGACCTCAAATGGCTTTGAGAGATCCGGAAGCATAAGAACTGGTTGGGAGATAAGCGTCTCTTTGAGCTTGTCAAAAGGACTTTGCTCCTTAGCAGTCCATGAATACTTAACGTTTTTCTTTGTTAAGTCATGTAATGGTCCTGCTAATTGAGAGAATTTTTCTATGAAGCGTTTTTAGTATGCACACATACCAATAAAGCTTCTTAGCTCATGTAGATTCCTTGGATTAGGCCATGCTTTTATTACCTCCAACTTTGATGGATCCATACGGATACCATCTTGAGAGATAATATGACATAGCTATTGAATCTCTTGAAGGAAAAATTTGCTTCTCTTTTGATTGAGAAAAATCTTATTCCCCCTTAATGCTTCAAAAATTTCTTGGAGATGTTGCTTGTGTTCCTCCAAGGAATTGGAGTAGATGATGATATCATCAAAGAACACTCCAGTGAATTTGCGGTAGGGTCTAAAAATTTTCTCCATTAATCGATTGAATGTAGCTCATGCATTAGTCAGGCCAAAAGGCATGACTAAACGTTGTACAAAACGCGATCTTTAGGATATCTTCATTCACTATCCTTATTTGATGGTAGCCACTTTTAAGGTCAATCCTAGTGAAGTAGGTGGAGCCTTGTAGCTTATCAAACAGATCTTCTACGTGAGGTACGAGAAATCTGTTTTTGATAGTGATATGGTTCATTGCATGATAGTCCACACACATGCGATATGTACCATCTTTCTTTTGCACTAAAAAGACTGGAGAACAAAAGGGAGAGTAGCTAGGCCTCATCATCCCTTTGTCTACCAGTTCTTGTACTTGCCTCATGATCTCCTCTTGTTGAGCATGTGAAACTTGATAAGGAGGTTCGTAAGGCGGTGAGCTTCCTGATAGGAGCTCAATTCGATGGTCATCATCCCCTCGTTTTGAAGGTAAGTCCATAGGGATATCATCGATGAACACATCTTGGAATCCTTTTAGAAAGTTAGACAAGTCTAACTCTTCTTGATTCCTACCATTCACCTTTGATGAAACATTAGGGCCTTTTAGGGACTCTTTGACAAAAATCATGTACGCAGAAACTGAGCTCTTCATTGATTTATCAAGGGCAAGAGGATTTACAAGTGGTATAGTAGACCAGACTCATTAGCATCCACATATTCTTTCCCCTGTAGGTGAAGTAGATTCTCCTTTCAGGGAATTTCATGTTGGCAGCCATGCGGTTGAACCATGGAACCCCTAGGATAGCATCCTCATTTTTGGAAGTGCATAGCTACATGGCATAGCTTGGAGGACTTCGTGAAGCCTTCGTCTCCAAAGGCCACATCAAATTGTTGGATGAAGGCCAATACTTTGTCGGTAGCACCAAAGGTGCCATCATAGGTGAGAAAAGAGATACTTTTTCCTCCCTCTTTGAACTTCTTTCACTTTTGTGACCTTCGCCATGCAGGGTAAGATTTGCGATGTCCTCCCCTCTTGTATTCTCTAGGAGAATAGCCATAGCTTTCATCGGTAGAGGAGCAAGGTGAAGAAGAAGGAGAAGAGGGTGACCTCTTTCTTGCCCTTTTCTTCCTTGGTTTTCTCTCTTCCCTTTTGGAGTGACGAGGAGAAGGACTATGGGTTAAGCGTTTCCTCTTGGGAGGAGTTGGCAATCGTTTAGTCCGCCTTCTTCATGGAGCCACATCTTTGGATGAATTTAGGGATTCATTACTTTCTTGATCTTTGGATTCCTCCTCTCGTATGGGAGAGAGTCTTCTTTTGGGGGTCTCATCAAGAGGCCTCCTAAGCTCTCTCTCCTCTTGGCGAGGAAAGGAAATCCCATAAGCACGAAGTTGTTGAGTAACTTGGCTTGCAAAGTGGGGTTTCCCATAGCTTGTTGCAACCTAGTGACAAGATAATTAACAAACATGGGGGCATCATCATTAGCACCTTCATGTGCAAAATCAAAGTCATCAAAGTTCATTCTACTCTCTTGGTTATTGTCATCCATGTTAATTAAACTTATGTGTTTACTTAGCGTATGCTTGGAAATTCAAAACCTTAGTTGCTACTCCTCTTAGCGTTTGAAAATAGGCACTTAAGTATCTACATCCACGGCTCAAATTGGTTAATTTTAGAGAGTAGTGGAGTGAGTCTAACATAGCGAAGTTGTCGAGGGATAGCTCCTTTTAGACTTCTTATGGCTCAATAATGGTAAAGCTATAGGCAAGTCTAAAAAGACTCCATTATTAAGACCAAAGCTCTCGAGGTGTGCACCATATCCAACATAGTGGGCTCAACAAAACCGATAATAGATCCCAGTCCCCCCTTACCCTAATATAATTAACAAAACAACCATTAAGAGGCTACTTAAGGACCTCTCTTCTTAAGCAAGAAAAGAGAAACCAAATGGTCTGATACCAATGTAATGGAAATGGCCTATGAACTTGAGAGTAGCAGAATTAGGAAATTGGGTGAAGCACTTTTGTGAGATTACTTTGTGAGCATAGTGTGTGAACTTAATTGATGGTAGCAACATAAACATGATACTTAGTTAACTTGGCATGAAAAATACTTTTTCAAGAGAGAGAGTTTAGAGAACATGACAATAGTTGAGGACCAGATTCATATGTAGCAGATGGTCCCCCCTCCAATAGGCATTTGTATTATAGTTTCTCCCATCAAAAGAGACTTGGTACAATACAATCTTTGTGTTCCTTGTGACCTAGGTGATGCAATGAAGATGAAAAGCTTCATGCATCACAAGCATAACATAAACTTTGTAGAAAGCATTAACTATCCCAAGCGTCAATCCCAAGGCCTCAAACACCTTCAAAGGTGGAGAGAGTTAGCGGGTAATGAGGATAGGGAAGAGGAAGAAGAAACATTCCATAGGAAGAAAGAAATAGTTCCTCACTTATCATCACTCTTCTTGCTAGCATACATAATAGCATAGTAATGAAGATGGAGAATATGGAAAGCTTAAGCATTGAAGCATGGCTCTTGGTTGGATTTGCATTTTCCATAGCCAAGAGTGTTGGTGTAGGATCTCACTTATCACAACCTTGGAGAAGGAGGTGGAGTTCCTCAATTTTCACCAAGTGAGAATGAATCCACAAAATGAGTGTGTGTGTGGTGTATATCCCCCAACACACCCCCTTGCTTGCTTGGGGCGAGTTGTAGCTTTTACCCATGTTTCAAGCTCATTGGACCCCTCTCCCTCCTAGCCAATCACATGCAACATGCATTCAAGTACATGGGTAGTCTTTGGACAAGTGTCCTCCTTACCCCTTAGAGAGAGAGAGCTTGAAAATATCTAGATATTTGTTGGATGGAACTAGAAGCTCATTGGACCCCTCTTTAGCCCAACCAATAGCATTCAAGCACACCATGTGGTTAAGCATAGGGAGAGTCTGACATGTGTCCCATGTGTCCTTTGAGAAAAAGGGGTGCCCTTTGGGTGAGTGGAAGGTTAAGTAAAAAATTCCCCTAACTTTGGGACTGTCATGCATAGGAAGCTTCTCAAGAACCTTCCTCATTAAGTTTGTAGGGTCTCTTTTTGACTCATGCACCTTACCTCCCCATGCATGGGAAGCTTTTCAAGCACCTTCCTCATTAAGTTTGTAGGGTCTCTTTTTGACTCAAGCACATTACCCCCCATGCATGGGAAGGTTCTCAAACACCTTCCTCATTAATTATGACAAACACCTCAAGTACCTTAGTCATCAAGCATGACAAGTACCTCAACCACCTTAGTCATCAAGTATACACCTTAGTCATCAAGCACGACAAGCACCTTAGTCATCAAGCACGTACCTTAGTCATCGAGCATGACAAGCACCTCAAGCTTAGGTCGGGTTCCCACCTTAAGCTCAGCCCTAGCTTGCTTAAGGTCAAAGGACTTTTAACACTAACCATTGGAGGTCTTTAATGAAGCTAACCCTAAGGTCTTTTAAGCTCCATTAGTAGTTAACCTTGCTCTTTGACATACCATCTCTCATTTGGACCCCTTTACCATTGGCCCCGTGTTGAGATAGATCCGTAAGCACATGTCTATATTCTAACCCTTGTTCCTGTTTATTTTCCCACATTACATGATCAATTTAATATGATAAAATCATTTGGGTTGGTTATATATTAGATTTAATGACAGGAACACTAATTGAAAATTAGTGAAATGCAAGTAGTAATGCACATGTAACCTTGGGTGTTGTCTTTGCAATCCAAACCCCTTGGTGAAAATCGACATTATCAAACCCCTTGGTTAAAATTTGTAGGAAAACTTCTCAACTATGTCCATGAGCCTCCTTGGATTTGCCCTTGGCATTGCATCTAGAACACCACTCTATGCCAAAGTTGGCGTGGAAGCCCCTTACTTTTGTTTAGAGTCCTTGATGAAGAATTAACCAAATAAGGTATAAGTCCTTGATTGGTATAAATCCCTAAATAAAATTCAAGCAAATGGGAAAACCTTTTGTAAGCCTCCTTCGCAAATCTCTTTTCTTGCTTTGGCCAATTTACAATTTTGAGCAAAACGCTGGATCTTGCAAACAATTTTAGAAACACATCCAGCAGACAAATTGTAAGTGTTAGCAATATCTTGAGCATCCATGAATCCTCTATTCCTGTGAATGTCCTACCATGCATCAATCCCTGCTTTAAAGCACTTATGTGCCCCCTTATGTTGAGTTTAGCACCTTGCTGTAGGGTAGGAGTCCAAACCATATGAAATCTTGAAGCAAAAATTTTGGTTGAGTATATAGGTGATTAGGTATCTTCCATTTAGCTCTTAATTCAGACTAGTTTGTCCACATTACAGGAGATATGGTTTTGGATGTATCGTTGATCCTCATCAGTGAAGTGATATGATCCCATTGGAACAAATTTTTCCAAGATTTGTATTCCTATAAATAAAATTGATTAGTGCCTTTTCTCAAGAGACATGCCCAATAATCAGTTGAATTGATGGATCTTAATATCCATTTAGCTACCATCTTGGTGGCTAGGTTCTCTAAATTGAGAATTCCTAGACCCTCTTTGGATTTGTGCATACAACATGTAGACCAAGCTACTTTTGGAATCTTGGTCCCAATTTCATTTCCTCCCCATAAGAACCTCCTTGCTAACTATGTAGCTTGTTTAACCTGGTATTTGAAACTTCCAACAAGACAAGAAATAGACTAGAGAAGCACTACAAGGGGTCGCTTAAATTCCGACGCCAAATTACTGACGTTAATGGCGGCGTTGGTATATGTGTAGGTAAGTATGGAGGGAGATAATTTTTTTAAAAACTTTCATTTTTGAATTTCCGACGTAGATACCGATGTCTCTTTGAGCGCTTATACCGATGTCTCTTCCGACACCTGTATAGATGAATTTTTCGATGCCTGCACTGATGCCTGTACCAGAGGAACCTACAAAAAACAACCCACGGGTCTTTCCCTACGCATTTCTCTAATTTTTGCACCTCTTCTCTTGCCTTCCTCCTCCTCACTTACTGCAGATCTGGTGCCTAACAACTTGTCAGAGGTGAAAATCTTGCTTGTTGACTACTCTCTAGTACCAAGGTGAGATTCTTTTCAAGTTTGTTTGTAGGTTTAGGGTTTAGGGTTTAACATAGTGTGTGTGTGTGTGTGTGTGTGTGTGTGTGTGTGTGTGCATTTTTGCAGGTTCAAGGACGTTTACAAGAACCTTTATTGCTCAAATAGGCCGCATGTGAGTGCTCAAAATTTTAATGCATATTAAATTAATTTGTATATTGACAAAATAAAATTTCATGCTTTACGCTTTCAATGCTTAAGTTTTTATGCCGACGCATATACCGATGTCTTTTACGACGCCTACATAGATGAGTTTTCCGATGCCTGCACCGATTCCTGTACCGACGAATTCTGCAAAAAACAAACTCGCGAGTCTTTCCCTACACATTTCTCTAGTTTTTGCGCCTCTTCTCTTGCCCTCCTCCTCCTCACCTACTGTGCAGATCTGGTGCCTAACAACTTGTTGGAGGTGAAAATATTTCTTGTGGACTACTCTCTAGCATCAAGGTGAGATTCTTTTCAAGTTTTCTTGTAGGTTTAAGGTTTAGGGTTTAACATAGTGTGTCTGTGTGTGCGCATTTTTGCAGGTTCAAGGACGTTTACAAGACCTTTTAATGCTCAAATAGGTCACATGTGAGTGCTCAAAATTTTAATGCATATTAAATTAATTTAAATTAATTTGTATATTGACAAAATAAAATTTCATGCTTTACACTTTCAATGCTTTAAGTTTTTATGCCATTTTGTTTAGAAATATTGCTTTGTAGAAAATTTGTTTTGAAATTATGGTATGTGTTGTGAAATTATGGTTCGGGGTAATTTTATTTCCAAATTATGCTATGAAATTACGCTACTATTTTGTCATGTTGTTCTAGAATTATGTTATTTCAAAATTATGCGATGAAAAAAATCTTGTTTCGAAATTATGTTTTGAAGAAATTTCGTTTTGAATTATGTCGTTTTTGAAATTATGCGATTGATGAGGTTTAGGTTATAGGTTTCGGTTAGGTTTAGTTTAAGTTATAGGTTAGGTTAAGGGATATAAGTTAGGTTAATTATGCATTAGTTTAGGTTAGGTTTAGGTTATAGGTTAGCTTACGTTATAGGTTAGGTTATATGACATGAATTAGGTTAGATTAGCTTATAGGTTAGGTTTAATTTATAGGCTAAGTTAAGTTATAGGTTATAGGCTAGGTTGGCTAGATTATAGGTTGGGTTAGGTTAGGTTATAGGTTGTATATACGTAAAAGGTTAGGTTACACTATAGGTTAAGTTAACTAATGTTTAGGTTATAGGTTTGGTTCAAAAAAAATATGATGCTCCCAACTGAAACATTGGTGGCCCATAACCATGATGTCAGTAGCTTACAAAATTATTGCCAAGTCAATTGCCCTAAGACTCTCTCTCACTCTGGATAAGGTATCACTCCTCACCAACAAGGTTTCATCAAAGCAAGATCTATTTGATGACTGGATTAAAATACACACCATTCACCATGCAAGATTGTGTCGGTTATAGGTTAGGTTAGAGCTAGCGACAAATAGTAGAAAAAATGCAAACCGACTTTGATTATGTTAGGTAATAGGTTAGGTTAGGTTATAGGTTATGCTAGATTAAGTTATAGGTTGGGTTTAGGTTATAGGTTATGTTAGGTTAGAGCTAGCAACAATGTAATAGTAGAAAAAACTCATGCAAATGGACTTCAAAGATGACTCGTGTACTCAAAAAAATGCAAAAGGACATCGATTAGGTTAGGTTATATGTTAGGTTATAAGCTAGGCTAGGTTATAGGTTAGATTATAGCTTAGGTTTAGGTTAGATTATAGGTTAAGTTTAGGCTTAGGCTACAAGTTAGGCTAGATTATAGGTTAGGTTAGAGCTAGCGACAAATTAATAGTAGAAAAAATGCAAACGGACTTCAAAGATGACTAGTGTACTTTAAAAACCACAAAGAGACTTTAGTTAGGTTAGGTTATAGATTATGCTAGGTTAGGTTAGGTTTAGGTTATATGTTAGGTTAGAGCTAGCGGCAAATCAATAGTAGAAAAAACGCAAACTGACTTCGAAGATGACTTGTGTACTTCAAAAAATGCAAACATATTTCAACTAGATTAGCCTATAGGTTAGGTTTAGGTTTAGGGTTATGTTAAGTTAGGTTAGGTTTAGGTTATATGTTAGGCTAGATTATAGGCTAAGTTAGAGCTAGCGGCAAATTAATAGTAGAAAAAACGTAACCGAACTTCGAAGATGACTCGTGTACTTCTAAAAACACGGACTTTGTTTAGGTTAGGTTATAGGCTAGGTTAAGATTATCGGTTAGGTTATAGGTTATAGGTTCTAGGTTAGGTTATATTAGGTTAGGTTTAGGTTATAGGTTAGGTTAGAGCTAGCAGCAAAAAATAGAAAAAACGCAAACGAATTTCAAGAATGACTTGTGTACTTCAAAAAACGTAAACGGACTTGAATTAGGTTATGTTATAGGTGAGATTTTAGGTTAGGTTTAATTTGGTTATAGGTTAGGTTAGGTTAGGTTATGGGTTATAGGTTTGAAAAGCGCTAGCGCAATTGGACTTCAAAAGCGTACACAGACTTCAAAAACATTAATATATAGTCATTGACCTTTGTGGTCCTAATCTCCGTGCACCTCTAGACCAAGGTGTGCGGGGTTCGGTCATGGCTAGAGAATGTGAGGTTGTTAGAGCTAGTGGCAAATAGTTGAAAAAACACAATCGGACTTCAAAAGTGCCTTGTGTACTTCAAAATGCAAATGGAAATTGATAAAAGAAGTAAAATAACACAATCAAACTTCAAAAGTGTACATAAACTTCAACAACCGTAATATATAGTCATTGATCAATAAAGACGAGATTATTACCCTGTGGTCCTAATCTTCGTGCACCTCTAGACCGAGGTGTGCGGGGATCGGGCCTGGCTAGAGAATGTGAGGTTGCCATGTATTGTCATGTAGTTAGTAGTGTGTAGTTATATCAATTAGGGTGTTTTAATTATTTGTTGCATCATTGGTAGATAAAGTATGAACGATAGGTTGGCGTTTCCTTGTGCATATTGCAAGCATCAGATCTTTCGAAAAAGAAAAAAATGTGACTAGCACATACACAATCACGGTCTCTTTTCGATAGAGCAACTACAAGACCTGCGTTATTGATCTCATGGTCCAGAGACAATAGATCAAACTCCGCAAGTAGATACTGCTCCAACTTCATCCTAGAGAAGATGATTTTCAAACAAACAGCCATCGATTGAGTCCTCCCAACCAATACCTGATGTGGCATTTCAAGAAGTAGAGATGGAGCAGATGTTAGGCACGTTTTTTGACATGGATCCCATCATTGAAAACATAGAAGATGACAACATTCATCAACACAATACTGCGGACCAACCTGAGTCATCCCATCCATATCGACGGCATGATAGCAACGATAAAGTGGGCGAGATGATGCAAACTCTTGCACACATGTCACTTGACAATGGTGCAAAATCTTAGTTCTCCGTACCGCATTGGCAATGCTTAATTTGCAGTTTGTCTTCGAGTGGTCTGACGCCTCACAGAGGTTTTTAGGTAAATACATTGTATCCTAAGCATGATAAAGTGCAAATTACATTTCAATAATGTGATCAAGGGGTTGACTTGTTCATGTAACGACAAGTTGCTCAATGAGCAAATCTTGCCAGAAGGGAATCACATGCCCCCTACCCATCCAGCCGCTAAAAAGCTTTTTACTAATTTGGACCTATATTATCACAAAATACATGTGCTACAATCGGAAGTCGTGGCGCCCCTGCAAAATATACAAATACTATGCTATATACAACGAAATACATGAATCTGCATACCTGACGCATCCACCAGCACATAATCAACGATATACGCGAACAGAGAGAGACAACAAGTGAGAGAGAGGAAAAGAACATGCGCAGACGCACCTCCTAGAGCAGAGTGCTACGCCTGGCACGGTGAGAGAGGAGAGAAGAGAGGAAGAAGAATGAGACGGACACTGGGTGCAATCTCCCCCTGTGCAAGAGTGACCATTTTCCTCTTGCACGTATTTGATTTATAGATTTCTTGAATGTTCAAATTGGTTACAAACTGGCCGGCCGGTCATAAATGGCCAAAGCTCATAAAGAGCACTTCAATAATCAAATATACATAAAATATAATATCCTTCTGCATAATCCATTATCTGCTAATGCTTTTTGCCACCTGTCAGCTGTAATAAATGGATAAATATCAATTCCATAACATACCTCTCCGTTGGAAAGCAACTGTCCTCAGTTGCGAAGATAAAAATCTGCAAACAATACTTGTCAAAAACAATGATTAGAAATCTATATCAAATAGTTTAAAAAATCCATAAAATTAGACAACAATGCTTATGCCTGCCGTCATCCACATACTGCCTATTCTAGTGTCCCATACCACTAGAATAAGGAGTATGTGTCATACCCTGATGAATCAGGATATCATTGGTCACACTCATCATCAATCTCATAATGTCAAGTCTCGTCACATAAACACTGTCGTAAGAATCACCAAGTACCAAATCCCAATCCAATTCCAATTCCACAATATAAGTCCAAATCCAAATCACTTTCATTATGTACCCGGGTAACAAAATCATACCAGTTAGAGTGGTGGCTAGCCACTGCAGCATGATTTTGTGATTGGTGTTGCCTAAATCGGCGAATCTACACCAATAAGACGTGCTGTCTAAATCGACGAATCTGCATTTGATATAAGTTCAAAAAGCGTGAATCTGTAGTTTGTTGTTGTGCTGCCTAAATCGGGGAATCTGCACTAGATGAGAATTGACACACTGCCTAAATCGGCGAATCTGTGTGCCTGTGACCAATGGACTAGACATGGCATAAAAAGTGACAAATAAATGACCTATTTGATATGAAATTGGAATATACTGTAATGTGGAAGCATGTACTAAATGTTAGCTGTCATCGCATACGAACTGAGCTCATGTAAGTAGGGATATGACAAGTCACTCAGTAAGAGTCCAATCAAAGAAAGGAGAGCCCATGACATTAGAAACAATGGATTTTGCAACATAATGTTAACAAGTAAGAGAGCATATGAAAAAATTTGCCTACTGCAACGGTGCTGGGTATCTATAGGGGTATGAGAATATCTAGATTTTGATATGAGAACATTGTACTTAGATTATCTGCAAAAATTTTCTAAAAAATAAACCACTAAAAACAATGAGCCATTTGAGAAAACAAAAAAATCTTCATTGCTTTATAAGTGCAACAAATTTTAAGATGACTTATGAATGCATGACAATTGACAACTTGAATCGATGAACGGAATCACAGAGAATATCATATGGTATAGCCTAGCTATAACTGGATGAATTTGAAAAAATATATAGCCTCAGTATTACATTTTTGATTCCGATGAACCCTAAATCAACAGTTTTTTTTTTGGTTTTGTGCTAGCCTGTGCTAATTAAAGGCATTCACCAATTGAAAGTATAATGAGAACGAGATTGCTAGAAAGAGTAAAGGATGCGAGAATCATGTGCTACGAGAGGTGCTGACAATTGACATTAATCTAAGATTCGAGTTATAAATCAAAGTAGATCAAAGATGATAGAGAGAGCTTACTAGAAGTATATTATTGAAATGCAATGAAAAATTTCATACCTGAAGGTTCTTCGATATGATAGCATTGTAGTGGGCTTCATCTTCAAAAGGACTTCTCAAAGACAAAGCACTAAAGATGATTTTGTGTTAGATTTAGGCAAGTATGTATAAACACGTGAAAGTCCTTAATGAGGAATTTGAAGTTTAAAGAGAAACTATGTCGAACAAATTGATCTATAAGGATCTTTCGGTAATGGCCTATAAAGACATGTGTTAATGCCAAAAGTGGGTGATAGTTCACATCAATTATCTGTAGTACAAATTGCAGAGTCAATTGAGCCCCCTTTTATTGGTAAACAATTCTAACTTTGCATCAATTTTATCATTGATGGATTAATACATTGAGTATGTGATTAAACTACTCTTAAATTTAACAAGAAATTGTTTTGATGCTCAAAATTTCTCTAGAAATTTGAAAATTTCAGTAACTAATCATTGAAAGGCAAGCATATTTGATCAAGCGGCTTATTCTTTGGACACGAGCCGTATTCGCAAGGCGAGTTGCAAGTACTATAAGCACTGACTAATGTGTATACTTGCAAGCATCTGTAGCAGTGAAGTGGGATGTGGCGGCCTGCTCTCTTAGGAAGAGGCCAAACGATACAAATACGCCATGGGTGGTGATGAAGGAGCTTGCGTGAGGTTAGGATCTGTATATACGTGATGATGGAGCACAGAGTAAGTGTTTGATGCAGAAAACAACGTCACGATGGGTAGTCAACCATTATGAAGTTAAATGTCTTGTCGCGACAATTGCCATAATCAGTACCACAAGGGGAGGGGTGGAATATTACCAGAGGCTAGGATTTGCCAGTTATGCCAAATAGAGCCAAACATAGAGTTACATTATATATGGCATTGTTCAGTGTTCAGTATACTATGAGATATGAGTCCACTTTCATTGTTTATTCAAAGATGGTTTCGGACCACGGACTAGAGTCATGAGATATCAGGATCAAAGATTCTTCAGGTTCTTTTTTTTTTTTTTTGGGTTATAGGTGTGCAAACACAAGGAGAGGCTTGTGAGGAGATGAGACAATGTGAGACATTTACAAAGTTCTATCTTCAAAAGGCCAAAACGACTATGAGATCAATGATACAATCTTGGTGGATCTATTACAACGTCTGGATACAAAAAAAAAAAACTCGTAGGAAAGTATCCTTGTTGTGCGCCATTGTTTGGCATAGAGGACTGTAGCGGATCTAAGGGTTGTCGATCTAAGTTGGGGCCGAAGTGCTGCATGGTGGGAGTTCATCTCCGGTTTGCATGCACAAACGAATGGTGCAGTCCAGTGCCGCTAATGACATCCCATGCTCGTGCTTGGGCTGCAGCACGTGCATCTGTTGGGACATCCAAGGCCGAGGTGAGGTGGGGGTAGAGGGCAACAGAGCGCCATATGCGAATTAGATAGGGGCTTGCAATTATAGTGCCTCCCTCAGGAGTGATAGCTCCAACGTCTGCTCCCAGACGTGCTTGCTCGATTTCAAAGGTCTCCATACTCCCTTTCATTGAGAAAGTCATTTGTGGAACTTGAAAGGCCTAGTTTGAAGAGGACGGAGTCCGAGTAGTGAGCATCGGTGGTGAGAGTTTCCATGGATCTACTGAGAACCTAATCATTGTGGCGTCACAGTATGCTATAGGGCCCATCCTTGCTGGAGAGCTGGCCACCTGCACTGACCAGAGAACTCCCACACGAGAGAGAGAGAGAGAGAGAGAGAGAGAGAGAGAGAGAGAGAGAGAGAGAGAGAGAGAGAGAGAGAGAGAGAGAGAGAGAGAGAGAGAGAGAGAGAGAGAGAGAGAGAGAAGAGAGAGAGAGAGAGAGAGAGAGAGAGAGAGAGAGAGAGAGAGAGAGAGAGAGAGAGAGAGAGAGAGAGAGAGTTGGTGGACTGCAGGGGGGAATGGCCGACGACTTCTTTTGGGCGGCGGTTGTGTGAGTGAGATAGAGCTCAAAATTCTAGTGGTTGGCAGAGATTGACAGCCGAGTGGAACCACCATGCAAGAGATAGAGGTAGGGAGAGTGAGCGATTAATTGACTGTTGAAGAGAGAGAGAGAAAGTATGCGCAGTTGGTGGCAGAGAGAAAAGGTGTGCTGGGCGCCGCCGAGCAACGAGAGAGAGAGAGAGACTTTAACTCTGGTCGAGGTCGACGGCTTCAGGGAGAGAGATTCCAAAGGTTGGCCGCTCTGCATGAATATGGGGCTACTAGGAGCCGGGGGGAGAGTTTGCTGCATGGCAATTACTACATGAGAGGGAGAGAGAAATCTGATTCGCCAGTCAAGAGAGAGAGGGTTGATAGGGTAGGCAGCCACCTTGTGCATGCAGGCGTGGGCAACAAACAAGAGAGGGGGAGGGAGAAAGAGACTTGGAGTTTCTGTGATGGCTGAGGAGAGAGAGAGAGAGAGAGAGAGAGAGAGAGAGAGAGAGAGAGAGAGAGAGAGAGAGAGAGAGAGAGAGAGAGAATTGGTCACCTCACGAGAGAGAGGGGTGGCGACTAAAAAAATCTAGAGAGAGAGACAGAGGCGGCGAGAGATGGTGGGCGCACACTCCTTTGCAGCATGCTGATCATCTACATGATAAAGGTTGGCAGAAAAATCATAGGTCATGAGGACCACTACCCTTCACGATTTGAAATGGTTGGCGGGGTTTACTCATGGAACTGTAGTATCCCGCCATGGCTGGACGATCAATGTACTGTGCCGCATACGCAACTGGAGAAGGGGGGGTATCGATTGACCGCCTTTGCATGCAATTGGAGACAATGGATGATGACCCTTAGTCGACTATGTACGGCTGCTCGAGTTTTGCATGGCAACGCCTCATGCGCACTACGCCATGGCTCCCCCCGTGTAGCCATGGAGGCTTCCAGCAATGCCATCCATTTACTGCATAGTCGCCAAATTCACGTACGTAGAGGGAGTAGGAGAGGCGTCTCTTGCTAGTCTAGTGTCACCTAGATTCCTTGTCAGGCTGCATGGAAGCAGCAGAAGATGACAAACGGAAATTACAAGTTGGGCCTCCAAGGGCAGTATCCTACGTCCAAGGAGGGAAAAACGATGCTCCAAGGGTTAATTTGACTACTACTTTTTTTTTCTGCATCAAACTTTAGATATACTCAGCAAGGTCTCCTATCGATGGGGTCGTTTCTTACAAGGCAAGCGTCGCAAAGTTCCCTTGTGACCCAAAAATTTAATCTCAGTATACGTCTTCTACATCATCATCTTCTTTTTCGGCTACTATGCAGATCCTATGACTACATCATCATCTTCTTTTTCGGCTACTATGCAGATCTTATGATAATTTTTTTTCTTTTGTGTGTGCTTATTAATATATGTATACACATTAATATTATGTACTTTACTCACAATATTTTCTTTTTTTTAGTCATTTCTACTATCTTATTCAGATCTCTTCTACTAATTACAAATTAATGAAAGATTAACGTCATATTTGCACGAAAAGATAACATAAAACAAGGACATAGAATTATAAATGTTGAAAGCTAGAAGAAAACAAGAGCACTCAACTTTTGGTTATCTGAATTTGCGATCGCAAGAGCGTAGCCTTAGCTCTGATACCACTGTTACAATCGGAAGTCATGGCGTCCCTGCAAAATATACAAATACTATGCTATATACAACGAAATACATGAATCTGCATACCTGACGCATCCACCAACACATAATCAACGATGTACGCGAACAGAGAGAGACAGAAAGCGAGACAGAGGAAAAGAACATGCGCAGACGCACCTCCTAGAGCGGAGTGCTACGCCTGGCACGACGAGAGAGGAGAGAAGAGAGGAAGAAGAATGAGACGGACACTGGGTGCAATCTCCCCCCGTGCAAGAGTGACCATTTTCCTCTTGCACGTATTTGATTTATAGATTTCTTGAATGGTCAAATTGGTTACAAACTGGCCGGCCGGTCATAAATGGCCAAAGCTCATAAAGAGCACTTCAATAATCAAATATACATAAAATATAATATCCTTTTGCATAATCCATTATCTGCTAATGCTTTTGCCACCTGTCAGCTGTAATAAATGGATAAATATCAATTCCATAACAACATGCTGTCCTAATGATTGTATACTTTTTTGCAATGAGTATGCAAATTTGGAACAATGTCCCAATTGTGGATCAAACAGGTATAGAGAGGACACACAAGGAAAATTTATCCCTGCAAAGGTCCTTCGACACTTTCCTATCATTCCAAGAATAAAGAGCATGTTTAGTTGCAAGTCCATAGCCGATTTGATGACATGGCACTCAAATACTAGATCGATAGATGATGTGATGCAGGTACCTGCTGACTCTCATACATGGAATCACATAGAGGAAAGTTGGCCTACATTTAAGAACGAGCCTGGATGTATCCGCTTTGGTCTGGCAATGGACGGACTAAACCCATTCCGATTACGGAGTTCGTCATGGAGCACGTGGCCTATTTGTCTGGTTAATTATAATCTTCCACCATGGCTAGCTATCAAGAAGGGCCAATTGTTGTTGTCCTGATTGTCCCAGGAAAGTACAAAGCAAAGAACATGGATGTCTATCTGGCACCACTTATAGAAGAGCTCCAACTCTTGTGGACAGGAATCAATGTGGTTGATATGTCCCAACCAATCGGACGATGGAATGTACATGTGCAAGGCATTCTCATGTCGACCATGCACAATTGGCGAGGCTTTGATGAGTGCTCAGGTAAGTGCCTTTGAAACCCTCACACACATGTTACTCCTGGCTATGCCAACGATTTTATATTTTAATTTTGTGATTTTTTTAGGCTTGAGTTACTCGGGCAATCATGCATGTCCGAAATGTGGTCCTCGACTTGGCTTCCACCGCTCTGAGCATTTGAGCAAGACAGTTTACAAGGAGCATGGTAGATTTTTGCCTAAAGGACATGAGCTACGTGGACCAAACATATGCAATCATGACATGCATCCACTGAAAGCGAGTGATTGGAAAAACATGTGGCTGGAGAGGAAAGATTGGATGCCACCTGGAATGAAAAGACTTTCTATTTTCCATGAACTCCCATACTGGAGTGACCTATTGATTAATCATTTGCTTGACCCAATGCACATCTTCAAGAATGTGGGGAGATTATATGGAAAAAAATCCTAGAAAAAGGGAGAGCAAGGCCCAAAGAGATGACCTGCAGGTTGTGGGTCGAATGCTAGAGATGTGGCCTCGACTTAAACCCAATGGGAAGTTTGCTATACCAAAAGGACCATGGGTTTTAAGTCGTGCAAAAGAGAAACAAGTGAAGAAGACTATACCCAAGGATAGCATGGCCGAAGGTTGTGCCTTGTACAAGAGTCTCTTATCCTCATCAGTGAATTTTTGGTCTCAATTGATCCAAAGATGTCCCAAATGTGGACTACTGAGGTCAACGTAAAGGTGACAGGGGATGAGCCGCAAGGACAAGGCATCATTCGAAAGATGGACATCACAATGCGAGAAAAGGTTATGAGATTTTGCCTTTTGAACTTAGACATCATGTAAAAGTGGCTCGAGAGGTGCAAAGGGGAAAATCAACAACGCTTGAAAAATCGCCTACCATTCAAGTGCAAATGTGCCACTAGAAACCTTCCTTTTCCAGATCATCTTAAGAAACTACCTGACTTTCCAACTGGGCGGTGGTTAGATGCGACAATCTCAGAGGCAAAGAGGAATCGAGTGTTGATTACTGAAGAGGAAGAGGAGATGTGAAGGGGTTGCAATTGGCATGTATATTTTCACAACTTTCTTTTCAAGCTCCACATGATAACATTACGTACTTTAATAACTTTAAGTCTGTTTCAATTTTGTGACTGCAATATCACAAATATGGAGCTTTGTGGTCGCATGGGAAACACTTCAGAGTGCAACGGATCGACAAACAAAGGGTCACTTTCGACAGTGGTGTTAGGGCAAGCTTCAGCCAAGAAAGTAGGAGTAGTGCCAGGGATGAGAACACAGAGACTAGCCAACTTCAATACTTTGGCTATATCCAAGACATCTTGAAGATTAGCTTTAGAAAGTTTGATATTTTTATCTTTGATGTTAAGTGGTTCAAAGTTATTACCAGTGGCCCTAATGCAACTCTGCATAAAGACAAGAGTGGATTGATTCAAGTGAACTCTAGGTGGGTGTGGACAGATGTGCGGGATACATTTGTACTTCCGGAGCATTGTGAACAAGTTGTGTTCACACTAGATCCACTGTGGAGAGAAAATGATGAAAATGATCTATCTAAACCGCACTGGCTCTATGTTGTTCAAGTTGCTCCACGGAGCAAGCAAATGTGTGAAGGATTGGACGTTGAGGTCAAGGAGGTGATTCATGAACAAAGTGCAGGGCCCACGGATGATATAAGTTTGGATTTTGAGCTGGAGGTCAATGGTGAGCATATGCCTGAACCTAGAGATGAAGTGTCAAATATTGAAGCTGATGCGAAGAGCGACAAATAAGTAGGGTTTGATGACAAAGATGCAGAAGTACAGATTGAGATAGACATCTTTGGTGCATCAAATCTCATAGAAGACGAGAGATTAACTAATTATTTTTGCTAGGAACTCTTTTGTAAAACTTTTTTTATTAGTCTACAATACACTTTAGATTCGTTCATATGTGTTGGTGATTCGTTTATTTATTATTTGTATTGATTAAACGTCTCTTCTCTAAACTAACGTATTTTGTGGGTGTTATTTGTGTATCTGTAGCCATGGCTGATGATGATGAGCCATACTCTCCTAGTTTTAGTTTTCCTATCACTCTGATCGGCACGTCACCCGAGCAGATGGGTCTCTTTTTGACACATTTCACACCAGAGCAGACCGCGATGGCACGAAACCTTTGGGTAGCAGGTTCCTCTAGACCTACTACAACCGATCTACACCTAGGACTAGTGCCTCCTACGCCTAGGACTAGTGTGCCCCCTACAATGACGGGTGGTTCATCCTCGCGATGAGGTAGGTGTTGTTCTGGAGGTGGTGGTTGCTGTGGTAGCGGTTCTACTGATGCGTCCACACCACCGAGAGAGCGTCCCCTACTGTCTTCAGTAGATAGTTCACCAATTGGCACACCACGTACACCTTGGGGATCACACGAGCATGATCCTAGCAAGGTGTACAAGAGCATGTAATCACGTACAATCTTGATTACGTGCAATAAGATTAATCAGGTATGCATATTTGATGTTTTATGTATTACATTGAATATTTCGTAGGGCTCTCTGCACCTTTGCATGTAGTAGGTTCATTAAAAGCTATGCTCAAATTGCTGTTTTCTTAGATGGATCAAGTGAAAGCTGAAGGAAAAACCATTAACTTGGGAGAAGCTAAAAAAAAAACTTTTGATGCACTTAAGGCCTCTCTAGCTACTGCATCCATTTTAGCTATTGTGGATCCCATGAAACCTTTTGTGCTTGAAACAAATGCTTGTAATCGGGCTATTGGAGCAGTCCTTCTAGAAGAGGGAAGGATAATTGTATTTGAAAGCAAGAAACTTGATTTTTCATAGAAAAACTATTAATTTGCTGATGTAAGAGAGCTCTATGCAATAGTGTCTGCTTTGGAAACGTGGCAACATTATTGTATGGTGCTCAATTTGAAATTGTGTTTGACCATGAAAGTATAGAGTGGTTTACACAACAAATTGATTTGAAGGGTTGAAACACCTGGTGGGCTAATATTATTTAGGAGTATGACACCAAGCTCTGGTATCATAAGGGACGATACAATGTGGTAACTAATTCTCTTAGTCGCATGCTCGAGATCAACTCTTTTATCTTCACAAAACTTTGAAGTGCATTTTTGGAATCTCTAAAGGGTAAATGTGAGCTTGATGATGCATACTCCAAGGTGTGGAGCCATGTCAAAATGAGGGATTCTTCTCACTGCAACGTTGGTAGCGTCTCTATTTCCTCCATACCTTGTTATCCTCTTTTGAGTGATGAGCTGTAAAGATGGAATAATTTTCCCAGAGATGATAGATACCTACTCCACAAGGGGAGAGTTTGTGTATTGATTAACGCAAACATTCAACACCAACTTCTTTATGAATGTCGGGATAGTCCTAATGTAGGGCACCGAGACATATAGAAAACTCTTACACTAGTCGTATGCCGATAATTTACTAGCTAGGCTTACATGGGTATGTTC
This sequence comes from Adiantum capillus-veneris, assembly GCF_014529385.1. NCBI lineage: Eukaryota > Viridiplantae > Streptophyta > Polypodiopsida > Polypodiales > Pteridaceae > Adiantum > Adiantum capillus-veneris. The sequence goes on from NC_140957.1 coordinate 98,573,412, forward strand.
ATGACTATGTCTCGCATTACCAAAGATATCAAGTTAATAAAGACGAGTACTCGAGGTAGGAGGTCTCTTGCATCGTTTGAAGATTCTCAATGGTAAATGGGAGAGTATCTCTATGGACTTTATTGTGGGTTTACCAACACAGTACGAGGTCATGACTTGGTATGGGTGGTTGTGGATCGATTGACTAAACTTTGTAAGTTTATTCTGACCAAGTTAACTATTAAAATTCCAAACTTATCTAGATTATTTGTTCACTATCTATACAAGTTATATGGATTGTCCATCAATATTATGAGTGATCTTGAGCCCAAGTTTAATAGTCATTTTTTGAGGGATGTGTTTAAATGATTGGGAACACAACTCAACTTCAATACTATAAATCATCCAAAGACGGATGGAGAGACTAAACGTGTTAATCAGGAGCTAGAGGATATGCTAAGAGTATATACATTAGCAAAAGATAATGGGAAAGATTATCTTCCTATTTTAGAGTGTGCTTACAATAGTGCAAAACATGCTACCACTGGGTTTAGTCCTATCATGCTTATGTATGGTTTTTAACCTAGATCACGAATCATGATGGGGTTGGTCACTGAAAAGTTTTAGCAGATCAAGGACTTTATCCAAGATCATATGGATATAATAAAACTATTTCATCAAATGTTTGACAAGCACATGATTGATATAAAAATCACATTGCTAAAATGTCAGCAAACTGTAACTTTCATGGAAGGAGAAGAGGCATTTTTACGTGTGCTAGAAAATTCAAAACGTCTGAAAAATTGGCCCAACACCTAAATTATCTTCTAGATATTGTGGGTCTTTTAAGATACTCAAGAGAGATGGGGATATGGCTTACAAACTTTCTGTACTTGCACACTCTCATATTCATTCCCTTTTTCATGTAAGTTGTTTACGTATAGGGATGACAATTTCATTGAACAACAATTTTTGGTTGATTTCATTGAGCCTCCAACCCAGTGATCATATGAACCCAAGCGCATTTTAGACTACCATGATTTGCATACTCATCATCATGTGCATCGTCAACCATTAGTTAAGTGGAAAGATAGAACAAGGTTCCGCTTGGAAAAACGTTAGTGTTCTTTAGAAGAAATACCCGACTTCTGTTTTTGAGGATGAAAGAACTTCTCCAAGGGGCCAATAATGTGAGGCCAAGGGTAGTGTTAAGCGGCAAGGGCTTAGGGGTTGCCTATAAGTAGGCATATGGTTGGGTGGAGAACCATGCTTCACATCCCCTAGCCTCAAACTAAAATGTTAGGAAAAGCTCCTCCCTTTGCTAAAAACAAGTCTGTTCTACTAAAGTCAACTCTTGACCATACCATCCAACTTTTCCAAACCTGCTGAGTAAAACAATATCTAAGCAACTAATGTGACTTTATAAGTGAATTAGACCACATCGTAATGCCCTAGCATAAGCATGACACTCATCGTACTTTCTCAACGCATTTACAATGCCGCGTATTATAAAATAATCCCCCATAATTTTGTTTCTTTCTCGTATGTTTGTTCTATACATATAGGAGTACTTTAGGGTTAGAAGATAGTAAGACTCACAATGCTTTTTAGAAACGCCAAAAAGCATAAAAGATAGAAAAAAGCATGAAAAGCTAAAAAAAGATTTTTTTCTAAAATTGAGTCACGAATTTACCTGGCTCTTTGAGCTAAGAAACGAACACGATTTTTATCGAAAAGTACCAAAAAGTATGAAAAGCACCTGAAAAGTGGATTTTCACAAAATTAAATCTTAGGTTCCGTGGATCTAGTAGAATAAAGATCTGGCTCTTCTTTTCACAAAAAAACATCGAAAAACACAAAAAGCTAAAAAGAATAAAATTCAAAACTAAACTAAGTTTTTGTATGACCTCACAAAATATGAAAATGGTCTTGCTTTCCACTTTAAAACATCACATCATGTCACAATTAGCATTCTAGAAAAAATAATAATGTAATGTGCATTGGAAATCCATTTTTATCATTTTTAAAAGATACCAAAAAATTGGGGATCTTACAATAGCCCTCAAGTCTCTTTTAACACCAAAAACTTGGGAACACACATAGTGTAGAACCCACATTATGGAAGGAATTATTTTCTTGCAGATATTTCTCTTACCAAACATAAAAAAAGACGTATACATGCATAATAAATCTAGTGTTTTTCAAAACGTCAAATCATTGAGTGGTGGAGGATGGACCCCACAAAATAAAAAATGAGCGAACATTGATTATCATAAAAAGAAACACCTTGAAAAATGTATATAAGTTGCCTTAAGGCATGCCTTGCATTCCTAACTTCACAGAAATGAGCATGTCAATCACTTAAAGAAAGTCTTTGAGAAACGCAGAACATATCGTATCTGCCTAAATCCTGAAAAGTGTGTTTTCATGGTAAGATAGGGCAAGATTTTGGGACATATTGTATCCAAAAATGGCATTTTCACTGATCTTGAATACAAGTGATTGTTGCTCTTCCCATACTAGCAAAAGTTAGAGAGGTACAAGCCTTCATGGGCCATTGTGGATATCATGGGTTCATTTACATGTATGTGATCATTGCAATGAATTTTGAATGGAATGAGGAATGTGAAAAAGCATTTCAACAACTGAAGCATAAACTTATTTCTGCTCCAACTTTGAGAGCTCCTAACTGGGACAATATTTTCCACGTTGTCGTGTCGCTTTGCAGGCATCGGGTGAAAGACAAGGATCTGCTTGCATTTTCATGGGTTTGCCAAACTGATAATTTAGACTAGAATCTGCTATGACATTAGAAGATGATTGGAATGTATGCTAACTGTGGTTTTGAGGTCATCAAATGAGGTTGCTACCTGTAGGCCGAGATGCAGCGATGTTGTCAGAATGAGGTTTAATAAGGCAAATTTGTAGTGCTCAACATCATACATGCTCTCCATGTTGGTCTTTACGGCTCGTCAGTCAGATTTTGGACGAGGAAGTTATACAAAATTTGATATTTTCTAGGGGTCGGATTTGATGTCTTTAGGCTGAGGTTGAGATACATGCTTGAATGATCTTTTCAACTTGATAGGGTTTGCGATGATAGTATTTGGCACGGGTTAGAGTATGTGCTTTACTGTGCTTAAATCAGACATTCAATGCTAAAGTTATCGCCAATTCAGTTTTCTATGTAGCCTCTACATCCATGAAAGGGAAATCACAGTGTAGTTAAGGTTGTGCTTGACAATACTTTAGTCAAAATTTAATGGTGGTTTGTAATGATTTCATTGATATGTACACTCAATCCTATGTCTGGTGGTGTTTGGGGTTGATCTGTATGCTAAGTGTGAAGCTTTTACAAAAGCTCAAACAAGTCTTGAAGGGCTTCCATCAAGGCTGTCATCACTTGGAATGCATTAATTGATGATATGGTCAGGGAATTATGGAAAATAATACCGTTGGTGCACCCAATTTGTGTCAACCCATGGAAGTGCAAGAAGCAGAGGCATGGTAGTTTGTGGGCAAATGACAAGGACCTTGAGCAGGTATATGATGCAGCTAGGGGACATGTACACATGGATGAAGCACTCTCTAGCGGAAGCTGCAAGTGTTTTCTTCTATCATAGATGACAGGAGAAAATGCTTATATCATAAGGTTGTGAGCGGGACAAGGGGTGCGGGTGCTGGATACAGATGTTATGAGATTTATGATATGGTATTTTGATTGAGATGTCTGCAGGACACTCTACTTGCCAGGGTGTGTATGCTAAATATGGATTTTAGAAGGGTCAAGGACAAATTTTAGCTCTATTGATTGGGGAAGTTTAGGAGTGCTCGAAGTGTACTTTTTTTGAATCTCTCTAGATGCATGAAGACTAATGATTAGCAACGGTCCAATCGGATGCGGGTTGAAGGTTGCCGACGCTTGTAAGGATGGTGCTCTTTCCGGTGTGGTTTGCGGCATTGGCTATGGCTTATTTGTGCAGCCATCTAGCTATCAACACTATGATGATTTCTATGAAGTGTTTTATGATGCAATCGAGGCTCGCAATCGAAGGCATGTGGAGAAGGCAATTGAGGGGTGCCGAGCGAGCATTCTCTCGTGGGACAAAGGACCAAGCAGTGTGTGGAATTCAAGCTGAAAAAAGATTAAAGCTATTAATAATAATAATAAAAAAAGTGAGTCGAGTTCTGCATGCATGAAGGTGGCAGCGCACTGCAGATTGCATGGAGATGGTGGCACTATCTGGATACAAGGGGCCAATAGGCTGTTTTGAGGGACGCAACCCCAAGGACTACAAAGGGATCGACAGGTTGATAGTGTGAAAGGTGACGAGTTGCATAAAAGGGGTCGGCCAGTTTGCAGAGGGAGTGACCAATAGCGAGGTTGCTAGTGGCCAGAGAAGAGCAGAGGGAGATGAAGGTGGGACCGCCATGGCGTGATTAGGCCTGGGGGAGTTGAAAGCAGAGCATCGTGAGATAGCAGGGCTGGTCCTGAGTGAAGGCTCGTGAGGAGCTGCCCTTCGGGAGAGTGCAGAGAGGGCGCAAGGTTGAAGGGCTGCCAGAGGGCTCGGTCGTGAGCAAGAGCTGGATTGGAGGTGGCGGGGACTGGGGGTCTGTATAGGGCCGCCAATTGCATAAGCAAAGGGAGCTGCAGGTTAGAGGGGCTACAGAGGCCGGCTTCAAAGGAGGAGGCACTGCATGCAACGGGGAGCCCAAAAGCTTCAAAGTAAAAAGCCAAACACTGCAGGCTAAAGGGTGCCATGTTCATAAAAATGAGAGCTATTGGGTGGTCATTTTTGGGTGTTACAAATAGCCGTCAGAGGGCTGCTAGTTGAGAGGGGAGGTCACCCCCTACCAAGAAGGGCATTCATTTGTTTTTCTCTCTCTCAAGATTATGTGAGCATCGAGAAGGGGTAACCTTTGCAAGGCGTACAAGGGAGCCGAGATTGTGTTTTCTGAAGAAGATCCCCCATTATCTATTCTCAGATTGTAGCCAATTTAGTCGGCATTTTAGAATCCAAGTGTCTACCTTAAATAATCTCCATCTTTCTCTCTTGTTTTTTGTGTTGAGTGGAGTATGCTATACACATGTGCTTTCGGCATATATCAGATGTATGAGTGTATAATGAGGGGAAGTTTTGTATGCCAAGAGGGTACCAATATGTGAGGAAACTTATGCTTGTTGGAGACCTTGCAAGTATTTGATTGATTATCTATGGTATTTGGTGCTTTGAAGGGTCATAGTCGAGAACCATGATCGTATGCTTAGCAACTGATTATAGCCGATTATGTGCAGCTAGGGATGGTTGATTAATAATTATGTCATATGTAGTGTGCTTTTCAGAAATCACAAACGTGCTTGAGAAGCATCGATTGTGGGCTATGCTGACCAGGAGCAAAATAGGAAGCTCTAAACTGGCATTTCTCCAAATACAATCACTTTTCTTGCATCTTAAGGCAAGTGGCCTCACAAGACATTGAGATGGGGGAGATAAATGACAATGAGATTGCCAATCACGGATTGCATGAGAAGATGTCGTGCTTGGTACTAATTTGGTTGTCATATTGGAGGAATAAGATGGGCTCGGCAATGCCTTGGCTAACATGTAAACCAAATGTGGTGGGGAAGTGGCCGCCCAAGAGAAGGTGGCTGTCCAATGTGTTTCATAAGGTGGAAAACACACACAAAAAAAACGAAGGGGAAGTGGTGGCGATGAGCAGAGGAGATCGCAAGGGATTTTGGTATCGTGGCGAGAGCTGTGGTACTCATATAACAACACCAATGAAATGAAAAGTGCTCAGAAAAGCAAGGCGCACCTGTTTGGTGCCACTTCCATGCGGTTTGGAGCAGGGCCAAAAATCTAGCTGCCGCGTCATCAAGCTGAATCGCATGCGGACCTCTAGCGACATCGCTAGTGTGGTGGGGAGAGAGGGGGGGTTTTAAGGTGGATATAATTAGAAAGTGACTTGACATGCAAAAGGAGGGGGGGTGCCTTCAAAGGCTACAGAGAGGGCACATATGGTCTCCCTCGTGCTCCATCATCTGAAAGCTCTCTCTCGCCTCGCTAGGACCTCATAGCCATATCTCAAAAGCGCTCTCTCTCTCTCTCTCTCTCTCTCTCTCTCTCTCTTATCATAAAGAGGCCTTCATAGCCATATCTTGAAATCTCTCTCTCGCCTCTCCATCATAAAGAAACCTTCATTGTCATATCTCCGAATCTCATTCTTGAAGCATAAGGGTTACACTATCTTCCTCTTACCTGAGATTCTTGAAGCTTAAGGGTTACACTATCTTCCTCTCACCGCCATAGTCGGAATCCCTAAGCTCTTTTCTCTCATAGTCATCACTTTTTAATGCTCTATCAAACTCTTGTAAGAAGGAAAAATCTCCATAACAGTTATATCTACTAAGTTTTTGGCTTGTCTCAGGGGCACACCCTCAAGCTTCCATATCTCCCTTATGTTCGGCCTCGGGCAAGTAAAGAGGATCCAAAGGAGAGATAAAGGGGAAAGTCGACAGGAGAGGGCAATATAAAAAATTCAAGGCGAATTAATTAAAGCTAGCATTAAAGGGCATCTGTGGAGCATTATGGAGTATCTGAAGGGCATCAAGAGCATCATCAAAGGGGAGTAGCGAGTAAGTCCATAATAAGTGGGCCCTTTTTACTATTATTTTTTGTGGAAATCTTGGGCATTGAAGGGCAAAAGAATCCTGCAGGGTGGGAATTGTGCCAGACAATTGGAGATTCCTTCCAACTTGAAGGATGTTTTATTAGGGGTTTGCAAATCAACATGCATACCAACGATGGTGTATGCAACCGATTTGTATAAGGGTTTTCAGTTATCAGATTATTGGAAGCATATACTGGTTGCCAGCTTTGATTATGTGTTGGCATTTTCTCTTGCTTTGATTATAGCTAATATTTGTGTTCTAAGTTATGGTTTTCTTCCGCAATTTCTTTATAGGCATCACTATACCATCCTATTATCCCTAAAAAAAAGACCCTATCTGTACTTGTTCCCTTGGTTTGAGCCTACGCCAATTTTTTGTCTACAGCCAGAGGCTCAGTGCTTTCCTGATTGACCCTGGAGAACCGTGCACTCCAACAACGTCCATGTAGATGCATGGGTTTATGCAATTGTATATATCTTGGCTCAACCTAGAGAAAACAACATGGATTTTTTGATTTGTTACTCCACTAGCTAGCTTGACAGCGCAAAACAAAATTATATGACCATAGAAAGAGAAGGCTTATGGATGATCTATTCTGTCAAAAAGTTTAGACATTACCTTCTTGCAAACAAGTTTGTGTTCTTTGTGGATCATCATGCATTGTTATACTTAGTGAACAAACCATGCAATACGGGTCAAATCGTTAGATGGTTCCTAAGATTGCTCGAGTTTGACTTCACAGTAGTGGTAAAAAAGGGGACTACACACCAAAGAGCATATTATTTTTCATGAAGGCTACATGGGGGAGCTCCATTAGGGGCTGATGATGACTTGCCTGACTCATATCTCTTCAACCTTTGAATGGCACCAAGGTGGAGCAAACATGTTAAACCTTTGCTCACCATTTGTTAGCTTCAAATTGAGAAACAACCATCCATTATTGAGCAATATTGCAATTTAATGCTGATTGTTGGACGCTTATACAAGCAAGGACATGACGATATAGGTTATGCATTGAGCCGTGAAAAAAAGAGATATATCTGCAACAAGCTCATGTGCAAATTACTGGCATTCACAACGCCAAAATGCAAACATATCACAAACTGATGCTACTTGGAGTGTATTGGCCTAACATTCAGAAAAGTATACACGACTATGTTAGCTTTTATGATGTTTGTGCAATCACTAAGGCAATCAAGCATGCTACCTTCTTCAGGATAGCAATAGCACCCAAGTGGGCAAAGTACACTAAGGAGTACTTGGCCTTCCTATAGAGATTGTGAGTGATCGAGGCACTCATTTCCTCAATGATATGATTGATTTTCTATTGCATGAATTTATGGTAATTCATCCTAAATCAGCTCCATATCATCCTCAGGCCAATGGACAGGCCAAGAGCACCAACAAAATATTGTGCACAATGCTAACAAAGATTGTCAGTGAGTTTAGATCGGATTGGGTACTGGGCATATCGGGTAGCATATAAAACACCACAAAATACAATTCCTTTCAACTTAGTGTTTGGAATAAATGCAATACTGCCAGTAGAATTCTTGATTCCTACACTACATGTAGCTCAAAACTTGGAAAGGATTGGACATGATTTGTCTCATAGAGTGGAACAACTAATGCTATTGGACAAGGCTAGACTTCAGTTAGTTGTAGCTATGTATGCACAAAAACAAAAAATAAAACAATTCTACGACCAACATGTGAAAAACAAGGAATTTCAAAAGGGAGATTACATGTTAGTCTACACCCTTAAGAAACATTCCAAGAAGCTTAAAAAGTGGGATAATGGTCCATTTGTGATCAATGACATATCACCAAGTGGGGCTATCCAACTTGCAACATTAGAGGGAGAGGTAATGTCTACTTGGATAAATGGATGTAGACTAAAAAAGTATCAACGACCTCTCACTGCCGACATGTTGGAAAAGATACATCTAGCTAAAGAGCGAGACAAGAAAGAGCTCAAACAATCAAAGATCAAGTACAAGAGGAGTCCAAGTTGTGGAATTTAAAGAGAAGGGAAAAGCAACAACCATCGCCTCCTATTGCAACAATATAAGTTGGCAAATTTGGCTTGGCAGTATGGACGTTAGGATCAATGTTTGGCTAGCTGATGGCACAACAAAAAGAGCACTTGTGGATGCAGGAGGACGTGTCAATGCTATGCACTATTCCACCTACCTAAAATGATCAAAATCAATGATTGAAATGACCCCCAAATTGAACTCAAAGTAGCCAATAAGGAAACCATGGCTAGTTTGGGACAAGCCAAAATCTCAATTACTGTCGATGGAAACCATTACCCGCATCGGTTCCCTATTATGACCGACACAGATCAACGAGCGCATCATTTTGAGAGTTTCATGGATGAGGACCTACAAAGTTGTTCTAGATTGGAAGGATGATGTGCTTCGATACTATCTGAAGGATCAATCTTATATTATTCCATTCGTGTAGACAGACCACATGTGGGATGAATAGAAAGATCCAAGTGGATGTGGAACAAAGGAAGGATTTCTTGGTTTTAAACGTCGACCACCTTACAGTAATCTGGCCAACAAGATTACCCAGGTCTGGATCAAGAAATCCAACATGGCATCAAAACCAACTCACAAATGGATTCCAAAGACCATGCTTGTGACTCGATCCTTGGCCAAACCGCCCAATAGATTTTCAAGTGCCAAAACCAACAAAGCTAAACCAACCCGATGACAACACTTATATCAACCAATTCAAGCTAAAACAAGATCAACCAACTGCAAATGGATGCCCAAATCTAAAGTGGAGTTACCACAAAAATCAACAACATCTAGCCGGGAACGGCGACAAAAATGGAAATTTGGAATCAAGTTCTGAAAGCAAACATTGAACCTACAAATAAAGAGCTTCAAGCATGAGAAATATGGAATGATTTGACACAAATCAAATTTTGGGCGAACTTCAAATCGACCAGAACTGCAAAAGCAAGAGCAAATAATGGCCGGAAGTCCAAATGACGAGCCGTTTGAGTCGTAGGTGGTATGATAGGGAAAATGTGGCCAACTAAGGTAAGTATGCAAATTGCACTTGGGGTAAGTCGAGCACATATAGGCAAAATGGACAAAATTGACCTCATTACAGCTTGGCACCTTGAGAGAGAGACACAGAGAGAGCTTTTTGACCTAGAGTCCTCCGCCGCATTTTTGCCTGCTACAACCACCTTGGACCTTTAGACCTCACCAGATTTCATATGTATGCTCCTTATTAGTACATGAACGACTTGTATGGTCACAAGGGCACAAAAACTATCAGATAAACTGTACAAATCAAATCAAAAGGGAGACTTGCACAACTTGGTAGAGGACTTTTGGGAAGGCAAACCAAAGCCAAATTTAAAAACAAGTGCATGGGAATGTTCCCCTCATTGGTAGAATCCAGCCATGCAATCACAGTATGGAAATGGGATGGAACATGGATTGCGATCCATGACCCCCCACCTCCAAATGAAGGAAAAAGTTGGACAAAAGCATGCTAGTAAAATCGCCATTCTATTGATGCAATCACAGTCAAAAAATGTTGCAAAACATGGATCGCAATCCATGTCCCCCAACATGGCCAGTCAGGGGATTTTCAATACAGAAAGTTTATTGCTACCTTGGGGAAAGTGTCTTTCAAATTTGGAATAAAATGGATATTGCAATCATTAAAAACCAAGGGAAATGGAGATTTCAGTCTCCAAATTATCATGTCCACCCCATGGTTGGAAAAATCTGACCCAAACCCAATAAAAAGTGCACCAATAGCTTGGGGAAGATTCTTGGAATCAATCTTGTAAGTTTCATGCAATTTGGTGTCAAAACATGGATCATGATCCATGACCCCCTGAAGCAAACTGGCTCGAATTTAAGTGCAACTTGTTTGCAGTGATCTTAAGTAATGAAATATGTCAAATTGTGGTTGTTTTCTCATCCCAAGAACCCTAAATGTCAAAGTGAGCAAAATCAGGGAACAAAGTGGAAAAATTGTGTTTTTGAACAAGTCTAACACCAAAGGGCTTGGAAACTTATTTTGACCAAAGTAATGCTGGAAAATGCTCGAGAATTGATTCAATTGCCAAAGGGACTAAAGGGTCCAAAAGACTCCAAATTAGATACCGATCAATAGGCAATTGGGAGTCGAGTACTTCTTCAATTCCAAATCATCAACAAGGCCAAATGCCAGATAGATTGACCACAATCAGCGATCAAAATTGACACCCAAAACCACATATGGCAAAGTCAGACCAAATCAGACCATAAATTGGGAAATTGGGGAAACTAGTGAGAAACTTATCCAAATTTGAAAATAAATTCACCAGTGTGCTAGGTTAGACTATAGGAACAAGCTCCCAAAGTTTCATTTCAGACGGTTGCCCAACATGGATCGTGATCCATCACCCCCTAAAAGATGTATAAGTAAAATCACTTCAATCTGCTCCAATCTATCAAAGTCAACTTAACCCTTTCAAGTCATTTGGATTGCAAAATCCTTACCAAAATGCTAGAAATCCCTAAGTCAAAGAAAAAAAATCCAAAATTTGACTTGAAATCCCAACCAGTGATACAAATTACCGAAAAACAAACTAACCATAGCATTCCCCAACTCCTGCTTGATCAAGTGGTACACCAAAATTTGAAAATGCCACCCAACGAGTATCCAACATGGATCGTGATCCATGTCCCCCCGAGCCAAACTTGACTTGTAGCAGTTTGACTTAGTGCATGTAGCTACCCTAGATGCACTGGTGAAGTTTGGACAAATTTGGGCTTGTTTTGATCAAGTTATAATTATTTTTCATTTTATGGTCAAAGTTTGCGTTTTTTTGACTTTTATCATCAACTTTTGGATCAATTTTGAGATCTAATTTCTGGGATGTCTGTTCATAAGATGCCTCGCAGGACGACCAACAAATAGTGGGAAGCACAACCCTATCAAGTCATAGACATTTCATTCAATGAAAAAGCACATATGTCAAAAGAGAAACTAGCACAAATACCTGTAAATATCTCCATCAATAGGTTTGCAGCCGCTAACAGCACCAAAGTAAAGGCAACAATCTTTCCACAAGAGCTTTGGAGTTTGTATCAGTAAACAACAAGAGGTCACTGCAGGCTCAAGATGCCTCCACATGGACACATTATTTTGGGTCTAACCTTGGGGCGCAGACTTCCAAAGAGCCCACAAATTGATGTCATCAATTCAATTTGGGAAAGCCACATTGATGGATAAAGATGGAGCAAAATGAAGGTCAGAATCACGACGGATATGATCAACCACACTTTACATCTTCCACCTAGAAACCACAACCTATTACTAAAGACCAAAGCTGCAGATAACGACAAGGCCTTTGTCAAGTAGCAAGGGTATAAGTTCACATACAAATACCTTGTATATTTCAAAAACAAAATTGCCCTTGCGTCTGATCGCCCGACACCTAAAAGTCCAAAAGCCACCTAACAAGGGCATAAGTTCACATACAAATACCTTGTATATTAAAAAATAGAATTGCCCTTGCATCTAATCGCCCAGCACCTAAAAGTCCAAAAGCCACCCAGGTACACTCAGTTGAATCTCCATATTGTTGTGGTGATGGCTATCGGGCTATCAGAACATAGATTGATCATATGTGACCGGCCTTGGCACATATATTTTGGAGAATTTGAAGAACAACACCAAAAACAAGGCATACATGAATGGGGGACCGGTGCTTACAAGAATCACGTACCAAGCATTGGGTGTGATCGACAAGCTACCCCCAATAGAAACCCAGCTGCAAAAACTACTCCACAGATCCAAGCATGCAACAAAACCAGTGGCCGGGCCTTCAACAATGTCTCAATCTAAGAAAGTTGTCAAGAAGAAAGAAATCTGATAGAAAAGAGATAAAATCAGATATCCAACTTAGTGGCGAGATAAAACCAAAGAATAGGAATACTCCTTTGGAGTATTAGTCCTTAGAGGATGACAAAGAAGATGAGGAGGAAGAAGAAGAATACAAACTCCAATGGGTACACTTGAAAATAAGATAGTCTGAGCATATAGACACCATACCTATTTCTCAAACTCAAAGATCTATGGAAGAGGTTCGAGCCCAAAGGGAGGAGCTCCACAGAAAGAGAGCGGAAGAGAAGAAAAATTTGGGAGCTGAAGTGGACGATGAAGGGGAGAAAGATGAAAAAAAGCCACTAGAACATCGCAAGCGGAAGCGTTAGAAAGATAATAGAATACAAAAGAAGAGTGGCAAAGGAGAATTTGGAAATTGCCGGCGACATGCGACAAAGGATTCAGAATGAGCTCAAAAGAAAAGCTGCTCAAAGGGAGCAACAAGACTCTAAGAGACAAAAAATTGATGGCCTAGAGTCATCTGATGATTTAAAGCTTTCAAATAAAGAATAAGCCAAACAAGAACAAACTCAACAAGAGCACCAAGAAAGAAATGAAGAAAATGAAAGAAAGGAAGACGAGGAAAACGGAGAGGACCAACTTTCATGGAGGGTGGTGTGTGGAATCTTTCAAATTCCATACAAATTCCACACACCATATTCAAATTACATACGAATGAGCTAACCATGGATATACTAAAAGAAATAAAAGTGTAAGTGTCAGCAACACTGCCCATAGATAAAGCGGTGGGCATTTTTGAAAACAAAGAAGGGAAAAATTGGACTCCACCGGCATCTCAATGGCAAGAAGAGAAAGAAAAAAAGGAGGCAAAAATAGGGAAAGAGGAATCTGGTCCCTCTCAACTACCGTAGGCTATAGAGACAAGGCATATGTCTCCACACTCTCAAGCAATCATAGAAGAAGGCAAGCAGGTAGTCAACTCCTTTGACATTGATGAGCATTTGGAGCAAATTAAATTTTAATTCCAATGTCAAAGAGCACTAAATAACCTAAGAGGAATGGAGCAATAGGACATTAAAGCAAAAGCAACACGAGCAGTTGAGGTGAGTCGCAAACTACAACACAAAATTGAAGAATTACAAAGAGTATAGCTTGATCTCCAATCAAAATTGCTATGTGAGCAAGCAAATGCTACTCATTACTACTAAGAAGCTCAAGCCTTCAATGAAGCAAATACAAATCTACATGTTGAGCAACAATGGCTTGAGGACAATCTTGAAAAAGAACGATTTCTAAGCTAGGAGAATCATATGGGGTGGTCAAAACAACACTTACCCAGCTACTGGCCATGCAAGACATCCCAGCCCCTGCTTCTACCACATCAACACCGGCCTTAGAAGCCCAAGAGCTAAAAGATCTCAAGGAGGCTCTAGCTCGAGAGAAATATGACAAACGATCATTAATGCTGGGCATAAGGCCATTCAAAGCCAAAAAGTTGATGAGAGCATGCTTCTAAATGAGCAATATTTGGCAAAAGCAAAAGAGGAACTGAAAACACAAAGCACAACGCATGCCCCGGCCCTACAACAATGCATGCCTGGCCCTACAACAGAAATATCTGGCCATTAGTGATGTAAGGACCTAGCAAAAAACAATATAAGCCCCTTAAATGATGCGTACAGAACACATAAGCATGGAACTTCCCCCTGTAGAATTTCCTAGCACGTCTATAGAGATAGGATTACATGAATTTGAAGAGAAGGATGGTAAAGAAGACGCCAGAGAAGAGTTTCAAAGGTTGATCTCAAAACTGTGTGGCCCTTCACACTAGGCATATATGCAGTATGAACTCAAAGTATTGGAATTGGTTGCACTTTTGATGATCACACCCAATGAAGTAGTCAAGAACCATGGGCACAAAATGATATGCGTGCCATTGATGAGACAAGAGGCCCTCCTATGGAAAGAGAAGATGTTGCCGAGCCTCAAGCCAAACCCCAAAGGGGAGTATAGGGATGTCCCAGTTACAGCAAGTCAAGTTCAAATGATCCTCGACAACCAGCCCCTCTGGAGAAAGAAATGGAGTGCAAGATTAGTACCATACGTCAATTTTTGTGAAATAAACATGAAAATTGTTTAGCTTAGGTTATAAAGGCTAGGGTGATAGAGGAGATTTGTTAGACCGAAGGGCTCCATAGTTTATCCATGGAAGGTAAGCTTTTTCAACACCTTAGGGAAAATAATGTTTTTGATGCGGATTGGGTCACTGTGTTAGCATCAAGCAAGAGAAGGAAAATATTTTTTTGCAGTAGCTAGAGAGACATCGAAGATGGCCATGTTGATAGGATTAATGAGAAGCTAAATAGATATTAGAGTGATTTACTTAATGGAGAGATGTAAATCATACACAAGAGAGATAATAGATAATAGATAAGAGAGAGAGAGAGAGAGAGAGAGAGAGAGAGAGAGAGAGAGAGAGAGAGAGAGAGAGAGAGAGAGAGAGAGAGAGAGAGAGAGAGAGAGAGAGAGAGAGAGAGAGAGAGAGAGAGAGCACAACATACGTGGTTCACCCAAGTGCCGACTACGTCCATAGGAAGGCAACCACACTATGGATTTACACTTCAAACTTGAAGTAATTACAAAGGAATTAGGAACCCTTAATGAACCTCCTCACTAATTCTCTCAGTACCTCGCTTCACTCTCTTTCACCATCATTTTTGTGTGTAGAAGAGACCTTCTTTTATAGGCCGAAAGGAGCCTCTATGGGCTGTCCTCTCTCAGAGGAAATCGTCCATGTGTAGCTGCCTATCTGTAAACAAGTCCACCTAGAACTTGGCCATTGGACGTTGAACACAGGCCATGGGCCATTGAACATCGGCCACTGGCTATTGAATTTGGCCGCACCCACCATAGACCAATGGCCATTGACTAACAAATATCGGTCAACTATTTTTAATCACCTTTTGACCCCGTCTAGCCAAGATATTTTGGAGAAAAGGAATATTTGGGTGAGTGATTTTTCTCCTCATAACAAAGACCTTACAAATGTGTGTTTCTAGAATTAAAAATATAAGGGTAAATCAGGCTCCATACTTAACAATCTCCCACTTGGAAACTGGCCTCCACCAAAATTGTGACTGCTTTTCATTGTGGCTTCTTATCCTTGAATGCCAATTGAAGATGAGCAAAGCTCAACTTATCCTTGTTAACTACTTTTGTTAACATGTCAATAGAATTCTTGCTTATGTGCACCTTTCCAAGTTTAGATGTCCATCTTATCAAGTGATATCTCACTTCTATATGCTTCGTCTCCTTGAGTGGAAGATTGAATTCTTCACAAGATAAATGGTGCTTTGATTGTCACTGTACAAGAAACAATTGACTTGCTTGTATCCAAGCTCCTCAAAAAATCTATGAAGCCACAAAATCTCTTTGATAGCCTCTATAAGGGCAACTATTTTGCTTCTATGCTAGAAAGTGAGACCACTTTCTACAACTTTGAAGCCCAAATAACTATTTCCAAAAGTGAGACCGCTTTTTGCAACTTTGAATCCCAACTTAGTGTGTTGTACCTCCAATGGTGAAGACATAGCCAATAGTGCTTCTACGAGTGTCTTTGTCACCTACCACATTTGCATCAATATATCCTTGCACAAAAAAAGGCATTGCCTCCATAATATAAAGAATTTTTGGTTGTCCCTTTCAGATACCTAAGTATTCATTTCACAGCTTGCCAATGTTCTTTTCATAGATTCTTTATGAATCTACTTACAACTCCCACTACATGTGCAATATCTGGCGTTGTCCAAACCATAGCATACATTAGAGAACCTACTAATATAGCATATTGAACTTTAAAAATATAAACTATCTCCTCTTGTTTCGCTGGACACATATTCTTGGTTAGTTTAAAGTGACTAGCCAAGGCCCAAAGGTGTAGAAATTGGTTTTGCATTTTGCATTGCAAACCTTTCTATTACCTTTTCTTAATATAATACTCTCGAGATAGTGTTAATTTCTTCTTCAACCTATCCCTTGATATTTTTATATCAACTATCCATTTTGCAGCACCTAAATCTTTCATTGAAAAAGATTTACACAACATTTATTTTAGATATCTTATGTCTTGCATGTTAGCACTTGCAATTAACATGTCATCAACATACAAAATTAGGATGATATATTTCACATCCCCCAAATTCTTTGTGTATACACAATGATTTGAGTTGCATCATTTGAATCCATGATCTAGCATCCATCACTCATATTTCATGTACCGCTCTCTTGATGCTTGCTTTAGACCATACAAGCTCTTTCTTAGCGGGCATATCATTTGTTCCTTACCATCTCCTCCTTTTAGTCACCATGAGGAAATGTCGTGTTTACATCCATTTTCTCAAGATTCAAGTCTTAAGCAGCCACAAAACTTAAAACAAGTCCAATGGAATTCATTTTTGCAACAGGAGAAAATATTTCATTAAAGGAAATATCTTTCTTCTGAGAAACCCCTTTACCACAATCTTAAGCTTATATCTCTTTTTCCTACCTTCTTCATCTTTCAACTTGTACACCCATTTGTTTTGTAGCCCCCATTTACCTTTAGGCAAATCAACCAATTCCATGTTTGATTTTGATGCAATGAGTCCATCTCTGCTTGCATGCTCTTCATACAGTCCTCTTTGGATTCATGTTGCTTGGCTTCTTTGTGTGACTCTAGCTCTCCAGAATTTGAGCCCAAGGGATGGTTCAAGGAAAGAATGAACCTCTTTGGAGGCCTACTAAAATTCGTATATCTTTGAGGTATAGGTTGAGGTTCCTTATCTCGTTGGGGTTGTTGCAAGTTGTCACCACTTGTGCTCTTTGAGTCCTCCTTATCCTTAAGCTCCATGTACTCATCACCTACATTGTTTGTTTATTTTCTTTCCAAGTAATCTTTGTGCATATTAATTTCATTGAAGTAACTCACCGGACAGTATCCAATGTAGCTTACTTGTATCCACCAAGGGTTGCATACTTGATGGTCCCTCTTGGTTCTCCGGTGGTGTTTCAGATTGTGTCAATCTTTTTTGGTCTTTGAGGATGACTCCCATCACTTCGATGCTACTGCCAGTCTCTTCAGTTGTTGTCGTTGACGGACGCAAAGCGAACCCCGAACCCCGATGGCCTCTAAAATGCCGGGGGCCGAATGGCGCGCCTCCAGCCTGTCACGGTAAAGCGAACAGTGTAAGGGAGAGAGAGGGATAGGTCCGCGCCTTGTGGGCCGCCGGACAAGAGAGTGAAGGAAGGCGGGGGGGGGGGGGGGGGGGGGGGGGGGGGGGGGGGGGGGGGGGGGGGGGGGGAGAGATGTGTGGGTGAGAGAGAGATAGAATAGCATCTACTGTCTTGCATGGGAGCTTTTGGACGAGAGGAGGGGAGCAAGTCAATGGGTGGGAGTGAGGGAATATATTAGTGGGCCAAGGGGGGAGGGAATGAGGCCGAGGGGAGGGTGAGGCGAGCGGGTGGGTGGGTTGGGGAAAGAATATTAGCGGGCCAAGGGGGGGGGGGGGGGGGTAATGAGAGTGGGGGTAAATTGGGAGAGAGGGTGTAGGGAAAATGAGAGAGAGAGAGAGGGGGTGTTATTTTATCCAATGCTCGTTGGGCGGGGGGGGATAAGCTACTGGGGGGAAATGAGGGTGGGGGGCGGGGGAAAAATAAGTTTTTTTTTTTTCTTTGATTTTCGAAAGTCGGCTATCATTAGCCCTCTCCCTTTTGGCTAGAGGCATTCATGCTTCTAGCCCTTCTTTTGCTTCCTCAGCTGTAGAGTTAGAGGGTTCTCCCTCCTCTAGAATATCTAGCACGAATTCTGGGTCAAACCTAAGAAAATACATTTTCAGTCTCCATCGATTGACCCTAGTCTTGTGAATTCTCCCATCTGCTTCCATCAGGTTATAGCTGCCGTTGTCATAGCGTTTCTTGATGATGAATGGCCCTTCCCATCTGGGTTGAAATTTCTTATCCTTTCTAATGTCAAATCTGTTGTCGTATCGCTGTACTAACATGCCTCTTTCCAGTCCCTTTTCTTTAAGCCCTTGATTGAAAGTGAGCCGACGTCGTTCTACCTGTGCTACATAGTGATTGATTGCTTCTTCCCTATCCAGTTGGAGTCTCTCCAGATCCAAGATGTGGTTTCGGAGGTTTACAATTGGACGATGTGTCTGGCTAGCCAAGAATCGTAAGCTGGCTATTTGTACCTCAATGGGTAGAATTGCCTCCTTCCCATAAACTAGATGTAAAGGAGTGAAACCTAGTGATGTTCAGAACGTTGTTCTGTAGGCCCAAAGAGCTGCCATGAGATGTTTATCACAGTCCCCTGTGTGGTTGTTTACCTGTTTTGTAATGATTTTGCAAATAATTCCATTTACCTTCTCTACCAGACCATTGCATTGTGGATAGTATGGTGTGGAATGCCGACGTGTGATCTTCATCAGTTCTCCCACCAAATCACCTCTGAATCCTGGTCCTCTATCTGATATTATCTCAAGAGGAGTACCAAAACGGCAAACGATATGTTCAAAAATGAACTTTGCCACCTCTTGGGGCTGTAATGCAGGTGGTGGCTGTTGCTTCTGCCCATCGAGTCATGTAGTGTACACCCACTATGATGTACAATTTACATGATTGGGCCCTTGGTAAAGGACCGATTGCATCTATTCCCCATTTCTCAAAAGGGCCATATGAAATGATAGGGGTTTGTGGCTCGTAGGTCAACGTGCGATTACTGGCCACTTGACAAGCCTTACATGTTTTACACCAATGGTGTACATCCCTGTTCAAACTAGGCCAAAAGTATCCTGCCTGTAGAATCTTCCTACTGGTGATATCTAGAGCAAAATGACCGCCGCAGACGCCGTCATGGCAACTTGAAATTACCTATGTGATTTCACTGGAGGTTGGCACCCGGCCTGAGAATTTGATCTTTGCCCTTACAATACAAGTGGTCGTCTATAAGGCGGTACCTAGTAGCCTTCCTTACCAGCCACTGTTTTTGGCCTTTGGTGTGTCCTGCTGGACATTCTCATGTATCTAGAAAACTGATGACATCAAGCATAGCATCACTACCTTGGAAGAGGGGTAGTTTTAATTTAATCGCCCCTACGAGAGCGTCTTGTATTCTTTCTTTAGCTAGCGCATCTGCCTCTTGATTTTTTGCTCTGGGGACATGGAATAGTTTCACTACTTCAAACTTCTTTAGAAGGTCCTTAACTTGGCGAAGTTGACCAAGTAAAACCTGATTTTTACAATCCCAGGTGCCATTTATCTGCCTTATCAAAAGCAAAGCATCGCCTAACACATTTAGGCACTGAATTCTTTGTGAAATACATTGTTCCAACCCAAGAATTAGGGCTGCATATTCTGCTTCATTGTTGGAGTGGGAGTGTAATAACTGCCCCTTGGAGAATACTCTTTCTTGCCGTTCATTGAAAATGACTATGCCTGCAGACTGATCCATTGTTCTCTTGTATGCTCCGTCAAAGAAAAGAGAGTGAGATCTCTCTAGCCTAGGACTTTCTATCATTGGTGTTTCTTCCTTTGCTTCCGTGTTGACCTTCAGCTTCTTCTCATAATGGTGATGAGGGAGAATTCGCACTAAACTAGCCCTGGTGGAGTTTTCTACTTGCATGGTGTAGTCAAACTCTTGTAGTCTAATTAACCACTTTGAGATCCTAGATGAGACATCCATGTGTTGCATTACATATGGGAAGACCTCCTCCATTGTCAGGATTACAAAGGGTCTAGGCAGGAGATAGGAGCGGAACTTTGTGGTAGCAAACATTAGTGCTAGAACCATGTGTTCTACTTCGGTAAATCCTTTTTCTGATGGCGTCATGACCTGACTAGAGAAGTAAATAGGGCGCATGAAAGAAGTTTTGGGGTCCTTTTGCATTAGCACTGCTCCTAGTGTATCACTTCCCACACTAGGGTTCACATAAAATGGCTCGTCCCACTTAGGAGGTGAAATAGTGGGAAGCTTAGCTAGGATTTGCTTCACCTCAGTAAAATGCTGCTCGTTCTCTTCACTCCATGAGAAGACATCCCTCTGGGTGAGTTTTTGTAGAGGAAGGACCACTTGAGATAGCAGGTGAATGAACCTGCTTAAGTATCTTACCATTGAAGGAAAGAAACCAGCTGCATGGAGGTGGTGGGTGACGATAAAGATACCAGAGCCTGAATCTTGCTCGGGTTAGCCTCGATTCCTTTTGCTGAAATTACATGACCCAGGAGAGTGACTTTGCTCTCACCAATGTGACACTTGTCCACGTTGAGTTGGCCACCCAAGGTTTGCAGCCTGGTTAAGCCATCATAGACTTTTCTTAAATGAAGGGCTCGTGAGCTATAAATGCAAAAATCATCTATGAAAACCTGTATTGATGTTCCAAAGTAGGGTTGGAAAACAAAAGTCACATAGCGTTGAAACGTGGCCGGGGCGTTAGTGAGGCCAAACGGCATCACTCTGTAGGCAAAACATCCCCAAGGTGTGATGAAGGTTGTCTTCTTCTGATCCTCCTCCGCAATGCTAATCTGCAAGTATCCTGAGTAGCCATCGCATACTATGTATCGCTCGTGACCTGCCACTTCATTGAGTATTTCATCCTGGAATGGGAGGGGAAAGTGGTCCCGCTTCGTGGCTGCATTGAGAGGTTTATAATCCACACAGACTCTCCACTTATCATTTTTTTTTGGTGTGACTACTACTGGGGAGACCCATTCTGAGTCTTCGATAGGATAGATGAAACCTGCTTGTAGCAAACTTCTCACTTCTTTAAGCAATGCCTCTTGTTGGATTACTCCAAGTCTTCTGAGCTTTTGTACTACGGGTTTACTGCCTTCCTTGAGCTTTATGTGGTGTTGTACTACTGTAATTCCTGTGATCTTATCATAGCCATCAATGAACAAAGTAGTGAAGTTACCTAGCATGGAGACGTACTCCTTTCTTTCTTCATTGGTTAACTCATTTGAGAGCATTTTTTGTAGCTTACCTGCATCCTCCAAGGACTGCATACCTGATGATCCCTCTTGGTTTGTCAAGGTTGTTTCAGATTGTGTTAATTTGTTTGGGTCTTTAAGAATGACTCCCATTACTTCGATGCCACTGTCACTTTTGTCGGTGGTGGTCGTCTCTTCTCCTGAGGTAGATGAGTAGTCGCTAATGGACTCGTCTTCTGAAGCCTCCAAGATCATGTTGTGCTGCTTTCCAGTCCTCATGTCGTAGAATATGGACTTCCCTTTAGCATCCTTCATCTGGATCATCCCAGTGCTCCAGTCTTGTGTAGCTTCCATAGCCATAAGCCAAGGCCTCCCAAGAATGATGGGGTAGCCCTCCCCTTTGTGTGGCATGACGAAGATGTCTACCTCCACTTCTGTATTGAATGATCTTACTTTGACCACATTTACAATGCCTACGCATTTCACTCTTACATTGTTTGCCATCTTGGCTCGGTAGGGTGCCGGCCTACTTACCTCTAGACCTAGATGGTGCATCATCTTTTCACTCATGATGCATATTTGCGCGCCACCATCTATGTAGATGTTTGAAATCCGTTGCCTCTTGATGTGAGCATCCATGGTTGGCACGATGTCGTCGAGATCCCTCCCAGAGATAGCCCCAGCTATCCTGGGTCTTGATTTCCTGGTACTTACCATTTTCATCCACTGCCTCCTCATTCTGGGTGTAAGGTGGAGTAATTGGGGCCAAGTTATCTTCGGGCCCTGCATTAACACATCCCGAACTAAGTCATAGGGTTTTGCATACTCACCTAGTGAGAAGTCCACGATGTCTATCTTCTGCCGCGGTTTAGCTGCTTGCTTGCTAGACTTGGCCTTCCCTTTCATCTTCTCTTCTCTTTGAGATGCCTCCTCGTGCCTCGCACGTTTCACTCCCATAGAATCCACTTCTTCTACCTTCACTTTTCCTTCGTGCTTCTCTCGAGCTGATTCTTCTACCTTCGCCTTCCCTTAAGCCTCCAAGCTAATAACACTCACCGCTTGGTTCACAGCAGGTGGTGGGGGTAGTGGGGGAATGAGAGGTTGGGGTGGTGGTTGCTGTTGTACAGGTGGTCGAAGGATTTGGACCGGTGGGATTG
Source organism: Adiantum capillus-veneris (assembly GCF_014529385.1). NCBI lineage: Eukaryota > Viridiplantae > Streptophyta > Polypodiopsida > Polypodiales > Pteridaceae > Adiantum > Adiantum capillus-veneris. Next base: position 98,596,059 of record NC_140957.1, read on the forward strand.
GTCCTGGCTGCCTAGGTGGTGGTGGTCTTGCTCTTGGCGGAGAGATCTGATTCTGTCTCCCCCCTCTATTGAAATTCTGCCTCCTCGTGTGTGGGCAGTAGTACATTCCATGGCCATCTTCCCCGCAGTTGTAACAATGGTACTCTGGGTTCTGCCTTCGTTGTTTCCTTCCTTGTTCTGGGTTTCTCCTAGATGCATGCCCTTGCTGCACCAGATGCACAGATAAACTCTCTAGTTGGGTGGTGATGCGATTCAGTAGGTCTTGCTGTTCTTCTGATGCCTCCTGCGGTTGGACTCTATGATTGGCTTGCAGCCACTGGGTTGGTCGGGCCGAGCTTGTTTCCTCTGACTCGTTTACTCTTGCTTGCATGCACAACTTCTTGTCTTTAAGGCGGGCTACTTCGACTGCCAACTCATATGTCGTAGGAAACCTTCCCTTCACCTTCTCTCTAAGCGGCGACCATAGACCAGTAATGAAACGGTCCTTCTTTAGGAAATTAGGCGCTTCTTCACCTTCCTCCAGTGAGGCAACCCATCTCTCCCATAAGTCCATAAATTTTGACTAGTAGGTGTCATACTCTAGCAGGCCTCCCTGCTTTAATTCTGTCAGTAGTAGCTGCCATAGCTTCTCTGAGGTTGTGCCTCCACCAAAACTCTTTACAAAAGCAATCCTTAACACATCCCATGCATTCTTGGTAGCCTGGGGAAATGCATTATACCAGGACTTGGCCTCTACTTTCATCAGTAGAGGAAAAATTCTCAGTCGTGAAACGTCGTCATCTTTGTTGGAGACGACATAAGCAATGTCGAAATCATCCAAAAAGTTGGTGGTGAGATCCTCTCCCTTCTTTCCACTGAACGTGGGGAAAGAAACACTTGCCATGGTGGTGACTCGGGAAATTACAAACCCTTAAAAAAAAAAAACATTAACAGTAGCGGCTCATAGTGGCCTTTTACAGGGGTGGGTGGATAAGTTAAAATAGGATAAAAATAGAGACATTAAAGGAATGATGGTAATCTAATATGGGAAGAATGATAGGGTTCGGGGAGTTGAGGATTTCTCCTAGTGCCGCCGCACCGAATAGGTATACGATCTTCTGTTGGTAGAAGACTTTCCTATCTACGTAGATATTCACATGCATATGCTGCAAGAATCTGAACGGGAATGCCGTCGGCCCATTTTCCATCATGCACAGAGGGTGGAATACTTACTTATACTCTTACCGTGCCAGTGTTGATGAGTCGGCACATCCACAAGAGGTCGTCGCCTTTCATGGGCTCTACCTTTCCTTCGTTGCTTAGCATGTACGGGGTGATGGCGACGCGTCTGACCACTCCGAGCCTCTTGGCTAACATCAATTGCAGGTAATTTCCGTAATCGGCGTGTTGCATGAATTCTACTCCATTCAGTTGCAGCTCGTCCCCAGCCCACTGGGTTTCTCCCGTGGTAGAGAGCTTCTTCAGGTTAAGTTGTACAGGGGGGAGAGGAGGAAGGTCCTCCACTCGCTTCCCAAAACAGCGAGAGCAGTAGCCGAACCACTCTTCTCTAGGACATGGGAACCTTCTTACCACTTATTCTTCCGGATTGTCGAAGTGGATTGGTAGCACTCGCATGCGCCGTGCAAATAGGTAGGCGACCTTCCGCCGCTTAGATTCGGATGACTTCTTCCTTGACAAAGTGGGTACAACCTGGCTTTCTGAGCTTGAAGCACTTGATTGGCCGGATGCTTCTCCCTTCGGGGTCATGTGTTTCCAGACTTGCTTATCTTCTCCTTGACTTTGGCTCGAGCAACCCCTTTAGACCACTTTGGAGTTATATCTTTGACTACAGTTTTTTTAGGGAAAAGAGGTCTCACCGTTTGCTTCCCTTCCTTGACGTGAATGATTTCTTCGCGATGAATGTCGATGTAGATGAATTTAGCCCTTTCGCTACCTTCGTTGTTGCTGGCACTCATTGACAGTGTGCCTTGGTTGACAACAGTGATGGCACTTCACCAACCTACCACCTGATGCTTTCGATTTATTGTTAGAACGAGCGACACGAGATGGAGAATTTACCTCTTGAATGCTGACGACACTGCAGCCTGGCAGTAGCACCTCAATGAAGGCGGCTAGTGCCTCCTTCGTCTCCTCTTCTTCCGTCCTCTAGTTAGAAAATTCCTTCAGCCATTCGTCCATGATTGATAGTGGGCGTCACTTTCAACATTGTAAACTGAAGGGTCTTAGAAAAGCCCTCCTCAGTGGGGGCACCAAATGACGGACGCAAAGCGAACCCCGAACCCCGACAGCCTCTAAAACACCGAGGGCCGAATGGCTCGCCTCGAGCCTTTCACGATAAAGCGAATAGGGGGCACCACCTAGCTTTGAGCGGCTAGGACGCAAACCACAATGATATGAACACCGCAAACTTACACACACACACACACACACACACACACACACACACACACACACACACACACACACACAGAGAGAGAGAGAGAGAGAGAGAGAGAGAGAGAGAGAGAGAGAGAGAGAGAGAGAGAGAGAGAGAGAGAGAGAGAGAGAGAGATTTGCAAATGATGAAAACCCTTGGGGGTGTGAGGGTGAATTATTTCTGCAATATTTACAAAGTGGCATGCCGTGGTGGTAGACAGATAGTGAGAGGAGGCGGTGCAACCTACTTGGTGCGTTCTCTAAGACGACTCAATGATTGTGAATACTTACTACCAAGAGCGTGTATACGTGCGGCCTGAGCGATCAGGTGGGAGAGAGAGAGGGAGTTTCTGTTGTGGGCTCGTGCACAGTGCCAAAGGGGGAGAGTGATGGTGTGTGTGTGTGTGTGTGTGTGTGGAGAGAGAGAGAGAGAGAGAGAGAGAGAGAGAGAGAGAGAGAGAGAGAGAGAGAGAGAGAGAGAGAGAGAGAGAGAGAGAGAGAGAGAGAGAGAGAGAGAGAGAGAGAGAGGGAGGTTCTACTCCTGCTGTCCGTGCGAACGAGAGAGAGAGAGAGATTGGTCTACGCGGCCTGAGCGCCCGAGAGGGAGAGAGAGAGAGTGGTCCGCGCCTTCGGGCTGAGAGAAGGAGAGAGTGTGAGAGGGAGAGGGAGGGATAGGGTGTGTAAGGGAGGGAGTGTGTGTGGATAAGGGAGAGAGAGGGAGTGTTTTTTCGGTGCCTTCACAGGCTCGTGAGAGAGAGAGAGAGAGTGTGAGGGAGAGAGAGGGATATGTCCACGCCTTGTGGGCCGCCGGACAAGAGAGTAAAGAAAGGGGGGGGGGGGGGGTTTGGCAATGGAGTGGGGTAGGGGAGATGTGTGGGTGAGAGAGAGAGAGAGAGAATAGAATCTACTGTCTTGCATGGGAGCTTAAAGACAAGAGGAGGGGAGCAAGTCAATGGGTGGGAGTGAGGGAATATATTAGCGGGCCAAGGGAGGAGGGAATGAGGCCGAGGGGAGGGTGAGGCGAGCGGGTGGGGAAGAGGGGGGGTGCGTTGGGGAAAGAATATTAGCGGGCCAAGGGGGGGGGGGGGGGGGGGGGGGGGGGGGGGTAATGAGAGTGGGGGGGAAAAGTGTGGGGGGGGATGTAAGGGTGAGTGTAAGAATACGGGAGAGCGGAGGGGGCGGGGGGGGGGGGGGTTCCATGCGGCTCACACAGAGGGAGCACGAGAGAGGGTTTGGGGGGGGGGTGAGTGCTCAAAGCTTGTGTCTGGCCGGGGGGGGGGGGGGGGGGGGTAATGAGAGTGGGGGTAAATTGGGAGAGAGGGAGAGAGGATGTAGGGAAAATGAGAGAGAGAGAGAGAGGGGGCGTTATTTTATCCAATGCCCATTGGGCGGCCGGGGGGGGGGGGGAAATAAGTTTTTTTTTTCTTTGATTTTCCAAAGTCGGCTATCATCATCTCTTCTCTTGAGGTGGTCGAAGAGTCACTGGTGAACTCATCTTCCGATGCCTCCAAGATCATGTTGCATTGCTTCCCAGTCTTCATGTCGTAGAATATGGACTTCCCTTTAGCATCCTTCATCTGGATCATCCGGTACTCTAGTCTTGCTTAGCCTCCATAGCCATGAGCCATGGTCTTCCAAGAATGATAAGGTAGCCCTCCCCTTTGTGTGGCATGACAAAAATGTCTACCTGCACTTTTGTGTTAAATTCCTTCACTTTAATTGCATTCACAATGCCTACACACTTCACTTTGATGTTATTTTCCATTTTAGCTCGGCAGGGTCCCGGCCTACTTACCTCTAGGCCTAGATGATGTATCATTTTCTCACTCATGACGCATATCTGTGCGCCACCATCTATTAGACGTTTGAGATACGTTGCCCCTTGATGTGGGCATCTATGATAGGTAGGATGTTGTCAAGATTCCTCCCAGAGATAGCCCCAGTTATCCTTGGTCTTGGCTTTCTAGTACTTACCATCTTTGTCCATTGTCTCCTCATCCTTGGTGCAAGATGGAGTAATTGGGGCCAGGTTATCTTTGGACCTTGCATCTGTACATCCTGAACTAGGTCATATGGTTTAGCATACTCACCCAATGAAAAATCCACAATGTCGATCTTCTATCGAGGCTTAGATGCCTGCTTGCTAGACTCGCCTTTTCCTTTCATCTTTTCCTCCCTTTGAGAGGCTTCTTCATGCCTGTCCTGCTTCACTCCCATGGCATCCACTTCTTCTACTTTTTCTTTTCCTTTGTTCTTCTCTTTGACCGGCTCTTCTACCTTTGTCTTCCCTTTAGCCTCCAGACTAAAGGCACTCACTGCTTGGTTTCCAGTAGGTGGTGGAGGTAGCGGTGGAATGAGAGGTTGTGATGGTGGTGGTGGTTGTACGGGGGGCCAAAGAATTTGGACCGGTAGAATTAGCCTTGGTTGCCTGGGTGGTGGTGGTCTTGCCCTTGGTGGAGAGATCTGATTCTGTCTTCCTCCTCTATTGAAGTTTTGCCTTCTTGGATGAGGACAGTAGTACATGCCATGGCCATCCTCCCCACAATTGTAGCAATGGTACTCTTGGTGTTGCCTTCGTTGTCCTCTCCCTTGCTCTTGATTGCGGTTTTGTGCATGTCCTTGTTGCACCAAATGCATGGATGATTTTCAAGCTGAGTAGTGATGCGACTCAACAGGTCTTGTTGCTCTTCTGATGCCTCTTGTGGTTGGATTCTTTGAGTGGCTGTTTGCAGTCAACACTGGGGTTAGTCGGACTGAGCTCGATTCCTCTGACTCATCGACTCTTTCTTGCATGTGCATCTTCTTGTCTTTAAGACGGGCTACTTCCATTGCCAACTCATACCTTACAAGGAATCTACGCTTCATCTTCTCTTTAAGCGGTGACCATAGGCCAACAATGAAATGGTCCTTCTTCAAGAAATTAGGTGCTCCCTCACCTTCCTCTAGTGAGGCAACCTATTGCTCCCACAAATCCACAAACTTGGATTCGTAAGTGGCATACTCTAGAAGACTTCCCTGCTTTAATTTTGTCAACAGCTGCCATAACTTTTTTGAGGTTGTGCCTCCACCAAACCTCTTCACAAAGGCAACACATAGTACATCCCATAAATTCTTGGTAGCTTGGGGCAAAGCATTGTACCAAGACTTGGCCTCTACTTTCATCAGTAGAGGAAAGACTCATAGCCGTGAGGCGTCGTTACAAGCGATGTCAAAGTCATCCAAAAATTTGGTGGTGATGTCTTCTCCCTTTTTGCCACTAAATGTGGGAAAAGAGATACTTGCCATGGTAGTAACTCAATGAGCAGGAAATTACAAACCCTTTTTTTTCCAGAATGACTTAGTGATTCATAAAGTTTTATACATCAGTGGAAACTTGAGCAGGAACTAAGAAAAGTGCAAGGCTAGAATAGAATAAAGATGCTTACATCAAAAGTGTGGTGGTAATCTAGAGGGGCAAGATGATGGGACGTGGGGATCTAAGGATTTCATCAATCATCTCTGCTTTGAATAGGAAAACAATCTTTTGATGGTAGAATATCTTCCTATCAATGTACACGTTTACATGCATGTGTTGCAAGAAACAAAAAGGAAAGACTTCGGCCTATTTTTATTATCCATGTTGGGTGTAGGGCAAGGCTTTGACCGCTAAAGTTGCATACTTTAGGTGTTGACAAGGTGACACCTTCACCACAAGCTTCTACCTCTTGTCAAAGTCCACACAATCCTCCACATTGGATTCAAAATAGACTGGGCAAGAAGAGTCTACCTCAATTGGCTGCATGCGGCGGTGACGCTTGGGTGGTCGTACTTCACTTGAACTCTCTAGGTCTAGAGAGAGCATAGGCCCACTTGCGTCCACCAAATGCTTTAGGCTTTGTGGCTTGGACTTTGTGGTTGATGTAAGTGAAGACTCTTCTCCAACCATTGGAGAGAAAACACTTGGTGCTACATAAAGTCTGACTGATGTGACAATGTTGATGCGGTTCTCAAAAGAAAAATTCACCGTTCTTTCTTCACCTCCTTTGTTGGCACTCATTGACAGAATGCTTTGGTTGACAGCAGTGATGACATTTTGTAGCCCTCGCTCTTGACGCTCTTGATTTGCAATTAGCACAAGCAATGCAAGATGGGGAGCTTACCTCTTGGATATTGACGATGCTACAACTTGGCAGTAGCTCTTCAATGAAGGCCTAGTGCTTCTATAGTCTCCTCTTCTTCCATTCTCCAATTGGACAATTCTTGCAGCCATTTGTCCATGGTCGACGATGTGCATCGTTTCAGTGTTGTAAACTGAAGGTTTTTGAGCAGCCCTATTCTGTGGGGACACCAAATGACAGGCGCAAAGCGCAAAACAGACCCCGACAGCCTTAACGCCAAGACCATGTAGGCCGAGCTTGTCATGGGAAATGAATAGGGGGAACCACCTAGCTTTGAGCGGCTAGGATGGGGACAATGATGATTTAAAATAGCACAAATACTGCATACCGTAGAGAGAGAGAGAGAGAGAGAGAGAGAGAGAGAGAGAGAGAGAGAGAGAGACTTAGGTGATGAAAACCCCTGGGGATGTGAGGGAAACTTGACTCAAAATGATATTTATAGAAACCTTAGTTTCGACGAGATGGCGACTGTGGTGAAAGAGAGATAGTGCGAGATAGAGAGCCTATAGTGCGTTCTCTAGAAAAAATTCCATATGCACGGAGATTCTACTCTTGTGTGTGGCGACCCTTGGAGACAGGGTGTGTGCATGGCTTCCTTCTCAAGTGCTGACTCCCAAGTGCTTCCCCCCGATAGTGACCTCTCAATGCCCTTTTATAGGTGCAACCTGCATTAGTTTAGGATAATCTGATTAGGTTAGGACCCTAATCAGAAGAGCCAAAGCAAGGAGTTGGGTCCCAAATGGTTGACCCTTGCTTTGTCGTAGGAGAACTTTAAAATGATATCTCCTAGGTGGGCCTTTGTGACCATCACCTAGAGAGAGGTGGCAATATACAATTGGTTTTTTATTCAAGTTTTTGGGCTTGAAAATGGGAAAATAGATTACCCTAGAGATGTTTACTACGAAGATGCATTGTGGGCGAGATGCCGGTGAATGGTGGGCTTTGCTGGTGTGTCGGTGTAGCATGTTTGCCAGTTTCGAGGCCAGAACAGGCATGCCTTCGGCATCATTCCTTGAAGCGTGGTCGCCATCACATGATTTTGGCATCTTTCCGTTGCTGTGTTAGTCATCGATGTTGAGTTTCTTCATTTTTCCTTCTTGTGTGTGCGTATGGATTGCGTCTACTTGTGTGTGTATATGCATATGCTCGTTGAGCATGTGTAAATGTGTGGCTGTATGTGTTTGTGTATGGTAAGATAGAGAGGGATGTCATTTACTGAATTGAGAGAGAGAGATGGTGAGAGAGCGAGAGATGAGGGTGCGTGTGTGTGTATATATGTATGTAGGTCAATATGTGTGTGGGAACGAGAGAGAAAGAGAGGGATATTTGATATATATATATTTTTACTAGCTGCTTAAGTAGGAAGAGAGAGAGAGAGAGAGAGAGAGAAAGAGAGAGAGAGAGAGAGAGAGAGAGAGAGAGAGAGAGAGAGAGAGAGAGAGAGAGAGAGAGAGAGAGAGAGAGAGAGAGAACGAGAGAGAGTGTTGGAGAGGGAGCGGGTGCTGGGGAGAGAGTGAGGGAGTGTGTGTGTGTGTGTAGAGGAAGGTGGGTGTGGGTATGATGACAGAGAGAAAGATAAAAGCTATTTTGTTTGCACCTTGCGGGTTGGTGACACATGACGGAGAGAGTGTTTGAGAGAGCGTGAGTGATGGTGAGAGAGTGAGGGTGTGTGTTTGTGTGTGGGGGTGTGTGTGTGTGTGGGTATGATGAAGAAAGAGAGAGAGAGATTATGTGCTGAGGCGTCTGCAGCTACACAAAGAGCGAGGGAGAGAGAGAGAGAGAGAGAGAGAGAGAGAGAGAGAGAGAGAGAGAGGAGAGAGAGAGAGAGAGAGAGAGAGAGAGAGGGAGGGAGAGAGAGGGAGAGATAGAGAGGGAGAGTAGATGGCCGAGAGAGAGAGAGAGAGAGAGAGAGAGGAGAGAGAGAGAGGGAGAAGGTGAGTGTATGTATGTGTGTGTGTGTGCTTGTGTGTGTGTGTGTATAGTTAACGAGCGAGAGAAGGAGATATTATGCACATTGCGGGTTGTTGCCGAAACAGGAAATGAGGGTGAGGAGAGTCAACAGGAGAGAGAGAGAGAGAGAGAGAGAGAGAGAGAGAGAGAGAGAGAGAGAGAGAGAGAGAGAGAGAGAGAGAGAGAGGAGAGAGAGAGAGAGAGAGAGAGAGAGAGAGCGTTTTGTCATGCTGAGAACGAGAGAGGGAGAAAATGGGGGGGGGGGGGGTGAATGAGGGGGAGAGAGAGAGAGAGGGATTTTATGCACCCTCTGGGTTGGTTACACAGAGTGAGAGAGAGAGAGTATGAAAGAGCATGAGTGAGTGTGAGTAAGAGAGAGAGACTAGCTTGAATAATGGATGAGAGGGAGAGAGAAAATTGTCCCATGCATGGCAGCCCCCTGTGGGTTGAAGAACGAGAGGGAGAGAGAGGGATTTCGTGTGTTAATGAAGGAGGGAGAGGGGAAATAATGGAGGAGAGGGGGGGAGGGGTGGTGCCAAGGGAGGGGCGGCCCACTGTGACGTATGCATGGGAGGGAAGAGAGTGGTGGGACATCATGCTTAAAAACTTTTGTTTTCTTTGTTGCTTATTATTAAGCTCCCCCCCGAGTGGGGTTGGTTCTCACGGTCGTAGATTCAAAAGCCGACCATTCGAACTACGGCAAGAAGAACCACATCAAGAAGGAGTCATAGTCTCAAGACAACAACCCAACATTGGAGGCCAATGTGGCAGGTACTGAAGTGGAGCAAGATGCTCTAATTCTTTCATTTGACAATGTGTCCAATTCTTGGGTAGTAGACTTTGGGGCTTCTTTCCATGCAACACCCCACAAGCAGTATTTTCATGATTACACCAAAGGTAATTTTAGGTATGTATACTTGGGAGATGATGAAGGTTGTGAAATTATTGATAAAGGAACAAATTCTATCAAATAAAAAAATGGATGAATGGAAGCTTAAAGATGTTAAGCATGTTCCCTCTCTTCGCAAAAGCTTAATCTCTATAGGTCAATTGGACAATGAAGGTAACGATGTTACATTAAAAAAAAATGATGGAAGGTTTTTTGGTGGTTGCAAAGGGAGACAAGGTGGGTACACTCTACTTGTGTATGGTCAACGTACAATCTTCCATTGTGCAACATCTATGGAAGTTGATGGTGCCGTATGGCACTATCAACTTGGGCACATGTGTGAAAGGAATGCAAATTCTTCAAGCAAAGAAGCTTCTTTTGGGTTTGAAGGACGTTGACCTGGAGTTCTATGAGGACTATGTTTTTGGTAAACAAAAGAGGATAGAATTCCTTAAAGTAGGAAAAGAAAGAAAAAGCAAAAAGCTTGAATTGGTTCATTTTGATGTATGGACTCCTACGAATACGCCATCCCTTGGTGACTCATTGTACTATGTGACATTCATAGATGATGCAACTAGGAAGACACGGGTTTATTCATTGAAAATAAATTCTATGTGGTTTGTATATTTCAAAGGTGGAACGCCTTTGTGGAAAACGAAGCAGGTAATAAGCTAAAATGCCTTAGGTCCAACAATGGAGACGAGTATTGCAATCAAGATTTTGAAATCTTTTGTGCTAGAAATGGCATTTGAAGGAAAAAAACAACCTCAAGGACACCTCAACAAAATGAAGTTTCAGAAGGCTTGAATAGAACAATCATGGAGAAATCAAGAGGCATGGGGATACATGCATGTTTATTGCTTGAGCTTTGGGTGGAAGCAATAAGTACATCCATCTACTTGATAAATCAGACACCCTCAATGGCACTAAATGGAGGAATTCTACAAGAGGTGTGGACAGGTAAAAAGGTGAACTATACAATTCTAAAAGTATTTGGGCGTGAGTCCTTTCACTAAAAACCTCTGAATGCAGCAACAAAGAGGGATCATTTTTCCCTTCCATTCCAAGACGAGATTCTCAACAAAGTAGTAGGTCATGAACGCTACACAGGATGTGATGGCTACTCAGGCTACTTTCAAATTAGCATTGCAAAAGAAGACAAAAAAAAGACAACTTTCATAACACCATGGGGATGTTTTGCTTACAGGGTGATGCCTTTTGGCCTCACCAACGCTCTGGCCACATTCCAACACTATGTAACTTTTGTCTTCCAGCCATACGTCGGTAAGTTAATACGAGTTTTCGTAGATGATTTTTGCATCTACAGTTCTCGCTCCCTCCATTTGAGCAAGGTCTATGATGGCCTGGCTAGGCTACAAACCTTGGGTGGCCAGCTTAACGGAGATAAGTGTCACATTGATGAAATCAAGGTCAATCTTCTCGGCCATGTAATTTCAGCAAAAGGAATTGAGCCTGACCCTCGCAAGATTCAAGCTTTAGTATCTTTGTCATCACCCACCACAACTAAGAAATTGGTCTCTTTCCTTCAGAAGGTAAGGTATTTGAGCAGGTTCATTCACTTGCTCTCTCAGGTGGTTCTCCCTCTACAACAAGTCACCCGTAAAGATGTCTTCCTATGGAGTGAAGAAAATGAGCAACAATTTAGCCAAGTGAAACAGATCCTGGCTACACTTTCCACCATTGCACCCCCTAGATGGGACGAGCCATTTTTATGTTAACCCTAGTGTAGGAAGTGATACACTTGGGTCCGTACTATTACAAAAGGACCCCCCAAACCTCTTTCATGCATCCTATCTACTTCTCTAGTCACATTATGACCCCATCAGAAAAAGGATTCACCACGGTAGAGCATATGGTGCTTGCATTAATGTTTTCCACTATAAAGTTCCGCTCTCATCTATTCCCTAGACCCTTTGTAATTCTGACAATGGAAGAGGTCTTTCCATATGTGATGCAACACATGGATGTCTCATCTAGGATCTCTAAGTGGCTTGTTAGATTACAAGAGTTTGATTGCATCATGCAAGTAAAGAACTCCACCAGGGCTAGTCTGGAAGGTATTCTTACTCATTGTCACTATGAGAAGAAGCTAAAGGTCAACACAGAAGGTATAGAAGTGACACCAATGGTAGAAATTCCTAAGCTAGAAAGAGCTCATTCTCTTTTCTTTGATGAAGCATACAAAAGAACAGTGGACCAGGCTGCAGCTGGCATCATCATTTTAATGAGCAAAAGGAAAAGGTATTCTCTATTGGGCACCTGCTACACTCCCACTCCAACAACAAAGCAGAGTATGCGGCCCTAATTTTTGGTTTAGAACAATGTGTTTTGCAAGGGGTTCAACGCCTAAATGTGTTTGGTGATGCCATGCTCTTGATAAAGCAGATAATGGCACTTGGATTTGTAAAAATCAGGTTTTACTTGGCCAATTATGCCAAGTTAAGGATATTTTGAGCAAGTTTGAAGCAGTGCAATTATTTCATGTCCCTAGGGTAGAAAATCAAGAAGCAGATGCTCTAGCCAACGAAAGATACAAGATATTCCCATGGGAGCAATCAAACTAAAACTGCCCCTCTTTCAGGGTAGCGATGCTATGTTTGATATCATCAGCTTCTTAGATACAGGAGAATGTCTTGAAGGGTATACAAAGGGCCATAAACAATGGCTTGTCCAAAAGGCAACAAGATACCGCCTTGTAAACAACAACTTATATTGCAAGGGCAAAGACCAGATTCTCAGGCGAGTGCCAATCTCTAGTGAAATCATAGAGGTGATCTCAAGTTGCGATGATGGTGTCTGTGGCAGCCATTTTGCTCTAGATATAACCAGTAGGAAGATTCTACAGGCAGGATTCTCTTGGCCTAGTCTGAATAGGGAAGTGCATCATTGGTGTAAAACATGCAGAGCTTGTCAGGTATCCAGTGATCGAACACTAACCTATGAGCCACAGACTCCTATCGTCTCATATGGCCCATTTGAGAAGTGGGAAATAGATGCAATTGGTCCTTTACCAAGGGCCCAATCACGTAAACTGTATATTCTAGTTGGTGTAGACTACATGAGCCGATGGGTGGAAGTAATAGCCACCACATGCATTACATCCCAAGAAGTGGCAAAGTTCATATTTAAGCACATTTGTTGCGGCTTTGGCACACCTCTGGAGATAATATATGATAGAGGGCCAGGTTTCAGAGGCAATTTGGTGGGAGAACTGATCAAAAAGTTAGGCATCATGCCGACACTCCAATTTATACTATCCATAGTGCAATGGTCTAGTGGAAAAGGTAAACAACATGATTTGTAAGATCATCACAAAGCAGGTGAATAACCACACAAGTGATTGGGATGAGCATCTCATGGCCGCTCTTTGGGCCTACCGCACGACATTCCAAACATCACTAGGTTTCACCCCTTTTCATCAGGTATATGGAAAGGAGGCCATTCTACCCATCGAGATAATAGATAGCCAACTTCTTGCATGTCATGGCTAGTCAGTTATAGCTCCCAATTGCCCATCTCCACAACCACACCTTGGATCTAGAAAGGCTTCAACTAGATAGGGAAGATCCGATAAACCACTATGCAATGCAAGCAGAGTGATGCCGACTCACATTCAATCAAGGGATTAAGGAAAAGGGTCTGAAGAAAGGCATGTTAGTGTTGAGATACGACAATAGATTTGACACTAGGAAAGATAAGAAGCTTCAGCCCAAATGGGAAGGGCCATTCATTGTTAATGGATGGAGGCTAAAAAGATAGTTCTTAAGGTTTGATCCAGAGTTCATGCTAGATATTCTAGAGGAGGGGGAACCCTCCAACTTAGCTCTGCTAGGGAATTAGAAGCAGAGCTAGAGGCATTCAACTCTGCTAGGGAATTAGAAGCAGAGCTAGAAGCATGAATGCCTCTAGCCAGAAGGGGAGGGCTAACGATGGGTGATTTTTGAAACTGCGGCCGCGAGAACCAACCCCACTTGGGGGGGAGCTTAATAATAAGCACCAAAGGAAAAAAAAGTTTTTAAGCCTGCCGCCCCACCACTCTCTTCCCTCCCATGCATACGCCCATAGTGGGCTGCCCCTCCCTTGGCACCACCCTCCCCCCCTGTCCTCCATTATTTCCCCTCTCCCTCCTTCATTAACGCATGCAGTTGGAGTCCCTCTCTCTCCCTCTCATTCATTAACCCACAAGGGGCCGCCATGCATGGGATCATTCTCTCTCTCTCATCCATTATTCAAGCTAGTCTCTCTCTCTTACTCACACTCTCTCAGACTCTCTCTCACTCTCTGTGTAACCAGCCTAGAGGGCGCATTAAATCCCTCTCGCTCTCTCTCTCTCTCTCTCTCTCTCTCTCTCTCTCTCTCTCTCTCTCTCTCTCTCTCTCTCTCTCTCTCTCTCTCTCTCTCTCTCTCTCTCTCTCGTTCTCCCCCCCCAATTTTCTTCCTCTCTCATTATTAGCATGGAAAAATGCTCACTCTTTCTCTCCCTCCCGTTGACTCTCCCTCACCCTCCTTTCCTGTTTCGGCAACAGCCCGCAAGGCGCATAATATCTTCTTCTTCTTCTTCTCTCTCTCTCTCTCTCTCTCTCTCTCCCCTCTCTCTCTTGTTACCTATACACAAACACACACACACACACACACACATACACTCACCCTCTCTCTCTCTCTCTCTCTCTCTCTCTCTCTCTCTCTCTCTCTCTCTCTCTCTCTCTCTCTCTCTCTCTCTCTCTCTCTCTCTCTCTCTCTGTCCCCCCCCCCCTCTCGGCCATGTACTCTCCCTCTCTCTCTCCCTCGCTCTCTGTGTAGCTGCAACCGCCTCAACGCATACTCTCTCTCTCTCTCTCTCTTCATCATACCCACACACACACACACACACACACACACACACACACACACACACACACACACACACACACACACACACACACACACACACACACACACACACACACACACACACACACACCCTCACTCTCTCACCATCACTCACGTTCTCTCAGAATCTCTCTCTGTCCTATGTCACCAGCCCGTAGGGTGTAAACAAAATAGTTTCTCTCTCTCTCTCTCTCTCTCTCTCTCTTTCATCATACCCACACCCACCTTCCTCTACACACACACACACACACACACACACACACACACACACACACACACACACACACACACACACACACACACACACACACACACACACACACACACACACACACACACACACACACACACACACCCTCACTCTCTCCCCAGCACCCGCTCCCTCTCCAACACTCCCTCTTGTTCTCTCTCTCTCTCTCTCTCTCTCTCTCTCTCTCTCTCTTTTCCTACATAAGCAGCTAGTAAAGAACAAATAAATATAATAATTTCTCTCTTTCTCTCTCATTCCCACACACACATTCACCTACACACATATACACACACACACACACGCACCCTCATCTCTCTCTCTTTGACCATCTCTCTTTCTCTCTCTCTCTCTCTCTCTCTCTATTTCTCATTCACCCACACATTTACACACGCTCACGAGCACATGCACACAAGTACATGCACATATGCACACAAGTACATGTATGCCATACGCACACACAAGAAGGAAAAACGAAGAAACTGAACATCAACGCCTAACACAGCAACAAAAAGACACCAAAAAAACGCGATGGCGACCACGGTTCAATGAATGACGAGAAAGGCATGCCCTGACCGGCCCCAAAACTGGCAAACACGCTACACCGACGTACCAACAAAGGCCGCCATTCACCGGAATCTCGCCCACAACACATCTTTGCACTAAACATCTGTAGGGTAATCTATTTTCCCATTTTCAAGCCAAAAATCTTGTATAAAAAACCTATTGTATATTGCCACCTCTCTCTAGGTGATGGTCACAAAGGCCCACCTAGGAGATATCATTTTAAAGTCCTCCTAAGACAAAGAAAGGGTCAACCATCTGGGACCCAACTCCTTGCTTGTCTCTCCTGATTAGGGTCCTAACCTAATCAAATTATCCTAAACTAATGCAGCCTGCACCTATAAAAGGGCACTGAAAGGTCACTATCGGGGGGAAGCACTTGGGAGTCAGCACTTGAGAAGGAAGCAATGCACGCACCCTAACTCCAAGGGTCTCCACACACAAAAGTAGAATCTCCGTGCATATGGAATTTCCTCTAAAGAACACACTATAGGCTCTCTATCTCTCACTATCTCTCTATCTCTCTATCACCACAGTTGCCATCTCGTTGAAACGAAGGTTTTTGTAAATAGAGCTTTGAGTCATGTTTCCCTCACATCCCGAGGGGCTTTCATCACCTATCTCTCTCTCTCTCTCTCTCTCTCTCTCTATATATATATATATATATATATATATATATATATATATATATATATATATATATATATATATATATATATGGTGTGCAATATTTGTGCTTTAAATCACCAGTGTCTGCATCCTAGCCGCTCAAAGCTAGGTGGTGCCCTTGTTCATTTCCCGTGATGAGCTCCACAAGCCATAGATCAACGACCATCGAATGACTGTTCTTTTTGATCACCTTCCAGCCAAGATATTTCAGTGAAAAGAAAAATTTTGATGAGTGATTTTTTTCATGCATGATGGCTTCTCCTCATAATGAGCGCCTTATAAATGTGCGTTTCTAGAATTAGAAGTACAAGGGTAAATCAGACTCTATCTTTAACACATATAGGTATGTGTGAAATGCAAATTTTCAAGGTGTCAGCATGCACTTATCCAGACGTCTCATAGCATCTGGCTTGAAGATGACCTTATCTTGCATGTAAAAACCTATATTTTGTATTTTATGTATTTTAGGTCTAAGTGAACAGGAGAATATGTTTATCCACTAGCTAATTATTAGCAAAGCATAGGTCCTCAATGCATTGTCTAGGGAACAAACGTATCCTAGCATCAATATGTAAGCGCATCTTAGGGATGAATTCACACACAGGTCATCCATATAAATCTCTAAGAATTTTCTTAGATATTCTTTGAAGTCATGACTCATCAGTCTTTGGAATGTGGCAGGTGCATTGGTTAGAACAAATGGCATTACCCAATATGCAAATATTCTCTGAAGTCATGACTCATCAGTCTTTGGAATGTGGCAGGTGCATTGGTTAGACCAAATGGCATTACCCGATATGAAAATATGTCCCATTCTGTAGCAAAAATGTTTTTACGTCGGTCCTCCAGCTTGATCGTGAGTTCATTATAGCATGAAAAGCCATCTAAAAAGCTGTAGGCTTTCTTTCCAGCAACTCTTTCAATCACATGATCAGTGATAGGTAAGGGATAGTTGTATCTAATCATGGTAGCATTTACTTGTTTGAGATTTACGCACACTCGTAATTCACCATTTTTCTTAGGCACCACAACAATTGGTGACACCCATTCCATGTGTTCGATCTCATAGATAAATTCTACCTCTTGTAGTTTGTCTATCTCTTCCTTAATCTTCTTTTGCAAAGGTTTCATGGTAAGTATATGGATGTTGTTGGCATGGTTTTGCATTGCTTTTTAGAGATATAGTGTGCTAACAAATATTAGGATCTACCCCTTTTAGATCTTTGTAAGACTAGGAAAATACATCTTTACATTGTTTGAGGGTAGCTATCAACAACTGTTTCTCTTCCTCAGTAAGATCTATGGCTATGTATGTTGGTTTTAGTTCTTCCCCAATTTTTTCCAAATTGATCTTCTTTGCGTTTTCAAGTCCATCATATGATGTTTCTGGTTCTTTCGTCTCTTGCATCAGTTGCTCCACCACAATATGTTTGTCTTAAATTATTTTTTGTAATGAGAGGGTGCGTCATTTTTTTTTGAGTTAGAGTCCCCCTTAGTTTCCATTTTTGTAGGCCAAACCTCCTTTAATGTCCGTTTTAATTTATGGTATTCACTTTGTTGTTCCGTTTTTGATATTTTTGATGCCTTTTTGGTTGTTTCTTTGACTTTGCCCGAAAACTTGTCAAATTCAATG
This sequence comes from Adiantum capillus-veneris, assembly GCF_014529385.1. Taxonomy (NCBI): domain Eukaryota; kingdom Viridiplantae; phylum Streptophyta; class Polypodiopsida; order Polypodiales; family Pteridaceae; genus Adiantum; species Adiantum capillus-veneris. Next base: position 98,613,473 of record NC_140957.1, read on the forward strand.
GTTTTTGCGTTATATTGTCTCGGACACAATCATTTGCTCCCACGAGCATGAGATATTGCATTTTGGTCATCAACTTTGGCATTGGTTTCTCAATTTTGTTTTGTTGTTTCTTCATTTGTCTTCTCTGATATCTTTCTTGTCTCTGCATTTTCTGGTTAGAAAACTGGTGAAAAATTGGCTCATCCTTTGTTTGTGCATTTTCATGTCCAGAATCACCCAAGAGTTCGTCTTCTGCATCGTTTCCTAATTCCTTGCTCCTTTAATCATGGTATTTGTCTTCATCATCGTGTAAAAGATCGCATACAAAAACTTTGTCCACTACCCGTTTACAATCGCTTATCAATTCTGTTTCAGTAGTTTTAGAAAGGTTTTCAATTTCTTAGACCGCAAAAACCATTAGAAAGGGTCTAGTATCATAGCCATCTTTGTCACAAAATGTGGTGTTGGTCACCTCATTTACACAGACGTCCAGAGTTGCCAGTATTTTTTTCCACCCAAAGGGTTCCAACAACTCCTCTAAAAATGGTTCCTTCATGTAACAGTCATGCACGCTCTAGAATACAATCCTTATTTTTAAGAATCTTGCATTCTGATGCTCCGCACATCCAAATGTGAGCATCCTTCACTAGCCAAGCAGGTAATTGCATTTTGTCGTCCGCAGTTACAACAAAGTCTTCTATTGGAGTTACAACATTTACGCAGACATCCAGAGTTGCCATTATTTTTTCCCACCCAAAGGGTTCCAACAACTCCTCTAAAAATGGTTCCTTCATGTAACATTCGTGCACGCTCTAGAATACAATCCTTATTTTTAAGAATCTTGCATTCTGATGCTCCGCACATCCAAATGTGAGCATCCTTCACTAGCCAAGTAGGTAATTGCATTTTGTCGTCCGCAAGTAATTACAACAAAGTCTTCTATTGGAGTTTGGTTTATGTCCATGTAACTATGGTTGTTGGTGTTCACCTTAGTTATGACCCCCTTGTGCCGTAAACAGAGATTGTAATAGTCTCAATCTTGAACATTTTGAGTTGATGCATAAAAAGTCACCCCAAAAGAACTTCAAAGCTGTTGCCTTTTCCAAAATCTACCACCGCAAAGGCATGTTCATATTCTATCCCACATGAAATAACTATCACTTGTTACAACATTCCCAAGGGTCTTTCCACATACCCGTAAGCTAATTGCAATTTTATATGCGGTTTTTTGAGAGCAGTCCTTCCCCATTTTTCCTAGATTCCTTTTGTAGTGATGGATATTCTAGCCCTTCCCCATTTTTCCTAGATTTCTTTTGTAGCGATGGATATTCTAGCCCTACTGTCAAGTATCACAAAGTGGTCACTCCCCTATATTTCAAAGGGAAGGTGGTGTTTCCGTCTTTACCTTCACTAATGGATGCTATGGAGTGCAAGGGAAGAAGAGAAAGGGAAGGGGATGAGAAGCAGACTATGCTTGGTGGATCTCTAGAGAGTGCAAACTCTCTATCTCCTTATTACTCATTATAACCAAGTAAATAAGTGGATGGGCACTCTGTGATCACAATCCAACCACATGGCTTGAAACCCAACAATCTCCCACTTGAAGGCCAACGTGGCCCAAGTGGCTAAAGAATGTAGGGGCTACTATGTACAAATGTACAAAACGTGAAGCATGCCCCTAGCTTCACCCTACGCCCATAATCTCTATGCAATGTGCAAACCGCTCTGAAGCCAAGCTCTTGGTTAGAGAATTGGTTGGTTTTTTATTCGTGTGAAATTTGACTAACTTAGCTAGCCAAAATATCCCATACCACATGATACCTGACCTCGATGTGTTTTGACTTGGAGTGAAAAATGGGGTTCTTTGCTAACGCAATTGCACTTTGACTGTCGCAATGTAGCACTAGAGTCTAGTGTATACCAAAATCTCCCACTAGATGAGATAACCACACATCTTCCTTACTAGAACTAGAAACTACAACATACTCTGCCTCAATGGTGGAAGATGAAGTGAAATTCTAGATACATGATCTCCAAGAAATTGCTGCTCTAGCAAACAAGAAAATGTAGCTAGATGTGGATCGCCTAGCTTCCACACAACCCGCATAATCTGAATTAGTGTATCCAACTATGGATGCGTCATTGTTCCCAAAGCGTAAGAACTTGCTAGCTGAGCCCTTGACGTATCTCAGGATGTGCTTCACTGCTTCCCAATGCTTTTTGCGTGGATTTGTCATAAACCTATTGACCACTCCCACTGCATATGCAATGTCTAGCCGTGTGCTAACCATGGCGAACATACGATTGCCAACTGTCAAAGAATACGACACCTTTTCTATCTCTACCTTTTCAGTATCCAATTTGGGACAATCATGCTTGCTATGTTTTTCATATGTAGCCATAGGGGTGCTCAATGCTTTCCCCCCTTGCATATTAAAATGTTGCAAGGCCTTGTGAATATACTCTTTGTGTGAAAGTTCAAGTATACCACGTTTGCGATCTCTCTTGATACGCATACCAAGAAAGTGATGTGCATCACCCAAATATGTCATAGAAAACTGCTTGCTTAAGGCATCCTTAAGAAGTGCAATCTCATCTTTTGACTTCCTGGTTATGAGCATGTCATCAACATAGAAAATCAAAATGATGAGGGAACCATCATACAAGAAGTGATCCTCTTGGCTCCGTACATAATCCTTGGACTGAATTTACTTATCAAACTTGATGTACCATTGCTGCAAGCCTTGCTTTAATCCATACAAAGCTTTCTTGAGTCTACACACCAGTTTTGCCCGTGTTGGCTTCTTAGGCTTTATCGCAAAACCCTCTGGTGGTTTCATGTAAACATCCTCTTCAATATTCCCATGAAGAAATGCTGTCTTCACATCCATTTGGACCATTTTCAAGTCCTCAATGGCTATTAGACCAAGCACAAGATACAATGTAGTCATCTTGACCACTGGAGAAAATATTTCATCAAAATACACGCCTTCCATTTGCTTGAACCCTTTTGCAACCAATCTTGCCTTATACTTAGGCTCATGATCATCTATGATATACTTCTTCTTGTACACCCATTTGCATGGCAATGCCTATTTACCTGCTAGTAGCTCTATCAAATCCCAATTTTCATTTGCTAAGATCGAGTTATACTCAAATTGCATAGCCTCTTCCCACTTCACACTATCATCCATTTGAATGGCTTCTTTGTAGCAAGTGGGTTGTTTGCAATTAGTGACTAGTAAATAGTCCAATCCTAGCTCAAACCGCTCAGGTACAAGATGTACGAGTGAATCTCCAAAGTGCAAGAGTATTGTATTTCACTCTCTTTGGAGCAACATGTGTGTGTGTACTAGTGGAAGGTGCATCACTAGCATGTCCAACATTCTATGTAACTGGTAGTGAGGTAATATCCTCAAATCGTACTCTACAATATTCAATGGGCTTTTTATGCATCTTAGACTCGTTGAATATCACCTGTGAGAGTTGTGTGAGAATGCCTCACACCCAAACACACGTAATTTGTCATAATTGGGCTCTTTGCCCGTCCACATCTCCTATGGAACATTGTACTTTATTGGTGTACTAGGTGAATGATTGCTCAAGTAAGCAACCATTGTAATAGCTTTTGAGGTAAGTTGGATGTAGACAACATAGAAGTGACATGTTCCTGAATGGTTGTATTCATCCTCTCAGCCACACTGTTTTGGGCAGGTGTGTAAGGAGTGGTAAACTATCTTCTAATTCCTCTTTTATTGTAAAAGTACTTGAACTCAAAGGAGATGTACACCTCCATTGTCACTGTGCAAAGCTTTAAGCTTTATACCCGATTGGTTCTTTACCATTGCTAAGAACCTATGAAAGACACAAAAGATGTCGCTCTTTTGCTTCAAGAGATAAACCCACACCTTTCTAGTAGAGTCATCTATGAATGTTAGGAAGTATAATGCTCCCCCCTAGAGACTTGACTGGCATAGGTCCGCACAAGTCGCTATGAATAAGATGTAGAAGACTCCCTAACTCCTTGTCTAAAGGCATTGATGTCAACCTAGTCTATTTGACATAGATACAATGCTCACATAAAGAGAATTTCGAGTAATCTAACATAAGGATATAACCAAAACGCTGCAAGAAATTCCCTTTTGACTCATATGTCCTAGATGGCTATGCCACAACTCTGTAGACAGAAGCTCGGCTACATAAATAGAAATCTCTTTGACAAAAGAGACATAAAGTGAGTACAATGAGCCATACTTTTGGCCTTTAATCATGACCAGATTTCCCTTCTTGATAATCCAGGAGCAAGTATGGTAGTGTAACCCAAATCATCCATCTGTTCATTGACATCAAACTTTGGGTACATGTCTGACATTGCGCAACATAAATTCAATGCCGTTACGCATATAAAACTTGATGCTGCCTACACCGCATATTTCAAGCTCACAAGAATTTGCTAGCTTCATTGTAGCATGCATGGTAGTGTATGTAGAAAACCACTCCTTGTGAGGAGTCACGTGAAAGCTAGCACCTGAGTCCACAATCCAATTTTATGCAAAACACTTGTCATGAGCTAACAATGAATCAAGAATCAAATCCAATGTGAAAATCAATACATCATTTGACACTTCAAAAACTATTTCAATGGCTAGAGACTCAACCACATTAATCTCTTCAATTTTCATGCTGCTTGTCAGACTTTGTTTTCTCTTTGCCCTTATCAGTCTGTATTGTGCAGCAATCTTTCTTCAAGTGTCCCTCTTTATGGCAGTAGTAACACTCTACATTTCGCACATCTTTGCTGTGACTCTTGCTACGACCTTGCCTGCAATACTGTGAACGACCGCGGCTATGATCATGCTGCCTTTTCTTGTCATGATTTCTACTAGCTGCATATGCATCACCTTGCCCACTTGCATCAAGAGATTGACATTAAATCTCCTCAATGAGCAACATACTAGCAACACTGCTGAAATCTAGCTTGCTATTAAGCGCAAAACTGCTTATGGGTGTGTTGAAAGTATCCCATGGTGATGGTAGCAAACATAGAAAAAAAATGGCCTTCATTTCATCATCAAAATTGAGACCTTTTGAAGTAAGTTGTGAAAACACGTTGTTGAAATTGTTCAAGTGAGAACTAACATTACTGCCTTCTTTCATGTTCATGCACATTAATTTTTACATCAAGAGAACCTTGTTCAAGGCGTTGTTGCCATCCCAAGCCTGACATAGAGCATCCCACAAATCTTTGGCATTGGTCTTATCCATTATGGTATAGTAAATGGATTCACCAAGGTGTAGGTGAATGATTGCCATAGCACACTCATTCAAGTCATCCCACTCATCATCAATGTACGGATTCTCTTTTGTTGCACGCAAGGGTGTTCTGAAGCCTTTGTTGATCAAAACATATTGCATACGCTACCGCCAAATGAAAAAGTTTGAGCCATCAAGCTCTTTGATGTAGTACTCTTGTCTTTTGGAAGCAGTACTTGCAACCATGATTAAGAAAATGTAGCCAAAAACTTTGTGGCAAATTTCCTAGGATAATCTCGGTAGAATTTTCCCTAGAATAGGAGCAAAAACTCAACCAAAAGTAGTAAAATCACTGTGGTAAGAACAACTAGAAGTGCCATGAACGCATAAAACGGAGCCGAGGGAAAAAATCTGACAGAGTCTCCTTTGTATAAGGAGTCACAACACAACTCAAAAAATGCATAAACTGCTCAAAACTCAAGGAAGAAACTCGGATGCGGCACGGAGACTTGTTGAGGGTGTTAACCAGAAGTGAACCAACAGAATAAAACTATCTCTAGCACATGTAAATCTATCACTCTCAGTTCTGGAAATCTACCTATATCCTATGTTACAACAGTCAACTTGTTTTGGCACTCAAATGGAATCCAAATGCTACAAATTGATTTCTAGGATACTTAGGGGCACTAGCCTACTGAGTTTGGTTGCATTCCAAGGATGTATAAAAATCACCATCCACCATCCACCATGATCAAGGTCCTGGAAATTGCAACAAAACATATCAGAAAGGTCACCTAGGGTCTAGGAACACTCTCCTATGGTCTGAATGTCAAAAAATAGTCATTAATGCTCTCAAATCAGCAAATTTAGCCTACTAATGCATAGTCACAAATCACAGCAAAATCGACAATGAATGTAGTTGAATGAAAGATATTAAAACAAGGAACACAATGCAAGTTTTAAAAACTAAAATGTCATTACCAGAGCTCAAGATGTGATGATTACAAGATGCAAGAGTGTAGTCACTCTTAGTCGTACACTCAATACTTCAGAAATTGATAAGGATAAGGTGTCCCTTTCCCATTTTACAACATAGGCTTTATACGTAGGGATCTCTTGTCCACTGGTCGACTTTACAAGACTCGGACCTTTTGTAGACTTTACAAATTAGCATCTTAGGGCTTGCCCGTATAATCAAAGACTACAAATAATATTACAAGACTTTTCAAAAAAATAATGAAGATATATTAAAACTTTGGGCTCATGGAAGAAGGGGTCGGCTCAAAGGGCGTCCATCTGGCTTGATTGCCAATAGCTAGGGTTATGGTTAAAGTAATAGGAATAGGGTTAGAGTTTCTTAGAGCAAGATCATGAAGTTATAGAGTACATAAGATGATAATAGACTCAATAGTGCAAGTTCTTCATTCATATAGTCCTCTTAACTAGACTTTTAGCTTTACATCCATTGGCTAAAGAGGCTGCACCACCCTTATCTTATCGGACCATGTCGTTATCTCATCCATCCTAAATGACTAGAGGGGTTTCCCACAAAAACCACAAGTTGGGCTTGCCCCAACAATTGCCCCCTTAAACCAAACTTGAGGCTTTTACAAAAATTTCATGTTTCATGGTTTTTCATGTGTTCATGTCATGGTGTTGAGGCGGTCCAGGGTGGGCAACAAGAGGGGCAACCTCTAAAACCATTCAAGGATCCCGTGTTGCTCAATTGGGGTTAAGGTAATTGCAAGCAAGAAAAAAGCAACAACAAATCTACAAACAAACAAGTGAAGGGGCATCCCTAGTTATGGGATGTGAACTAGGATGAAAGAGAGATTTTGTCATGACCAAGGGGAGGTGCAACAAAACACACACAAGCAATCTCACACCAAGACACACACCAAATGGAACAAAGAGAGAGAAAAGGGAAGAGAGAGAGAGGAATGAAACTTGCATAATACCTTGTATGTGACTTGCAAATGCAGGTTGTTTGTTACGGTGATATCACGTAGCTTGCACAAGATTAAGCCAATGCTTAGTGAAATCTAATCATTTCCATCACATACGCACTGTGTTAGGGTTGTGGGATGCCTCTCACTACCATACCCTCTTACAATGAGCAAGAACTTGACAATGAGAACACACTAATCAGTTACTCAAACAAGCTCAAATGACAAAACTTAAAGATACAAGTCACCTTGCATTTGCCCAATAACTCTACACAAATTGAAGGACAATGATTCAAAAGCCAAGCACGCCTTTGAAGCACCAAACCTCAATCGGCAATAGTGGAAGAGCATGTACAATAGTGGTTTGAAATAGGGCCATCACACTCTTTCACTTTGCAGTGTGTAGCATCAAATCTTCTCTCATGCCAAGTGTGAATCTCACCAGCTGATGACTACCCCTAAATCTCTCCTTGCATATAGAGTGTTGGGGTGCCTTGTGAGATATTGGAGAAATTTACAAGAAGGAGAGAGAGGCCTATTTATAGGTTGGAAACCCCTCATTAAGGTTATTGATAACCTTATTTACACGCTAATCAAATCAAGATTAGGATTTCTTTTAAATATCAAAACATTGTGGGCCTTCTTTGTGTGCTTGAGTCATGGATGTGAGCTCAATAGAAAGGCAATATTGATGGTAGATGGAGTGAAATTAGAGTGTTTTGAGAGAGAGAGAGAGAGAGAGAGAGAGAGAGAGAGAGAGTTTTTAATATGTACATGTCTTGAGGTGAGGTGCCTTTTAATGTTAGGTCAATGGATATTTTGTGTTAGTAAGTTAGTGGTTAGTGTTAGTAATCACTAAAACATTAATGATATATTTACAACAGGTAGAATGAGGTGTATGGTTGAAGAAAGATGGATAAATGAAGTGAGGGTATCCTTGTGATGGTGAAGCTTTGAAGAAGTTTTGAACTTGTGTAGGTTCTCAAAAATGAATGCCGATCCTCTTCTTCTTCTTCTTCTCTTCTTACGTCATTGCCGCAAAGGTTGAACACCATGATGAAAGTGACGATGTTGGTTGATGAGAATTCCCCATAAACCATCCAAGAAATCATCCCACAACTTTGTCTTGTTTTATGCCATCTTTCCAATGATGCCTGCAATGAAACCATTAGCCTTCTCCACCAAACAATTTTAATGTGGGTAGTAGGATGTGCTATGACGATGTAGAATGTGAAGATCTTCACAAACTTCTGTGAGTAAACCCTTCCTGAACCCTAGATCATTATCAAAAATAATTTCCAAAGGTGTAACAAATCTACAACAGATGTGAGTGTAGACAAACTTGCTCACCGTCTTCTCATTTACCTTTGCCACACTTTGTGCTTCTACCCACCTAGTCATGTAGTCTAATGCCACCAGAATGTAGAGCTTACCATTTTTACTTCTAGGTAGTGGAACCATAGCTTCAATGTCTCACTTTTCAAAGGTCCATTTGTGAGTACAACTTGCCTTTGACCATGTACCAATCTTCTATTTCCATTTACCTAAAAATAGTGAAATATTTTACACCAATGTTGGATATTCACATCCAAGCTTGGCCAAACATACCTCGCAAGAAAAATACTCTTCACAGTTAGCTCTTGGGCAAAGTGACCACCACATGCTTCTTCATGCAAATCTTTTAGAATGGCTGGAATTTCCTCCATTCTTGGTACTCTTCTACACACCTGATCTTTTCCTCTTTGATAAAAAGATCCTTCTAGGAAGAGATATATACTTGCCTTCTTTATGAGCCTCCTCTTCTGAGCCTTTGTGAAGCCTTGTGGAAACTTGCCTTCTAGAATGTAGCTCACAATGGGAGTCAAGGACTCCATCCCTTGGTACCTTGATTGCTTTACCACTGTTGCCACCATGATAACATGCACTTCTTTGTCAACACATGCAATTGATTTATGTGCAAGCAAATCAACATCTTCATTTTGTTTCCTAGGAATATAATAAAATTGCACTTCAAATTGATTTAATAGTTTGCGGATGGAAAGAACCTTTCACTTTAATCTTTCATTCTTACATGCCCAAATGCCTAAGATTTTCTTTACAATGAGAAGTGCATCCCTTTTACCATGAGATGTCCTATCTTTTGAGAACCACACATCTATAATCCATGGCATAGTATATCATACTCTGCTTCATTATTGCTTATGAAGTCTCGAAAACTCACATGATATTTCACAATAGCCACACCATTTGGATCAAGCAACACAAGCCCTCCCTCTGATTTTCCTTTGGTCTTCTTGAATGCTCCATCAAAGAACAAGGTGAATGAATTAGATATGATTTTAGGTGCAGGCAAGGGTAGGATTTTCATTTTAGGTACCTTAATATCCCTTTTGTGTACTCTATAGGTGAGACCAACTGTGCACGTACACTATCTTCTACCTTAAAAGAGTATCAAAATTCTTGCAATTTCATAATTCACTTTGCCATACTCGGACTTAGTGTCATTTGAGAGGACACCCAAGGAAACAAGTTTTTGGCAGTGAGTATTACAAAGGGTTTTGGAAACAAGTAGGACATGAATTTTCTCACCGCAAGAATCATGAGTTTTGTTTCTGTATAGCCTCTCTCCAAGGCATTCATGACCCTACTAGCAATGTAGATGGATCGCATCCTGGTACTGTTAGAATCTTGTTGTAGCAAAATAGCAACAATCGTTTCTTTCCCAACACTAGAGCTTACAAAGAATGTGTGCTCCCAACAAGGAGGCATGGTGTTGGTAGCTCTGACAAAATGACTTTAATGCTACAAAAGTACTCTTCAATATCATCAGACCATGAAAATTCTACTTGTTGTGTCAACTTTTTCAAAGGGTGAAGTAACTTTGAGTCTAAGTGAATGAAACGGGACATATACTTCACCTTTTGAATGAATGAGATGACCTCTTTGAGATTATTGGGAGATGGTAACTCAATCAGATCCTTTTTCTTTGAAGGATCCACCTTAATACCTTGATAGAAAACCTTGTGACCAAGCAAGATCACCTCGTCCTCACCTATATGGCATTTGGCAGGATTGAGTTGGCCACCCATGTCGTACAAGTGCTTCAAACCTTCTTCTACCCTCTATAGGTGCAATGATTTTGAGCTATAAATGCAAAAGTCATCAATAAAACCCCCAAGGATAATATATATAGTCTCATTACATCATCACGTTCCCAAGTGCATCTTCCTGAGGATACATTGACCATTTAAAAAGGTTTCAAAAATGGTTTGATTATGTAGAGGCTTGGTTCTGCTATGAAGTATTACTTCAGGATATACTTCAAAAGTTCCATCAGTAGATGCAGATAATAGAGAATCATCAAGAATATGTTGTGGATCAGGTACATACTTCTTGAGTAAGCCGACGTGAAAAACATCATGTACCTTTATGTGTGATGGTAACAAGAGTCTGTAAGCTTGATCATTAATCTGCTCTGTGATCACAAAAGGTCCACAATATTTGGCACTTAGCTTCTTACACTTACCCATTGATAAAGAACTATGTTTGGATTTGACCCTAAAAAATACCATATCGCCTTCTTTAAAAAGTCAAGCAGATCATTTTGGATTAGCATAACTCTTCTGTTTATCTTGAGCAGTCTTAATATCCTGTCGTATAAGATCGGTTTGTAGTTGCATTTCATCCAACATTTCTTTGGATGCTTCAACTTGTATGAAAGGGTCTGAGTGGAGTAAGACACTTTTGTCTGTACAATGCTTGAAAAGGAGACATTCCAATTGAGTGTTGAAATGAGGAATTATACACAAATTCAACTAAATACAAATATCTAGTCCATTTACTCTGCTCATACATACAATAAGCTCTTAACATGTCTTCAATGATTTGATTTGTTCTTTCTGTCTGCCCATCAGTTTGTGGATGATAAGCAGTACTAAAGGCTAACTGGGTTATTATAGTTGAGAATAAGGCTTTCCAAAAATTTAAGGTGAACTTCGTCTCACAATAAAAAAATATTTGTCGAGGTAAACCGTGATACATGAAAACACCTTTCATGAAGACTTGAGCTATATCCTTAGCCGTAAACGTTGTCTTGACTGGAAACAAATGGGTCATTTTTGTAAGCATATCAACAACCACAAAAATAGAGTCATATCCCAAAGATGTAGGAAGTCCTGTAATAAAACCCATGGATATGCATTCCCACTTCATTTTTGGAGCATCAATAGGTTGAAGATTATCGAGGTATCAAATTCGTTCAGCTTTAATACGTTGATATGTTAACCATCTTGTAACATAGTTCAACAGATCACTCTAGTCTTGGCCAAAAGAAACTCTTTCTTATAGTAGAGTAAGTCTTAATGATCCTCGATGTATTGAGGCAAGCTTTTCCATACATGGGAACCCCCCCATATATCTTTGCCCTTTTACCAAAATATTTCCTATTATATAAGTTACTTTTGATTTTTCTTCCTTTTTTCACAAAAGTTTTAGCCTTTATTAAATAAATAAGACTTATACTAATCAATCACGATGTAGCATAAGTCAGTAGCCTTTCTTTGTTGATCTCTCTTTTGACCTTAAATATTAAATATATATATTCTAAATTACATTATATATTTTAGTATTTTCTAATATATTTTTCATGTATATATATATTAATCCACCCTACCAAATATTTTATTCACTAGTTTTCATTTTCAAACTTCAACCCCACTTTCAAATTTCAATAATACCTCCATCTAGATGATTGCCAATCTTTTCAAAACTCTAGGTCATGTTTTCAAACACATGAAGGAGCTCACACTTGAAGGCAAGAGAGAAGTCCACTCAAAGGGGACCACCAAAAGACCTTTGCAACCACAAATAATACATTATTTGGCTGAATTTTTTAAGTAGAGAAGAATCCCGAATCTGAAGGAGCGTTCAACATGAAAGATGTAGCTCGTGATTTCAACTTTTAGCTTAATTTTTTTCAGAATTTTTGGAGTTATGAACACGGAGATATGATTTTTGTAGTGGACCCCAGTTTTCTCATGTAATGGTGACACATGCCATCCCCAATTTTCTTCCCTCTAGAATGGCTATGGTTCTACAAGTCTTCAAGCATGATTACAAGAGACAAGGATCTTTTAATGAGGTCTTGGCAAGTCTAGAGTGATTCTATCACCATTTTTGGAGGATCCATCCTCATCAACAACTATGCACCTTTGACAATTTCTCTTGTAAATTTCTTACCTCTCTCTTCTCTCCCTAATAAGCTTATGTCTAGCCAAAGCTAGACTATTGTAAATATCTCCTATCCTCTACATCCTACCCACATTCTCTCATCTTCTCTCTCTATTGACTCTGGTATTTTAAATAATGAGGAGACAAGATGGGAGCCACAGTCACATGCACCCCATTTTCCTAGTCACCAAAGTGGGACACTCACCTCAAATAGAAATATTGCTAAATCCTCCCCTCCTTCCCTATATAAGGAGGCCATGAGAGCTCACTTGAAAAAAATACACACACACACACACACACACACACACACACACACACACACACACACACACACCTATCCATACACACTCTTGTGCTACATGCTTGTAGCATGAACCCTAATCACATAATCACAACACCATCACCATCACCATCACCATGCACAAAAGATGAGCACCACACATCCACACCACTTGTAATTAAGGGTTGAAGGCACAATTTCAAGAAGAAGAAGGGTGGACACACTCATGATATTCCTCGCCATCAACTCCCATCTCTCCATTATGCCTCCTACCATCTTGTCCCCTTCTCATTTTCCTGCCATAAGCTACCTATTGTATTCATCTTTTGCAAGCAATCAACACACTCCATCTTGGTGCCATAATTTGTGTCGCTTTGGATACATCTCATTGTGAGTATGGTATATGCTTGTTCCTTGCCTTTTTTTTCCTGCTTATGTAAAGGTGTGCGGATTCGCCACCATACACACACACACACTCTCTCTCTCTCCCTCTCATATTCCTATCATCTTGCTACTTCCATCTTGAGGTGAGCGGATTCGCCACCTCTTGTATGATAAGTGAGCATATTCGCAAGTTTCCCCTACCTCATTATCTTCCTTACTAACATGCACGAGTAGCAAGCCCATTCTCACTCATTCACCACTCCTCTCACCTTATTCTCCGACCACCCCATTCCACATTTGGGCGTGGATCTTGAAATTGTTTTCCATGGCATGCTTCATTGTGTATATGTATGCGTCCTAGCTGCATATCCTGCTAGGTGGTGCCCCTATTGTGTATCCCCCATGATGAGGCCATTGTGCATAGTATTGGTGTAGAGGCCACCGGGTCTATTTTTCACTTCCGCCTCTCATTTGGTGCCCCCACGGAGGATCGAACTCCAGAACTTCAGTTTACAAGGCTGACATGTTTACTTCTCTTCATGGACGAGTGGCTTCTTGAATTCTCTAATTGGACCACTGAAGAGGAGGAGCTTCAAGAAGGTTTGAGTCAAGTCATCAAGACACTCTTGCCAGGGTGTTGTATTGTTAGCATAGAAGAGGTGGTAAGACCCTCTTTCCCTACTCAAATTGTTTACATTTCTCATCATCCCCACAAGCGTAAAAGCAAGGCACAAGCTGCATCATGCTCACATTGTAGCCAAAAACCGCACCTTCGACATGAGTGCAACCCAAAGTGAAGAAAAGGCCATCATTTTCTCCCTCGACATCCGCACAGGCGTTATCACAACGGTAGGCTTTCAAGTAGCACCAGGCTTCTCTACATCTACGTCCACATCTTTGCCACCTATTCCACCTACGCCCACAATAAGCCTTCACAACTTGAGGAAGCTACTATGAACACGTGGTCCCTCCCTCTCCCTTGCACCAAAAGATTCAAGGGTTTTCCAGTGCCGACAATCACCCCGTCTCCAAAACAAAAGGGTAAATTCTCCAAAGTCTTTCTATACCTCACTCTCATCTCATGAGCCAGGAACTAGAAACAGCAGCATGGAGTCTACGTCGTCTACCGAGTGAAGTGGCGGAGCTTGTCATCGACAAGGTCTTTGACACTGGTTTTTCTTGGCGGAAAGACAAGACCCTCCACCTTTAAGGGGTTTTGCTTGTGAATCAAGGCTATGATGACGACTTTATAGCTTGCTATGTATCCATCCAACTTGGATTAATACAAGTGGTAAGACTCACCACCTACCTCATCACACCTATGTATACACTAGATGGCACTCTATCTTGCAGGAAAGTGAAGTTGCTCAAAGAGAGAGAGTTCAAGCTTTTCCAAGAGCTTGCTAGAGAGGCAGTCCTAGAGCTAGAAGACGAAGACAACCTTGTCCTGTGGTACTATAAATTTGACCTCGACTACCAAGAGCTCTACACCTCCGACTATAACCTTCCACCACAAAGGAGAGAGCCTTTCTGAATTATCATGTGATGGACCCAGCACATCAACCTTTTGCAAGGAACCAAACTTATGTACCACAACGAATTCAATCAATCAAAGTAATCTTGGACCGCAAGATGTTTTATCAGCAGATCATTACAACCATGTTTGGTAGAGAACGACTGCAAGAGATAAACACCTCTTCTCTACCCTTTATCCTCCCTATGATTAATCATGAAGTGTCTTTTGATGTAGTTATTTTCATCCTTGTATAGTATGTTTTCCATCCATCGAGCACCCAAGTATGGAATCTCTATAAAATAAAAAATAAAAAAAATCTAAGACAAGTTAATTTTCTCACTCTCACAATGGCAAGTGTAGCATTTCCAACATTTACTGGTAAGGTGGGTGAGGATGCTGCAGACTTTCTAGACAACTTGGAAATAGTATGTGTCATCTCTGCGAGAGATGATGATGCTTCGCGCTTGCGCATCTTCCCACTTCTAATGAAGGTGGAGGCAAGATCATGGTACAATGCCTTGGCACAAGCAACCAAGGAATGATGGGACTTATTAAGAGCAGCCTTTGTCAAGAGTTTTGGAGAGGGCACAACATCAGAGAAGCTATGGCAATTGTTAACAGAGTTGAAGCAGGGCAGTATGCTGGAATACGCATCATATGAGTCAAAGTTTGTAGATTTATGGAGGCGATGGGTTGCATCGCTAAGAGAGGATGAGGGGGCACCTGATTTCCTAAAGAAGGATCGGTTTGTGGCTGGGTTATGACCAACTCTTAAAGAGAAGGTGAAGGGAAGGTTTCCTGCTACATATGAGCTAGCAGTTGAAGTGGCCCGCCTTAAAGACAAGAAGTTGCGCCTACAAGCCAGGAATATCGATGAAGAGGAAGCCGTTAGGACCCGACCACCTCTAGCACCACCTACAACAGCCGCCCAGAGGATTCAACCACAAGAACCAATTGAAGATCATCAAGACCTGCTCAATCCAATCACCAATCAACTTGAGAATCTCTCAGTCCATTTGATACAACAAGGGCATGCACACAATCGCAACCAAGAGCAAGGAAGAGGACAACGAAGGCAAAACCAAGAATACCACTGCTACAATTGTGGGGAGGATGGTCATGGCATGTACTACTGTCCACACCCAAGGAGGGAAAATTTCAACAGAGGAGCCAGGCAAAACCAGGTTTCACCACCGAGAGGAAGACCACCACCACCGAGGGCACCACAACAAGCACCACCCATGAAAATCCTACAACCACCCATTCAACCACAACCGCCACCACCACCACAACCTCTCATTCCACCCTTACCCCCACCACCAGTTGGCAATCAAACAGTAAGCGTCATCAGTCTTGAAGGTAAAGGAAAGGAGAAAGTGGAGGAGGATAAGACCAAAGTTAAAGGAGTAGATGCCATAGGGGTAAAACGTGCTAGGCATGGTGAATCTTCTCAAAAGGAAGAAAAGATGAAGACTAACAGAGAATCTAGCAAAAAGCCGTCCAAGTCACGACGTAAAATTGACATTGTAGATTTCTCTTTGGGTGAATGTTCTAAACCATATGATTTGGTTCAAGATGTTTCTGTGCAGGGCCCAAAAATCACTTGGCCCCAATTACTCCACCTAGCACCTAGGGTGAGGAGACAATGAACAAAGATGGTTAGCACGAGACGACCAAAGCCAAAGATAGCTGGGGCTATCTCTGGGAGGAATCTAGATGACATACTACCAGTGATGGATGCTTACATCAAAGGGCAACCCATCTCCAATATCTACATCGATGGTGGTGCACAAATATGTGTCATGAGTGAAAAAATGATGCACCGTTTGGGTTTAGAGGTGAGTCGGCCGGCACCATGCCAAGCCAAAATGGAAAATAATGTAAAAGTTCAATGTGTTGGTGTTATAAATGCAGTTAGGATAAGGGCATTCAACACCGAGGTAGATGTGGACATCTTTGTCATGCCACACAAAGGGGAGGGCTATCCTATCATTCTAGGGAGGCCTTGGCTTATGGCTATGAGAGCTAAGCAGGACTGGGACACTGGCATAATCCAGATGAAGGATGCAAAAGGAAGGCCAATACTTTACGACATGAAGATAGGTCAACAACGCAACATGGATCTAGAAACCTCCGAGGATGAGTTTTCTAGTGGTGACTCTTCAACCACTTCAGAGGAGGAGTCAACAGTGAGTGAAGAAAGTGAAAGTAGCATTGAGGTGATGGGGATCATTCTCAAGGACCCTAAGAAGATGGAGCAACATGATGCCTCATCATCAAACCAAGGGGAGACACCAGGTATACAACCTCTGGTAGAAGCAAGTAAGCTACATCAAATGCTCTCTAGTGAGTTGTGTGGGAAGGAGCGTGAAGATTATATTTTGATGCTAAGTAATTTTACCACATTGTTCATTGATGAATATGATAAAATCACTGGCATCACAATAGTTCAACATCACATTAAGCTCAAGGAGGGAAGTAAACCTATAGTGCAGAAGCTCAGGCGGCTAGGAGTAATTCAACAAGACGCCCTGCTCAAAGAGGTGAGGAAATTGCTAGAAGCCGGTTTTATCTATCCTGTTGAAGACTCAGAGTGGGTTTCTCCAGTGGTAGTCACACCAAAGAAGAATGGTAAGTGGAGGGTTTGTGTTGATTACAAGCCTCTTAATGCAGCCACAAAGAGGGACCATTTTCCTCTTCCTTTTCAAGATGAAATTCTCAATGAGGTAGCAGGACATGAGCGCTACACGGTATGTGATGGCTACTCAGGCTACTTCCAAATTAGCATCGCTGAAGAAGATCAAAAGAAGAAACCCTTCATCACACCATGGGGATGTTTTGCTTAAAGAGTTATGCCTTTTGGTCTCACTAATGCTCCAGCCACTTTTCAACGATATGTGACATTTGTTTTTAAACCATTCTTTGGAAAATCAATCCGTGTTTTTATTGATGACTTTTGTATCTATAGCTCTCACTCTCTTCATTTGGAGAAAGTTTATGAAGGTCTAGCTAGGCTACAAGCTTTGGGGGGCCAACTCAATGTGGAGAAATGCCACATTGGTGAAAGCAAGGTTACTCTTCTTGGCCATGTGATCTCAGCCAATGGCATTGAAGCTGACCCAAGCAAGGTTCAAGCCTTGCTGGCTTTAACCTCTCCCACCACAACAAAGCAGTTGGTCTCTTTTCTTCAAAAGGTGAGGTATTTGAGTAGGTTCATTCACTTGCTCTCCCAAGTGGTTCTCCCTTTACAACAAGTTACCCATCAAGAGATCTTCACTTGGAGTGAAGAAAATGAACAACAATTCAATTAGGTAAAACAAATTCTAGCTTCACTTCCCACCATAGCACCTCCAAAGTGGGACGAGCCATTTTATGTAAACCCTAGTGTGGGCAATGACACACTTGGGGCTGTATTGATGCAAAAGGATCCTCAAACTTCGTTCATGAGTCCTATCTACTTCTCTAGTCGAATGATGACTCCATCAGAAAAGGGATACACGGCAGTGGAGCACATGGTGCTTGCATTAATGTTTGCTACCACCAAATTTCGCTCTTATTTATTGTCTAGACCATTCATAATCTTAACAATGAAAGAAGTATTTCCTTATGTAATGCTGCACATGGCTGTTTCTTCTAGGATTTCCAAATGGCTCACAAGGCTGCAAGAGTTTCACTACACAATGCAAGTGGAGAACTCCACAAGGGCCAGTCTAGGAGGTATTCTCACTCATCGCCACTATGAAAAGAAGCTAAAGATAAAGCCAAATGATCAAGATATTACACCTGTGCTGGAAGTCCCTAAGGTAGAGGAGGCTCACTCTCTTTTCTTTGATGGAGCCTACAAGAGGAAAGTGGATAAAGATGCAGCAGGCATTGTCATCTTCAATGAGCAAGGGGATAAGGTTTTCTCCATTGGGAATCTCTTGGATTCTCACTCTAACAATGAGGCAGAATATGCAGCCTTAACTCTTGGGTTAGAGTGGTGTGTGACACAGGGCATTCAACGGTTAAATGTATTTGGTGATGCCATGCTTTTAATAAAACAAATACAAGGAACTTGGGCTTGTAAAAATCATAGCTTGCTAGGCCATTTGCGCAAAGTCAAGGAACTTTTAGGGAAATTTCAAGTTGTACAATTACATCATGTCCCTCGAGCACAAAATCAAGAAGTAGATGCTCTAGCGTCCGGAACGGCCCAAAACCCCAGTCTACAATGTCAAAGTGCTCAAATCCGACCTCGGATGAGCAGTTTACGACCAAAACAGGCTCCAAAAACCCCAAAAACACACCTGCGTCTGTTCCTCCTCTCTTCTCCACGTTTTTTCTGGTCTTCTCTCTATTTTTTCAGTTCCCACACTTAGCTTTATTAGTTGGGCACCCGTGGCCTTTTAGATGACCTCAAACGGACCCCGAACAGGCCAAAAACTGACCTCGCATTGCATAGCTGTCACCTTTTTTGCATCATCCGCACACCTGACACTCAGTTTTTCCAAAAAATGCATCCCGGAACCACGTGAAGTGGCCCCAAAAAGTGGTCCTCATGATGACCTTTCTGCATAAGTATCACAAGAAAACACCCACGTCGTGTCCATACTTCTCTGCGTACAAGTATTGACCCCGTTCGACCTCCTGACGCCACTCGATGCCATTTGACGCACCTGCTTACCTCATGTCGTCGGCCCGTGGATAGCTTTCTCGAGAAGTTTTACGCGCTACCAACTCCTCCTTATTGTAGAGAAAACACACTGGTACTGATAATAGTGAAAATCGATGCACTATGTACACCCTGTCCTACCTATACACACGTGGGCCCCACGTAACCACCTGGCTATGGAAATTGGGTAATCCTTTATTCGATGCACCATGCATGTGTATGTACATATGACGAATCCCTTTCTCACAAATACTCTTGACATAATTTGCCCATCCCCTAGCCTGCTAGATCATTCATGATCAGCAGCAGCAAAGAGAGATATGAGACTCGCCGCATCGCAGGTCTCCTCATCCTTCACCAACATTGCTTGCTCCATAGACAACTCATCTTGCTCCACCATCATTAACCTAGCATGATATAATTTAAGACACAATCCATTTACCCTTGACTTATGTAGAATCCCATCTAGGTTAGCCAACTGATATGTACCATTTGGAAAACACTCCACTACCTTGAAAGGGCCTTCCCACTTAATTTGAAACTCATTTTGGAAGGTGTTGTCGAGCTTACTGTTGTAACACAAAACTAAGTCATGCTTCTTGATACCCTTACTTTTGACCTTTTCATTTATCTTTGCCAAAGCCTTATCCTGCATCTTCCCATAATCTCCAATGCGCTCATTCTATCCAACTGAACCTCATGTAACTGTAAGAGCCTCTCTTTGAATGCATTACTAGATGGCCCAAGGAGCTTCTCTAGCATCTTTACTGCAGGCAACTCTACTTCCACAGGCAATAGTGCTTCCTTTCCATATACCAAATGAAATGGAGTAAACACTGTACCTGTCTTCACCGAAGTACGGTAAGCCCATAATGCACTAGGCAATTCCAAATCCCAATTCTTTCCTTGGTGCTCTATCACTTGCGAAAGAATCTGTACCAACTCACCATTGAATCTTTCATTTAAGACATTACACTGTGGGTAATAAGGAGTGGTATGCTGGTGCCTAATCTTCATCTTTGCGCATAAGAAGTCTAGTAGTTTAGCTCTAAATCCTGGCCCCTTATCTGAAAGTAGCTCTAATGGCACCCCAAACTTGCAACATATTTCATCATACACAAATTTTGCCACATCCTTTGCAGTGATCTGTTTTATTGCTATAGCCTCTGCCCATCTATAAAGATAGTCCACTGCCGTCAAAATATAGCTTTTGGCCCTGCTTGTGATAGATAACGGGCCTATTGCATCAATCCCCCACTTTTCAAACACATCAAACGCCATAATGGTTTTTCGTAGCTCTGGCTTCAACACTCTCTTCCCAAATGATTGACACCTATTGCAAGACCTACACCAATGGTGAACATCCTTGTGCAAACTAGGCCATACATACCCCTCTTGCAAAATCTTATGCAAGGTGATCTTTAGAGCAAAATGGCCACCACATGCGCCTTCATGATTCTCTTCCAACACTCTGTAAAGCTCCTCCCGCCAAGGTAGACGTCTCAACACGAGATCAGCCCCTTTCATGTATAAGACATCACCAATCAATTTGTACCTGTATGCTCTACGCACAAAGCCATACTTCTTAGACTTCTGAATCTCCTTTAGAATGATTCCTGTTAGCAAAAACTCCTCTTCTTGAGCCAAACTTTCCCGGCAATGATAAAGAGGTAAAGTGGTCCTCAACACAAATAGCTCCCCAATCATCCCTTGAGCTCTTTCATGTGCCTCTCCATTTAGAGCACGTTCAATGTGTCTGATGCTCCATGGTTTGAACTTTTTTAATAGGCCTTTAATTCTGAAGCACATTTTCTTCAATGAGGTGTTCTTGCTCTTCCACACACCCAACAATTGCTTCACCACTAACAAGGCATCACCTTTTATGCTCAACCTTCGAACCCCATGCTTCAAACAAATGTGTAATCCAGCTTCCAGAGTAGCATATTCAGCCTCATTGTTACTATGAGCATCCAATTTGAACCCTCTCTTGCATACTAGCTTCCCCTCTGGATCATAAAGTGCTATACCCCCTGAAGCCGCATCATGGCTCTTTCTGTATGAACCATCAAAGAACAACACATGTGCATTGCTGATCTGTGGCACTTCTTCAACTACCTTTCTCACCACCTCTTCCTTAACAATAAGGGGATTCTCCATGTAGGTCAACAAATCAGCTAGGGTAGCCCTTGTACTATCTTCCACTAGAAAAGAGAACTCAAATTCTTGCAGCTCAATTACCCATTTCTTGACCACATTTGACATGTTAGTGCCATTAATTAACTGTGGCAAAAAGGCATAACTCGTCAAGAAAACAAAAGGTCGTGGTAGCAAGTAATGACGAAATTGTCGACAAGCAAATATTACACTGGCCATCACTAGCTCTACTTCCAAGAATTTTCTCTCTGCTACCAGCTTCACACGGCTTGCACAATACACTAGCCTCATATAATGGCTGCCCTTCCCCTTTTGCAATAGCATGGCTCCAATGGCATCCTTCCCTACTGATGGATTTACATAAAACACTTTCTCCCAATCAGGAGCCTGCATGGCTGACAACCCCCCTAACACCTCTTTCACCTCGTGAAACAGTTCTTCACAATTGTCATCCCATTGCAATGGATCATGCTTTGCCACTTGTTGTAATGGATAAAGAATCTGAGAAGACAATGGAATAAACCTTGCCATGTACGTCACTTTGTGTATAAAGGTTGCCAATTGCTTCGTACTCGTAGGTGATGGAAGAAGAATAATAGACTTAACCTTGTCTGGATCAGCCTCAATGCCATTTTCTGACACCATGTGGCCCAATGACTTCACCCTTGGCTGTGCTAGATGACATTTCTTTGGATTTAGTTGTCCTCCACATTCATCATATCGAGCCAATACCATCTGCAGCTTCTCATGGTGTTTAGCCCTACTGCTATAAATGCAGAAGTCATCCATAAAAGCTTTAACACAACTACCAATGAATGGTTCCAACAGCCAATTTGCTATCTTTTGATAGAAGGAAGGTCCATTTGACAACCCAAACGGAAATACTGTGTAGCAATCGTATTCCCACGACGTAATAAAAGTGGTCTTTGTGCGGTCTTTAAGAGCAATCTTCAATTGAAAATAGCCTGAAAAACCATCACACACATTGTACCTCTCATAACCTGCCATTGAATCCAAGATCTGATCGATGAATGGAAGAGGATATGGGTTCTTCTTAGTGGCTGCGTTTAAGGGTTTAAAATCTACAAAAATTCTCGACTTCCCATCCTTCTTTGGATTGACTACAACTGGACTCACCCATTCTGTGGTCTCCACGGGGACTATGAACCCTGCCTTCAATAACTTGTCCACCTCTTCTCACAAGGCTTCCATTTGCTCTTGACCCATCCTTCTTAGCCTTTGCCGCACTGGCTTAGCACCTTCTTTCAGCTCTATATGCATCTCTTTGCCCTTGAACCCTATGATCTCTTCATATGAAGTAATAAACAAATCAGGAAAACTAGCCAGCATGTGCAAATATATATCCCTCTCCATAGCTGAGAGGTCTCCATAGCTGAGAGGTCTCCATAGATCATTTGTGTCATCAATTCCTGCTTCTTTGACAACTCAACCTTGGTTTGCATAAGCCCTTCAATCACTTCATAAGGCCCTTCAATTTCATCTTCAACCTCATTCGCAAATGCAACTAACCAAACTCCTGGATTTCTTTGTCCATCAAAAGAAATGCAACATCAGCATCCTCATCACTGCTGGTAGTGATATCACTGTCCTCATCTGTTACCGTGGAAGAGTCTTCATCACTAGACTCATCCTCATCTTCATAAAGCTCCTCTAATCGTTTCCTTGTGTCCATATTATAAATCTTCTTGGTACCTGTCTTTCCATAGAGGCTAATCGTACCATGTCGCCAATCTTGAACAGCTCCCACTGCACGTAACCATGGTCTGCCGAGTATAATAGGATATGCTCCCAACCCTGCTGGCATCACATGAAAATCAACCACTGCCTTTGCATCATATTCCTCCACTTCTAAGCTCTTTACAACACCCAAGCATTTTACTTTTTGATGGTTTTCCAATCTAATCCGAAAACCTGACACCCCAGCCACTGTGAGACCCATCTTCTCAACACATGAGTGTGTTATGACGCATATTTGGGCTCCGCCATCCACATAACCTTGTCCCAAATTTTTCCTTTTATGCCACACATCTAGGATTGGACAAATGTCTGGTAGCTCATCCATTGCCAACACCTTTATTGAACCTCTCTCTGTCTCTTTCTCCATTGGGTTAACCATCCTCTTCCACTGTCGCTTTAGCTTAGGCACCATCTCTATAAGCTACCCAAAAGTAACATCTGCCTTCCTGCTCGTCAGATCCTCCTTCAAGCCATATCTTAATTGCCCATCCCCTAGTGGAAAATCTGAAACATGAAACTTTCGACGAGCTCTCCTTTTCCTCTTGGCCTTGACATCCTCGCCTTCATGGCTCTTTCCTTTCTTCTTACTAGGACATGGGGCACTTCTTCCTTCTTTATCCTCTGTGGTCCTCTTCCTAATAGGCATCACTAATGTATCCTCTAGCTTTGATGCCTTCTCCAAGGTGACTACACTTAGCACTTTTGTCTTTCCCTTTTCCTCTTGGGTTAATCCACTGGTTCCTTCATCTCCCTTAATTTCGATGCCATAATCATTTGACCTAGTTAACACCTGTCTTGGCAATGGATACATGTCTCCCCCCATCCTTGGTGGCTTATCACATTGCGGGCTGATGTGACCCAACTCTCCACAGTTGTAACATGTGGGCGTCTGTCTCCAAAACCTACCATTGCTTTGTCCAACACCATTCCTAGGTGGAAGTATTGACCCCGTTCGACCTCCTGACGCCACTCGATGCCATTTGACGCACCTGCTTACCTCATGTCGTCGGCCCGCGGATAGCTTCCTCGAGAAGTTTTACGCGCTACCAACTCCTCCTTATTGTAGAAAAAACACACTGGTACTGATAATAGTGAAAATCAATGCACTATGTACACCCTATCCTACCTGTACATACGTGGGCCCCATGTAACCACCTGCCTATGGAAATTGGGTAATCCTTTATTCGATGCACCATGCATGTGTATGTACATATGCACAATCCCTTGCTCAAAAAAACTCCTGACACCGTCAAGAGGCCCACACAGGGAAGCATTTTGATATGCTATGTTTTCCAACCACACCGCTGCAACTTTGCCTGTCTGAGTGTGCCTTTTGATATGCTCACCAAACAAGAACTTGGAGCGCCTATAGAACTAGTGACCAGGGATGTTGATGATGTCTTGTTTCCTACAACGTTTTAGAATAATGTCTGCTAGCGCCTAACGCCAGGCTTGATGACACTAGTTTGAGAGAGCGCCCAGGCTTTGATACCAATGATAGGAGGAGCTATGGGGGATGCTAGCAGTGGGCAACCATGGCCTTGAAGATGGCGTGCAACAGAGAAACGAGAGCGAGAGAGAGACTCGACACAACAGGAGAACAAAAACAACACGCAATTCTTAATAATTGTGTGTAAAATGAAACTTTACAATATGTATATGAAGCAAAAATTGCCATGCATAACTCAAACTCCAACTGAACCTGCACTGCATGCTATAAGTAGTGTTCCCACGGGCTTGGAAACTTAACACTTTCTATAATATTTGAAGTTTGATTCCACCTTGATTTGGAATACAAAGATGGTTACTGAAGTAAAGGTCATCACCTTCAACGTGAAAGCCTTTGATCTGCCTTTCCTACTTCTCTGTGTGATTATATAGGTTCATCAAGTATTGGATTCTTGAGTAATACGGGTCATTGGTCATACCTTCTCGAATAAGGTCAATTAAAGAAGTAGTAGAGGTTGTGACAGCCACTACAGTACTCTTTCTGCTTAAGGCATCGGCCACAATATTTTCCTTCCCAGGTTTATATTCAATTCAAAAATCATATTTGCATAACAACTCCATCCATCTTCGTTCCCGCATATTAAGATCAGGCTGGGTGTAGATCCACTTTAGGCTTTTATGGTCGGTATGTAGTTCAAATCTCCTTCTAAGAAGATAATGTCACCATACTTTAAGAGTATGCACAACGGCCCATAATTCCAAGTCATGTGTAGGATAATTCAACTCATGTATATGTAACTTATGAGATTCATAAGCTATTGGTCTTCCTTCTTGAGATAGGATGCCACCAATCGCTTGTCGATTGCATCAGTGAGCACAATGAATGTCTTTGAGAAGTCTGGAAGCTGCGGTATTGGAGCATCCACCAAAGCTTCCTTGAGTTTCTCAAAACTAGCTTGAGCACATTCATTCCAAGTAAACACTTTAGCCTTCTTAAGCGTATTAGTCAATGGAGATGCAATCTTAGCATAACCTTGAATAAATGTATGATACCATCCCGTTAAACCGAGGAAGCCATGTACTTCTCGTACTGATTTCGGTGTAGGCCAAGTTATAACAACTTTGATCTTACTTGGATCAGTAGAAACAACATTTTTGGATACAATAAATCCCAAATATTCCACCTTGTCAGTGAAGAAGGTGCATTTGCTACGTTTGGCATAAAGTTGATTTTGGCGGAGAAGTTCAAGTACTCACCACACATGTTGTTCGTGTTCTTCTTTGTTTCTTGAGTAAACCAGGATATCATCAAAGAAGACAATAACAAAACCACCAAGATGCTCTCGAAACATGTCGGTCATAAGACGATTAAAAGTTGTAGGAGCATTAGTAAGTCCAAAAGGCATAGTTGTATATTCATAATGTCCAAAACGAGTATTAAATCCGGTCTTTGGTATGTCTTGCTCCTTGATTCGGATTTGGTAATACCCTGACTGAAGATCAATCTTTGTGAAGATAGAGCTCCATGTAATCGATCAAGCACTTCATCAATCCTTGGTATTGCATACTTATTGTTAACTATTTCTGGTTCAATCCACGATAATCAATACAAAGACGTAGAGTACCATCCTTCTTCTGATTAAAGAGAACAGAAGTACTCCATAGAGAAATGGTGGGTTGAATGAAGCCTTGTTTAAGAAGTTGAGTTAATTGCTCCTTGAGTTCCGTAGATTCAAGGTACTGATATTTTGTAAGATCCACAAGCAACTGGTTGAGCTCTTCGAGTAAGCTCTATTGCATGATCAACATCACACTTGGGTGGTAATTGTGAAAGTTCTTTGGGAAGTACATCATCAAATTTTGTTATCCATTTGGTTTTACGTGAATCTATCTAGTCTGAGCTTAGGATTTTCCCATTTCCCAGTAATAACTACGACTCTAGAGCTTTGGTCATTTTCAAAAGTCAATGAAGTGTGTATGTCAGTATCATTGGCTTTAAGCCAATCCATTCCTAGGATTCCATCGTAGATTCCGATGGGTAAGACTCTGAAGTTCGCAGAAGTATCATGACCATCCAAAACAAAATTCAAGTTACCCAATGATGTAGAAGATCTAACCTTCCTACCCGTAGCTAATTCTGCTATAAGGTCTGTATCAAGGTGTTCAGGAAAAATGAGGTTTCTAATGCACTTAGGAGATATGAAAGAATGTGTACTCTCTGAATCAATCAATAAGGTAAAATGGTTACCTTGATACTCCTCCGGGGTTTGAATAACTAAAAATTGTCCATTCACTCTATGATGTTCAATTATAGCATGAACATACGCGTTTGCCTGATTTCCTTCACCTCTAGCCCCTTGAGCTCTTTGATTTCACGAAGAGGAACAGGTTTTGGTTTCCTTTTTTTGATAGTAGATAACTCTATTTCAATGGGTTTTCCTGCATGAAGGACATCTGCAAAATTGGTAAGACAAAGAATCTGAAGTCTCTAATCTTCACAGGATTATGTAGCCCTGACACAAATCGAGCTACCTTGACCTCTTCAATCATCCCTGCTGGAGCATACTTGACAAGGGTCAAGAAATTTTTGTAGTATGATTCCAGATCTCTATTTCCTTGAGTATAGTAAAGAAACTCATTCATAACCCTTGAGTATGTCTGATGGATGGTTAACTTTAATAATCCTTTATGATCTTTGACTTGAACATCTCTTTGTTGGCGTATGAGTCATACCATTCTTGAGTAAGAGATTTGTTTGTTACATGTACCCCCATTTTGGTGTGAATAATCGTATTCTTGTACCCGAAGTAGTCATCAAAGAAAGCAGATTCCTTTGGAAACACATCTGGTGTGTCCCATCCCATTGAGCCGTGAATATTTGCATAATCTGCAAGGCACTGAGGTCTGCTGTTGGCATTGTATAAAATTTTTACATTGCGCGGATTGTAGATTAGTGACTTCCCAAATAAGTCCACTAATAACTCCCAAGGTACTAGGCTAAAGTAATGTTGGTCATTGTTTTCGCATTATAGACCCCATACATTAAATATAACAATGTTAAAGCATCCTGTAGCCATTACTAAAGGAAGTATGTTTATGACCATCCATGTTTCTTTTGTCGATCTTAGGGTAAGTTCATAAGGATTTATGTACAGTATTTGATTAGTAACAACAATCTCCATTCCCAACTTAGATTGTGTCCACTCGATACTCCTAACAGGTGAGGGAGGCGAGGGTTTGTGCTTAGGTGGTCTAAACCCGGGGTTCCCTGCAACGTAATGATACCAAGATCAAAAGGTATTTGGTACAATGAAATCCATAGACATCAATCTTTTTTCTCTCCCCCGTTATGCGTGGTAGTGACAAGCCTTTGCACTTCTACTCCAATTTGGAAATGCTCTTTCACCACCATAAGACTAGAGAGTAAATCCATCCATATCCCTCGAGGTAAACGGTCAGTCATCTACACACACACCCCATCACTCATGTTAGTTAGAATGATGAAAATCAAGATTCAAACTCAAATATTATATCCTCAAAAAAATATGTGCTATATCAAAATTAAATCTTTATAACCACAAAAAACCAAAAAGGTACACAGTGTTTCTAGGGAGATACATAAATACAAAAGGGTCTTATGAACCAATTCTTCGTTCCTACAATTGTGGTTCTACCCTTATACTTGTTCACATCTCGGGTGTCAAAATTCAACACTTCAACTTGTGCACTAAAATTCATGTCTTTCTTTTCGTATCATTCTTCCCCTCCTGATACATCCTTGGGTGATAATCCATTAAACATGAGCATGTCGTTCATTTACATCATTTTTGTAGAAATAATTACTCAATTTCACTACCATTGGTTGTGCTCGGACAAATTCACCAATGCACCTTGGTTTCTTGTAGTCATCAAAGGTTGGTAACATTGTGATGGTTGTATTTGAGAATAGGTCCATAGACTCTATTGAACCAATCCTAGGGTACATAATATAATTGGTTGCCGCCATTTGACTTCTTCCATGCTCTGATTATGAACTTCTCACAAAAGCATAAGGGCCGTATCTTTGGTTTAGCATAAGGGCCTTCTTACTAAGTATAAGTTCACGTCTTGGTATGTCCAAAAGAGAGCATAAGTTAAGGTAAAGAACATATCCTTGCACTTTAACATCACCTTCTTGGATCTTTTCCTTCACCCAAAGCTGTGGGTTGGTCATAAACCTATCAGGCACTTGTATTCGATGTTCAAGCTAAGCTTCAACATATAACTCCCATGCAACGTAAGTGTTGGGTATAAGGTAATCCCTAGTTCCCTTTGAAACTCGAACCACTTCATGTAAGAACTAGGGAACTAAACTCTAGGATCCTCCTCCCAACCTCCCTTTATATAGGCAGGCTCCTAGCCCATTGCCCTAGATGGATCCCTTGTCCACACTGCCTAGACCGACCCTTGGCCGTAGTCCATGACTATCCTAGTTCTTAGGGTACAGGACCCTTGTGCTGACATTACTCCCCCCTTAAAGAAGAGTTTTCATCCTCGAAAACAAAAGTGGGAAACTTCTTCTTAAGAACACTAATGTTTTCCCAAGTGGCACATTATTCAAGTCCGTCTTTCCACTTGAGTAAGGCTTGTTGTCGTACATGATGGCATGTACGCAACTCATGATAACCCATAACACATTCGGGTTCATGCGGTAACGTAGGAGGTTCAATGTAATCGACCAAAACCTGTTGGTCAATGACGTTGTTGTCTCCATGTAACCGCTTTCGTAGACGGCTTACATGAAACACCGGATGAATGCGAGAGTGTGATGGTAGTAGTAGTTTGTAGGCACAATCACCAACTCGCTTGAGTATTTTGAAAGGCCCACAGTATCGGGGAGATAATTTAGGTGTCAGTCCAATTTTCAGACTTTCTGAATATTCTGGCACATGTAAAAATACTTCCTCCCCTTCTTCGAAGATAACTTGTCGACGTTTCTCATCAGCGTATTTCTTATACTGATCCTGTGCTTGTCGGACATTCTGACGAGCAAGTTTTAGCATATCCATGTGGTCTTGGAGAAAATCCTTAACCTGTTAGAATTTTTTGGTTGCCAACCCCACCGTAAATGGTGACCTAGGTTGAAACCCGTACATGAGCATGAAAGGACTGAATGTTGTTGTGACATGCTTAGAACTGCTGTAGGAAAACTCGAGAATAGGTAAGTATTCTTCCCAGTGTCTATTTTTTGCTAAAGTATGCTCTTAACATATCCTCTAGCACCTGGTTAACCCGTTCTATTTGACCATCTGTTTTTGGATGGTCAACTGTACTGAGGTTGAGTTGTGTACCCAATCGTTTAAATACAGCTCTCCAAAAGTGGCTGTTAAACTTTGGAGCACAGTCACTAACAATATTACTTGGCAACCCATACAATTTGTATAGATTGTCCACAAATAGTCATGCTAGTTCCGGTGTCTTAACCATTGATTTGGTAGGAATAAACTTACATAGTTTAGTCAACCTGTCTACGACCACCCATACTGAGTCATGACCTCGTACAGTGGTTGGTAAACCTACTACGAAATCCATGGAGACACTTTCAGATTTTCCATTGGGAATTTCTAAAGGATGTAAGAGTCCTCCTACTTTCAGGTGCTCTGCTTTGTTAACTTGACATTTTTGGCAATGCAAGACATAACCTTGAACAAAGCCATGTAGACCTAGCTAGTAAAACTATCGTTGTATGAGAGAATAAGTTTTCTAATCCCCGGGTGCCCTGCACTTGGACTATCATGACATTCATAAAGAATTTGGCGCCGAATGTCTGTTTCCGTCGGTACACAAACTCTCCCCTTGTGGAGTAGGTACCCATTGTCGATGGTAAAATGCTTCCATCGTTGTAGTTCATCACTTGATAAAGGAGAACTAGGTGTGGAGGTTAACTATACACTACCTGCATTGGAGTGAGAAGGATCCCTCTTTTGAACATGGCTCCACACTTTGGAATATGTTTCATCTTGCTCATATTTGCCCTTGAGAGATTCTAAAAATTCACTATGAAGTTTCGTGAACAAGAGCGAATTGATCTTCGGCATTTGACTGAGAGCGTGTGCCACTATATTGTATCGGCCTTTGCGATACCTTAACTTGGTGTCATATTCCTGAAGGGTCTCGACCCACCTGGCTTTTCAACCCTTTAAATCGGTTTGTTGTGTAAACCATTTGATGCTTTCATGGTCAAACACAATCTCGAACTGAGCACCATACAGATAGTGACATATTGCATAGAGTTCACGTTCGTAAGCAGAATAATTCTACTGAGCTGTATCTAGCTTCCTACTTTCAAATGCAATTGGCCGTCCCTCTTGTAATAGGACTGCTGCAATAGCACGGTCACTGGCATCCGTTTCCAAAATGAATGGTTTCAAAGGATCTACAATAGCCAGTATAGGAGCTATAGATAATGCATCTTTGAGTGTTTCAAAACTCTGTTGTTGAGCGGAACCCCACTGAAAAGCCTTACCTTTGCCTTTTAGTTGGTCCATTCATAGGTACAACAAGGTGAGCATAGTTTTTAACGAACCTTTGGTAAAAACCTGCAAAGCCTAAGAAGATGTGTAATTATTCCAGATTTCTAGGAGGTGGCCATTTCCGGATGGTATCCACTTTGGATTGATCCATGTATAGGCCATTAGCTGAAATGACATCATGCCCTAAATAATGAATTTCTTCCTTGAGAAAATCACATTTAGATTTCTTGGCATATAACTTGTTTGCACGTAACAACTCAAACACTTGCCTGAGATGTTGTAAGTGCTCTTCTTCAGAAGCACTATAAACTAGAATGTCATCGAGGAACACAATGACAAATTTGCCCAAATATGGTTTCAAGACACTATCCATAAGTGTCATGAATGTCATGGGCGCATTGGTTAACCCAAAGAGCATCACCAAAAACTCATAATGTCCAAACCGTGTTCAGAATGCAGTCTTAGGTATATCGGCAAGCCGAATACGGACTTGGTGATATCCTGACCGCAAGTCAATTTTTGTAAAAATGCGAGCATGAGTTAGCTTATCAAATAACTCATCTACCCTTGGTAATGGGTATTTGTTCTTAACTGTAACCGCATTTAAACCCCGGTAGTCTACACACATGTGCATACTGCCATCCTTTTTCTTCACCAAAAGGATAGGCGTATCCCATGGTGAAGAACTAGGTTGTATAAACCCTCTGCTAAGGTAGTCAGCAAGCTGACGTTCCACCTCGGCAGCCTTTGAGTAACTCATACGGTAAGGTAGTTTACTAACAGGTTTACAGCCTGCAGCCACGTCAATGCCATGTTGCACTGAGTGTGTCGGTGGTAAACCTGATGGAAAATCATTAGGAAAGACATCTTGAAATTCCTTTAACATTTTTTGTAACTGATTAGCAACGTTTGCTTGTGTAGAATTAGAAATTGGCGGAATAGAGGAGAGAGAAGCATGAGGCGTTGAGGAATGTTCAACAGACTTAATGTTAGAAAGAAAATGAGACAATGAGTAACACAAGAAAACCTGTTCTATTTCATTATCAGAAATAAGCTGCATAAGCTTGGCAATACAAATCAGTGGATGATGGTATATCCTTTTCTCCTAACAACAACACATGTGTGCCATGGGAATCAAACATTAAACTATTGTGCTCATAGCTACGCATCAGTGATGGCTATGCAACCACTCCCTACCAAGAACCACATCAGCCCTTTCCATGTTCATAACTTGAAAATTCAAACAAGTAGAGTATCCTTGTACTTCCAATGGAACAGCTCGGCATTGAGTATCCCATATTTCACTATCACGCCCATTCATCATTGCTACCTTGTAGCGGTGGGTACTCGGAGTTTGAGGCAGTTTGAGTTTTTTCACCAATCCATAATTGATGAAATTGTGTGTAGCACCGTCATCTACCAAGATGCACACCTTGTGCCCTTGCAGATATCCGTGCATACGTACTAACTCATGTGGTCTAAAGGTTTGTTGCCACATGGAAGCTGTGAGACAACATTCATGCACCACTTCAGTGTGTTACTTCCACTGTAGAGAACTTGGAGGAAGACTCGAGAGGTAGTATTTCTACCGTGTGCACTGCTTTCTCCTTCCCCTGGGCAACATATTTCCCCTTGGGACAATCCTTTTTGCCATGGTCTCTTCCTAAGCATTGAAAACATAGGTTATCTTTCTTGGCCTTATCAAAATCCTCAAGGGAGAGAGGACCCCTAGACCCCTTGAGTTTTTTAGATGTATCTGAATTAGCAACTATACATTTTCTTTTATTGTGCCCATACTGAGTGCGTGTGTTACTATGTGTACTAGAAGGCACGTTACTGTGATGTGTTCTCTTATCATCAGGATCATCATGAATATGTGCTTTCACTATGGCTTCCTCAAGTGTTTTAGGGTCGTGGGATTTGACATACTTCTTAATTTTTGGCGTCAGACCTCGTATGAACCCTCGTACTTGTTGAAAGGTATCCAAACCTTCCAACTTGAGGATGAAATCCCTATAGTGAGAGATATATTCAAGGATTGATGAAAATTGGCGCATGGAACACGTGTCTCAAGCGGTCCAATTTTGATCGGCCTCGCTTGTAGGAAAAAATTCCTTGCTAAACATTGATTCAAAGGCTTTTCAACTCTGTGGTATTATGTTCTTCTCCTTGAGAGACATCCACCATTTGTAGGCCTTGCCTTCCAGAGTTAAGCTCGTTTGCAGAGCTCTTACTGCATCCGGAGTTCACCGTAAGGCGTGAATTCCATCCCATTTACTGAGAAAGATGTTCACTGCATCCTTATTGTGGTCTTGGTCTTCGCCTTTGAAAATTGGTGGTTTGAAATTCTTCAATAAATCATCTTCCGAATCCATGGCTACACAGTGCAGTGAAAGAAGTACTCAGAAAAAAAAAAACCTGATTTTGGTAGCACTTGCAAAGTATAGCGAACTCCCCTTTGCGTGTTGTAGCACTTCATCGTCAAAGAAACAATAATTTGCACCGGCGGGGTACAAATCGAACTCCACACCGTGTATGGTTGAAGCTTCACCTTTGAGTCGAAGCTTAATAGTTGGAAGCGTCGACTATTTTGTTTCTTGAACGCCTCTTGAAGTCGTCGCAAAAAAATATGTAGGTTCTGTAAATTTTTGCAGGTATTGAGCGTAGTCGGCGGACTTCGTGATTCGATGGGAAGCCGAGGGTTTGCTTTGCTTTGCTTGTGTTGCTCTGGCTTGCTTTACCGGCTTGGTTTGCTGAATTTCCTGTGGGAAGGGCCGCTTGTAGTGGCCAAGGTCTAAGGCTAATGGCCAAACGGCCTTACTAATGTGAAAATAATGTTTTTTTTGAGCAAAAATAACTCAGACAACGAGCTCTACAGAGCGTGAGGTCGAAGAGATGATGGTGTGGGCAAACGAGGCTGGCTATGGCTGCAGGTTGTTGGCGCAAGGTTCTACCTCCCCATGGTGCCCCTTCCAAGCCAGAAACCTCGCGAATTCACCCACCACACACTCACTTCCAAAACGGGACAAGCTGCCTGATTTGGCAAGAAAGTCATCTAAATTTGGAAAAGGCCCAAAAAAGCCACGGTTCTCACCCAAAGAGCTTTCTTTTAGGGACCTAAAGAGACCATGCCTAGAGAGAGAGTGGAAGAGAATCCTAAGCTCTGATACCAGTGTAAGAACTAGGGAACTAGACTCTAGGATCCTCCTCCCAAACTCCCTTTATATAGGCGGGCTCCTAGCCCCTTGCCCTAGACGGATCCCCTGTCCACACTACCTAGCCCAATCCTTGGCCGTAGTCCATGACTATCCTAGTTCTTAGGGTACAGGACCCTTGTCCTGACACTTCAATTCCCCAATGGAGACTGAATCCAACCGCATAATTGAAAAACATTCTTTGTGTAAAATCACTCAGGGTTCATCAAGACAATTAAGAAGATCCTTTTAAAACAAGACAATGAGAGAGAAAACTTAGCACACATGTGAACCAAAACTAAGTCTACACTTCTTTTATTCATCAAAATTTGATCTTTATGATTTCATTACCATATTATGGGTGCCTTGGAGCTATTTCTCTATATATTCTTTAAACTCTCATCGAATTTATCTTTTCCTATGATAGCTGCAAGAGATTCAAACTTCTTAGTACCTTCGGCAATCCTTAACATTTGGGAACGCATTGCCAAGTACTAAAACATGTCTTCTAGGCCTAACCATATTATGAGTTGAAGTAGTATGAGGTTGGCAAACCAATCTCTTGGACTGTCGTAAATATAGATGAAGAATTGATGGAAGGGTTCTTAGTCATGGGTAAGGTAACTACGATGAACACTCTTCCAACAAGTTGTGCTTCCTAGCATGCCAAAGACTTTGGTCTTGATTTTTAAGTAAAAGAGTTCCCGTTCATCCCTGGACAATCGTGTCACCATATTGTTGAACACTATGGCCAAAACCTCATTCCCTTGGTTAAAGCATTCAAACATCACTCTGGGAGCCATTTGTTACTACAAAACCAAACATTCAAATAAAATTAAATCACCGTTGTTGAACACTTCAACCACTTTATCATAACTCAAACCAAACACTTCCACTCAAGAAGACAAGTCAAACAAGTACCACCAACCAATGTCACTTATAGATGCATCATGAATACAATATCCTTTCTCAGACAACATGCATGAATGCGTGCTCAATGCATAACTAACCCAACTAGTATCAGGCTTTAGGCTATCCCCGTAGCCTTAAGCATTGGCTTTGATACCAGGTGTGAGATACCCTCCCCGGGGGTCTATGCACAAAATATACAATTTACACCTTTATACAATTTTCAATATACATCAGAGTTGCAGAAGCGTTTGCATAGGGGAGAAGTTCTCAGTGCCCGACCAAGCATGGAGTTTCGGCCATGAGCCGGACTGCATCCAGTGGTACCTAGCGACTAGTGCTACCCCTGAATGGCTGTTATGAATGAAAACGTTGGTGAAGCCAAAGTGTGTCAACGCTAGAAGATGGCATGGACAGATGTGTACAGGCAAGTAGAATCATGGCAAAGGACTGGAGAAGCTAGGAAGTTCATGGGATGACAGGTAGCAGCGGGAGTGTATGCATGATGCGGCTTATAGGCCAAGAAAGGCTCCATAATGTGCTAATTGGGGTAGCAGGTGAAGGAGATGTAGAGTGAAGCTTTTGGGTCCAGAAATGAAGAGCTTGAAGTGCTAAAGGAGCAGGTCCTGACGGCTCATCAAACCGAGCTACGGAGCCCAAGTTATTGAAGGTTGAAGTTTTGATGGTTTGCAGATTCTTACCGGATAGGGCAGCTGGTGATAGGTGATCCAAGTGGAACTTGAGGTATAGATGTGTAGAGCTCAACTCATAGAGCCTACCCGTCTTTTCGGATTGTGGATCGGAGATCTGGATTGCAAGCTATGGTCAGCTGAAGTTTTTTCGGGGGCCGAGTCTGAGCCCACTTGGCCACATTGGAGAATGTGCCATCTGGCATATTCTGGGCCTCGACAAAGTTCTAGAGCAGAGTGTACACCATATGGAGCTAGTAGGAAGTGACTGCACGCCAAACGGAATCCGGAGCAGAAAGATATGGAAGTCGGAAGATTGGTTGTCTTTGCCCGAAGTTAATTGCAGATGGTTTGATCGTGTTTTGGTCGCATTGGATCTCGGGCCTGGAGGAGTCGAATAACAGTGCGGATCATGGAGGAGCAAGGCGGCAGTGCATGATTTCACTCGGGCTTTGCGGCTCGACAACAGAAGGTGGGAGCACAGAATGGGGGCCAGGCCAGTTGAGGTGCAAGGCTAAGAGCACTCTAAATCCAAATGCAAGGCACCAAGGAAAGTCCGGCCGACCAAAGGGAAAGGGCCAATGTGTCTAGCATGCAAAGGTCTTCAAAAATAACTAAGCCAAATGTTGGCAATGCATAAAAATTCTAAAAGGAACTCTACATGAAATGCACGAGATGGAATCACACCACCATTTTTCTTTTTTGAGATTTCGAGGCACAACCCTATAAAAGGGTGCTTATGTTCATTTGTAAGGGTCTTTTGGACCAGTGTCTGTTGGCCAAAGAGGGTCTTTGGACCAAGGAGGGTTTTTTCTTACCAAAGCTTGTGGAGCTTTTGTTTTGATTGCCAAGGTTCATGCCGGCAGGGTGTTGATTGTACATGCTATTGCCTATGCTAGTAGACGGTTCCCTTCTGTTTCAGGTGTCATTCCCCCTTCCCCCTTCTCTTCTCTGCTTATGTGCGTGTGTTTCCGGGTGTGTGTCGGCATGTGTCTCTCCCCGAGGTTTTGATTGCCAAGGTTCATGCCGGTAGGGTGTTGATTGTACATGCTATTGCCTATGCTAGTAGACGGTTCCCTTCTGTTTCAGGTGTCATTCCCCCTTTCCCCTTCTCTTCTCTGCTTATGTGCGTGTGTTTCCGGGTGTGTGTCGGCATGTTTCTGGGTGTGTGTCGGCATGTGTCATGCAAAAAGAGATAGAGAGAGGTTGTGTGAGTGCGGAAGGCTGTGAATTGAGCGGAGCGTAGTGATTGAGTCTGTCTGGTGCATTGCAAGGCGTATGTGCGTATGATTGTGTGAAAGAAATGGTTTGCTTGCGGGTAGTGTTGAGTTTTGAAGGTGAACTCTAGTGGATTGGGGCGCTGTGTACACCCTGGGCTATAGTGAGGCATTGTGTTGTGTGCTGGGTGTGTTCCCCTTTCCCCCTCTCCATCTTCTGGTGCCCCCACGGAGGAGCTGTCTGATGCTCCAATTTGCGGTTGAAAGTGGTGTTTTTTTGCCAACAAAGCGGTTGGCAAAGGGTCGAGATGTTTGATGGTCGAGGCTGAAGCTGACAGATATGGTGGAGCCAAGTTTTGGCCCCATATTTACGGGCGTCGAAGATCCCGAGGATTGGTTAGCAGATTTCGAGTTATGGTTGTTGTCGATGCGTATGTGTACGATGCGCAGAGATTACAGACGGTGCCGTTGTTAATGCGAGGATGAGCCAAGGTGTGGTTCGATGGCCTAGAGAGAAGTGATAGAGAATCATGGCAAAAGTTGCACAATCAGTTTCTGGAGGGTTTCGAGAGGTGATCACAGCAGAAAAAACTGGTGCAAAGCTGAAGGCGGTACACCAGGATGTAAGTAAAGATTTCTCTTTTTTCATCGAGCAGTTTGAAGCTTGTTGGAAGCAGTTAGAGATTGCTACTGGGGTGAAAAGCAATCAATCTTTGAAGCTATCAAAGCTGTTAGAGTGCTTGCATCCGAGGATTAGGGAAAAGGTCGAAGATGGTGCCGATACCTATGAAGACATGGTCTATCTGGCAAAGATAAAGAGTAGAAAGGTGAAGCGGAAGTTGGAGTTGGGAATGCTAAAGCCAGCAAATTATATGCCTGTTGTGGAGGTGGCGAAGTGCTCTTTGGTCCAACCAAAGGTGGTTCCAGTTGTGCGAAATGCAAGGCCTGTGGAGGTAAGACCTACTATTGGTTATGTTCCTTGGAGGTTTCTAGTTTGTGATGTGCATGTGCCGAGAGTGGAAGAGCTTGTCAACAAAGAGAAGCTCCATGTCGATGTGAACCAAGATGCAAAAGCGGTAGCGGATGTGGAGGTTCCAGTACGGATTGAAGAGGTAAAGCATGGTCTTGTTGAAAGTTTGCATGAAATGGTAGCAGAATGCAATCGAGACGCAGATATCGAGGGTTCAAAAGCTGATGAAGAAAGTGAGAAAAGCTGTGAAGATGGTCAAGCTTTTGTGGAGCAACAAGTGGATGCAGATGCTGATACGGAGTCAGTATATGATGCCGATGCCGATGATGATGCATGCTCGATTTGCTGGGAGACAAGCGAGAAAGATAGAGCCGATGAATATACATCCTATGAAGAAGTGACAGAATCTAATGAACCTGAACCGATAAAGGTAAAGCTGCCCTCTTGTATGTTTGATGATATGGTGATAGCACATGTGCAAGAAGAGCAGGGAACAGAGCAAGCCGAGATGTTTGATGAAAGCCAAAAGGTGCGGTCTAGACCTACAGATGATGAAATGCAGGTGAAGGTGGTATGTGGTGCCATGCTAATGGCTGTGCTGATGAAAGTAGCGGTGGAATGTGCCATGGTGGTGCAACATGTGCAGACTTTTTCCAAGAGAGATAAAGCGGCCGTGTCTATGGAAAAACTGGAGATGGATGCGGTAGAGAACGAGTTTCTCTTTTCCTTAGAGGAGCATGATGCAGCTGTAGGAGAGGTGATTGAAGAGCAGGAGACTGAAGTTGGACTGAAGCTGGACAGAAGGAAGTGCTGAGCGACCTTGAAGGGCCAATCGATGATGAAGGGCTTGATGACAGTGTAAGTGAGTTCGAAGAGGAGGTGCAAGAGAGCATGAAGCCAGTGCAAGACATGTGTTCTATGGCCTATGAAGGAGGTTCCCAAGATATGTCCAAGCTTTCAAAAGAGGTATGCAATCCATGGTTGATAGGTATGCTTGTTAGTGCAACGGTGCAGTATGTTATCCGTCAGATACGGGGGTCCTTTGAGAGAAGCTCTACTTTACATGGCTGGGAGGGAGGGTCAGAAGTGTTGGTTCATACAGATGATGTGTTTGCAGAGCCATATAGGCTGATGAGGCAAGATGATGTTCGAAGAGGCGCTAAAGTGCTATGGGCCTTTTGCGTGCATGGATGGCTACGTGCTTGGGTAGGTCACTATTGAAGGTTGTTGCAGATGGATGAAGGTGTTTGATCCAGGTGGAAGCTATGTTAAGCAGGGGGTGGGGCAATCCACTTGAAGGTTTAGGTGATAGAGTGCAATAAAACATTGTATATATGGTTTGAGTTTTCTCATAATGTGTGCCAGGTTTTTGTAGTTTATAGTGAAATAAAGCTTTTATGTGGTTGAGCATAAATGCTCAACAGGGGGGTGGGCAATGATAGTGCAGCCAAAGTGTGTCGACGCTAGAAGATGGCATGGACATGTGTGTACAGGCAAGTAGAAGCATGGCAAAGGACTCGAGCAGCTAGGAAGTTCATGGGATGACAGGTAATAGCGGGAGTGTATGCATGATGCGGCTTATAGGCCAAGAAAGGCTCCATAATGTGCTAATTGGGGTAGCAGGTGAAGGAGATGTAGAGTGCAGCTTTTGGGTCCAAAAATGAAGAGCTTGAAGTGTTGAAGGAGCAGGTCCAGACGGCTCATCAAACCGAGCTACGGAGCCCAAGTTATTGAAGGTTGAAGTTTTGATGGTTTGCAGATTCTTGCCAGATAGGGAAACTTGTGACAGGTGATCCAAGTGGAACTTGAGGTATAGATGTGTAGAGCTCAACTCATAGAGCCTACGCGTCTTTTCGGATTGTGGATCGGAGCTCTGGATTGCAAGCTATGGTCAGTTGAAGTTTTTTCGGGGGCCGGGTCTAAGCCCACTTGGCCACATTGGACAATGTGCCATCTAGCATCTTCTGGTCCTTGACAAAGTTCTAGAGCAGAGTGTACACCATATGGAGCTAGCAGGAAGTGATTGCACGCCAAACGAAATCCGGAGCAGAAAGATATGGAAGTCGGAAGATTGGTTGTCTTTACCCGAAGTTAATTGCAGATGGTTTGATCGTGTTTTGGTCACATTGGTTCTCAGGCCTGGAGGAGTCGAATAACGGTGCGGATCATGGAGGAGCAGGGCAGCAGTGCACGATTTCACTCGGGCTTTGCGGCTCGGCAACAGAAGGTGGGAGCACAGAATGGGGGCCAGGCCAGCTGAGGTGCAAGGCTAAGAGCACTCTAAATCCAAATGCAAGGCACCAAGGAAAGTCCGGCCGACCAAAGGGAAAGGGCCAATGTGTCTAGCATGCAAAGGTCTTCAAAAATAACTAAGCCAAATGTTGGCAATGCATAAAACTTCTAAAAGGAACTCTACATGAAATGCACGAGATGGAATCACACCACCATTTTTCTTTTTTGAGATTTCGAGGCACAACCCTATAAAAGGGTGCTTATGTTCATTTGTAAGGGTCTTTTGGACCAGTGTCTTTTGGCCAAAGAGGGTCTTTGGACCAAGGAGGGTTTTTTATTGCCAAAGCTTGTGGAGCTTTTGTTTTGATTGCCAAGGTTCATGCCGGCAGGGTGTTGATTGTACATGCTATTGCCTATGCTAGTAGACGGTTCCCTTCTGTTTCAGGCGTCATTCCCCCTTCCCCCTTCTCTTCTCTGCTTGTGTGCATGTGTTTCCGGGTGTGTGTCGGCGTGTGTATGCAATGAAAAAATGTGGGTATAGCAATACCCCTCCTCCGGGGTCTATGCATATGGCCTCTTCTTTTTGATAGTTCAAAGGTTGCACCATCACTTTCTTCAGAAGGTGAATAATTTGAGGAAGATGGAGAAGAGGGTGACCTCTTTCTCACCTTTTTCTTGCCTTTATTTCTTTGTCTTCACCATCACTTTCATAAGAGGAAAAGGATGAAGAAGATGGAGAAGAGGGTGTCCTCTTTCTCGTCTTTTTCTTCTCTTGCTTTTTGTCACCCCTCTTTGAATTATGGTGTGGAGAAGCATGCGATGGTCTTCTCCATTTTGGAGGTGATAGAGAGTGTTTAGCCCGCCTTCTTCGTGGAGAAATCTCCTCCGAGGTGGCAGGAGACTTACTTCTTTCTCGTTCCTTCGGTGGGGGCTCTTGAATTCTCCTTTGAGAACGAGATGCGTCATCAAGGAGCAAATTTTTGAGCCCTTCATATGGATCCTCTTCTTCTTCCCGAATCAGAGAGAGACCTCTTTTGGAAGTCTCGCAAGGAGGCTTCCTAGGTGCTCTCTCATCATGGTGGGGAGCTTGGAGAATCTCATGAGCACGAAGCTGTCATTGCACTTCATTGGAGGGATGGATTGCCCATGGCTTGTTGAAGCCTAGACACAAGATAGTTAACAAGCATCTGGGAATCATTAGTAGCCTGCTCATTAGCAAAATTACATTTATCAACATTAATTTCACTCTCTTTACTATTGTCAGCCATTCTAACAACTTTTAGGTGTGCTTTGGCACTTCAAGCCCTAGTTGCTACTCCTCTTTACCCCTCTAGAAACAACACTGAAGCTACTGTACCTGTGGCTCAAAGACCATTAATTGCAAGGAATAGAAGAGAGGGTCATTCAACATCAAAACAGCACCGGCTCCTGTCAAGCTTCTAATAGCTCAATAGTGGTTAAGCCATAGGCAAGCCCCATAGGACTCCACTATTTGTTAGGAAATAAGACATAGCTAAATAGATAATTGAGTAGATTACTTAATGGAGAGAGACAAATTTATATAAACGAGATTATAGAGTAGAGTAGAGAGAGAGAG
This sequence comes from Adiantum capillus-veneris, assembly GCF_014529385.1. Classification (NCBI taxonomy): domain Eukaryota; kingdom Viridiplantae; phylum Streptophyta; class Polypodiopsida; order Polypodiales; family Pteridaceae; genus Adiantum; species Adiantum capillus-veneris. Next base: position 98,655,395 of record NC_140957.1, read on the forward strand.
AGAGAGAGAGAGAGAGAGAGAGAGAGAGAGAGAGAGAGAGAGAGAGAGAGAGAGTACACACGATATACGTGGTTCACCCAATGTGGGCTACGTCCACGGGAAAGCAGCCACTCAATGGCTTTAGTACTTCAAAACAAGAAGTAGTTTACAAAGGGATTATACCCTTAATGGAGCTCCCGCCTTGCTTCACTCTCACCACCTCACACTCACCTTGTTGCGTCAACTTCACACTATGAAATGTGTGTAGAAATGGACTCCTTTTATAGGCAAAAAGGGCTACCCTCTCTTATGAGAGACAGCCATGTGTAGCCGCCCTTGTGCGAATAAGTCCAAATCGGACACTCCAATCCGCCCATGTGTGACCGCCCTTGAGAAGACAAGTCCGCTTTTGAATTCGGCCACCGGCCACCGGCCATCGACTTTCGACCACCGGCCACCGGCCATTGACTTCCGACCACAGGCCATCGGCCATTGACTACCGGCCAACCGACCGGTTGTTTTTCGACCACTTTCCGGCCGTCGTCCGGCCATAATATTCCGGCGAAAAAGAATAGTCCGGAGAAAAAATAATCTTGGGGGCCTCCGTCCCCGAGGCCTTTAAAGTTGCCCCTGATTCTTCTCCGTGAAAATTGTGGTTTCCAGTGAGTGATTTTCCTTCACGCACGATGGCTTCTCCTCATAATGGGGGCCTTACAAATGTGCGCTTTTACCACAGAAAATTACAAGGGTAAATCAGGCTCCATACTTAACACTATTAAGACCATAGCCCTCAACGGTGATGCCCCGTTAAATGCAAAAGGGCAGGCACACTGCAAGGCTTAAAAATACCTATTCTACTTACTCACATGCAATTAATAATACCAACCATTTATAGCTAGCTTGAGGACCTCCCTTCTTGAGCGAGAAAAGAGAAACCTTGTGCTTTGATACCAATGTAACATTTAATGGCATAGTAACTTGTGTGTAGTGGAAAATAACATGAACATAGTGAGCATATCATTAGAATAGATTCCTAATGAGAATAACAAGAGTGCTTGGGTGGAGAGAGCAACAAGGGTGGAGAGAGCAACAAAAAGCATAACAGCTAGTTAGATAGCATGAAGAATACTTCAAAAGAGAGAGAAATTAAGCAATTGACAACAATTGAGGACCGGATTTGCATGGAGCCAGTCCCCCCTCCAAAAGGCTTTGTATTATGGTTTCTCCCATCAAGAGAGACATTTTACAATACAATTCTTTGTGTTCCTTCAATACTAGCTAGTGCAATGAAGATTGAAACTTCAAGCACTAAGCAAAACACCTATCAAACACAACATCAATTCCCTCATGGTCTTAGACCCAAGACCTCACACACCTTTAAAGATGGTGAGAGCTAGCAGGGTATAAGAGTAGATTGAGAGAAAGAAGAAGTAGTCTTATGAGAAAGATGTACATCTCCTCACATAATCACTCATATTAGCATAGCTTAGCTTAGTAATTAGCATGGTAGAGGAGATGAGCGTGGATTGAAGCTTGGCTCTTGGTTGGATGGATTTGCATCACAAAGCCAAGAATTGTTGGTGTAGGCCTCCCTTCTCACAAGATTGGAGTAGGTGATAAGCTTTCCATCACAAAGCCAAGAGTTGTTGGTGTAGGCCTCCCTTCTCACAAGAGTAGGTGACAAGAAGAGAGAGAGAGAGAGTCTTCTTACTCTACACATGAGCTTGTGTGAGTGTGTGTGGATAATTGCCTTTGAAAATCAGCCCACTCTCTCTCTTGGTCAACTCCTCTTGCTATTTGCTCTTGCTAGCACCTCATCGGACCTCCCTAGGCTTAGCCAATAGGATTTCAGGAGCATAAGTGATAGCCTTCTGATATGTGTCTCCCTTTCCCCTTTTGTGAGAGCTTTAAGTAATTAATAAATGCAATTAAACTCTCATTGGACCCCTTGGGAGACTGTCCAATAGTCTTCTAGAGACCTTAATTCCTATTGATTCTTTTATGAAGTGTTTTTAAATTAATTAAACTAGATTTTTACTCTAGCCTAATCTCATTGGTCCACCACCATGGCCATCCACCAATAGGATTTGAGTACACCTTGTGGGCAACTGGCCTAGGGAGCTGACATGTGCCCCTCTTTTCCCTTGTGTACAAAGGAAGCTTGTGAGTGTGTGTGTGTGTGTGTGTGTGTGTGTGTGTGTGTGTGTGTGTGTGTGTTTCTCTCTCATCCCCTATTTCTTGGGCTCGCCCACTGAGCCCTCCAATCTAGGAGTTTGTGAAGAATGTTTGGGACACACAAAGCATCCAATTTCCTAAGCCTTTGGCCATTGGATACAATTTTTGAATTTTGGAACCTTAATATTTTGGAAGTCTTAATGGGCGGAACCCTAAGGTCTTTGGAGCCCATTGTTGCAAATAGATCTTTTGCAGATGGCCCCCCCTTTGGATCCCTATTTTCCCTACTGTAGGGCAGGTCTGCCAGCTTAACCAGTATTCTAGCTTTTTCTCCCCTGGCACTTCCCCATATTAAATGATCAGTTTAAACATGAGAAAATCATTCATGAGAATTAGATATTAGTTCTCATGACATGCCCCATGGATTTGATCAAATAAATCATTCACTCGAGGCAGAGGATATTTGTTGATTGTTATGGCATTTAATCCATGATAATCGATGCTTATGCGCATAGTATCATCTTTCTTTTTTACCAATAGAATTGGTGATGCCCAAGGCGAAGTGCTAAGTCTAATGAAACCACGGGCAAGGTAGTTAGCCAATTGACTCTCAACCTCCTTGGCTTCTTTACCGCTCATACGATAAGGTGGTTTACTCACCGGTTTAGTGCTTGGCAAGACATCTATGCCATGCTACACATCATGTGTAGGGGGTAAACCGGGCGGTAAATCACTTGAGAAAACATCACTATACTCCGTGAGTAAGTGAGTCAGCTTTTGCCGTGCAAAAGGAGAAAGTAAACTAGAGTTATGCTGGGATGGAGAATCTTGTAATTCCTGTAATGTTTGTTTTACAACAGTTGCATGTTGCTCTATAGAATTAAAATTGAGAGCACTTTGCTCGTTAGATTTGTTAACACTTTGCTTATTATTAGAATTCATTGCACTTTGCATACCATTACTACAATTCACCGCACTTTGCTCTTGAGAATTCACAAGACTTGGAGACAAGCAGTAACACAAAAAGACTTCATCTATTAAATCTATTTTTTGCAAAATAGAAATCTCGGCTGTACATATAAGAGGTGCAAATGGTACATTTTTCTCACCAAGCAAAAGAGATGTTACCATTGGCCATAAAGGATAAGGAGTTGTGTTCATAACTAGTGTGCAATGTGTTTCCTAAACCATGCAGCCACTCCCGTCTTAAAACTACGTCAGCACGGTCCATGTTCATAACTTGGAAGTCAAGGGTCATCGTATGATCTTGAACAATAAGCTAAACCCCTTGAACTACCGTTTCCATACTTCTTTATCATTTCCAGACATCTGTTCAAACACATACTTGTGAGAGCAGGGAGTTTGTGTAAGCTTCAATTTCTTGACTAGCTTATAGTTCAGGAAGTTATGAGATGCACCACCATCCACTAAAATACGAACACGTTGTCCGTTAATAGTGGCATGCAAGCGAATCAAATAATGGAGTGGGTTCAACCCTCCTTCATGCAAGGGTTAAGCGGGCCTTCCTACGCGCACAACCAATGGAAGCCTTCGGAGCCTCGATGCCGTAGAGTTGCCGGTCGAGTTTTCCTTGGTCGCCCGCCTTAGTTGTGCACTGTGGAGGGAGTAGTTGGGGCGGCTATCCGTTGTCTGTCTTTGTGCTGTGCACAAAAAAAGTGTGCGTGCCTTTTTTTGCTGCACAGCGAAGAAGTCGCTGTCTGCAGATCGTGGGAGAGAAGCAGCACATTGCATGCACATGCAACCCCTTTTCCAAAAATAGCTCGGATACCAGTGAAAGGGTGGTGGTAATGCGTGTGCTAGTCTCCACCCCCAGCCGTGCTATCTTATAGCCTCCCCCTAGCTTACACATTGTCCGGCCATGCCGGTGGCCTTGTCCGTAGGACTCATGTCCTTACATCACGACATCATATGGTACCCCCCCTTGCTAGCACCCCTATATGTGTAGGTAAAACCGGTTATAGAACAATTAATAACTCGCATTCCTGAAGTGATAACGGAGATCTACATTCATTTATCATCAAGTTTCATCAAGATTTTCAATTGGTTAATTGGGTTTTCCCATCCGGCAAATCTATATAGTGGTTCTCCAAGGAGTCTGGAGTCAAAAAATTTGGTTGTGCAGTGGGAAACAAGTTGTTTTTTGACCATATCTCTTAGCTCGTGCGTGTTTTTCACATGACACCAAAGAGAGAAAATGTTCTAAATGTCGGATGTCTTTTATCTCTGGTATAAAGGGTTCGTGATGAGTCATAATGGTTTGCGATTTATGACCAAAACAGTGTCCCTACCGCCTCTATGACGTGAAACAAAAAGCACTTTTTATGCACGCACGTGATCATAAATGCATCATGTGCATAAATCAGCGTGTTAAACATGATGAAATAATCATGGGGCAACTTTGTATGTACTCAGTTGATCCATACATCCACTTGTATGTGAAAAAAACAATCACAAAGAGGGTGACTACTCAAAAAAACAATCACAAAGAGGGTGACTACTCAAAAAAACAATCACAAAGAGGGTGACTACTCAAAAAAATGACATAGAGAGAGAGAGAGAGAGAGAGAGAGAGAGAGAGAGAGAGAGAGATGATGGCTATGGAGTTTAGAGCTTCTCACCGTACTTTAGAATGGATTAGGGGTTGTCAAAAGGCTTCTTGCTTTGCCGCAAGAGAGTGGTGATCAGAGCTACGTAGAGGTGTTGGCCATGAAAGCTTCCGAAGAGCGCGTACACCGTGAAACGAGAGAGAAGATAATAAGCAAGTAGAGAGAGAGTATCCTTCTTTTTCTCCTTCTTCCCAAGAGAGAATAGCTTATGGAGATGGTGATGAAGAGCTTACACCACTCCATATAATACATATGTATAGTCTTGTGGTCGTAGATGCAGCACTCAAAAGGTATATTTTTACAAAATTGAACCATAGCTTCCCTGGAATACGTAGATTAAGGATCCAACCTTGCTTTTTGCAAAAAAGTACCTAAAAGCATAAAAAGCATGAAAAAGCTAAAAATAGTAAATTTTTCCAAAACTGCACCAAACGTCCGTCTAACCTACCGGAATATGGAAACGACCTTACTTTTTGCTTTAGAACCTTCCAACACTGTCAATCAAGCATCTTAAGTAAAAATTTGGCAAAATAGATATTGAAAGCTAATTTTTTTCTTATTTTTAGAAGAGACCCAAAAATTGGGGATCTTACATAGCCATCACACACAATGTACTTCTCATGACCAGTTACCTCATTTAGTATCTCACCCTGAAATGGAAGGGGAAAGTGATTTTTCTTGCTTGACTCATTGAGTAGCCTATAGTCCACATACACCGTCCAATTTCCATTATTTTTAGGAGTGACCACAACTGGGGAGACCCACTCTGAATTCTCCACTAGATAAATGATAGTGATGCTAAAATATTTCTTACCTCCTTGAGTAAAGCGTGCTTCTTGATGACTCCTAGCCTTCATAGTGAGAGGCGGAAGTGAAAAACAAACCCGTGGCCTCTACACCAAAACTATGCACAATGGCCTCATCATGGGAGGTACACAATAGGGGCACCACCTAGCAAGATATGCAGCTAGGATGCATACATATACACAGGCAAACATGCCATGGAAAACAATTTCAAGATCCACGTCCAAAGTGTGGGATGGGGTGGTTGGAAAACAAGATGAGAGGAATGGTGAGTGAGTGAGAGTGGACTTGCTACTCGTGCATGTAGTAAGGAAGATAATGAGGTAAGGGAAACATGCTAGTATGCTAACTTCTCATACCAGAGGTGGCGATTCTGCACACCTTAAGGTGCAAGTAGAAAAATGATAGGAATATGAGAGGGAGAGAGAGAGAATGTGTGTATAGTGGCAAATCCGCACACCTCAATATAAGCAAAATGGAAAGAACAAACATAAACCATACTCACAATGAAGTGTACCCCAAACGACAGGGTATGGCACCAAGATGGAGTGTGGCAATTTCTTGCAAAAGATGAATACAATAGGTAGCATAGGGCAAGAAGATGAGAAGTGGACAAGACCGTAGGATGCATAATGGAGGGATGGGACTTGATGGCAAGGAATATCATGAGTGTAGCCATCATTCTTCTTCTTGAAATCGTGCCTTTCAACCCTTTCTTACAAGTGTGTGGAGATATGGTGCTCATTTGTGCATGGTGATGGTGTTGTGATTATGTGATTAGGGTTCATGCTACTAGCATGTAGCACAAGAGTGTGTATGTGTAGGTGTGTGGGTATGGGATAGTGCGCATATGGGGTAGTGTGTGTGTGTATAGTGTGTGTGTAAAAGAGGAGGCTTCCTTTTATAGGCCAAGAGAGTGATTAGGGAAGATACTATGAGCAAAAGGAGTTATTACAAAGTAACCTCAGTTAGAGGAATTCCCCCAATGAGAGAGCTCCATGTGCCCTGCTTATTGACCAATTTCCTCATAATCGCCTTCATCATTGCAAGCTTCATCTCCATTGCCACCTTCCATTGCTTGATTCCAAGAGCTTTCTTATAATATTTGAGAGAATCTTGATAAAATCAGAGAAAATAGAGCAATAATGAGAGAAACCTATAAGAACTTGTGTGTATGGAGCTGGATAATCATGACCTCTTTGCATGTGGACAGATAGGCGCCACCGTTTAGGCCATATCTCCCAAACCATAGCTGCAAAAATTACATTAAAAAAGGGGCCGAAAAATCAGCTCAACACTGGAGAGGGGGAATAGGGAACACACCCTGCACACCAAATATCTTCCTCTCTATAGCCCAAGGATTCCACAGCACCCCTAACCTCTCAAATAACACCTTCAAATTGGCTAATTTGCACTAACAACTCCACTTTAGCACACAAAACAACTATCCCATACCTTGAAAAACACCTTGCAGCACAAATGCACCCAACCTGCTCAACTCACCCTTTCCAACTCACAAAACACCCCGATTCTGCCCTCTTGGAAACACCCTTCAAGCTGCAGGCAAACCCTCTCCAAGCACTGGCCAATAAACAAAGAGCGAGAGAGGAGGAGGGGAATGGGGAGAAGCAACACAAGAAATAGGGGCAAATATTTGGTATTATTGCATAGGGGAATAGTATAATCAAGTATGCAGCTTCAATGGCAAGCTTTGCACTACACAGGCTTGCAACTTTCAATCACACCCTCCGAAAAAAACCCCTCAAATTTTCACATTTACATTCTTTTATAGAGGTGTCTCTAGGAGGTCTAAAAAATAAATAAGGGGTGAGTTTTCATCTCGTGCACTTCACTTAGAGCTTCATTTAGAATTTCCTTGCATTGCTTGCACCTGACATAGTTCATTTTTAGAAACAATTATATGCTACACGTCTTGACTCCTTTAGCCTCTCAATTTGGCCGCCCGACTTGCTCCTCTTGGGCCTTTGCGTTCTCTCTCTATCTCCTGCTATCCTCTACTGGCCGGATAGGCCTCAAACTGTCTCTTCCTCCCTTTTTTCCCTGCGAGACCCCTCTCTTGGTCGGCTTTGTGACTCCCTCATTCTTCTCCTATCGCTGGCTGCGGGACCCTCACCTTGTTGAGGCAATAGCGACCTCACTATTGGGGGGGGGGGGGGGGGGGGGGGGGGGGCACTTTTGATTTCAAAAGAGGGCCTTTATGGCCACGGGATAAGACCCCTAAGGGTGCCTTCCACATCACTTGACTGCCATGCGGGTATACCACATCATCAACACTCCATGTGGGCGCGCGTAGCTGCGCCGCCTTGCCTTGCCAAAACCGCCACCAACTGCACCCCGCGCAGCGCTCAGCAGGGCCGGCCCAACTCCGCCATAGCGAGGGAGCTCATTCTTTGCCTCATATGCCTCAAGAGGGCACACGAGGAAGGCCTTATACCATCACATCCAGGCACAGATTGGCGCATGTGGGCTCTTCTTATGCCACGTGGCAGCACCACAAGGCCCAAGCCTCAAGGCTTTTGAAAAAAAACAAAAACCACCTTAAAAAAAAAAACTTTGTTTCCTCTAACTTGCTCTGTCTGCCCATTGGCCCCTCATGATCCATCTGCCAAGCCGCAGAACCCGATAAAAATCTCATTGAGTCGACTCCGTCTTCCCCCAACTTTGCCACACTTCACAACTCTCCTAGCCCTCAAACCGAGGCCGCCAAAAACCAATCAAATCATCTGTAATCAACTTCAGACAAAGGCACGCAATCTTTTGGCTTCCATATCTTTCCGCTCTGGGCAGCGTTTCACATGCAGTCCTCTCTTGGTAGCTCCGTATGATGCATACCCTGCTGTAGAACTTCGTCGGGGCTCAAAAGATGTCATATGGCACATCCTCCAATGCGGCCAAGTGGGCTTAGAACCGGGCCCCGAGAAAAATTCAACTGGCCATAAAATGCAAACCATAGCTCTGATCCCCAATATGAAAATACAGGTAGGCTCCATAAATTGAGCTCTACACACTTGTACCTCGACTTCCACCTAGTCCACCTGTCCCCAGTTGCCTTGTATGGCAAGAATCTCCAATCCATTGAAAATTCAACTTTCAATAACTTGGGCTCCGTAGCTCGGTTTGATGATCCGTCTGGACCTGCTCCTTCAGCACTTCAAGCTCTTCATTCCTGGACCCAAAAGCTGCACTTTGCATCTATTTCATTTGATACCCAAATTAGCTCCTCATGGAGCCTTCCTTGGCCTATAAGACGCATCAGGCATACAATTCCGCTGCTACCTGTCATCCCATGATTTCCCTAGATGCTCCAGCCCTTTGCCATGCTTCTGCTTGCCTGCATATATCTGCCCATGCCACATTCTAGAGTCGACACACTTTGGATGCACCATCATTGCCCACCCCCCAGTTGAGCATTAATGCTCAACCAGATAAGAGCTTTTATTCTACTAACTGCAAAACCTGGCACACACTAAGAGAAAACTAAAACCCTATTTACATAGTTTTATTGCATCCTATTGCCAAAATTTCAAGTGGGTTGCCCCAACCCCTGCATAAGAATCTGATGCACCGCTAGCACCAGTTCCCTTTCAAAATAGAGCTTGAGACGCAGACCAATTACCCTATGTTTAAGAAACCGACCATCCATCCTTATTAGTGCATAAGTACCATTGGGAAAACTTGATGAACCTTGTAAGGTCCCGTCTACTTTTTTTTGAACTTCTTCTGAAAGGTGAAGTCAAGATAACTCTTGTACTTCATCACTAGATCGTCCTTCTCAATCCGCTTTGCTGGCAAATGTTGGTTGAACTTTGCTACTCTTCTCTCTCGCTACTTCACATAAACCGCTACCTCATCATCCATCTTCAAATTTTCAAGACTTGTAATCGTATCCTGCAAAACATCTTGATGAGTCTTATCAATTTTCCATAATCCTTTGAGAACCCCTAATTACACATGCACAGGTAGGACCGCTTCCCTGCCATATACCAACTCATATGGAGTAAAGTTGGTTGCCACCTTATATGAAGTCATGTAAGCCCACAAACATTTGTCAAGTTTAGATTCCCACCCTTCAACCTGATGGTATATATACTTCGTAAGCATCTTGATTATTTGCCCATTGGCACTCTCTACCAAACCATTGCACTACAAATGGTATGGAGATGAAAATCGATGTTGAATCCCCACTTTGTCCACCAAGGCCCACACCAACTTACTTCTGAACCCTTGTCCTCTATCCATATAAGCACCCAAGGCACTCCAAAGCGACAACATATGCAATCAAATACAAACTGAGCAACAATATGTGCATTTACCTCTTTGAACGCTTTAGCCTCGACCCACCGGGTAAGGTAGTCTATGGCCACTACCACATATTTCTTACTGCTTGCTGACTTGGGCAATGGACCAATTGCATCCAAAACCCAATTTTCAAAGGCATCATGTGCGATGATAGTCCCTTGCTGCTCGACTACCAGTTGTCTTTCACCCATCACTTGGCACTGATGACATGTCTTGCACCAATAATGCACATCTCACACAATAGAAGGCCACTAGAACCCACTTCTTAAGATACGAAACAAAACTTGACTCTTACCCTGATGACCACTTTCCTCATGGCATTACTCCAATACCATACCGATCTCTTCCATGTAAAGGACACGACGGAGCACCCCGTCTCTACCGTGCATCATAAGATCTTCTCCAATCAGAGTGAACCTTTTAGCCTTTTGAACAACTCTCCTCTTTTGTAGCTTGGAAAGCCCATCGGAACATTGACCTGTACTCAAGAAATCATCAATATCCTTCAAAGTCTCTCTACCTGCATAAGTGGCCGGTCCCACATACAAACTCGACACTTGAGTCTGAACACAACTGCTAGCCAACCAATCTACTTCCTGGTTTTGTTCTCTTCTCACATGTTTGAACTGCACTGCTTCAAAAAACTTCAACAACTTCTTTATGGAAAAAAACCAATTCTTGAGGGAATCCCTCTTTACCTGCCATTGGCCCAAAAGTTGTTTGACAACTAGTAGAGCATCACCTTTTACTACTAACCTTGATATGCCAAGTTTAATGCATTGCTTGAGTCCCAGGTGTAAAGTAAGATATTCCGCTTCATTGTTGGTATGCACCTCCTCCAAGTCGTAAGCTTTGGAAAAAATAACTGTGCCGTGCGGATCTTGAATGACTACCCCTCCACCTGATTTCTGTGTTACTCGTCTGTAAGCGCCATCAGACCACATCGTGAAGGCCCCTTGCAAGTCGGATTCCTCTTTATCCTCCTCTTGTACCACCCTTGGATAAATTGGTAACTCAACATCCTTGTTGACTAGGATATCCGCCAAATGAGACCGTCACGTGTGATCCACTTTGAACTCAAAATCAAACTCTTGAAGCTCGATTACCCACTTCATGATTCATTTCCCTGGCTTCAAGTTTAGCACCACTTCAGGAAAAAGATTGTTAGCAGTCAATACATAAAACTTCCGAACGACCAAATATACTTTGAACTTTTTGCAGGCAAAGACCAAAGACATCACCAATTGTTTCGCCTCCGTATAAGTATCATCCCCCGGACTAATGACCCTACTTTCAAAGTAAACATGCTTATAACTCCTTCCCACCTTTTGTAGCAATACTGCTTTGATAGCCACTGTTCTCACCGTCATAGCAATATAAAAATCATCCTCATGATTAGGAGGGCACATTGTAGGTAATTGACATAGAATACCTTTCACTTTATCAAATGCCTCTTGAGCTTCCTCATCCCATTGAAATCCATGCACCTGTTGAGCCCTTTTCTGAAGAGGGTAGACATATTGAGACAACATCCAAAAGAAGCGGGATAAATACTTTAACTTAAGCACGAATGATGCCAATCTCATTGCACTGGTTGGAGTCTCCATAAGAACCAATGCTTTCACCTTCTCTGGGTCTGCTTCAATTCCGTTCTGTGATACCAGATGACCCAGCAACTGAACCCTTGGTTGTGCTAGCTTGCACTTCTTTGGATTCAATTGACCTCCTTCTTCATCTAACCTTTGAAAACATAGCCTTAACTTGGACAAATGTTCTACCCTGGAACTATAGTAACCAATATCATCCATAAACACTCTGATGAACTTACCCAAGTATGGCCCGAACACCTTGTTCGCCAATCTTGAAATGTCTCATATGCATTCACCAGTCCAAAAGGCATCCTACGGTAGGCAAAGCAACCCCATGGAGAAATGAAGGTCGTCTTTAATTGGTCCTCCAAAGCAATACCAATCTGAAAATATCCTGAAAAACCATCCATAATGGAATAGCGTTCATGTCCGGCAACCTGGTTTAAAATCTCATCTTGAAATGGCAGGGGGTAATGATTCCGCTTGGTTGCAACATTCAAAGGCTTATAATCTACACATACTCGCCATTTTCCATTTTTCTTCGGGGTAATGAAAACAGGAGATACCCATTCAAACTCCTTTACTGGATATATAATACCTGCCTCGAGCAGTTTGTTGATGTCCTGCCATAGAGCTTCCTTTTGAATATCTCCCAACCTCCTGAGCTTCTGTGCTTTTGGCCTGTATCCTTCTTTAAGTAGAATCTAATGCTCCACTCCTTTAGCTCCCCTCAGATCCTTATACTCTGTTGCAAATAAGTCAGGGTAGGGTGCACATAGGTCCATATAGCCTTCCTTCTCCTGCTTTGTTAAATCTATACCTAGCATATCTTCCACCTCTTTAAACTGCAAACTACAAACAGGAACTTGCATACCTCTCCTTGTAGTGGTAGAGTCTACTGTGACTCCGAATAAATGTGTATCCAACTTACGCCCTTCATCATAAGTAGACTTCGTTTCATACTCATAACTGGTACTAAAATATCGATTATCTCCATCGGCTGATGGATGAAAACGACTTTCCTTGGTCTTTAGGTCCAACACAATCTGTCCTCCATTTTCCCGATCCGGCAAGGTAAACACCCTGGTCTCCCAATCTTGCTTGGCTCCAATTGCCAACAACCATGGCCTCCCCAGTATAATTGGATAAGCATTTTCTCCTGCTTTCAATTCCCATATTAACCTTTACCTTCACATCCTGTGCCACTCCTAAACAACGAGCTTTGGGATGATTAGCCATCCTCATTCGCACATTGGACCTGACAACCACTTTAATGCCAATATCCCTCATAGCAGATTCAGTAATAACACAGACTTGGGCACCACCATCGATGTAGGCTTGAACATGTCTCTTCTTCTCAAGCAAAACATCCACCACCAGAAGCACATTAGTCGGACTCCCCACCTTTAAGGATAGATTTTGTACCGCATGCACATCTCCTCCCACTCAAGGAAGCCTCATACTGACACTGGTTGACCACTGCCTTCTTAACTTAGGGTTTAATGTAAGCAGCTGCCCAAAAGTGATGTTAGCCTTTTGATTTTGAACATCTCTTACCAAATCATACTCCGGATTACCGCGTCCCAACTGAAAATCCTTTTGGGTAATTCTTCGTCTTTGCCTTCTTCTGCTTGGCTCTGGCTTCTCTCTACCTTCATTTACCTTTTCTTTCCCCTTCTTAGCTCTAGTTTCACGCTCCGTCTCAGTCTCTCTTTCACCTCGTGCTCTTTTGTTGGCCATAATGTCAACCTCTTGCCTGTCAACACCAATAATGTTAACCCTTGGTATTTCATCATTACCTGATGGAGCCACCTGCTTGGTTTTCAACCTCTTGCTGCCCTCTTTGGCCATTAAACTGCGCTTGACCCGTGCCTCGACCAAACAGAGGATACATGCTGCCCATTTCCCTTGGTGGGTGAGGAAAATCTTGAGCATAGTGGCCTTCCTCTCCGCAATTGTAACACCTTCCAGGCAACTGCCTAGCTCTGCCTCTTCCTGTCCTTTCTTGACCTCTATCCATAACACTTAAACGCAACTCTTGCATTTGCTCAGACAAATCTTAAACTGTACGTACCCATTGTTGAGGAACGGTTGCTACCCCTCGATTGGGCTGATTCTCCGCTTGGATTTCTTCTCTCAGACTCGAAGTTGGATTGGGAACCATCGCCTCATACCCCAATGCACCTTACTCAATATTCTTCTTTATTTTCTAGCTCTTAGACTGCACAATAGCAACAACCCCATGTAATTCTCCGGGCCCTCGAAATCCACCTTTTCATGAACTTTGGGATGCAAACAAGCCATAAACTTTTCCAATTTAAAGTACTCATCACCATTGACCAACTGCATGGCCACTGCAAAGTCCCTCCAACACTCTTCGAAGCGGGCGAGGAAGACGCTAAATTCCTCGTTCACGTCCTGATTCAAAATTTTCAATCTTGCATCCAAGTCGATAGGAGATACCTCTTTTCCAAAATCTTGTAGAAAACGGGTCCGTAACGCCGGCCACATAAGTCTTGGCTCTCCATCCAAAGCATAGAACCATGTCTTTGCTTTTTCCCGCATCAACAATGGGATCGTTTGCATTTTGCTATCTTCATTAGCCATATGCAGTGACAACATATACAACTCGAAATCAGCCATCCACTCTTCCGGATCTCCTTCTCCGGAAAAAACTCGTCCATAACTATGTTTTGCCATCTCTCCTTGATGGAAATAACTGTCTTTGATCAACACCAGCGAGTAATCAACGGCTCCTCAGTGGGGGCACCAGAAGATGGAGAGGGGGAATAGGGAACACACCCAACACACCAAATATCTGCCTCTCTATAGCCCAGGGATTCCACATCACCCCTAACCTCTCAAATAACACCTTCAAATTGGCTAATTTGCACTAACAACTCCACTTTAGCACACAAAACAACTATCCCGTACCTTGCAAAACACCTTGCAGCACAAATGCACCCAACCTAATCAACTCACCCTTTCCAACTCACAAAACACCCCGATTCTGCCCTCTTGGCAACACCATTCAAGCTGCATGCAAACCCTCTGCAAGCATTGGCCAATACACAAAGAGCGAGAGAGGAGGAGGGGAATGGGGAGAAGCAACACAAGAAATAGGGGCAAATATTTGGTATTATTGCATAGGGGAATAGTACAATCAAGTATGCAGCTTCAATGGCAAGCTTTGCACTACACAGGCTTGCAACTTTCAATTACATCCTCCGGCAAAAAAACACTCAAATTTTCACATTTACATTCTTTTATAGGGGTGTCTCTAGGAGGTCTAAAAAAGAAATAATGGGTGAGCTTTTATCTCGTGCACTTCACTTAGAGCTTCATTTAGAATTTCCTTGAATTGCTTGCACCTAGCATAGTTCATTTTTTGAAACAATTGTATGCAGCACCTCTTGACTCCTTTAGCCTCTCAATTTGGCCGCCCGACTTGCTCCTCTTGGGCCTTTGAGTTCTCTCTCTATCTCCTGCTGTCCTCTACTGGCCGGATACGCCTCGAACTGTATCTTTCTCCCTTTTTTTTCCCGTGGGACCCCTCCCTTGGTTGGCTTTGTGACTCCCTCATTCTTCTCCTATCACTGGCTGCGGGACCTCCACCTTGTTGAGGCAATATCGACATCGCTATTGGGGGGGGGGGGCACTTTTGATTTCAAAAGAGGGCCTTTATGGCCAGAGGATAAGACCCCTAAGGGCGTCTGCCACATCACTTGACTGCCATGCGGGTGCGTGTAGCCGTGCTACCTTGCCAAAACCGCCACCAGCTCCGCCCCACGCAGCGCCCAGCAGGGCTGGACCAACTCCACCATAGCGAGGGAGCTCATTCCTCGCCTCATATGCCTCAAGCGGGTGCACATGATAGGCTTTATACCACCTCATCCAGGCTCAGATCGGGGCATGTGGGCTCTTCTTATGCCACATGGCAGAACCACAAGGCCCAAGCCTCAAGGCTTTTGAAAAAAAACAAAAACCACGTTTTAAAAAAAACTTTGTTTCCTCTAACTTGCCTTGTCTGCCCAGCCTCTGATGATACATTTGCTGAGCCGTAGAACCCGACAAAAAACTCATTGAGCTGACTCCGTCTTCCCCCAACTTTTCCACACTTCACAACTCTCCTAGCCCTCGAACCGAGGCCACCATAAACCAATCAAATCATCTGCAATCAACCTCGGACAAAGGTACCCGATCTTCCGGCTTCCATATCTTTTCGCTCCGAGCTCCGTTTGACATGCAGTCACTTCTTGCTAGCTCCGTATGATGCATACCCTACTGTAAAACTTTGTCAGGGCTCAAAAGATGCTAGATGGCACATCCTCCAATGCGGCCAGGTGGGCTCAAAACCGGCCCCCAGAAAAATTCAAATGGCCATAAAATGTAAACCATAGCTCTGATCCGCAATCTGAAAAGACGGGTAGGCTCCATAAATTGAGCTCTACACACCTATACCTCGACTTCCACTTGGTCCACCTATCCCTAGCTGCCCTGTCCGGCAAGAATCTGCAAACCATTGAAACTTAAACTTTCAATAACTTGGGCTCCGTAGCTCGGTTTGATGAGCCGTCTGGACCTGCTTCTTCAGCACTTCAAGCTCTTCATTCCTGGACCCAAAAGCTGCACTTTGCATCTCTTTTCTGCTACCCAAATTAGACGCTCATGGAGCCTTCCTTGGCCTATAAGCCGCATCAGGCATACAATGCCGCTGCTACCTGTCATCCCATGATTTTCCTAGGGTAGCTGCTCCAGCCCTTTTCCATGCTTCTGCTCGCTTGCATATATCTGCCCATGCCACATTCTAGAGTCAACACACTTTGGCTGCACTAATACCTACAAATCACAAAAAATTTTGTCCATCTTTTCCCTTCGAAAAGTCTTCCAAGTTCCAGATGGTCCCCTCTTGACTTCATGTGCAAGCCTTGTGTACACAAGTGAATTAGGATTGAATTTGATAATATTTTGTTGACTCCAACTCCATAATGCATAAGATTCTCTTCCCTTTCACTATTGACTTTTACTCTTCACCTGTAGTGACCGTTAGGTAGTGACCATTGGGTATAATCGACATCCACTAAAATTTTCTTTTTCCTAGGGTTTGTTCCTACCTCTTCTTATTTTCAAGATCCAAATGTGTCAAAACCATAGCTATGTAGAAAATAAATACATAGAGATTTTTGTGATTTTCATGCATCGGGTCTTTCCTCCTCTTAGGGTCCTTGAAGCCTTGCCACCAAGTGCATACCAAGAGAGAGATGGAGAAAAATTTGAAAAGCGGCCCTCATTATCCCTTCACCTAAAGCTAAAGGCATTTACGTTTCTAGATCTGTACTTGATTCTTCTTTAGTTGAAGTGGAGGAGTCTCCCTCCTCAGGAATTTCCATCATAGGTGCTTGATCAAACCTCAAAAAGTAATGCTTTAGCCTCCATCCATTGACCCGCGTTTTGTGGAGCCTACCATCTGTATCCATCAACAAGTAGAGCTACCATTGTTGTAGCACTTTCTAATGACAAATGGCTCCTCCCCATCTGAGTGAAAACTTTTTATCCTTCCTAGTGTCAAACTTGTTATCATACCTTAGGATCAACATACCTTTATTGATACCTTTTGCCCTAAGTTCCTCGTTGAAGGCAAGTCAACGTTGCTCTACCTGTGGTGCATAATAGTTGATAGAATCTTCTCTGTCTAGTTGAAGCCTCTCTAGATCAAGAATGTGGTTATGAAGATGAGCATTAGGGCATTCCATCTGCCTATCTAGCAGTCTGAGACTAGCCAATTGTACTTCAATGGGTAAAATAGCTTCCTTGCCATACACCAAGTGATATGGTGTGAACCCAAAGGATGTGCGATAAGCCCAAAGTGCAACCCATAAGATGCTTGTCCCAATCACTTTTGTGATTTCTTACATGTTTAGTGATGATCTTGCAGATCATACTATTTACCTTTTCCACCAAACTGTTGCATTATGGATAGTAGGGAGCTGAGTGCTGTCGTGAGATACCTAGCTTCTCCATCAACTCTCCTACCATGTCTCCTTTAAAACCTGGTCCCCTGTCAAAAATTATTTCAAGAGGAGTGCTAAAATGGCAATAAATGTTTTCAAATACAAACTTAGCCACTTCCTTAGCTGTAATCCGGGTGGTAGCAACTGCTTCAGCCACATGGTCATGTATTCCACACGCATGATAATATACAATTTACCTGATTGGCTTCTTGGCAACGGCCCAATGGAATCAATTCCCCATTTCTCAAATGGTCCGTAAGAGATTATAGGAGTCTATGGATCATATGTAAGCCTCCTATCCCTAGCCTTCTGACACTCTTTGCATGTTTTGCACCTGTGATGCACATCTCTCTTTAAACTAGGCCACACAAACCCGGCTTGTAGAACCTTCCTACTGGTGACTTCAAGTGCAAAACTCCCTCCACAAACACCATCATGGAAACTTGAAATGATTTTGATGATTTCTCTAGAAAGAGGTACATGCCTAAGAATTTGATCTTCACCCTTGCAGTAGAGATCATAATTGATAAGGTGGTATTTTGTTGCCTTGCGCACAAGCCACTACTTTTGGCCCTTGGTAAGATCTTTAGGACACTCTCTTGTGTCCAAGAAACTCATGATGTCAGGCATAGAATCACTACCTTGGAAGAGAGGTAAATTCAACTTGATAGCACTCCCACCACTAGAACATATTGTAGCTTCTCTCTAGCCAGAGCATCTGCTTCTTGATTTTCTGCTCGAGGGACATGATGTAATTATACAGCTTGAAACTTCCCTAAAAGTTTCCTAATTTGGTAAAAATGGCCCAACAAGCTATGAGTTTTACAAGCCCAAGTTCCTTGTATTTGTTTTATTAAAAGCATGGCATCACCAAATACATTTAACCATTGAATACCTTGTGTCACACACCACTCTAACCCAAGAGTTAAGGCTGCATATTCTGCCTCATTGTTGGAGTGGGAATCCAAGAGATGCCCAATGGAGAATATCTTTTCCCTTTTTTCGTTGAAGATGACAATGCCCACTGCAGCTTTGTCCACTGTCCTCTTATAGGCTCCATCAAAGAAAAGAGAGAGAGCCCTCTCTATCTTAGGGACTTCCAACATAGGTGTCACTTCTTTATCACTTGTCTTGATCTTCAGCTTCTTTTCATATGGTGATGAGTGAGAATGCCTCCTAGAATAGCTCTTGTGGAGCACTCTACTTGCATTGTGTAGTCAAACTCTTGCAACCTTGTGAGCCATTTGGAAATCCTAGAAGAAACATCCATGTGCTGTATTACATAAGGAAATAATTTTTCTATTGTTAAGATTATGAATGGTCTAGACAAATGATAATCTGCATATCTTTCTAAGAATTACAGATGTCATGTCAGGAGAGCCAGTGAAAAGCTTAATGGCTCCCGTGAGGGTTTTCACCATATAGGTTGCACTTATTCTCTCTCCTTCTAGGTAGTGGAAGCTTAGGATAGTTAAACCAATTGGAATGTTTCTGAAGTAACCTTGAGTGATCCTTCCAGGTTATCGCTCTTGGCACAAGGCAAAAGGAAACATCATCTTGTACTGACTTTGGCGCATCAACTAGACATTCAAGGTATGCTAGGCACTTGCAGAGCCAACCTTTTCTCCATTTAGGCTATGAATCCATGATTCTTTTGGAGACTTCTTGATTTTTGATATACCATCAAAGAGAGGTTCTATCTCCTCTGCTTGGATGCACTCCTTCATTTTTATCACTTCATATTTAAGTAAAGGGTAGGGAAGGGATGAGCTATATCCATTCCTCACTGATTACATTTATATCAAGCTTTAGGACACCTACATAGTGTAGCATCCCGTGCTCCCATTCTATTATGGATTTAGCATTGTCTTCAATGACTTTCTCTATTAAAATGTGGAGGGGGGCCTCTTCTTCCACGGTTAGCACCTGTCCATCGTCTTGGATTTGTGGAGGTATCTCCACCAATACGAGTTCTTCTAAATTTTTTGGGAGCTCCATAGGCTCTTGCTAGGCATTGACTCCAGAGTTGCTGGGATCTGGGTTTGTAGGTTGGCCCTGTGTTCGCTCTACCTATTGTCTTAGGTCTACTGGTTGCTACTACACCTCCTCATATCTTCTTGTTTCCTCTTCTGCATTGTTGAATAATAGCTCCTTAGCTCAATGTTCTCTTTCTGTAGCTCTTCCTGCTGTGCTTTTGATCTATCTTGAGCTGCCAAAGATCCTTTTGCAATATGGATTCTCTACCTTTGTTCTAGCTTTAGTTCCCTTTGCAGAGCTGTGCCCTGAGCTTGTAAGACTTGTATAGCCTGGTTGTCATTTGCCACACTTACTCTAGCATCCCTCAAGGTTACTCTCAATATTTGTATTGTTAGCTCTTAGAGCTCTAATTTGTCCTTCAGCTCCATGACCTTATCTCTAGCTGATTTCATCTCATCCTTAGTCTTGTATTTTTCCTCCTGTAGCTTTGCAATTTCCTTTGACACTTTAGCTATTTGTGGTGTGAGGGTGTCTCTTTCATCTTTTCTTTGTTCATCTTGTTCTCTTGCATCACTTTCTGCTCTCTTAAAGGTTGTCATTCTCTTTCATCATGTTCTCAACTCTTGTTTTGAGCATACTGTTATTTTCAACCACAAAGATGGATCTTGTTCTGATTTGGTCTAAAATTTGGTGGGCAGCTCTAACATCTTCTTCATTAGCTGCCACCACACTCCTTGCTGTAGCCTCTAGCAATTGTCTAGCTAAGGGGACTTGGTGGCCCATACTTCATAGTACTCCCACTGGAGGGGGATGCCATGGAATCTCCAAAGACCTCCATCTTGGCACTGCTGGGATTGGTACCAACCCTGGTACTCCCTATGGTGACATATGCACTTCAGGTGCTATGGCTTCTTCTCAGCTTCCTTTCATACCTTGGTGCTATGGCTTCTTCTCAACTTTTGAAATTATAAGCATTCTAAATGTGCCCCTATTTCTTTAATTGATAGTGGATGCTCTTGACTTCCTTGTTCGTATTGTGTCGTTTGTTGTTTGGTTTATACATTAAAACAACATGCTTATCAAAAAACTATTTTTCCTTCTTTTTTCATAACTTGAAGAGCACAACTCTAATTGGGGTACTTTAAAGCTTGGAAGAAAGTTTGAAAAATAACTGGCAACAAAGCTAAAGATAAACAAAATTGAATCTACATGCCACTACATGCAAGTTTGATGTGAATAGAGAGCTATCTTGTCATGAATACATGTAGAGAAGGCCAGGAGAGGAAAAAAACTGCATCAAAAACCATTGAGGCACAACGAGCTAAAACCTGTAGAGTTTTTTACTTTGGTTGAATTTATTTTACCCTAGCAACTTGCCCTGCATATAAATGTGCTTTGCTAAAGGAAGCTAAAAACCCAAAAGAAAATGTCCAAACACTCTAATTAATGTCTATTGCAAGCCCATATGCACAACATTTACAAAACTGTGGCTCTCAAAAAGAAGGATGCTCAACGAATGTCCAAAGATGATAAGAGACGACATGCAAATAAAGAAAAAAAGAAACGTTGTTAGCATGCAAACAACAAGGAGAACGAGTGCCTCTATAGCCTTGCACAAGCTACACCATCGCAAGGAAGAACTATTGTCCCGCCAAAACCACATGTGATAAGCATTGTGGTCAAACCCGTCTCCATCACTCCATACATGCTGAGGAATGAAGGGAAGGTGGAGCTTATGAAGGGCGATGACCTCCTGTGGATGTGTTGACTTGTCAACACCAGCATGGTAAGGGTATAAGTGAGTACTCTACACTCTGTGCATCATGGATAACGGACCAATCACTTTTCCATTTAGGTTTTTGCAACACATCCATGTACATATATATGTAGATAGGAAGATCTTCTATCAACAAAAGATTGTGTTCTTGTTTGGTGCTGCAGTGCTAGGAGAGATCCTTACCTCCCCAAATCCCATTATCCTCCCCGTGTTGGATTACCATCACTCCTTTAACATTTCAATTTTCATCTTGTTTTGATATATCCACCCAACCTTGTAAGAAGCCATTACAAGCCACTAAGCTACTTGTTTTTAAGATTCTTTTTTTGAAAAAAATCTTGTTTTGCAATGGCAAACGTTTCCTTCCCAACCTTCACGGGTAAGGTGGAGGAAGATGCTTCGGATTTCCTAGATAATCTTGAAATAGCATGTGTCGTCTCTAGAAGGGATGACGATGCTTCGCGTCTACATATTTTTTCATTGTTAATGAAAGTGGAAGCAAGATCATGGTACAACACCCTAGTGCAAGCCACTAAGGATAGGTGGGACCTGCTAAGAACACCATTTCTAAGGTGATTTGGAGAAGGCACCACATCAGAAAAATTGTGCCAATTGCTAATGGAGTTGAAGCAAGGAGGTATGGCTGAATATGTAGCATACGAATTGAAGTTTGTGGACCTATGGGGACGATGGGTTCACTGAGGGGGGAAAAAGGGGCACCCGATTTCCTAAAGAAAGACGGGTTTGTGTCTGGTTTATCCCCAATTCCTAAAGAGAAGGTGAAGAGAGGTTTCCTGCTATGTATGTGGTAGCAGTTGAAGTAGACCGCCTTAAAGATAAGAAATTGTGTCTACAAGCCAGGACTATCAAGGAAAATGAATCGGGTAGGGCCCGTATTTGCAGGTTCAGACTTCTTTACCTACAGGTAGGTTTCATTCACCCCATCAAAGACTCAAAGTGGGTCTCTCTAGTGGTGGTCACGCTAAAGAACAACGATAAGTGGAGAGTTTGTGTAGACTACAAACCTCTCAATGAGCAATAAAGAGGGATCATTTTCCCCTCCCATTCCAAGACGAGATTCTCAACAAGGTAGCAAGTCATGAGAGCTTCACAGTATGTGATGGTTACTCAGTCTACATCTAGATTAGCATTGTAGAAGAAGACAAAAAAAAGACAACCTTCATAACACCATGGGGATGTTTTGCTTAGAGAGTGATGCCTTTTGTCCTCACAAACGCTCTAGCCGCATTCCAACTCTATGTAACTTCTGTCTTCCAGCCATACTTTGGTAAGTCAATACGGGTTTTCATAGATGATTTTTGTATCTACAACTCTTGCTCCCTCCATTTGAGCAAGGTCTATGGTGGCCTAGCTAGGCTGCAAACCTTGGTTGGCTAGCTTAATAGAGATAAGTGTCACATTGGTGAAAGCAAGGTCACTCTTCTCGGCTATGTAATTTCAGCCAAAGGAATTGAGGCTGACCCAAGCAAGGTTCAAGCTTTAATATATTTTTCATCACCCACAACCGCTAAGCAATTGGTCACTTTCTTTTAGAAGGTAAGGTATTTGAGCAGGTTCATTCACTTGCTCTATCAAGTGTTATTAGATTCACAACAAGTCCCCCATGGAGATATCTTTGAAACTAGTGTGGGAAGATTTCAGACAGCAAACTGAACAGGAATCAGAGACTAGACTAGAATGTGGATACTGAAATAAGCATCAGAATTATGTGCTGGAAATAAGGTTCAGATTCAGATTCAGATTTAGAAGACTGTACGAGAAGTAAGTATAATTGAAATATATGCCATGATTGGGATTACAGATCAAGATTACAGCGAATATGATTTACAGAGAGAAAGTACAGCCGCCAATACGGCCAATGATTCTCAAGTACAAGTGTAGCCAAGGCACTAACCCAAATGATAATAACTGCCAACCCGATTACAATGTAATGGACCCTATTTATACACTTCGGGTTTACTGTACATAGTAATTACCATAGTAATTACTAAGTAATTTTCTGCCTATATTCTAAGAAGACATTCCCACATAGTGAACTATCCAGCCGTCTACATCCTTCCCTTCTTTCTTGAATTTTGGCAAAAGTCCAAATTTTCTGAAAAATTCCCATATCTGATTCTGATGTGAGACTGAAAAATCCATCATCTGGTTCTGATGTTGGGATTCCGGCTTGACCACTGATAGAATGGCCATACAAAGATATCGAGTAGGTAGCTAAAAAGGCCAAGGATTGCGAGATGTAGCTGAAAAGGCCAAGGTGGAGCTCTCACCAGGCCAAGGTAGAGCTGTCATCTCCACCGGCCTACTGATGAGGACAAACGCCGCCACTGAATTTTGAGATGCCCAGTATCCTTCCATTGGACCGTCTTTCATTTGCCCTTTGACCTAGATGGTGTCTGAGAAGTCCCAGTCCTAGCATTCTCCTTCCGAATCAGTCGGTAAATGGCCTCCTGATCAAGCTGATCCCGCTGGTCGGTGGTCATCTCTACCTCATAAGGCATGAGAGAATGATAGGTTTTGGTGTTGAGGCGGTCCGGGGCGGGCAACAAGAAGAGTGGCCTCTAAACACCCTTCGAGGCTCACGTGCTGCTCAATTGGGGCTGGGGCAAGCACAATCAGAGACAACAACAACCCACAGCCCGAAACCAAACAAGAAAAGGGGCACCACCTAGTTGTAGATGCGAACTAGGACGCACATGATATCTGCTTGTACTCAAACGCACAAAGAGAGGGGAATGCAAGATAGCCACACACACCAAACAAAAACATTCACCACGCCATAGAGAGGTAAAGCACACAAATCAACTTGAGAAACTCAGTCTTAGCCTTAAAGACTAGATGCACACAAAGCTTGATGAGAAATAGAGAGACAACACAAAACTTGACCTTGTTGCCAATACACAAATTGTCTTAGGGTCACGAGAGCCCTCTCACCGAGCACCCTCTTAAAATTGACCTTTTAGGCAAACAATTCAACAAGCCCTCAAACCACCAAGCATGAAATGGCACAACAAACTTCAAGGACAATATACCTTCAACCACCTGATTAGCCAACTTATCAAGTCAATTTGGAGAGAAGAGTCGTAGTTGCAACATACAATTGCACCCAAAACTATAAATCTTATTTATGCACAAGAGTAGGCTACAAGTGTGGTGAAGAGTATGGCATACATTCCACTCCTCTAGATGGCATAACTAACTTCGAGATTCTCCATGCACCTATGTGTAATGATGGAATAGAGCACTCACGATGCACACACTCTACACAACTAGGCTTGAAGAGTGGTGTGTTATGTGTTGAGAATGGTGTGGTGTAGTGTGATCATGTGATGATTTACAAGGGAGAGAAGGGCTCTATTTATAGGTTTTAGAAGCCCCGATTTGGATTACGCCTAATCAAGTTTATTTGAAGGAATAAAAGATTATGTATATATATATATATATATATATATATATATATATATATATATATATTAATGACGGTGGGTCTCTCTTGTCCTTTGAGTCACATGGATGTGGGCTCAAGGGAAGAGAATTATTGAGGATGAAAGGAGAGAGGATTGAGTGAATAATTTGGGAGTGTCTACTCTAGTAGAGGGTGCATTTTACAATAAGGTTAGTGGTTAGTAGTTAGTAATTATCACTAAAAAATATTTACAAAATCATTCACCAAATGGTGAGATATATGATGAGAAAAGTTGGAGAAGGGATGAGCTTGTAAAGAGAGGTTGAAGCTTTGGACAAGTTGACATTCACCTCTTTACAACATCGATAGAAGAAGCGGCCAGCATGGCGAAGTAGCGCGTGTCGATGAAGCTATGTTATCTTCAAACCTTGAAAAATTCATGATAAAAGCCTTAATTTTCAGAGGTTATCCTTAGATTTTTGCTGATTTTTTGAAGTTCTTTACAAAGCTGAAGAGAGTATGGTAATATGGACATATATGTAGAGAGAAAGGGGGACACATAGGGTGTAGAAATGGAGGATGAAGGCTATGGAGGTGTGAGAGATGTGGCAATGGTGAAGAGGGTGAATTACTACATGGGAGTTGTAGGTTTGGGAGTGGGAAGGAGAGGGAGGAGTGTGTGTGAAAGAGGAAAATGATAAAGTGGAAGAGGGAGTGTGGCTGCATAGCATGGGCAAACTGGGGTTCACCAATAAAATCATAGCTCACAGCTCATAGCTCAAAAAAATATATAAAATTTTAGGTGAAAGTTTAGCTCATGAGCTACAACTTTTGTTTGTGTCACCTTTTCAAGTTCGGGGAGCATGTGATCTTTAAAAATTCAGCAAAATCGACTTTTTTTTCCACTGTGCAAGGTCCCTGTGAGGTCCTTCTTTGGATGATTCTTTTGAATACCTCCAAGAGTGAGCTCCCCATGGTACATGTATGCATGCCACATACCCTTGACCTTATTTGGTAGGTCTATAATTGAAGATATTGTTGAGATCATGATATAAGTGAATAGTATAACTAAGAAAATCAAATATTGAGGGGTCTAAAAAAATATGTACATGTCAAATATAAATAATATAGGTGGAAAAAATATAAAGGGGTCAAAATAAATATCTCTCATTATAAGTCTACCATAAAAAGATGAATATTTCTTGTGGTCTAATTTATGAGAGTAATAGAGAATAGATGTAGGAAGGAAAAAATCACAATAGTGAAAAAATATACCCATAAATAGAACTAGTTTTTTTGGATTTTTGTTGGGATGGAGTTACACCAAAAATAAGAGAAGCTTGCATGAAATTATTTTTATATTTAATAAAGAGTATGCAAAATGGTAAGGAAAAATACGGTAATGGTGAGTCAATGTACATAGCATAAATAACACATGCCTAAGTATAAATATTTAAATAAATACCAAAATAATTATGAAATATTCCTATATTTAGGCCCTATATACAATGAAATATTTACACACAAATGGGCCATAATATATATATATATATATATATATATATATATATATATATATATATATATATATATTGGATCAACTAGCCCAATGACTAGCTAATTAAGGGTTTTTAAGAAAATATAGGGAAAGTCCCCTAACTCACACACGCCTATGTACAGTGAAATGGTAGGGATAACCAAAATGTTTGAGTGATTTGATAGGGTGAGGTAGCTTACTATGGCAATTATGGAAAGCCAAAAAACGACTATCAGTGTCAGGATCATAGAGTGTACGCCTGCCTTTGCTAAGTCTGGTTCTGGCCAGCTTATGACAATGGGAAGCAGTATGGATCCATCGCTCTGGAAGAGGCTGATTAGTTTTCACTCAAGCTTTGAAAAGAATCTCAACCATCTCCCTATACTGTGGTGCCAGACCCGGCTTTGCTACAATGTATTTTTCAGGCAATTTGGAAGATTCGACCGTGAGTTGCAACTGATTAGTAATCCTGGTCAGTCCTATGACTTGAATCTTCCACTAGCCCATACACGGCTGGATCCTTTGCATCTCCTCTTTCAGTGCCTGAATGTTATTGATTTGGAGAGCATCATTGAACAACGTCTGCCAAGTCTTCCATTCCACAGTTGATCTCTCATACCAATCCTTAAGCTCATCAGTGATTTTGAAATATGTGAGATGATCATTTGGTTCAGGATGCTGAGGATACAGGGCTGGAAAGAATCTTGGTAGATTTGTTTCTCTTGTTGGAACAACATACAAGAGAACTGGAGAATCATGCACAAATTCTAAGAAATTGAGAACAGACTGGTTCTCTTGCTGCATCATCTTTCTTGTGATTCTCACTAGCTGGAACAATGTTCGAAGAGCAGTTTCTTGTGCTCCGACGGACATTCGCGTATGAGGTCCTCTGGTAGTGGCTGTCAGGTCCTCAAGAATGGCTTTGAATCTCTGATCCAAAATACCTCTGGCACTTTGCATTTGCACCAAAACTTCCTTGAGTTGTACCCTAACATCCTTCATACAGCGATAAGTTGGTTTGTTACCCAACAGAAGTTCCAGTTCCAGAGCTAGGGAGCGACAATCTGCAGTAGAATCCCTTTGCCAGTGCGGGCTTTCCACTCTCTCATCAACATTGAGTATCCATTCAGGAACTTGTTCAAATAGCTCGAATGTACTGGGATGTGCAGGTAGTCGGCAAGCTTCTCTATCATGGAAAGCTGTTGATTTCCAATGTTCTACCATTTCCCTGGCTCCCACATATAGCTTTTGAAATCTTTCCAAGTCAGACAAGAGATCATCATCCTCCAGATAGTGTCTAGTTATGGAGGCCTGCTGATGTCTTAATTGCCTATTCAGGGTAATGAGCTGTAGTGAATGCTAATGATCAACAACTAGTCCCTCATCCTGCACTTTCATTTTTCCTTTAGCATCTCTGCTGATATGGGACTGATCAGTTGGATGATTCCCAGTGTGACTGGGTTGCTGCTCTTCAGTCTGCTGGTTACCCGAATTGTGCTCTTTGTCCTGTCCTTCCTGTTGGCCCTCATTTTGGCCTGGTTGGTCTAGCTGTGTGACTGGCCTCCTTCATTTGGCCCTGTCCCACCAGTACCAGGTCCTGGAGGTGGAGATGGTGGTGGGGCATCATCATCATCCTTTGTATGCCCAACTTCTTGATCATCCTCCTCCTGATCAGCTTCATCTTCCTCGTCTTCTTCTTCATCCGGAGAAGTCTGCTGCTCAATATAATCTAATATATTTTGATTCATCAGAGCATTATTATACTCAGCCACCTTGTCCTGCAAATCACTGCATACTTTCCATCAAGGTCTTTAAATTCTCTAAATTGAAAACAGCATTGCCTGATGGATTTAAAATTTCAGACAAACTGTTATAAATATATCTTTCAGTCAGAGAAGCCTTCAGAGCTGTATGGTGTAATAGCAGTTTTTTGAATTCCGCCGGCTTCATCCTGAGCATTGTTTTAGCCCGCTCGGCAGCTTTGAGTGCTTCATTTCGTTGATTTTTGATGATCATTATTTCAGATTAAGCCTTAGCTAACTTTTTGTTTAACAACTCATTAGTCCTTTCTAAATGAGCTTCCAGTACCCTGTGTTGTATGTTTTGCTCTTCCTGGGCTTTTTGGAGCTTTTCAATCTGATCTTGTGCTTCTGTCAAGTCAGCTTTGAGATTTTTGACTTCTTCTTCTGATCCAACAGCCTCCATCAGTTGTCCCATACAACTGACAATGGTATTCCAAGAAGACTGTATAAGGACCGAACATCTGTCTTTGACTGTGGTTGGATCAGAATCAGTAGGTCATATATTGCCACTGGAGATCTGTAGGGTAAAGTTGCATAATCATCTTTGGTTAGCATAAGATTCCCTTTCAATTGCTTAGTCTGCATTTGCTGCAACTTATCCTATTTTACCAGTTGTTTGCAGAAGGTTTCCAGTATTTGTAGGAACTCCACCAGGCAAAGTTGAGAACGCTGGACCTTTCCCGTTGTCCAGTTGACTCTTACCTTTGTCCCCTGACTGGTCTGCGATCTTCTCTGTAGTGGCTGGCTTGGCCTGATCTTTTCCAGAACTAGTAGCAACTGCACTTTTTGCTACTGACTGGTTAGCCACAATCTTCTGAGTAGATTGCTGCTCTGTCTGGCTCACTACAGCTTTCTCAGTGTTTACTGTCTTGACCTAGATATCTATCTGCTTCAAAAACTCATTGCTTTTTGTCAGTGTAATCTTTGGCTTCTTTGAACTGCCAGCCTGTTCTGTAGTTGCTTTTCTTTTCAGGTCTGTTGATATAGTTTGAATTTCTGTTTCTTCATCGTCTGAGGACAGCTCAATGTTCTTTGGCTCAAAATTTGTCTTCTCACTCCAAGCCTTCTTTACCTGCTCATTAACATCTGCAGCAGTAGCCCAATACAAGAATTGCCAAACATACCAGGCCTTGAAAACATTTTGAGATTTCAGCTTGGCAGTTTGCTGGAGTACATTGTGCGAGAGAATTTGACAAAGATTAATAGGAACTTGTGGATCCAAAATCTTGGCCAACACCATAGCAAACAATTTTTCGGATACATACGTTGGGTTGTTCTTAAGGCTTATTGCTTTGGCTACAAACCTGTAAGTAGTGGAGGCTTCCAGTCCTGCTACTGGAACTCCTTGAGCACTTGCCTTGAGCTTTTGTCTAGCCTTTTCATCCTCCTTCAGAGCTATACTTATCTACTGCGCAGTTGCCACTGAAGGTTTGGGCTCATTGGGCATTTGGAATGCAAAAGCTATGGCTTCTGGTGTCACTGACACCTTCCTACTATTTACCACGGCACTGCCATTTTCAGCGTCGAAGGAATCAAGAACTTGCTTTATGATATCTGCATCAAAAGCAATTCTTGTAGCTTGCAACACAACTCGAAGATCCCAGAGTTGTAGCAGAGTCATCGCTTGATCAGTGAATACATAACGCTGGATTTTACTATATGAGATGATAGGAAGGCTTGCCTTTGCCTCAACAACTATGGCCTGGGTTTCCTCAAGAGACTCCTGCATCTTCTCTGAGCGTTTCCTTCTACCCATACATTGTGAGGTTGATGACAATGAAACAGGCGAAGGAGAAGATGACTTACTTGTCGTGTCGAAGCCGTTTCCTGGTGTCGCTGACAAGAGTAGTTCACAGTTAACTATCTCGTCAGAGGTCGAAGTTTGCGGCTGCAGCGAAGAAACCTCGAAGCTTGGCAATGGCGAATGGTTAACATGAGAAAAGAGTCCCGTAGGGGATTTATGAGGAAAAATGCTAACTCTCCTGATTGTTATACGTGTTCGTGCCATAAAAGATCCACCACTCGCTGCTCCTGGACTTTTGTGCATCGTTGCTGTCGTGGCAGACATGCATTGGACAAGACTGCGACCCATCCTTGAACTAATTACCACTGGCGTGCCATTTGACAGTTGGGCGCTTAAAAATTGGAAAGTGTGTCCACACTGGTACTGGGATGATTTCCAGTCTGTTGACCATACGGTACTGATTCTAAGGTCAGCCTGATCTGGTCCTTCTAGTACTGGTTCTGAAGAAGGAACTGGTTGCACATGAAAAAGTCCAAAAATGTCTGATTCCGGTATCTCTTGATCAGCAACCTCCAGTTCCTTAGTACCTTGTTCTGGCTTAGTTTCTCTGGTCTCTGAATAATAAATCTTGATCTTTGCTCCATTATATACTCCTAGCAACATCAGTCCAGATAAATCTTTCAGTCTGACTTATATGCCATTGGAGAAGACCCAATCTACTGAGGCGGTCTAGGGCGGGCAACAAGAAGAGCGGCCTCTAAACACCCTTCGAGGATCCCGTGCTACTCAATTGGCACTGGGGCAAGCACAATCAGAGACACAACAGCCCACAACTGGAAACCAAATAAGAAAAGGGGCACCACCTAGTTGTAGATGCGAACTAGGGCACACATGATATCTCCTTGATGCACAACGAGAGGGGAATGCAAGATAGCCACACACACCAAACACAAACATTCACCACGCCAGAGAGAGGTAAAGCGCACAAATCAACTTGAGCAACTCAGTCTTAGCCCTAAAGACTAGATGCACACAAAGCTTGATGAGAAATAGAGAGACAACACAAAACTTGACCTTGTTGCCAATACACAAATTGTCTTAGGGTCACGGGAGCCCTCTCACCGAGCACCCTCTTACAATTGACCTTTTAGGCAAACAATTCAACAAGCCCTCAAACCACCAAGCATGAAATGGCACAACAAACTTCAAGGACAATATACCTTCAACCACCTGATTAGCCAACTTATCAAGTCAATTTGGAGAGAAGAGTCGTAGTTGCAGCATACAATTGCACCCAAAACTATAAATCTTATTTATGCACAAGAGTAGGCTACAAGTGTGGTGAAGAGTATGGCATACATTCCACTCCTCTAGATGGCATAACTAACTTCAAGATTCTCCATGCACCTATGTGTAATGATGGAATAGAGCACTCACGATGCACACACTCTACACAACTAGGCTTGAAGAGTGGTGTGTTATGTGTTGAGAATGGTGTGGTGTAGTGTGATCATGTGATTTACAAGGGAGAGAAGGGCTCTATTTATAGGTTTTAGAAGCCTTGATTAGGATTAGCCCTAATCAAGTTTATTTGAAGGAATAAAAGATTATGCATATTTTTTTATTTTTTTTAATGAGGGTGGGTCCCTCTTGTCCTTTGAGTCACATGGATGTGGGCTCAAGGGAAGAGAATTATTGAGGATGATAGGAGAGAGGATTGAGTGAATAATTTGGGAGTGCCTACTCTAGTAGAGGGTGCATTTTACAATAAGGTTAGTGATTAGTAGTTAGTAATTATCACTTAAAAATATTTACAAAATCATTCACCAAATGGTGAGATATATGATGAGAAAAGTTAGAGAAGGGATGAGCTTGTAAAGAGAGGTTGAAGCTTTGGAGAAGTTGACATTCACCTCTTTACAGCACCGGAAGAAGAAGCAGTCAGCATGGCAAAGAAGTGCGTGTCGATGAAGCTATGTTATTTCAAGCCTTGGAAAATTCATGATAAAAGCCTTTCATTTGCAGAGGTTATCCTTGGATTTTTGCTGATTTTTTGAAGTTCTTTACAAAGCTGAAGAGAGTATGGTAATATGGACATATATGTAAATAGAAAGGGGGACACATAGGGTGTAGAAATGGAGGATGAAGGCTATGGAGGTGTGAGAGATGTGGAAATGGTGAAGAGGGTGAATTAGGACATGGGAGTTGCAGGTTTGGGAGTGGGAAGGAGAGAGAGGAGTGTGTGTGAAAGAGGAAAATGATAAAGTGGAAGAGGGAGTGTGGGTGCAAAGCATGGGCAAACTGGGGTCCACCAATAAAATCATAGCTCACAGCTCGTAGCTCAAAAAAATATGAAAGAATTTGAGGTGAAATTTCAGCTCACGAGCTACAACTTTTGTTTGTATCACCTTTTCAAATTTGGGGATCATGTGATCTTTAAAAATTCAGCAAAACCGATTGTTTTTTCCACTGCACAAGGTTCTGGTGAGGTCCTTCTTTGGATGATTCTTTTGAATACCTCCAAGAGTGAGCTCCCCATGGTGCATGCATGCATTCCACATACCCTTGACCTGATTTGGTAGGCCTATAATTGAAGATATTGTTGAGATCATGATATAAATGAATAGTACAACTAAAAAAATCAAATATTGAGGGGTCTAAAAAATATGTACATGTCAAATATAAATAATATAGGTGGAAAAAAGATAAAGGGGATAAAATAAATCTCTCTCATTATAAGTCTACCATAAAAAGATGAATATTTTTTGTGGTCTAATTTATGAGAGTAATAAAGAATAGATGTAGGAAGGAAAAAATCACAATAGTGAAAAAATATACACATAAATAAAACTAGTTTTTTTGGGATTTTTGTTGGGATGGAGTTACACCAAAAATAAGAGAAGCTTGCATGAAATTATTTTTATATGGAATAAATAGGATGCAAAATGGTAAGAAAAAATATGGTAATGGTGAGTCAATGTACTTAGCATAAATAACACACCATAGGTAGAAATATTTAAATAAATACCAAAATAATTATGAAAAATCCTTTTATTTAGGCCCTATATACAATGAAATATTTACACACAAATGGGTCATAATATACTTATAATTTTTATTTTATTTTTTTATTTTTCATTTTTCTTTGGCTCAACTAGCCCAGTGACTAGCTAATTGAGGGTTTTTAAGAAAATATGGGGGAAGTCCCCTAACTCACACACACCTATGTACAAGAAATGGTAGGGATAGCCATAGTGTTTATGTGATTTGATAGGGTGGGTTAACTTACTATGGCAATTACGGAGAGCCAAAAAATGGCTATCATTAGCCCTCCCCTAGGATGATGGTATATTCATGTGCCATCATATAGCATCTTTTCCAAAGAGAGTGCTTCAGAGTCCTTGACGAGATCTTCATTGTTTGGCCCCTCAGAATTTTGGTTTGAGTTACACTCATGCTTCACGGAAAAATACCTACATGAGATAGCTGCCTTTTGACAGATCTTTGGTAGATCCTTTGGTAGAAGGCGACTCAAATAAGGCTTCAAGCGATACCCGTTTACCTTCCTGGAGTGCTCTTTCCCATTCAAGTCCATAAGTTGATAGTAACTTGAATTGAAAGCCTTCTTAACTATGTATGGCCCTTGCCATCTAGTTTCAAATTTGGCATCAAAACGATTGTCGATTCGATTGTCATACCTTAGCACAAGATCTCCTTCATTGATATCTTTGTCCTTTAGTTTCTTGTCAAGCTTCTCCTTCGCCTGCGTGGCTTTCCTCTTGTAGCACTCGTATGCTGCTTCTCTTTTCCACTCAAGCTCAGCTAAGGTAAGAAGTCAATCCATCCATGCTTCTTGATCATCTTGTGCTGCTTTGCCATGAAGTCGCATTGTTGGAATGTTGAGCTCAATTGATTGTAAAGCCTCTTGACCATAGACCAAGTGAAATGGTGTGAACTCCGTGGCTTCCCTATATGTGGTTCGATACGCCCACAAGGCACCATCCAAGAAGTCATCCCACAACTTTGTCTTGTTTTTCACCATCTTTCTAATGATGCCTGCAATGACACCATTAGCTTTTTCTACCAAACCATTTGATTGGGGATAGTAGGGTGTGCTATGACTATGTAGAATGTGAAGTTCTTCACATACTTCTGTGAGAAAGCCCTTTCTAAACCCTGGACCATTATCAGAAATAATCTCCAAAGGTGTGCCAAATCTACAACAAATGTGAGTGTAGACAAATTTTCTCACTGTCCTCTCATTTACCTTTGCCACACTTTGTGCTTCCACCCACCTAGTCATATAGTCTACCGCCACTAGAATGTAAAGTTTACCATTTTTTGTCCTAGGGAGAGGACTCATAGCATCAATGCCCCACTTTTCAAAGGGTCCATTTGCAAGCACGATTTGCCTTGGACCATAAACTAATCTTCTATTCCCATTTACCTGACAATTGTGACAACTTTTACACCAATGTTGGACATCCACATGCAGACTTGGCCAAACATACCCCGCAAGCAAAATCTTCTTCATAGATAACTCTTGGGAAAAATGACCACCACATGCCTCTTCATGAAAACCTTTTAGAATGGCTGGAATCTCCTTGATAGTTGGTACTCTTCTACACACTTGATCCTTCCCTCTTTGGTAGAGGGATCCTTCTAGGAAGAGATACACGCTTGCCTTTTTCATGAGTCTCCTCTTCTGAGCCTTCGTGAAGTCTTATGGAAACTCACCCTCCAAAATGTAGTTAATAATGGGAGTCAATGACTCCAATCCCTGGTATCTCGGTTGCTTGATAGTTTCTGCCATGATGATGATGTGCACTTCTTTCTCAACACATGCAACTGCTTTTTGTGCAAGTAAATCTGCATCTTCATTTTGTTTCCTAGGGATATGATATAGTTGCACTTCTTCAAATTGGTTAAACAACCTACGAATGGCATGAACTTTTGTCCTTAGGTTTTCATTCTTGCATGCCCAAATGCCTAAAATCTGCTTCACAATGAGAAGTCCACCTCCCTTTACCATGAGACGTTGTATACCTTGGCCAATGCATAACTTTAAACCATGAAGTAGTGTGTCGTATTCTGCTTCATTGTTGCTAGTTGAACCTGGTAGATTGAACTTCTCTTTCATGACCACCTCTCCACTTGGGTTGAGAAATACTAGCCCTCCCCTTGCTTTTCATGTGACTCGTCGAAAAGCTCCATCAAAGAACAAGGTAAAAGCATTAGGAATACTTTTAGGTGGTGGCAATGGTAGGGTCTTTACTTCAGGTGCCTTAATCTCATTCTCATGTACCCTATAAGTAAGGATCCCTGCCAATTGTGCATGCACACTATCTTCTACCTTGAAAGAGTATTGGAACTCTTGCAATTCCATAATCCACTTTGAGATCCTAGTGCTAATATTCATTTGAGATGACACCCAAGGAAACAAATTTTTTGCAGTGAAAATTACAAAAGGTTTTGGTAGCAAGTAGGATCTAAACTTTCTCACCGCAAACATGAGAGAAAGCATCATGAGTTCTACCTCCGTGTAGCCTCTCTCCAAAGCATTCATGACCCTACTAGCAAAATAGATGGGTCACATCCTGGTACTGTGGGGATCTTGTTGTAATAAAACCGCTCCAATTGTTTCTTTCCCAACACTAGAGCTAACAAAGAATCTGTACTCCCAACAAGGAGGCATGAGTGTTGGTAGCTCTGACAGGATGACTTTAATGTTACAAAAGTACTCTTCAAGCTCATAAGACCATGAAAATTCTACTTGTTGTGTCAACTTTTGCAAAGGATGAAGC
Organism: Adiantum capillus-veneris; assembly: GCF_014529385.1. Taxonomy (NCBI): domain Eukaryota; kingdom Viridiplantae; phylum Streptophyta; class Polypodiopsida; order Polypodiales; family Pteridaceae; genus Adiantum; species Adiantum capillus-veneris. The sequence goes on from NC_140957.1 coordinate 98,690,968, forward strand.
AAAGCTGAAGCTAAGTGAATAAAGCGCGACATATACTTCACCTTTTGAATGAATGAGATGGCCTCTTTGAGATTCTTAGGTGATGGGAGCTCAATAAGAGCCTTTGCCTTTGAAGGATCCACCTCAATGCCTTTATAGGAAACCTTGTGACCAAGCAAAATCACTTCATCCTCACCTATGTGACACTTGTCGGGGTTGAGTTGACCTCCCATGTCGTAGAGCTTCTTTAAACCTTCTTCTACCCTTTGTAGATGCAATGATTTTGAGCTATAAATGCAAAAATCATCAATAAAAACCCTAATGGACTTTCCAAAGAAGGCTTGAAACACATGTTCATGAAGCGTTGGAAAGTTGCAGGAGCATTTGTCAGACCGAATGGCATGACTCTAAAAGCATAACAACCCCAAGGAGTGATGAAGGTTGTTTTCAACTGATCTTCCAATGCGATACCTATTTGAAAGTAACCCGAGTAGCCATCACACACAGTGTACTTTTCATGACCAGCTACCTCATTTAGTATCTCATCCTAAAATGAGAGGGGAAGAGATCTCTTTTTGTTGCCTCATTGAGTGGACGGTAATCCACACACACCCTCCACTTGCCGTTCTTCTTGGGAGTGACAACAACGGGAGAGACCCACTCCGAATTCTCCACTGGATAAATGAAACCTGCTGCTAGAAGCTTTCTTACTTCCTTGAGTAAAGCCTGCTCCTTGATGAATCCTAGCCTTCGTAGCTTCTGAGCCTTAGGTGTGGCCTCTGGCTTCAACTCAATTTTGTGTTGAACAGCATCTACTCCACGTACTTCGGTGTAGTCTTTAGCAAAAAGCCTAGGAAATTTCCTTAACACACCTTTGAGATCCTCTCTTTCATCTTTTGTAAGTGTTGTATATAACATACTTTCTAGCATTCTTTCATCTTCCACTTTTTGGTTTTCTTGGGAACCTACCTCTTCCAAACCTGGCCAAGAGGTCTCTTGGTTGTTTGGCTTAAACCTTACCCCCATGACTTCGATGGAAGACTCCTCTTCAGTAATGCTGCCGCTACTTTCTCCTTCTGAAGTGCTATCGGTCCAGCCTTCCTCCGTCTCACTTTGAGATGATTCTTCATGGAGCTCCTCTTCGCGTTGCTCCTTCATGTCAAAGACAACCTTCTTATGATTGTCATTCCTGCAAATTAGCTTTCCACTCTCCCAATCCTGCAAAGCTTGCATTTTTGTTAGCCATGGTCTCCCTAGGATAAATGGGTAACCATTTCCTTTGGTAGACATAACATAAAAATCCACCACCTTCTTAATGCCAAAGGCCTCCACAAAGACATTTTTACAAATGCCTACGCACCTAGCCTTGCTATTGTTTTCCATCTTGACTTTAATTTCAAGTGTCTCATGGATGTGCATGCCTAGTCTTTGCATGAGTCCCTCTGTCATGATGCAAATTTGTGCACCCCCATCCACTAGACCTTTCCTAACCAATCTTCCTTTGATGTAAAAATCTAGCACATGTGTAATATCCTCATTCATTTCAGCATGTGCAATTTTTACAACAGGCACACTCTCTTTTACCTTTCTCCTAGTGCTAACTGCCTTTGTTAAATCCCTCCTAACTTGTGGGCATAATGCAAGAAACTGAGGCCATGAGATATCAGGACCCTTACCTCTCATGTCTTCCAATAGGTTGTATGGAGCCATACCATGTCCAAGAGGGAAGTCTTGGAGATTTATACGACGTCGAGTCCTCCTAGTTCCTTGGTCTCCTTTGCCTTCTTTTCTCGTCCATGATCAATTTGTGACGTGACTCCTTCTTTCTCCTTCCCTTTTCCACGGTCACGCTTAATGCCATTTGATTCCATGTCAACCTCATTTGATTTTGTTACCTCTACCACATGCACATTTGGATCTGGCAAAGGTGGAACTCCTTCTACCCCTTGTGGAGGTGGTCTTGGTCCATTTGGTCTTTGTAGAAGCCTTGGTTGTTGACCAGTTCCTTCACCTGCATTCATCACTAGGTAATTCAAGTTAGGTCTCCCTGGCTCCCCACGGGGCCAAGGACAATTATACATCCCATGTCCAGACTCTCCGCAATTCCAACATTGCAAGACTCTCCTAGGTGGTGGATCTCGCTCTTCAAACTTCTTTGCTTGTCCCTTTGGACTTACAGCTTGTGCAAGGTGAATTGACAAGCTGCTTAAAGATTCATTTAAGTTCTCAATCACTTCCTCTGTTACCTCCGAAAGCTCCCTAGATGTTGATTCTTGTGACTTACCTTTGGGTCTAAGACCTTCTATTGGAACCTCCCCCCTTAAGCACTTGAGTTTCCTATATTTCTTAGCAGCCCTAGTTTCAGCTGCATCAAAGGTAGCAGGTGCACCCACCTCAACTTTTATCTTAAGGTCAAGAAAGAGTCCGGCTATGAACCTCTCCTTCTTTAGGAACTCTGCACCATCACCAGGGCTAGCAACATTTCTCACCCATACAGCCCAAAGACGTAGAAACTCTTGCTTGTACAAGTAGTAGTCATCTAAGTCTTTTTGCTTATGAGAAACAATGTCTTGCCATAGCTTTTGAGTGTTTTGGGGATCAAAGAAGTATCTCTTGAAATGATTCACAACTTCCGTGTAATTCCCTTTAACTTCCTCAGGCAAAGAGTCAAACCAAGTGCTAGCATCTTTCCTAAGGACCACCTCAAACATCTCTACACGTTCTTGATCAATTACTATCCTCTTGATACGACAAGACATCTTGAAATTTGCTAAAAATAATTCTGCATCCTCTCCAGGCTCTCCAAAGAAAAGAGGATATCCGAACATTTGGCGTTGGGCCTCCATTGAATCGGTTTCAAAGTGACAACACGTTTTTGTTTTTCTTTCTTAAAAAATTTACACAATAATGTTTTTTAAATTGCAATCTATTCTACAACAAAATAAAAAATATTCACATCAAATGACCTATGATAATCAATAAGAGGCAGGATGACAGGGTTTGGTGATGCGAGAATTTCTCCTACTCTTTGGGCACCAAACATGAACACCATACGTTGTTGAAAATGGATTTTTCTACTAATTGCAATGTTTATTCTAATGTGTGGAGTGAAATGAAAGGGGAAAACTTCTATTCTTGGGCCATTATCCATGGTCTATGCATGACCTAATTCTTAAAACAAAACAAAAATATAGACGTCCAAACTAAGGTCATACCTAATGAGAGGCAAAATAAAAGGATTTACTGATGCGTTTATCTCTGCCAACCTAAGAGGACCTAAAATTCTACGAATTACACGTTGAAATTGCAACTTAGTACTAACAATTATGTGTATCTTTTGTCTTGCAATGGGAATGAAGGGATCATACAAATTCTCATGATTCATGCAAGCTACTTGATTATGCTAAATTCAAGCATTCATGCAATACAACAACAATACGCACAAAGTCAGTCCTCCGTGGGGGCACCAATTTGAGGCGGTCCGGGGCGGGCAACAAGAAGACCGGCCTCTAAACACCCTTCGAGGCTCCCGTGCTGCTCAATTGGGGCTGGGGCAAGCAAAATCAGAGACACAACAGCCCACAGCTAGAAACCAAACAAGAAAAGGGGCACCACCTAGTTGTAGATGCGAACTAGGATGCACGTGAAATCTCCTTGTACTCAAATGCACAAAGAGAGGGGAATGCAAGATAGCCACACACACCAAACACAAACATTCACCACGCTAGAGAGAGGTAAAGCGCACAAATCAACTTGAGCAACTCAGTCTTAGCCCTAAAGACTAGATGCACACAAAGCTTGATGAGAAATAGAGAGACAACACAAAACTTGACCTTGTTGCCAATACACAAATTGTCTTAGGGTCACGGGAGCCCTCTCACCGAGCACCCTCTTACAATCGACCTTTTAGACAAACAATTCAACAAGCCTTCAAACCACCAAGCATGAAATGGCACAACAAACTTCAAGGACAATATACCTTCAACCACCTGATTAGCCAACTTATCAAGTCAATTTGGAGAGAAGAGTCGTAGTTGCAGCATACAATTGCACCCAAAACTATAAATCTTATTTATGCACAAGAGTAGGCTACAAGTGTGGTGAAGAGTATGGCATACATTCCACTCCTCTAGATGGCATAACTAACTTCAAGATTCTCCATGCACCTATGTGTAATGATGGAATAGAGCACTCACGATGCACACACTCTACACAACTAGGCTTGAAGAGTGGTGTGTTATGTGTTGAGAATGGTGTGGTGTAGTGTGATCATGTGATTTACAAGGGAGAGAAGGGCTCTATTTATAGGTTTTAGAAGCCTTGATTAGGATTAGGCCTAATCAAGTTTATTTGAAGGAATAAAAGATTATGCATTTTTTTTTTTTTTTTTAATGAGGGTGGGTCTCTCTTGTCCTTTGAGTCACATGGATGTGGGCTCAAGGGAAGAGAATTATTGAGGATGATAGGAGAGAGGATTGAGTGAATAATTTGGGAGTGCCTACTCTAGTAGAGGGTGCATTTTACAATAAGGTTAGTGATTAGTAATTAGTAATTATCACTTAAAAATATTTACAAAATCATTCACCAAATGGTGAGATATATGATGAGAAAAGTTAGAGAAGGGATGAGCTTGTAAAGAGAGGTTGAAGCTTTGGAGAAGTTGACATTCACCTCTTTACAGCACCGGAAGAAGAAGCAGTCAGCATGGCAAAGAAGCGCGTGTCGATGAAGCTATGTTATTTCAAGCTTTGGAAAATTCATGATAAAAAGCCTTCATTTGCAGAGGTTATCCTTGGATTTTTGCTGATTTTTTGAAGTTCTTTACAAAGCTGAAGAGAGTATGGTAATATGGACATATATGTAAATAGAAAGGGGGACACATAGGGTGTAGAAATGGAGGATGAAGGCTATGGAGGTGTGAGAGATGTGGCAATGGTGAAGAGAGTGAATTAGGACATGGGAGTTGTAGGTTTGGGAGTGGGAAGGAGAGAGAGGAGTGTGTGTGAAAGAGGAAAATGATAAAGTGGAAGAGGGAGTGTGGTTGCATAGCATGGGCAAACTAGGGTCCACCAATAAAATCATAGCTCACAGCTCGTAGCTCAAAGAAATATGAAAAACTTTGAGATGAAAGTTCAGCTCAGGAGCTACAACTTTTGTTTGTATCACCTTTTCAAATTCGGGGAGCATGTGATCTTTAAAAATTCAGCAAAACCGATTGTTTTTTCCACTGCACAAGGTCCTTGTGAGGTCCTTCTTTGGAAGATTCTTTTGAATACCTCCAAGAGTGAGCTGCCCATGGTGCATGCATGCATTCCACATACCCTTGACCTTATTTGGTAGGTCTATAATTGAAGATATTGTTGAGATCATGATATAAATGAATAGTACAACTAAGAAAATCAAATATTGAGGGGTCTAAAAAATATGTACATGTCAAATATAAATAATATAGGTGGAAAAAAAAATAAAGGGGTCAAAATAAATCTCTCTCATTATAAGTCTACCATAAAAAGATGAATATTTTTTGTGGTCTAATTTATGAGAGTAATAAAGAATAGATGTAGGAAGGAAAAAGTCACAATTGTGAAAAAATATACACATAAATAAAACTAGTTTTTTTTGGATTTTTGTTGGGATGGAGTTACACAAAAAATAAGAGAAGCTTTCATGAAATTATTTTTATATGGAATAAAGAGTATGTAAATTGGTAAGAAAAAATATGGTAATGGTGAGTCAATGTACATAGCATAAATAACACACCATAGGTATAAATATTTAAATAAATACCAAAATAATTATGAAAAATCCTTTTATTTAGGCCCTATATACAATGAAATATTTACACACAAATGGGCCATAATATACTTATAATTTTTTTTATTTTTTTTATTTTTATTTTTTTTGGCTCAACTAGCCCAATTACTAGCTAATTGAGGGTTTTTAAGAAAATATGGGGGAAGTCCCCTAACTCACACATGCCTATGTAAACTGAAATGGTAGGGATAGCCATAGTGTTTAAGTGATTTGATAGGGTGGGTTAACTTACTATGGCAATTACGGAGAGCCTAAAAATGGCTATCACTACCTCAAAAGGTCCTGACCTGGTAATCTTCAAGTTCGGCTTCTTTGGACCCAGTCTAAACTGATATAGAAGCACTAAGTCTCCTTTCTGGAATTCTCGAACTTTAATTCGGCGATCATGCCAGTGCTTCCTTCGTTGTTGAACAATTTCTTGTTCCAATATAGCCCTTTGCCTGAGTTCATCTAATTGCATCAGTTCATCCAGCCTCTTCTTAAGATTATGGTTGAAGTCTAATCCATACTTCACAGCTATTCTCAGAATGGGGATCACAAACTCCATAGGAACCACAGCTTCAGTATCATACACCATTCTGAATGGTGTCATTCCAGTAGTTACCTTATAAGCTGTCCTATAAGCCCATAGAGCAGTCTGAAGTTTCAAATCCCACTGGTCTGGTTTCTCTTGCACCAGCTTAGTGAGAATAGTCTTTATTGTCTTATTGCTACTTTCAGCCTGTCCATTGCATCTGGAATAGTAAGGAGTAGATTTCCGATGATTGACTGAAAGTATATCCAATAGGATTTCCATAGTGTCATTGATAAAATGTGTTCCTTGATCAGTCACAATATCTACTGGACATCCATATCGGCAAACAATATTCTCAAATAGAAACCTTGCAGTTGACTTGGTTGTGTTGTTAGGAAGAGCCTTAGCTTCAACCCACTTGATAACATAACAAGTAGCCATTACTATGTACTTGGTCTTCCTGGGAGTCACCTTCTTGTTAGGAAATAAGAGGTAGCTAAATAGATAATTGAGTAGATTACTTAATGGAGAGAGACTGATTTATATACACGAGATTATAGAGTAGAGAGAGAGAGAGAGAGAGAGAGAGAGAGAGAGAGAGAGTACACACGATATACGTTGTTCACCCAATATGGGCTACGTCCACGGGAAAGCAGCCACTCAATGGATTTAGTACTTCAAAACAAGAAGTAGTTTACAAAGGGATTATACCCTTAATGGAGCTCCCGCCTTGCTTCACTCTCACCACCTCACACTCACCTTGTTGCATCAACTTCACACTATGAAATGTGTGTAGAAATGGCCTCCTTTTATAGGCCAAAAGGGATGCCCTCTCTTATGAGAGACAGCCATGTGTAGCCGCCCTTGTGCGAATAAGTCCAAATCGGACCCTCCAATCCGCCCATGTGTGGCCGCCCTTGAGAAGACAAGTCCGCTTTTGAATTTGGCCACCGGCCATTGAATTCGGCCACCGGTGACCGGCCATTGACTTCCGACCACCGGCCATCGGCCATTGACTATCGGACACCGGCCAACCGACCGATTGTTTTCCGACCACTTTCTGGCTGCCGTCCGGCCATAATATTCGAGCGAAAAAGAATATTCCGGCGAAAAAAAAAGTCTCGGGGGCCTCCGCCCCGGAGGCCTTTAAAGTTGCCCCTGATTCTTGTCCGTGAAAATTTTGGTTTCCGGTGAGTGATTTTCCTTCACGCACGATGGCTTCTCCTCATAATGGGGGCCTTACAAATGTGCGCTTTTACCACAGAAAATTACAAGGGTAAATCAGGCTCCATACTTAACAATGTCGCACTTGGAGACTGATCTCCAAACCAAACCTGTGACTGCTTTCCATTCTGGCTTCTTATCCTTGAATGCCGATTGAAGATGAGCAAAAGCTCAACTTCTCCTTGTTGACCACCTTTGTAAACATGTCTGCAGGATTTTCACTTGTATGCACCTTTCCTAGCTTTAGTTGTCCCTCTTCCAAAAGAGTGCGTATGAAGTGATATCTCACCTCAATGTGCTTTGTCCTTGAATGAAAGGCTGAGTTCTTTGCAAGATGGATAGCGCTTTGGCTATCACTGTACAAGACACAATTGTCTTGTTTGAATCCAAGCTCTTCTAAGAATCTGTGAAGCCACAAAATTTCTTTGCTTGCCTCCGTCATTGCTACATACTCTGCTTCCGTGGTAGAAAGTGAAACCAGTTTCTGCAGCTTTGAAGCCCAGCTTACTGCTGTGCCTCCAACCGTGAACACATAGCCAGTAGTGCTCCTTTGAGTATCTTTGTCACTTGCCATATCTGCATCAGCATACCCTTCTAGAAAAAATCAGTTCCTCCAAAATACAAAGCATTTGTTGTTGTCCCTTTTAGATACCTAAGTATCCACTTCACAGCTTGCCAATGCTCTTTACCTGGGTTGTCCATGAACCTACTCACAACTCCCACTGCATGTGCAATGTCTGGCCTTGTCCAGACCATAGCATACATTAGAGAACCTACCGCTGCAGCATATGGAACTTTAGACATATAGGCTATCTCCTCTTGTGTCTTTGGACACATATCCTTCATTAGTTTAAAATGACCAGCCAAAGGTGTAGAAACTGGTTTTGCATTTTGCATTGCAAACCTTTCTAGTAACTTCTTGATGGAATCTTCTTGAGATAGCTTTATTGTCTTCTTCGTCCTGTCCCTTGATATTTTCATACCAAGTATCCTCTTTGCAACACCTAAATCTTTCATTGAAAAAGATTTGGACAGCTCCTCTTTTATGTCTTTGATGTCCTGCATGTTAGCACTTGCAATCGACATGTCATCAACATACAACATTAGGATGATGAATTTCCCATCTCCCAAATTCTCCGTGTAGACGCAGTGATCTGAGTTGCATCTTGTGAATCCATGATCCAACATCCATCGATCAAACGTCAAGTACCATTGTCTTGATGCTTGCTTTAAACCATACAAGCTCTTCTTTAATCTGCAAACCATTTTCTCCTTACCTTTTACTTCATACCCCTTTGGTTGAAGCATGTAGATTTCCTCCTCTAAGTCACCGTGAGGGAATGCCGTATTTACATCCATTTGCTCGAGATTTAGATCATGAGCAGCCACAAGGCTTAAGACAAGCCTAATTGAGTTCATTTTTACAACAGGAGAAAATATTTTATTGAAGTCAATACCTTTCTTTTGAGAAAAACCTTTTACCACAAGCCTAGACTTGTACCTTTTCTTCCCACCTTCTTCTTCCTTTAGCTTGTACACCCATTTGTTTTGAAGTGCCCGCTTACCTTTAGGCAGCTCAACCAACTCCCATGTTTGGTTGCGATGTAGTGAGTCCATCTCCACTTGCATGCTCTTCGTCCATTCTTCTTTGGATTCATGTTGCATAGCTTCTTCATATGATTCCGGCTCTCCAGAATCTGAGATCAAGAGATGGTTGACGTTGTTGCACATTGTCACCGTTTGCAGTCCTTGAGTCTTCACCGTCCTCAAGCTCCATGTACTCATCACTTGTTTTTTTTGTTTGTTTTCTTTCCAAATAATCTTTGTACATATTTTGTTCGTTAAAAATTACATCCCTACTCCTTAAGATTTTACCATCTTCAGGATTCCATCGGCGATACCCAAAGTCTCCTTCTCCATAGCCAATGAAGAAACACTTTTTGGACTTTGCATCTAACTTTGATCTTAGGCTTCTATCTATGTGCATGAAAGCCTCACACCCAAACACTTTGAGAAATGCATAATTCACCGGTTTACCTATCCATGCCTCTTCTGGAACTCCCCCAACCAATGCCGTTGAGGGTGACCGATTGATTAAGTACACAGACGTACTTACAGCTTCCGCCTAAATCTCCAGCGGTAGGCCTGCATGTAGCCGCATGCTTCGTGCTCGTTCCATGATTGTCCTGTTCATCCTTTCCAAAATCCCATTTTGTTGAGGTGTCCTTGGGGTTGTCCTTTGCCTCCGAATGCCATTGCTAGCACAAAAGCTTTCAAAAGCTTGGCTGCAATATTTGCCTCCATTGTCGGATCTGAGGCATTTAACCTTGGTACCTGTTTCATTCTCCACAAAGGCTTTCCACCTTTGAAATATGGAAAATACATCGGATTTATTCTTCATGACATAAACCCATGTTTTTCTAGTCGCATCGTCTATGAATGTTACATAGTACAATGAGCCACCAAGTGATGGTGTACTTGCAGGACCCCAAACATCAGAATGAACCAACTCAAGTTTTTTATTTTTTCTTTCATTTCCTGATTTTTGAAATTTTACCCTCTTTTGTTTACCATAAACACAATCTTCACAGAACTCTAAGTCCACTTCTTTCAAACCTGGTAGAAGCTTCTTTGTTTGAAGGATTTGCATTCCTTTGGCACTCATATGCCCAAGTCGGTAGTGCCACACCGCACTGTCAACTTCTGTAGTTGCTGCAAAATCTGAAGGTTGCATGCTAACAATACACAAGTAAAGTGTACCGACTTTTTCACCCTTGGCAACCACCAAAGATCCCTTTGAGATCTTCCACCGTTTGTTTCCGAATGCAATGTTGTGACCTTCATCGTCCAATTGTCCTGTAGAGATCAAATTTTTGCGAAGAGAAGGAACATGCCTAACATCTTTAAGCTTCCATTCATTTCCGTTAGTAGTTTTGACAGAAACTGTACCTTTGCCGACAATCTCACAAGCTTCATCATCTCCCAAGTATACATACCCAAAATTACCTTTGGTGTAGTCTTGGAAATGTTGCTTGTGTGGTGTCGCATGGAATGAAGCCCCAGAATCTACTATCCAGGAATTAGACACATTGTCTAATGAGAGAATTAGAGCATCTTGCTCTACTTTACCTGCCACATTGGCCTCCGATGTTGGCTTGTTGTCTTGAGACTCTGTCTCCTTCTTCTTCCTGGACCAGCAATCCTTCTTGACATGGCCCTTCTTGCCGCAATTCCAACATTCAAGAACTGACTTTGTGCGTGACTTGCTCCGCCTTGAGCGATCACGACCCTTTTGGTTTTTGAACCTCTCCTTAAGCCTTCCTCTTGTTTCCACTGATAGTGCAGCACTCGATGATTCTCCTGTGCTTCTCCTTCGCATTTCCTCTCTTAGGAGAACACCCACAACATCATCAAACTTAAGAGTATTTGTGCCAGAGATAGAATTACTTACAGCCATCACAAGGCTGTCCCAACTATTCGGTAGAGATGATAGTATAAGGAGAGCTCGTACTTCGTCATCGAAATTGATTTTCACTGATCGAAGTTGACTTATGTTTGTGTTAAAGTCATTTAGGTGTTCTGCAACTGAACCATTCTCTGCCATCTTTAGATTGAACAAGCGCTTCATAAGAAATACCTTATTGGATGCTGATGGTTTCTCGTAGAAGTCGTCAAGTGACTTCATCAAGTCCTCCGTGGTCTTCATCTCCGAAACATTGAAGGCCACCGTTGACACCAAGCTTAACCGGATTCAAGGACAATCCATGCTTCATCTGCCATTGTTGCGGGCTTCTTCGCAAGACCGCCTAGTGGCAAATAGAGGTCCTTCTGGTAGAGATAGTCTTCAATTTGCATCTTCCAATGTTGGTAGTTTTTGCCGTTGAACTTCTCAATCTTGAGATTCCCTTCCTCCGCCATAACTCCCACTCAATTCAAGGAATCCTTTCCTTGAGATAATTTAGCTACGAGGAAACCTTGCTCTGATACCAGTTGTTAGGAAATAAGACGTAGCTAAATAGATAATTGAGTAGATTACTTAATGGAGAGAGACAGATTTATATACACGAGATTATAGAGTAGAGAGAGAGAGAGAGAGAGAGAGAGAGAGAGAGAGAGAGAGAGAGAGAGAGAGAGAGAGAGAGTACACACGATATACGTGGTTCACCCAATGTGGGCTACGTCCACGGGAAAGCGGCCACTCAATGGCTTTAGTACTTCAAAACAAGAAGTAGTTTACAAAGGGATTATACCCTTAATGGAGCTCCCGCCTTGCTTCACTCTCACCACCTCACACTCACCTTGTTGCATCAACTTCACACTATGAAATGTGTGTAGAAATGGCCTCCTTTTATAGGCCAAAAGGGATGCCCTCTCTTATGAGAGACAGCCATGTGTAGCCGCCCTTGTGCGAATAAGTCCAAATCGGACCCTCCAATCCGCTCATGTGTGGCCCCCCTTGAGAAGACAAGTCCGCTTTTGAATTCGGCCACCGGCCACTGGCCATTGACTTCCGACCACCTGCCATCGGCCATTGACTATCGGCCACCGGCCAACCGACCGGTTGTTTTCTGACCACTTTCTGGCTGCCGTCCGGCCATAATATTCTGGAGAAAAAGAATATTCCGGTGAAAAAAAACGTCTCGGGGGCCTCCGTCCCCGAGGCCTTTAAAGTTGCCCCTGATTCTTGTCTGTGATAATTTTGGTTTCCGGTGAGTGATTTTCCTTCACGCACGATGGCTTCTCCTCATAATGGGGGCCTTACAAATGTGCTCTTTTACCACAGAAAATTACAAGGGTAAATCAGGCTCCATACTTAACACTTCTTAAAAGGTCCCATAAAATCTAGTCCCCATTTCATGAATACTCCCAGTGGTTGTATTGGCATTAAGGGAGTCATATCTACCGCTGTTGGTCGGCCCATTCTTTGGAATATGTCACAAGTTTTACAAAAACTTCTGACATCAACAATCAGTGTTTGCCACCACAGACCCGCTTGCAAAATTTTCTTGTAAGTTACTTCATTGGAAAAGTGTCCACCAGACTCACCATTATGTGCTTCTGAAATCACTTGCATTCTTCCTTCCATAGGGACACATCGTCGAAGTATACCATCCACACCTAGTCTCGATAAAGTAATCCTCCTATGATAGTAAATTTTAGGCTTTTTATGATCAGAGTTTTCTTCTGATTCTGCTTCCAATCCTCTGGAAAGGCACCTTGGGAAAGGAATCGGTAAATATCATACCATTCAGGATCCACTGACTCTTCTGCCTCTAACTGAAATAAATCAACATCCACTGGTTCATCTCTAAAGGGTGATTCTGAATATCCTTCCGTACTTCTTGAAAGAAACTCATCTCCACAAGGGTTTCGGCCAGGCTTATGGAAAATTCTGAATTCAAATTCCATAAGGAACATCATCCATCTTATCAGCCTACCTTGAATAATGACTTTGTTAATCAAAAACAGAAGAGCTTGATGGTCCACATAAAAATGGAATAACTTTCTCAATAGGTAATGCCTGAACTTTGTGGTGCTAAAAACCATTCCGAGGGCTTCTCTCTCAGTATTCATATAGCCTTGTTCAGCCTGACTGAATCTACTAGCAAAATAAACTGGATAGTCTGTTTTGCCATCTGGATGAGCTAATATTGCCCCCATTGCCAATCCCGAAGCATCTACATGTACATGGAAAATAATATTCCAATTCGACTGCCTAATGACTGGTTTACTGGTAATGGCTTTTTTCAAATTTTGGAAACTCTCCTCACACTCAGCAGTCCAGTTGAACTTACTGGTCTTCTTTGTAAGCTCATATAGTGGTAATGCTTGAGAAGCAAACTTGTGTACAAATCTTCTATAGAAATTCACATAACCCAAGAAAGAACTCAACTCTGAAGCAGTTCTGGGTTCTTTAGCTTGCTCAACACACTGGATTTTGTCATTGGCCACTCTATTCCATTGCGGGAAACCACATGTCCCAGTAGCTGTCCCTTCCAGACTAGAAACACAGATTTGAATGGATTCAAACAAATCCACTTCTCCTAACAGCGTTTGAAAACCATTTCTAGGAATAGAAGCTGTTGTTCCTCATTTGAACAGACAGTGAATTCATCCATGAAAATGGCGAGGAACTGATGAAGAAATTCATTGAACCACCGCTGAAAAGTAGCTGGTGCATTGCACAGTCTAAAAGGCATCACCAGATACATGAAAGCTCCCCACTTAGTGATGAAAGTGGTCTTGGATCTATCTTCAGGAGTGATCTGTAACTGGTTATAGCCACTATAACCATCCATGAAGCTATACGTCTCATATCCTGCGATCTCATCAATCAACATATCAGTAAAAGGTAAGGGAAATGGATCCTTAATAGTTTGGGCATTTAGTTTCCTATAGTCTACACAAACTCTCAATTTTCCATTCTTCTTGGGGACAATGACTATGGGAAATAGCCAATCATTGCTTGCCACTTACGTAATGAACCCAGCCTTGAGAAGATTATCAATCTCCTCCTTGACCTTCTTTGCATAGTTGGGGTTCATCCGGTATCTTTGCAATCTTACTAGCCTAGCATCCGGTTTCAGTGGTATTCGGTGCTGACAGACTTCAGGATCTACTCCCTTCAGATCTGTATGTTCCCAGACAAACACATCTTTATAGTTCTGGAACATTTTTCGTGCCTTTTCCTTCATTGTGCCGGGCTGAGGTGCTTGTCAACCTTGATCATTCTAGGATTTTCCTTTGATCCTAGGTTCCACTCTTCTACTTCCTGGTCGTCTGGAAGCAACCAGTTTGGTCCGCCTCCTTTTCGTTTGGTCAATTCTTCAGCGTAATCCCAAGATGGTCAATTCATTTCTGAAACATTATTCAGATCCAGTGGTACTCTTCAGAACATACTGGTTCCTCTACTATACCAGTATCAGCTGGTTCCACCATCCTTCCAGTTAACTGAACCGTTCTTTCCCTTGTATTGACTTCGATAAAATGATCAAGGAATTGTCTCTTCTGTTTATCAGCCTGCTCTTTGTTCAGCAAGACTGCATTCAAGTCGATTTCTGCCAAAGGGAATATGTTCATAGCCGCTAGCATTCGCTCGATCTTCTTGGCTCTATACTTCTGACACAACTCCTTCGGCCTCAGTTCCTTTTTCTAGCTCCTGATATTGTTGGTCTGGATTTGGATTTTGCCACTGGCCCCTTCTATGGTCAAAGTTTGGTTTGCATAGTCATGAACAGCATGTGCTGTTCTCAGCCATGGGCGCCCTAGTAGCATTCCATATGCTCCCTGCACATCCAAGACTAGGAAACTGGTTTTGAATTTCTCCCTCCCAACTCTTATCTGCATGTTTTCAATCATACCCGTCGCCTGTACGACTCTATAATCTGCCATTCTTACTTTGAATGGTGTTGGTTTCATATTAGTGATACCCATTCTTTGCTGAAGATAGGCTCCCATTATGTTGACTCCTGCCCCTCCATCCAGGATAACGCTTGAGAGAGGTTCCCAGTGCTTCCTGACCTTGTAGTCTACCTGAATAAGTGGAACTTCATCATCTCGGATAGCCGTCAGATCCACTATTCTGGCCTCCGCCTCAGCCTTCCTGCGCTGTCTGATAAAGCTGGCCACCTCAGGCAAGGTTTTTCTTATATCCTCCAGCTCTACAGTCAACTTCTGGATTCTATCACAAATTTTCACTTGAATTTCTTCTCTTTCTTGGTCAGAATGATTGTCACAGCTTGAAGAACTGGTATCTTCAAACTGCCATTCTTCTTTTGTAGTGCTTCCACTCTTTCCATCCACTCCCATTTCATCAGCTAGTCCATGTACCACAGCCAACATGGTCTCATTCATGGCCGGTACTGACTGATCTTTATTAGTCGATTGGGCTGGTATCCTTTGAATGACTCTAGATTCGAAACTTTCTGGCTGCTTTGGCAGCTTCTTAGCTAAATCCTCCGTAATTTTAGCTGTCTGCTAGTTCCCTCTGCTCTTGCCACTCATCTACCACCTTTTCTTTACCTTTGGCCTTCCAAACTTATCTTTGTTGAGCCCACTTTCTTACTGTTATGATTGACTGGTACCTCTGAAGTGTCTGGGATTTCTTCAATGACTACTCCCTTGCTCCTGGTAACTACCCTGACTGGGACTGGCTCTGGTGCCTTAGCCTCAGTAGTAGTCGTTACGGGTGAATCTGGACATTGGACTGCAAAATGACCATACTTCCCACAAGTATAGCAATTCATGCTCCTGTTCTGGAAGTTGCCTCTTTCTCTGCCTCTGCCTATTCCTGGTTGGTATCTGTCACGTCCTTGACCTGTACCAATGGTACCTAGTCTATCCTCTTGAGCTACTTTGACTGGTTCTACCTTCACTAGTTCAGTGTAGGCAACCACTGACAGATCCTTTCCTTTCTTGAAATGGTGAATTTTGATGCCACAATTATTCCATAGGTGACCAAAGGCCTTGCAGTAGGTACATTGTGGACATTCAGTGGAGATATGGTCCTTGGATTTGCATCTTGAACACCAAGTCTCCATCTTTCAAACTAGCTGCCTTGTGTGGCTAATTTTCTGCAATCTTCCTAGCCATCTCTTCAATTTTCTTGGTCCATTATCCCTTCTTGGATATTTCATTTACTCGTTCATTGGAGCTGCTCTCCGAGCTACTGGACATTTCACTGAAATCAAAAGTTTCAGTAGCAAAGCTACTGCTACTGGTCCTTCGCTTCTTGTGGCTCTTTTCCTTCTTAGCCTGCTGTTCCAGTTTTAATGTCCTTTGGACCAGATCATTGAACTTTTTTGTAGGGGCTGTTACTTCTTGTTCCCTAAGCTTCTTGCTTCTGAACCCATTCAGGAACCATGCCCTCAATCTCTTCTCAGATGGCGGTTCTTGCAACTGTCTGGTTAGCTCTTTTATCTTTTCCACATAGCTACGGACTGACAAATTCCTCTGTTTGATCTTATCTAATTCACAGAGAATATCTTCGTCCCCTCTATTGTTGGAATATTCCAACCTGAAGGCTTTAAGCAATTTGTTATATGATCTCAGTTGGCATGCAGGGTAATGGGAATACCATATCCTCGCTGCTTCCTTCAAGGTTTGTGGAAAATATTCCCCCCAATCGTCTTCATCAATGTTTTTTAGTTCAACATACTGCTAGAAACCTTGTATGTGAACATCTAGATCATCCTTTTTCCCACCTTTGAATATTGGAAAGGAAATCTTCAGGGAAGCTATGTAATCATTTTGATTACTACTGATCCTGCCACTTCTCTTCTTGGATTCAGAATGACGCTTGGGAGCCTTCTTGCAATTGTCAGTGTCAACATCCCAATCAATCTCTATCTCTGTCTCATTGTCAGTGTCTTCTGTTATTTGTCTGCTAGAAGTACGGTGACTTCCCTTATTGCCCTTGGTATCCTCATCTCGTTGGCGAGACTGAGAACTCTTGGAACTCTTTGCATTCCGTGCTTCTTGTTCTGCCCGTCGACGTCGAGAATGATTGGAGTGCTGTGAGTCATGCACCTCATCAGCCTGACTATGCTCCTCTTGAGCCTCAGTGTCTGACAGTCATCTTCTCTTGCTTGGGGTCAGACTCTCTTCCTGACTCCTCAGGAATGGGGTCCAAACGAATGGTAGATTTCCGGACACGATTGGATTTTGGTGCCATTGCTGAAAACTTCAAACTGGGAGAAGAGTCTTTCAGTCAACGAGCTTCAGCTCGAGCCACCGTGATCGCCAAAATGGAATTGGAGCTGATCTCTTGAGACAACTAATTCCAGTGTTGGAAGATTTCAGCTACTAGTGTGGGAAGATTTCAGAGAGCAGACTGAACAGGAATCAGACTAGACTGGAATGTGGATACTGAAATAAGAATCAGACTTGTGTGTTGGAAATAAGGTTCAGATTCAGATTCAGATTTAGAAGATTGGACGAGAAGTAAGTATAACTGAAATATATGCCATGATTGGGATTACAGATCAAGATTACAGCGAATATGATTTACAGAGAGAAAGTACAGCCGCCAATACTGCCAATGATTCTCAAGTACAAGTGTAGCCAAGGTGCTAACCCAAATGATAATAACTGCCAACCCGATTACAATGTAATGGGCCCTATTTATACACTTCGAGTTTACTGTAGTAATTACTATAGTAATTACTAAGTAATTCACTGCCTACCTTCTAAGAAGACGTTCCCACATATTAAACTATCCAGCCGTCTACAGTCTTCCTATGCAGTGAAGAAAATGAGCAACAATTTAGCAAAGTGAAATAGATCCTGGCTTCACTTCCCATCATTGCACCCCCTAGACGAGACCAGCCATTTTATGTTGATCCCAGTATAGAAAGTGATACACTTGGGGTTGTACTAATGCAGAAGGACCCCCAAACCTCTTTCATGCATCCTATCTACTTCTCTAGTCGTGTAATGACCCCATCAAAAAAAGAATTCACCATGGTAGAGCACATGCCATTGCAAAGTTCCACACCCGTGTATTGCCTAGACCCTTTGTAATTCTAGCCATGGAAGACGTCTTTCCGTATGTAATGCATCACATGGATTTCTCATCTAGAATCTTTAAGTGGCTCATTAGATTACGAGAGTTTGATTACACTATGCAAGTGGAGAACTCCACCCGAGCCAGTCTATCAGGTATTCTCACTCATCGTCACTATGAGAAGAAGCTAAAGGTCAAGACAAAAGGCAAAGGAGTGACACCGATAGTGGAAGTTCCTAAGTTAGAAGGAGCTCAGCTCACTCTGTTTTCTTTGATGGAGCTTACAAAATAACAGTGGACCAGGCTGCAGCTGGCATTGTCATTTTCAATAAGCAAAAGAAAAAGGTCTTCTCTATTGGGCAGTTACTACACTCCCACTCCAACAACAAAGCAAAGTACACGGCCCTAATTCTTGGATTGGAACAATGTGCTTTTCAAGGGGTTCAGTGCCTAAATGTGTTTAGCGATGCCATACTCTTGATAAAGCAGATAAATGGAACTTGGGTTTGTAAAAATCAGGTTTTGCTTGGCCAATTACGCCGAGTTAAGGATCTTTCAAGAATGTTTGAAGCAGTGTAGTTATTTCATGTCCCTAGGGCAGAAAATCAAGAAGTTTATTCTCTAGCCAAGGAAAAAATATAATATGTTTCCATAGGAGCAATTAAACTGAAGCTGCCCCTCTTCCTGGATAGTGATGCTATGCCTGATATCATTAGCTTCTTAGTGAGGAAAATAAATTCAGCTCTCTCTCTTTCCATACACACACACACACACACACACACACACACTCACAAACGCGTACATGTACACACAGATACATACACTACATGCATAAGCGCATGCACACAATCACATACGCATCGACAATGCACACACACGGCACGCACAAGAAGGAAAAAAAGCAAAGAAAATGGACATTGACGTATCGACAAACGACACCAAAAACAGGTGATGGCGACAACAAATCAAAGAATGACGTCGAAGGCATGTCCCAGCCGGCCCAAAATTGATGAGAGCACTACACAAATGCACCAATAAAGCCTGCGGTTTATCGACATCCCATCCACGATCCACTTCCTGAGTAAACATCTGTAGGGTAATTCAATTTTCGTTTTCCAAGCCAAAATTTGTAAAAAAAACCATTTGTATATTCCACCTCTCTCTAGGTGATGGTCACAAAGGTCCACCTAGGAGAATATCATTTTCTTATTTCTCCCAAAACAAAGCACCAGTCAACCATCCACGACTTGGCTGCCTGCTTTGTCTCTCCAGCTTAGGACCCTAAACACTAAACAAATGCAGTATGCACCTATAAAAGAGCACTGAGAGGTCATTATTAGGGGGGTCAGGACTTGAAAGATAAGTCATGCACACAAACTGACTCCAAGAGTCACTACGCACATGAGTAGGATCTTCACACACATGAAATTTCCCGAAAGAACGCACTATAGTCTCTCTCTCTCTCTCTCTCTCTCTCTCTCTCTCACACACACACACACACACACACACACACACACACACACACACACACACACACACACACCGCGGTCTCCATTTTGCTGAAAGAAAGGGTTTTGTAAATACCATCTTGAATCAAGTTTGCACTCACATTTTGAAGGTTTTTTGTCTCGTCCGTCTATGTCTCCATCTCTCTCTCTCTCTCTCTCTCTCTCTCTCTCTCTCTCTCTCTCTCTCTCTCTCTCTCTCTGTCGTGTGTTGTCTTAGTCTTATTTGAATTGTTGTTGTCCACGTCCTAGCCGTTAAACGCTAGGTGGTTCCCCCGGCCCCTTGTTCATTCCACGTGACAAGTTCTACAAAAACAGGCCTGGGGTAGAGGCCGCTAGGGTCCGTTTTGCGCTTGCGCTTGTTAGTTGGTGCCCCCACTGAGGAAGGTTTCTCGGAATCCTTCATTTAAGAACCCTGAAATGATGCACGTCGTTGACCATGGAAAAGTGGCTGTAGGAATTCTCCAATTGGAGAACGGAGGAGGAAGAAGTTGAAGAAGCACTAAGAGCCATCATCGAAGTGCCAATGCCGGAATAAATCGTCGTCAACATCCAGGAAGTAGGTTCTCCATCTTGCATCTCTCATTCTAGCCATGAATCAAGAGCCACCAGAGGGATGGCAACAGGCTTCTCTCATTACCGTCACCCATCGCACTCTATCAATGAGTGCCATCAACGGGAGTAAAGAAGAAGCGAAAATCCTCTACATTGACATCCACTGCAAAGAAATTATCCATATTAAGGAAGAAAAGAGGTTAGTAAAGTCGCTCTTTCCCAAGGAATCTGAAAATAAAAGTGTAGCCTCGACTCGTAAGTGGCCCAAAGGGGCTACTCGTGCCAAGGGAAAAGGAGGGCTAGGCCAATCCTAAATCACATGACCAACAAGGAAGAAAAAACACATGGCCACACGAGTGCTTCGAGTTTGGCTCTAAAAAGCAGAATCATGCCTTGGCTACCAGAAAGAAAGTCATCCAAGGTAAAGCGGTGGAAGATCTCCTATCGATTTGCGATGTGCATGCAAGTGCTACCAGTTCACTTTGACAACCCCGAAGCGGAGGTGATAAGGAGATTCCCATGCCCTAGAGGGGAGTGGTTTGGCTACTATCCTTGCTACTTTGAAAGGCGGGTAGAGGGCCTTCCTTCTCTCCCCGTGCAACTCATCTTGAAGAACTGTCTACTACCGGGTGAAACCCAGTGGGATGAAGATGAGCTACAATTAAATTGTGTGGAAAATTCATGCAACGAGTCGATTACAATAACTACTTGCAACAACTGCTACTAGCTAAACGGCTAGGAGCAGTCAAACACGTTGCCATCACTCCATATGTGCTGAGCAATGAAGGGAAGGTGGAGCCTATGAAGGGAGATGACCTCCTGTGGATATTACGACTTGTAAACACCGGCATGGTAAGGGTATAAGTGAGTACTCACTCTTTGCAACATGGATAACGGACCAACCACTTTTCCAATTAGGTTTTTGCAACACATGCACATACATATATATGTAGATAGAAAGATCTTCTATCAGCAAAAGATTGTGTTCTTGTTTGGTGTTGCGGTGATAGGAGAGATCCTTAGCTCCCCAAATCCCATTATCCTCCCCGTGTTGGATTATCATCACTCTTTTAATATTTCAATTTTCATCCTGTTTTGATTTATTCACCCAACCTTGTAAGAAGCCACTAAGCTACTTGTGTTTAAGAAAAAAGAAAAGAAAAGAAAAACGTTTGCAAATAGATCTTGTTTTGTAATGGCAAACGTTTCCTTCCCAACCTTCATGGGTAAGGTGGGGGAAGATGCTTCAGATTTCCTAGATAATCTTGAAATAGCATGTATCATCTCTGGTAGGGATGACGATGCTTTGCATCTACGTATTTTCCACTATTAATGAAAGTGGAAGCAAAATCATGGTACAACACCTTGGTGCAAGCCACCAAGAGAGGTGGGACCTACTAAGAGCAACATTTCTAAGGCGCTTTGGAGAAGGCACCACATCAAAAAAATTGTGTCAATTGCTGATGGAGTTGAAGCAAGGGGATATGGCTGAATATGCAACATACGAATCAAAGTTCATGGACCTATGGGGAGGATGAGTTGCATCGTTGAGGGAGGGCAAAGGAGCACCCGATTTCCTAAACAAAGCCCGGTTTGTGGTTGGTTTATGGCCAATTCTTAAAGAAAGGTGAAGGGAAGGTTTCCTGCTACATATGAGGTAGTAGCTGAAGTAGCCCGCCTTAAAGATAAGAAATTGCATCTACAAGCCTCGGATATGCGTCATGATTGAGAAAATGATGCATCATCTAGGCCTAGAAGTAAACTATAGGACAACACCCTCCCAAGCCAAAATGGCAAATAACGTCAAAGTGAAGTGCACACACATTGTGAATGCAGTCAAGGTGAAGACATTCAACACGGAAGTGGAGGTAGACATTTTTTTCATGCCACAAAATGGGACGGCTACCCTATGATTGACGAAAGACCATGGCTCATGGCTATGGAGGCTAAGCAAGACTGGAGTACCGAGACGATCCAGATGAAGGATGCTAAGGAAAATCCGATATTCTAGGACATGAGGACTGGGAAGCAACACAACATGATCTTCGAGGCATCAAAAGATGAATTTACTAGAGGAGAAGAGACAACAACAACAACTGAAGAGAGCAAGAATAGTGTCGAAGTGATGGGAGTCATGCTGAGAGATCCAAAGAGATTGACATAGTCGGAAGCACCATTGGAGAACCAAGAGGGACCATTAGGAACGTTGGTGCAGCCAAAGCTGGTCCGGGCTAGGAGATGGTCTATGCCAGGTAGAGGTAGCAGAGTGCAGTGCTGAAGGCTAGGGTAGGTACCAAGGCCCTAGGCAGCCAAAGGGTAGCATGAATGTATGTTCCAAGTGGATTTTTAGGCCAAAGGTGTGGTGCAAAGAGCCAAGCAGGTTGGTGGTCTATTGTGCCCGAGATGTGGGTTTTATGTGCTAGAATGTGGTCTTCAATGTGCTTTCCAAGCTGGTCCAGACGACTCGTTAAACAGAGCCCCGGTGTTCAAGATTTTGCAGTTTAAAGAAAGAGTGTTAGCAGATCCCCGACGGATAGGGCAGCTGGGGACGGGTGGCCCGGGCTGATGTCAGTGTATATGTGTGTAGTGCTTGAGTTGTGGAGCATGCCTGTCTTTTCGGATTGCGAATCGGAGCTCTGGATAGCAAGATATGGACATTAGAAGATTTTCCGGGGACCGGGTTTGAGCCCACTTGACCGCATTGGAGGATGTGCCATTTGGAAGTTTTGCGGCCTCGCCAAGGTTCTCGGTGAGAGTGTTTACCATGTGGAGCTAGTTGAAATTGACTGCATGTCCATCGGATGCTCGGTTGGTCGTATACAGCGAAATGAAATTGGGAGCATTTGGGCGGTGAACAATTGCAGATGGTTTTTTTCCGTTTTGGAGGCCTTAGTTCGAGGGCGCCGAGGGATCGAAATGCAAAGATGACAGGTGTAGATGGGGCCGATAATGTGGAGTTTCCGTTGGTTTCTTCTGCTTGGTAATCGGGTGCGGGAGCAACAAAGAGAAGCTTGTAGAAGCAGGTCAAAAGATTTAAGTGTTTTTTCTATTTTTATGAGAAGTATGTCATGAAGTTTGAAGGCAAGGGCATTGGCAGCTGCCACGTGGCTTGAGAGTGAACCCACATGCGAAAAGTAGCGGAAATATTGCACCCTATATGGGCAGGGGAGACTACCTCTCATTGGTCTCCTAAGGTTGAGAGCTCTTGGAGCTCGTGGGATATGGCGTGAGCGCCTGTGGCGCTGCGCTGTCGTGCTGTGACACGTACATAGTGGGAACGCATGCTACAAGAGTTATCTTGTAATTTTTTAGATACATAATTATCTTTCCTATAATGTACATATGCATATTTAAGTATAATAATAAGCTTTCTATCTCATCCTATTATTTTTCTCAAGGGTAACCTATTCTTACTTTACCATCAGAAAATACTATGGGAAAAGCATCAATAGCTCCGCCTCTTTAACTTGGGGCAAAAAGCATTGATTCTTTATTTCTACTATCTCATTATCATCTCACACCCTAGCTAGATCCTATATCTAGGGTAAACTCCAATATATATATATATTCTATGTATTTTTCATATTTTTCTTATATTTCTTTTTAAATAGCTACTAGGAGGGAATCATATCCTAGTGGGACACTAGGTGGCATGATTTCAAAGATACACTTATTTTAATGCATTATTGCAAGCATGATTACAAAACTTTGTCAAGGAGCAATGTCATGCTTTCATATGGCATGAGGTGTCCTTTGGAATTAAATGAAAGTATAGGCTAAGGGGACCACGGGAAGACTTTTACTGCTAGAAATGTATCCTATTTTGATGAATTTTTTACACAAGGTTCCAATCCGATTTGGAAAATGGTTATAAAATGAAAATCGTAGCTAATGAGCTGAAGTTTCTTCCCATATTTTTACTTTTTTATTTTGAGCCACGGTTGAGGAGATATGATCAAAATACTGGACCCCAGTCTGCCCACATCATGCAGGGACAGCTCATTTCCAACTTTTCTAATTCCTATTCACATTGGCTCCTCTCTTCTTGTGTAAACCCTTGGGGGTTCCCTTCACCTATAAAAGGGGACCTCTTCTTCCTTGAAAACGAACTCAAGAATTTAAGCCATTGATGAGAGGAATTCATGAGAGAGTGAGTAGTAACGCCTAATTGTACTTAGCCATTAACATAAGCCCAAGCCTACACTTTTTCCTAGAGGGAGACTAGCCATTCTTGCAACAATATAACCTTGGAAGATCAACTCTAATCAAAGAAGGTCTTGCACTTGGTGTATCAATCAAAGTGGAATTATCCACTCTTCTTCTCTCTCCCATCAATAATGGTGCAGAAGGGTTTCAAGTAAGATGTGTTCTACATTGATGTTTTCTTGATTTCTTGTTGTTTTCATTTTCATCTCTAATCCAACATATACATATATATGTATCTAATCTCATCTCCTTAACCAATCCTATCTCTCTCATTCTTAGTAATTCATACTCTCTAGGTTCTCTTGCTACAGGTACATCTCTCCCCGCAGTATCCTTATTGCCTACGGGCAAGAATAGGGCTTGGGAGGGAAACTTCTCATCTCTTCACTTCTCTCATATCTACATTTCTCACATACTATCCTAAATGAATAACCCACATGATGATAATTTCTATCGCTTTCACTGTGTACGATCTATTAGAATTAACGTATGGATTAGCCGTAGAATACACTTTCAACAACGTATAGTGTTTCTCTTCGGCCTTGAAAGGCTCAATGAAATACTTCTATCACCGGATCCCATCATACTACCTCTCATAGACTATAATTTTTCTTTTGATGTAAGCGTAGTTATCTTGCTATGAACCAAGAGGATTTGTACACACAATTAATCCCAATCACTAGACAAAATATATATATTATGGTAAGCACAAAACTACAATTCCAAAGAACAATTCGTAGCCTATTTGGTCAGCCAAGATTGAATGCCATTAACTCATCCATTAACCCTTTCATATTACCCATGATACGATATGACCATAGCCTTGATGTTTTCATCTTCGTATTGTTTTAACATTCTCTTTTGCGTTCTTTCTTTGTGTGTGTGTGAGTGCAAGAGAGAAAGAGTGAGTCTTCTTTGATTGCACTTCTTTCCAAACCCTAGTCTTCATGACATCTATGGTTTAACTCCTTCATATAGTTTTTGTTGAGTTCTCTCACAAAATCTCACAGCCATAAGCCCGGTGCTTTCCTGGCAAGACCGTAAATTTCTCGACATATTTTTGGTGAACCCGACGCGAACAAGCCGGGGTGAGAGTACATAAAGATGGTTAGCAAAGTGGAGCAGCTATATGCTGAAATGAAAGAGCTTGAAGACAGATGCAAATGGCTTGAAGAAGAAGACCGGATTCAAAAAGCGATTGAAAGCGCTATGCAATCTGTATATAATGAGCTTAATATATTTGAAGGCTATGATCCAGAAGTATATCTTGAGTGCTATGTGACAGAGATGAGGCTTCAAGCAATTCCAGAAGCTCCGATGATTTCAACATTTGTTGAACTTGTGAGTGATGATTTCAAGCACCAAGTTCAAGACTATGCAAGTGTATATGCAAGCAACGGGGGTGAGTTTTCTATAGCTATAACACAGGTACGCTTGGAACATCAAGACCAAGAGATGGAGCAGAGTGGAAGTGGATGTGACCAGCTAGAGTTGGTGTCTCCTATAAGCCATGCAAGTGTCAACACATCCATATAGGCTAATTTAGAAGCAGTAATAGATGCATATCTTTTGCAAGATGCAAATTTATTGTATGCAGATGAAGCAGACATAGTGGAAGCTATTTATGCACGTTTGGGTCTTGTAACCTTCGTGTCTCAAGATAATGACTCTCATGATGCTATCCAAGTGCTTGAAATGGCTCAAAGCGACTTAGAGGATGATGCAAACTCGTCGGCTATGATAGATGATTTGGACGCTCCTTTTGATTTGTTTGAAGATGCACATGAGTGTATATACAAGGATGAGGATGCTATGGTTTTGACAGAGGATGTGAAGGGAAAACAAGTGGAAGACGGCTATATTAGTGATGTGCTACAATCTACTTTTGAGCAGATCCAGGAACTTTTACCAAGTTTAGAAGAGCCGGATGCCTATGCTGAAGACATATACCAGGATGAAGAAGTCATTATCAATGCTTTCCTATGCGAGTTTGATGCATGTGGTACTACCCAAATGGATATGCCTAGCTGCGAAAGTGCTAATTTAGAGGGGGTGACTGAAAATCTCTTCCTTTGTGAGTATAGCTCTGCTAGTAGCATTGCGGATTGTGAAGTACCTCAGTTAGACGAGGTGGAAGAAGAGGAGTGCATTGACAGAGTAATATGTATGTCTTGTATATATGGAGTAGCAGATGTGATGCAGATGACTCATGAAATTGTGCCTTATTTAGAGCTAGATGCAGCAAGCTTTCACAATTCCATGGTAGAGGAAGGAATGACAGATGCAGATTCTCTGCATGAGGATTGGGGTTCTGCAGATGAAGCTATGAATCTTCAAGATTCACAAATCAAAGATAGAAAAGTGTTTGGTTATGCTATACAGGTTGAAGTGACATTAGAGGATAGAGTAGAAGAGCAAGAAACCTCTTCGGATATGGTCTGTGATTGGGGTGATATTTCTTATCTGTGTGAAGATGCAAATAAAGATGCTTGCCATAAAGTGCCTACTATACACGGTTCTAAGAAATTTGGTTGCCTGCAGGTATGCAAACAATATCTGAGGCATAAAAGGGATTTAGGTCTTGTGTCACAGGGTATAAATTGCAAGCAGGTTTGTGAGCATCTATCTGCTATGGATAGGAAGGGTATACAAGGTGATTCCTTGAAGCAAGAAGAGGATGCTAGCTCTATGCTGACACCAAAGTCATGTAATGAAGAAGGGTTCTCCCTAGATGAGTGGAGACATGATTCAGTTGAAGATAATTTAGCGATGAGTCAAAAAGGAAGAAGGGGTGAAGATATTGTGTCAGAGACTAACTCCAAGGAGGTTTTTGAGCAGTCGATTACAAGTGACCGGGAGCATACCTACCAGGATGATTTGGAAAGGGAATTAGACACCATATTTGAGAGGTATGCAAAGTTTTATCCTATAAAGCTAGAGAGGTATTTGGTAAAAGGTGAGAGAATTGATGAGAGGTTTACCATGCACATTTCTGAGGTTTCTCTCGATGTTGAGAAAGGCTATCTAGAGGATTCTTTTGAGAATGAAGATGCAGATTCAGACTTCTATGCGAAAGAGGTACATATGGATTTACAGGTTGGTCAGAAGGTTGAAGTGCAGTTTCAAAAATATTTCAAGTATATTACAGGAAGCCTAGAAGTGTTTTCTGAAGAGGAGGATGAGGAACTTATGTCTCTACGTCATGAAGATTTTGCGCATAATGGAGATTTGTTACAGATGTTTTGGAGACAGATGTATATAACAATTCCTTCTGATCCGAGAGCAATTAAAAGATGCGGAGAATCTCAATGCTTAGTAAAATACAAGTTTTTGAGTTACCCATATGATCTTGGAGGAGGTCATGGGATGATAGGGGATACAATTGCTTTCACAAGTTACCATGATGTTGGCACATGCCGGAGGATGTGCAGGTTTAGAGGGGGTGGATGTCGTGCTGTGACACGTACATAGTGGGAACGCATGCTACAAGAGTTATCTTGTAATTTTTTAGATACATAATTATCTTTCCTATAATGTACATATGCATATTTAAGTATAATAATAAGCTTTCTATCTCATCCTATTATTTTTCTCAAGGGTAACCTATTCTTACTTTACCGTCAGAAAATACTATGGGAAAAGCATCAATAGCTCCGCCTCTTTAACTTGGGGCAAAAAGCATTGATTCTTTATTTCTACTATCTCATTATCATCTCACACGCTAGCTAGATCCTATATCTAGGGTAAACTCCAATATATATATTCTCTATGTATTTTTCATATTTTTCTTATATTTCTTTTTAAATAGCTACTAGGAAGGAATCATATCCTAGTGGGACACTAGGTGGCATGATTTCAAAGATACACTCATTTTAATGCATTATTGCAAGCATGATTACAAAACTTTGTCAAGGAGCAATGTCATGCTTTCATATGGCATGAGGTGTCCTTTGGAATTAAATGAAAGTCTAGGCTAAGGGGACCACGGGAAGACTTTTGCTGCCAGAAATGGACCCTATTTTGATGATTTTTTACACAAGGTTCCAATCCAAATTGGAAAATGATTTTAAAATGAAAATCGTAGCTAATGAGCTGAAGTTTCTTCCCATATTTTTACTTTTTTATTTGGAGCCACGGTTGAGGAGATATGACCAAAATACTGGACCCCAGTCTGCCCACATCATGCAGGGACAACTCATTTCCAACTTTTCCAATTCCTATTCACACTGGCTCCTCTCTTCTTGTGTAAACCCTTGGGGGTTCCCTTCACCTATAAAAGGGGACCTCTTCTTCCTTGAAAAAGAACTCAAGAATTTAAGCCATTGATGAGAGGAATTCATGAGAGAGTGAGTAGTAACGCCTAATTGTACTTAGCCATTAACATAAGCCCAAGCCTACACTTTTTCCTAGAGGGAGACTAGCCATTCTTGCAACAATCTAACCTTGGAAGATCAACTCTAATCAAAGAAGGTCTTGCACTTGGTGTATCAATCAAAGTGGAATTATCCACTCTTCTTCTCTCTCCCATCAATAATGGTGCTGAAGGGTTTCAAGTAAGATGTGTTCTACATTGATGTTTTCTTGATTTCTTGTTGTTTTCATTTTCATCTCTAATCCAACATATACGTATATATGTATCTAATCTCATCTCCTTAACCAATCCTATCTCTCTCATTCTTAGTAATTCATACTCTCTAGGTTCTCTTGCTACAGGTACATCTCTCCCCGCAGTATCCTTATTGCCTACGGGCAAGAATAGGGCTTGGGAGGGAAACTTCTCATCTCTTCACTTCTCTCATATCTACATTTTTCACATACTATCCTAGATGAATAACCCACATGATGATCATTTCTATTGCTTTCACTCTGTACGATCTATTAGAATTAACGTATGGATTAGCCGTAGAAGACACTTTCAATAACGTATAGTGTTTCTCTTCGGCCCTAAAAGGCTCAATGAAATACTTCTATCATCGGATCCCATCATACTACCTCTCATAGACTATAATTTTTCTTTTGATGTAAGCGTAGTTATTTTGCTATGAACCAAGAGGATTTGTACACACAATTAATCCCAATCACTAAACAAAATATATATATTATGGTAAGCACAAAACTACAATTCCAAAGAACAATTCGTAGCCTATTTGGTCAGCCAAGATTGAATGCCATTAACTCATCCATTAACCCTTTCATATTACCCATGATACGATATGACCATAGCCTTGATGTTTTCATCTTCGTATTGTTTTAACATTCTCTTTTGTGTTCTTTCTTTGTGTGTGTGTGAATGCAAGAGAGAAAGAGTGAGTCTTCTTTGATTGCACTTCTTTCCAAACCCTAGTCTTCATGGCATCTATGGTTTAACTCCTTCATATAGTTTTTGTTGAGTTCTCTCACAAACTCTCACAGCCATAAGCCCGGTGCTTTCCTGGCAAGACCGCAAATTTCTCGACAATGCAGGCGGAAATTGAGGAGGTTTTGGCGGCAGTTGGCGAAGCAGGGCGGCGGCAGTGGCGCGCGCCGATTGCGGTGTCGACATTGATGACGTTGTGAGTGGGATGAAAACACACACAGCGCCTCTATAACGACCCGACACACACTCTTGGGAAGATATACACACACACTATGGGGCACCACTCGGCTTACACAACACACCTGGCCGAGACAGGGAACACACCTATGGAGTGAGAGGAGAGAGACGATCCGTTTACCCACTCCACACAGAGAGATACACACACACACACACCCAAAAAATGTAAAGAATGAGGATGCAAGAGAGCTACACAAGACAAGCACAAAGCACACAGAGATGGAAAGCTTCTTCTTCTTCTTTACAGAAAAGAGAGTACAAAATGACTAAGTGGTAAAGCTGAAAAGTAGCACATATGTACATGCGGTCACTAAGTGTGAACTTGCTAGAAGCGTACTAGGCTGGCACTATAAGTGTAGTCTAGCTGTAGAATCACTGGCAGAGATCCTCCGTGTCGGTCACCTAACGCGCCAGTGAGTAAATGCCGTAAGCGGCCAAGACCCGTAGTGGATGCCAGCTCAAGGTGTAGAGCTCGACATCTCAACACTCCCCCTCGAGCTCTGCATGTTGCAGAGTCCAAGCATAGTCTGAAAACGTCGAAGCTTCTCAGCTCTGAGGGCCTTGGTAAAGATATCCGCTATCTGCTCCTTTGTGCTGACGTAGACCAAGTCGATGTCGCCCGCCAACACTCGCTCTCGAACGTAGTGGTAATGGACCTCTATGTGTTTGGTCCTGGCATGGAACACTGGGTTCCTAGCCAACTGCATGCTGCTGAGGTTGTCACAATGAATGACAATCTGCTGGTCCACCTGCACTCCCAAGTCCTCAAGTAATGTGCGTAGCCAAGCTACCTCGCACGCCACAACTGCTGCACCTCTGTACTCGGCCTCTGTGCTCGATAAAGCAACCGTAGGCTGCTTTTTGCTGCTCCAAGTATCAATAGCACTCCCAAAAGAGAACATGAAGCCACTCGTAGATCTCCTATCAACAATTCTACCTACCCAATCTGCATCTGTATACCCATACAATGCTAATGGTGCATCTGTTGCATAGAACAATGCGTAGTCAAGAGTACCTTGCACATACCTAAGTGTGCGTCGTACTCCATCCAAATGTGGCTTCCTGAGAAGCTGCATGAATTGACTCTCCAAGCCTACTGTGTAGCTCAAGTCTAGCCTCATGATAGTCAAGTAGATTAGACTACCCACAATCTTCCTGTACATGTTGACATCCTCAACAACATCACCCTTCTCTGCACTCAGCTTTGCATTCACATCCAAGGGAATAGAAATTGGCTTACAATCAGCCATACCATACTTTGACAACATGTCCAAAGCATACTGTCTCTGTGATAGCCATACACCCTCTGGAGTCCTGATCACCTCAATGCCAAGAAAGTAGCGCAACTCGCCTAAATCTTTCATTTCAAACTCCTGTTTGAGAAGACCCTTCACATGGTCAATCTCCATAGCATTTTCACCAACAATAATAAGGTCATCTACATATATGGTAATGACCACAATCCCCACATCACCCTCACGTACATAGAGTGAATGATCAGCATGAGCTCTCCTAAAACCAATACTGACAAGATACTTGGCAATCCTATCATACCATGCTCTAGAGCCGTGCTTCAAACCATACAAAGCTTTGAGAAGTATGCATACATAATCTGGGTAACCTGGATCCACATAACCAGGTGGCTGATCCATATACACTTCCTCTTGCAACTCACCATTCAAGAAGGCATTCTTTACATCCATTTGATGCATAATCCATCCTCTAGATGCAGCCACTACTATGACAGCTCTCACAATCGTCATCTTTGCCACTGGAGCAAAGGTCTCCTCATAGTCTATGCCATACATCTGTGCATAACCCTTTGCGACCAGCCTTGCCTTGTGACGCTCAATGTTACCATCAGCCTTATGCTTGGTTTTATACACTCATTTACAGCCAATAGATTTCTTGCCACTTGGCAATGGCGCCAACTCCCATGTGTCGTTTGCTTCCAATGCAGCCATCTCTTCATTCATTGCATCATCCCAATGCACATTTCCAACTACATCCTCAAAACATGTGGGCTCCACATCCTGTATCACCTTAGCCATGTAGGCTTGGTGATGCGCTAGATACCCATCATAAGTCAATTTCTGAACTGGATTTCTGACTCTATTAGATCTACACGGTCCTGGGTCACTCCTTTGCCCTCTAGCATCTTCTTGTACTTTCCTTACACTAGGTGTCCTGATAGTCGGAATTCCAAATTCCTCATCAAGACTTTGTTCAAAACCATCTGAATCCATGTCTACATGTGAAAAACCTGATGATGCATCAGCTATAAAGGGAGGTTCATCAACCTTTTCCTTTCCTTTTCGTGATACATTCCCTGTACCTGTTGGTGGAGTAACCTGCGTACGTAGTCTACCATTCCATGGTTTCTCAACAGACCCACGAGAAGAGGACTCTTGTGGTCCACTCAAAACCTTTGACTGTGGCCTCACATTTTGTACAACCACATCATCTTTTACATCAGCCCAAATAGTGCCATGTGCATTACTGTACCAGCTACTCATCTCATCAAAGACTACATCTCTACTCACTCGTAATTGTTGTGTAGTAGGATTGTAGCACCTGTACCCTTTTTGTTCAAGGGAATATCCCACAAGAATACATTTCTCTGCTTTAGGATCCAATTTCCTACGCAACTCATCTGGTACATGCATGTAAGCTATGCAGCCAAACACTTTCAAGTGTGCCAAATCAGGCTTTGTACCTGTAAACTTTTCCTTAGGTGTTACATCATGCACCGCAGCTGTAGGTGTCCTGTTCATAATGTACACAGCTGTATTTACAGCTTCAGCCGAGAAATGATGAGGCATGTTCTTCTCATTCATCAATGCACGTGCAACCTCTGCAATGTGCCTGTTTTTCCTTTCTGCGACCCCATTCTGCTGTGGAGTATATCTGCATGTAAACTGCCTGTGTATACCATGCATTCGCAGAAAATCTGAAAAATCATTGGAGAAGTACTCTCCCCCTCCATCTGACCTCAATGTCTTGATTTGCATATCTGTCTCCTTCTCAATCATGACTTTGAAGTCTTGAAAGTGACCAAACACTTCACTTTTGTTACGTATGAAGTAGACCCATACTTTCCTTGTATGGTCATCAATGAAAGAGACATAATACCTGCAACCATGTATACTTGCAGTATCGATTGGACCCCAAACATCTGTGTGCACCACCTCAAGTGGATTTTTACATACATTGCGCTCATGCGGAAATGAGCCCTTTGACTGTTTTCCAAACTGGCATGCTGCACACACTTTATGCATACCATCCACCTTGAATTTGGGCAAACCTTTTACAATCTGTTTTGATTGGATGCTGCGCAATCTCTGCTCATTGACATGGCCAATGCGTTTGTGCCAAATGTCAACATCATCCACAACACCTGTGCCCTGTGCAAATAATGCAACTTTTACCTCAGGCATGTCTACATTCAACGTAAACATTCTGCCCACACATTTGCCCTCTGTGATCAGCTTACAGCCATTCTGGAAATCTTCTACATAATAGCCATTTGGATTGAAGCGAACCTGCAAACCCAGCTCAACCATTTGTCCAACAGAAACAAGATTCTTTGTAATGTTTGGGACATGAAGTACATCTGCTAAGTACTTTGATTTCCCACTCTTTGTATTTAGAGGTATGTCCCCTACATGAGCAATGGGGTGAGCTGTGTCATCTCCTGTCTGCACATAGCCTGACACATCTGGTTTGCGCATATCTCTAAACCACTTTCCACGAGACGTCATGTGATTAGAGGCACCTGAATCCACATACCAAACATCATCTTGGGTGGAATTCTCTACAGTCATTGTATTCATTACATGCTGCATAACAAACAAGCGCTCGTTTTTGCTGTCATCTGCATCTCTGCTAGTAGATGCATAGTTGCCCTGTTCTCTCTTTCCACTTGTTTTTCCCTTTGGACAGTCACGTGACATGTGACCTCTTTCACCACAAGTCCAACATTCTTTGCTATCTGGAGTATGTTGCTGCCTACTTGATCCTGCACCACGACCTCTTTGACTCCCCCTGCCTTGAGAATGGTTTTCCTTGCCACCTGCATTGTTTTGATTTGATTGACCTTTCAGAAATTGGCCCCTGCAACCCCTTGGGCCTCGACCACGACCTCTACCTCTACCTCTACCTCTGTTGGAGTTAGAATAGAAGGCCTGTTCAGAATTTTTTCTGCCATGAGAAGAAGATGTGTCAAGGTTCTTCTCCTCAAGAATAAGCATAGAAATCAAATCTTGGAACACGGGGATGTCGTCTCTTGTATTCATGGAAGACCTAAAATGTACATACTCATCTACTAGACCATCCAAGCATGCACGGACAATGTCATTGTCTTCCACTGAGACTTTAATAGATCCAAGAGCCTCAATGATACTCTTGATCTTCAAGGCATAATCATTGATTGAGAGGTTGCTCCTCTTAACCTGATTTAGCTCCGACTTTAGTTGAAGCTTCCTGGCCTTGGCGTTCACCTCGAACACTCTGCCTAAGTTTCTCTATGCAATGGCGGGGGTTTTAGCATCCTGTAGATAGCCCATCATGCCATTTGTGATGCTCATAGAAATCCAATACATCACTTTGCTCTGGCCTTGTTGCCAGTCCCTCAAAGCTTTCCTTTGTTCTGCTGTAGCATTTGCCTCGGGAATCTCTGGTTCCTTTTCATTGTCTCCTTCTACATAGTCCCAATAACCTTTGCCTTTTAGGAAATTTGTTATTCCGAACTTCCATACAGGGTAGTTATTTTTCTCAAGCTTCTCAGTAACAATTTGACTGAAATCGTCAAACATCTTGAAGCACTAAGACAAAATAACTGCAATTTGCAAAAACCTGCAAATCTGTTGAACCTGCTATCGTGGTACCTGTAACGCTTTCTACACTCAATGAGTGTCCACAATCAAGCGTACATACAACCACTGTACTTGTACAATAAATCTCTGTATACTGCACTTTGGAGACCTGTTCAGAAACATGGCATCTGGTCGTGGATTGCGAATGAAGGGATTGTGATGCTCTTGCTCTCTTAGCCTCTCTTGCCTGCACCAGGCTCTGATACCATGTAAAGAATGAGGATGCAAGAGAGCTACACAAGACAAGCACAAAGCACACAGAGATGGAAAGCTTCTTCTTCTTCTTTACAGAAAAGAGAGTACAAAATGACTAAGTGGTAAAGCTGAAAAGTAGCACATATGTACATGCGGTCACTAAGTGTGAACTCGCTAGATGCGTACTAGGCTGGCACTATAAGTGTAGTCCAGCTGTAGAATCACTGGCAGAGATCCTCCGTGTTGGTCACCTAACGCGCCAGTGAGTAAATGCTGTAAGCGGCCAAGACCCGTAGTGGATGCCAGCTCAAGGTGTAGAGCTCGACATCTCAACAAAAAACTCAGCTCAAAAGGGGAGAATTTTTGATGTTTCGATACAAATGAGCTTGGGCCAACACCAATGGGGCAAATAGCTCACACAATATGGGTAAAATAAGCCAGATACAATCACAAACTGGAGCAGAAGCTTCGATCATAGGAGAAACTTACACAGTAAAATAGCAAAAAAAGAGTGAGGAATTTGGAAAAATGGACAGCGCCATCGCTTCTGGAACGGCCCAAAACCTCAGTCTACAATGTCAAAGTGCTCAAATCCGACCTCGGATGAGCAGTTTACGGCCAAAACAGGCTCCAAAAACCCAAAAAACACACTTGTGGCTGTTCCTCCTCTCTTCTCCACGTTTTTTCTGGTCTTCTCTCAGTTTTTTCAGTTCCCGCACTTAGCTTTATTATTTGGGAACCCTTGGCCTTTTAGATGACCTCAAACGGACCCCAAATAGGCCAAAAACTGACCTCGTAGTGGATAGTTGTCACCCTGCTGCATCCATGCGCACACCTGGCACTCATTTCTTTTCAATAATGCGTCTCACAACCACGTGAAGTGGCCCCAAAAAGTGGTCCTAATGATGAGCTTTCTGCATAACTCTCACAAGAAAACACCACTTTTTGTCCGTATTCATCCACGTGCAAATATTGACCCCGTTCGCCCTCCTGATGCCACTAGATGCCATCTGACGCACCTGCTTACCTCATGTCGTCGGCCCGCGGATAGATTCCTTGAGAAGTTTTACGCGCTATAAACTCCTCATTATTGTAGAAAAAACATACTGGTACTGGTGATAGTGAAAATCGATGCACTATGTACATGCTGTCCTACCTGTACACATGTGGGCCCCACGTAACCACCTGGCTATGGAAATTGGGCAATCCTTTATTCGATGCACCATGCATGTGTATGTACATATGCGCAATCCCTTGCTCCAAAAAACTCCTGACATAATTTGCCCATCCCCTAGCCTGCTAGATCATTCATGATCAGCAACAGCAAAAAGAGATATGAGACTCTCGCCGGATCACAGGTCTCCTCATCCCTCACCAACACTCCTTGATCCACATACAGCTCATCTTGCTCGACCATCATCAACCTGGAATGATACAATTTAAGATGCAATCCATTTACCCTTGACTTATGTAGAAACCCATCCAGGTTAGCCAACTGATATGTACCATTCGGGAAACACTCCACTACCTTGAAAGGGCCTTCCCACTTAATTTGAAACTTCTTTTGGAAGGTGTTATCCAGCTTACTGTTGTAGCGAAAAACCAAGTCATGTTTCTTGATACCCTTACTTTTGACCTTTTCATTTATCTTTGCCAAAGCCTTATCCTGCATCTGCCCATAATGCTCCAATGCGCTCATCCTATCCAACTGGACCTCTTGTAACTGTAAGAGCCTCTCTTTGAATGCATCACTAGACGGCCCAAGTAGCTTCTCTAGCATCTTTACTGTAGGCAACTCTACCTCCACAGGCAATAGTGCTTCCTTTCCATACACCAAATGAAATGGAGTAAACCCTGTACCTGTCTTCACTGATGTACGGCAAGCCCATAATGCACTAGGCAATTCCAAATCCCAATTCTTTCCTTGGTGCTTGTCACTTTCGAAAGAATTTGTACCAACTCATGATTGAATCTTTCATTTAAGCCATTACATTGCGGATAATAAGGAGTGGTATGCTGGTGCCTAATCTTCATCTTTGCGCATAATAAGTCTAGCAGTTTAGCTCTAAATCCTGGCCCCTTATCCGAAAGTAGCTCCAGTGGCACCCCAAACTTGCAACATATTTCATCATACACAAATTTTTCCACATCCTATGCAGTGATTTTTTTTACTGCTATAGCCTCTGCCCATCTAGAGAGATAGTCCACTGTAGTCAAAATATAGCTTTTGCCCCTGCTTGTGATAGGTAACGGGCCTATTGCATCAATCCCCCACTTTTCAAACACATCAAATTCCATAATGGTTTTTCGTAACTCTGGCTTCAACACCCTTGTGCAAACTAGGCCATACATACCCCTCTTGCAAAATCTTATGCAAGGTGATCTTTAGAGCAAAATGGCCACCACATGTGCCTTCATTATTCTCTTCCAACACTCTGTAAAGCTCCTCCCGCCAAGGTACACGTCTCAACACGAGATCAGCCCCTTTCATGTATAAGACATCACCAATCAATTTGTACATGTATGCTCTACGCACAAAGCCATACTTCTTAGACTTATGAATCTCCTTTGGAATGATTCCTGTTAGCAAAAACTCCTCTTCTTGAGACAAACTTTCCCGGCCATGATAAAGAGGTAAAGTGGTCCTCAACACAAATAGCTCCCCAATCATGCCTTGAGCTACTTCATGTGCCTCTCCATTTAGAGCACGTTCAATGTGTCTGATGGTCCATGCTTCAAAATTTTTTAACATGCCATTAATTCTGAAGCACATTTCCTTCAATGAGGTGTTCTTGCTCTTCCACACACCCAGCACTTCCTTTTCCTCTTGGCCTTGACATCCTCGCCTTCATGGATCTTTCCTTTCTTCTTACTAGGACCTGGGGCACTTCTTCCTTCCTTATCCTCTGTGGTCCTTTTCCCAATAGGCATCACTAATGTATCCTCTAGCTTTGATGCCTTCTCCAAGGTGACTACACTTAGCACCTTTGCCTTTCCCTTTTCCTCATGGGTCAGTCCACTGGTTCCTTTGTCTCCCTTAATTTCGATGCCATAATCATTTGACCTAGTTAGCACCTGTCTTGGCAATGGATACATGTCTCCCCCCATCCTTGGTGGCTTATCACATTGCGGGCTGATGTGACCCAACTCTCCACAATTATAACATGTGGGAGTCTGCCTCCAAAACCTACCATTGCTTTGTCCAACACCATTCCTAGGCCTTTCTTCACCTCCTGGCTGATTTGCAAACCTCCCTCGACCTCGATTATTTCCCACTTGACCTAGCATGTTTAGGCTGAGATTCTTCATCAAATCTACCATTTGCCTCATGTCTTGCCTTAGCCCATCATCTTGCACTGCTCTAGTGACCACTGCTGGCATAACCTGAGTAGTAACAGGAACCACTGGTTCGTGATGAACCCCTGACATGCGACCTTGTAAAGACTCTATAGGCTGAAATTCAGACCTCATGGGCAAAGACTCCACCCCTAACTAGCTCATTTTCCTCAACTTCCACTCTTTGTTCCTTGATACCTCTAGTGCATCTTCATATGTCCTAGGATTCTTTAGCTCCACTCTCCAACGTATATTCTCCCAAAGACCATCCAAGAACCTATCCTTCTTCATCATGTCAGGCGGGGGTACCTGTGGTGCTAAGGCCTTGCACATTCGCTCCCATGCCAATGAAAACTTACGTATGTACGCATCTACTGTCTCACCTTCCTTTTGCACCAAAGCCTGTACTTCTTGCCACACTTTGTCAGGATCTTCTATCTTCACAAACTCCACTTCCAACCCATGTCGTAGATTGTCCCAACTCAACCTTACAGGTGGATCAGCCACACACAACTCCTCTTCAAATGCTTTAGACCAAACTCGTGCATCACTCTTTAAACAAATTTGGAGAAGGCGTAACATTTGCATAGGGTCATGAATCTGGTTGCTAATGCAGGCAACCTCCATCTTTTCCAAAAATTATTCCACATCTTCATCACTTCTTCCATGAAACTCTGGATAAGAGAAAGCCATGGCTACCCAAGTTTCAATGCTTTGAGAACCCCTTTGAACACACGTGCAAGAACCCAAAACTTTTGACTACCCAATCCCCAGAAACTTCAATGGAGCTCAACTTTAGATAAGGACAAACACATGCACATCAAATGAGTTTTCATAGTTGATCATCGGAATTACAACAGGCAAAGGACATTCCAAGATCTCTCGTAATCTTCTTGGCCCGAACATAAAGACTATGCGCTGCTGGAAAAAAATCTTCCTCGACACATGAACATTTATCTGGATTCTTTGAGTTAAATGAAATGGAGTGAATTGAGGGCCATTTTGATCATCCATTAAAGCCAACCATGAAACTCCCAAGAAGGCACACCTGACTTAACCTCTGATTTTGCCAAAATTTCAGCAGCATAATAGCCATAATGGCTCAAAAGACCAAGAAACCAGCCATCATAACTTGGAAAAATTTTGACAGAGTTTCCCCAGAAGTAGAGCAGTAGGAACCCAAAATATAGACTGTATATGTATGCATAAACTGCCAACAATAGAACTCGAGCATCAAGTAGGACTCACTAGTACATAGCCTATGGCGAGGTCACAAAAAGGGTGCTCCAGCTACGTGTATCACCGAAAGGATCTCTACATTTGAGAATCCCCCAGCTCAATAAAAACCTCACGCTATCGACCCTCACACGAAGGCTAATGCAAATCGCGTATAGTCAAGTCTCAGAAATGACTATCTTCCAGACCAAGTCTCAGAAATGGCTGGGACTGCCAAATACAACCAAGTATGGCTCCACAAATGCGTACAATGGCAGTTTCAGTAACATACAATCCAGCAGACAATGCGCTCAAATAGGCGCCAAGTGATGCATACCCACAACAACTGCAAGTGACATCACTGCTAGTATATCACTGTACTCTAGCTACGTGTACCTGTGTGAATCACTTGTACCTGTACCTGTCCCTGTAACCTATAAACTGTAATCTGCAACCTGCAACCTGTAATCCCCAATCTCGAAGCTCGAAGCTCGAAGCAGAAGGTACTCGAAGAAGATCCTCCGTGGGGGCACCAAAAGAATGTGAGCGGGATGAAAACACACACAACGCCTCTATAACTACCCGACACACACTCTTGGGAAGATACACATACACACACACACACTATGGGGCACCACTCGGCTTACACAACACACCTGGCCGAGACAGGGAACACACCTATGGAGTGAGAGGAGAGAGACGATCTGTTTACCCACTCCACACAGAGAGATACACACACACACACACACCCAAAAAACTCAGCTCAAAAGGGGAGGATTTCTGATGTTTCTATACAAATGAGCTTGGGCCAACACCAATGGGGCAAATAGCTCACACAATATGGGTAAAATAAGCCAGATACAATCACAAACTGGAGCAAAAGCTTCGATCATAGGAGAAACTTACACAGCAAAAACAGCAAAAAAAGAGTGAGGAATTTGGCAAAATGGACAATGCCATCCCGTCCGGAACGGCCCAAAACCCCAGTCCACAATGTCAAAGTGCTCAAATCCGACCTCGGATGAGCAGTTTACGGCCAAAACAGGCTCCAAAAACCCAAAAAACACACCTACGGCTGTTCCTCCTCTCTTCTTTACGTTTTTTCTGATCTTCTCTCAGTTTTTTCAGTTCCCACACTTAGCTTTATTAGTTGGACACCCTTGGACTTTTAGATGACCTCAAATGGACCCCGAACAGGCCAAAAACTGACCTCACAGTGCATAGTTGTCACCCTGCTGCATCCATGCACACACCTGGCACTCATTTCTTTTCAATAATGCGTCTCGCAACCACGTGAAGTGGCCCCAAAAAGTGGTCCTAATGATGAGATTTCTGCATAACTCTCACAAGAAAACACCACTTTTTGTCCGTATTCATCCACGTGCAAATATTGACCCCGTTCGCCCTCCTGATGCCACTAGATGCCATCTGACGCACCTGCTTACCTCATGTCGTCGACCTGCGGATAGCTTCCTCGAGAAGATTTA
Source organism: Adiantum capillus-veneris (assembly GCF_014529385.1). Lineage (NCBI taxonomy): Eukaryota > Viridiplantae > Streptophyta > Polypodiopsida > Polypodiales > Pteridaceae > Adiantum > Adiantum capillus-veneris. The sequence goes on from NC_140957.1 coordinate 98,731,969, forward strand.
CGCGCTATAAACTCCTCATTATTGTAGAAAAAACATACTCGTACTGGTGATAGTGAAAATCGATGCACTATGTACATGCTGTCCTACCTGTACACATGTGGGCCCCACGTAACCACCTGGCTATGGAAATTGGGAAATCCTTTATTCGATGCACCATGCATGTGTCTGTAGATATGCGCAATCCCTTGCTCCAAAAAACTCCTGACAACGTGGCACGCTCGCCGGGCAGTGGGCACTTCCCACCGCGCCGAAATTTTAAAGAAGAAGGGAAGGGGCAATAGCGATATCATTATTGCCTCCCCCCCTCAAGTAAGAGAAGGATCCCGTGGCGGTTGAGCAAGGAGAAAGAAGAGAATTCGAGAGACGCCAAGTGGGCTGAGCAAAGTCCGAAGGACCATTTGGGGCAGGACAAACCAAGGCAGAGGCCATCTGGGCAAGCAAAAAATTGAAGGAGGGCCAAGTGAATACAGCAAGGGCAAGGTAAGGCTGAACTAAAGTGGCAAAAGAGGAGTTGGATAGGGAGAGAGAGAAGATTAAAGTCAACCTAGTCAAGCAGTGCAAAGCTAAGTCCAAAGAAGGTAAAAAAATGAAGGTAAAGGAAAATAAAAAAATAAAAAGCCTAGGGGCAATAGCGACGTCGCTAATGCCCCCCCCCCCCCAAGTGCAAAAGAGAGAAAGAGAGCAGATGGAAAAAGGCAGTGCCCCCTTCCCAAGAGATACCAAAAAAAGGTGCCACATGGACCAATTAGAGGGAAATTTCCCAAATTGAACCCCCCACCCTATAAAAGTCAAAAAATGATCAAATTAGGGGCTTCTTCTTAGCTTTTTGGCCTAGTTTTTTGCTCGTTGAAAGCCTGCAAAGTGGAGCTTTTGGACAGAGGAGTGTGCCTGTCAAAGCCCTTTGTATCTCTCTTGTGTAGATGGCCATGGTGATGGCAGTGTGAGTTTGTACAGGTTTTTTTGTGGAGTGCAATCGAGTCTTTGTTGCCTCGTCTTGCTGTTGCTTCCCCTTCCCCCCTTCTCTTTCTCCTGCTTTTATGTTTCTCCTTGGTGCCAGCTATGTGGAAGTGCATGCCCCCCCCGGACCGACAATGTTGAGTGAGAGAGTGAGATTGAGTGGTTGTGTGTGTGTAAGGGTGGAGACAGGCAGTGGCAACAAGTGTGCGTCATGTGGTGGTTTTGTGGAGTGTGTGAGTAGTGGCAATCGAGCAGGCAGTGGTATGCTAGTGTGAGTTGTGTGTTTGAAGGTGTTTTCCTAGAGGATAGGGGTGCTGTGAATGCTCTGAGCTGTAGAGAGGCCCTTTTGTTTGTGCTGGACGTGTTTCCCCAATCCCCCTCTCCATCTTCTGGTACCCCCATTGAGGAGTATGATGATGCTCCTAGTTGAAGTCAAAGCAGTGATTTTTGTGATGCCAAAGGTGCGGCCTTTGAAGAGCAGGTGCTGCTTGTGATGGCTTGGGCAGGATTTCCCATTTTCACTGGTGTTGAAGATGAGAAAACTTGGCTTCAAGACTACGGATTGTTCGTGTTGGAAAGCGGTTTATCAAGAGAAGATGGTGTGGTATAGGTATTCCCGCTCTTGGTTCGTGGTAAAGCAAAGCTATGGTTCGATAACATTGGTGAAGAGGAAATCTAGTTTCTATCACATTGTTTTAACACTTAAAATAATGATTTCTTTTAACTTTCCGTCACAGTAATTCCTTCAATCAATTATTAAAGACAGCATTGAAAGCATTCTTTTAAAAAACAAACATCTTTAAACTTAAGACAGGGTACTGTCAATCAAAACATTGTCCATAATAACCATGACCAGTACTCTTCTCGTCTCAAGACCATCTAAGGGTGAAAAAATGGCACCCATTCCTTATTCACAATCCGGAGTGGATAAACCCCCACCCAAGGTTCCGGGTACCCATACACCAAACCAGTTGCCCATACAACCGGGCGACTTCCCTAGGATAAAAAAACGGTATCCTAACTTATGTAGAAACATCAAGACATGACACAGAGTAGAAACTCAACGTTGATGGGGGTAACCGACTTATCCGTGGCTAGAAAGCCAATCATTATCATCAATTTATACTAAGGAGTCGGAGGTGTCTTGAGACAAGCTATTTTAAGGATGATTGATCATATCTTTCCTAATTCAATCAGTTTTAACCCAAACAATTCTTTCCTACATTATAAACAAATGCACGTTAGAAGTTACCTTCCGTTTTCAGCCAGTTTATCCTTCCTAACCTTCTGTATGCAATGCTAACTTAAAAGTGAACTTTAAAAGATTTTAAGTAAACAAAATAGAAATCCACCTGGGACTGCTTGTCCATGTGCTGTTGGGTGGGAGCCCGTAGACTTTCCTCTGTCGTGGCCTATGGCTAGGCCCAGCCTCATGGTCATTAGTGACTTTATTTCTTTTGTTTCTAACATCCTCTTCCTCGGTAAGAGGATTTCCCCTGGTTCTCTTTGGAGCCATGTCAGCCGCCTTATAAAAGACTTAATCCATTAAAAATTTAATTGAATCATTTTCCTTTTCCTTTTTTTTAAACCCAAAAATAAGGATTTTTGGAGTAAGTAGGTATCTTTAATAGTCAATTTGATGAGATATTCCTCCTGTAACTTATTTATGCTATAAGTAATTTCCCATAATTACCATTTAATTTGGGAAGCCCTTTAACTAGGTTTATCCTTAGTCCATATTCCATTTTAACCTTAGTAAATTATAATTTCTATCGGCTAATGGATTACTCACCCTAAATTGTAATTGAATATGTTCTATCTTTAGGAATTTTTCATAAATTTGATTTATAACCTTCCCCTCCTATACTTATGGTCTAATTTTAGAATTTTACTGATAGTAATTTGTTATACCAACCATTTATACATAGGTAATTTTTCCCACCCTTCAATAGTGATTTTGGACATCAGGTATTTATTTGGTAATTAGATAAATTCATTTACTAATTTCCTTTCTCTATTTTATACGCAAAATCAGTTACTTTTATTGAAGATAAATACCTAAACTATTTATCTGAGGTTGGGGTATTTATCACGGATTCCTCAAGGTGTGTTCTACCTCTGATATTTATATCAAGGTTTTTGGATGAATTTACTATATTCCCCCTTTTATATTCTCCTAAAAATAATAAAATTTTACTGGGATAATTAGGTAAATTAATTATCTGAGGGTAATATAATTATCACGGTTTTTTTAGGATGTAATTAAGCTGTGAAAATAACTCAAAGCATTTTGAATCAATTTACAAATTTCCCCCTTTTGATTTGTCCTAAAAATAGAGTAATTCTGCTAAAGTAATTAGGTAAATTAATTATCTGAGCTTCACATAATTATCACAGATTCCCTAATATGCAAATAACTTCTGATAAATAGCTGAAAGTATTTTGAATCATTTTGCTAATTTCCCTCTTTTAATTTGTCCTAAAAATAGAGTATTTTTGTAAAAGTAATTATATAAATTAATTATCTAAGCTTGAAATAATTATCATGGGTTCTCCAACATGTGGTAAGTTGCATGCCCCCCCCGGACCGACAATGTTGAGTGAGAGAGTGAGATTGAGTGGTTGTGTGTGTGTAAGGGTGGAGACAGGCAGTGGCAACAAGTGTGCGTCATGTGGTGGTTTTGTGGAGTGTGTGAGTAGTGGCAATCGAGCAGGCAGTGGTATGCTAGTGTGAGTTGTGTGTTTGAAGGTGTTTTCCTAGAGGATAGGGGTGCTGTGAATGCTCTGAGCTGTAGAGAGGCCCTTTTGTTTGTGCTGGACGTGTTTCCCCAATCCCCCTCTCCATCTTCTGGTACCCCCATTGAGGAGTATGATGATGCTCCTAGTTGAAGTCAAAGCAGTGATTTTTGTGATGCCAAAGGTGCGGCCTTTGAAGAGCAGGTGCTGCTTGTGATGGCTTGGGCAGGATTTCCCATTTTCACTGGTGTTGAAGATGAGAAAACTTGGCTTCAAGACTACGGATTGTTCGTGTTGGAAAGCGGTTTATCAAGAGAAGATGGTGTGGTATAGGTATTCCCGCTCTTGGTTCGTGGTAAAGCAAAGCTATGGTTCGATAACATTGGTGAAGAGGAAAAAGAAGATTGTGAAGCCCTGGAGGCGGCTTTGCGAAGCAGGTTCGTAGCGGATGCACAACTGGATGAAGTAAAGAGAAAGCTGGATGGATTAAAGCAAAGCTGGGAGGGAGATTTTTAAGAGTTCAAGTGGGAGTTCGAAGCCCTATGGGGGAAGTTAATGAAGGTAACTACTGCAAAAAATGCCAATTTTTTGAAGTTGTGTAAATTCATGGATTGCTTGCATGAAGAAGTGCAAGATAAGGTGGAGTTAGATGGTCCAATGTCGTATCAAGAGGCGGTAGCTCTAGCGAGAGGGCGAACCAAAAAGATTTTGAAGAAGCGCGAGGCTAGGCGGTGTTTGCCAAATGCTGTGAGGCCAAAGCAGTGTGAGGTGGTGATAGCCGAGCCAAAGGTGGTGCAAAGCGAAGTGCAGGTGTGAGAAGAACCAAGAGTTCTTTGGCTGCAAATAGACAGGATGGTTCCTATGCCAAAGATGCCGGCTAGAGCTGCTCCAATTATGGAGGAAGTGCAGGTAGTTCCAGAGTGGACAAAGGAAGGTCTACCAAATTCGAGTGAAGCTGTTGAAGCTCCATTGAAGTGTGGTAAAGAGCAACGAGTGCGGTTTGCAGACGAGGTCAAAGCGGTGAAGCTAGAGGAGGTTCCCGAGCTTGAAACCGAAGAGGAGACTATGTCGAGTGACAATAGCTCTATGGACGCAGATACGAGTTGGGAGACTGAACCATGCCAATCCAGGTATGATGAGATCGACCTCTTACATGTGAGTGGAGAGGCAGTGAATGTGTGTGAAGAGCAACAGGAAGTGCAATCCGAGGTGCTTAGTGAAGACTGAGTGGAGCAGTCTAGGCCTACATGTGGTGAAGAGCAAGTAAAACTGGTGTGCAGTGCCATGCTAATGGCCATGTTGATGAAAATAGCAGTAGAGTATGCCATGGTGGGGCAGTAGGTGCAAAATTTTGCTAAAAGGTGTGGAGCAGTTTTACCTATGGAGGAGGATGAGGAGGAGGTGGTAGAGAACGATTTTCTCTCTTCCTTGGCAGAGATTGATGATGCAACAATAGAAGAGCAGGTGGTTGAAGCGGACAAGCAAGCAGTGCTTATCGACCTTGAAGGGCCAATTGACGAGGAGGAGCTCGACGATGCTGGAATTGAGTTTATGGCAAGTGAGAAAGGCAAAGCGGAGTCCAGGTTAAAGGTGCTTCCTATGCAGTTGGTGCCCTCTATGACAGATGATGCGGATTCCAAGGTGGTATCCAAGCTTTTTAAAGAGGTATGTGAGTGGTGGTTGAAAGGATTGGTGGTAAAAGCGGCTGTGCAGTATGCTATTGAGCAGGATGGTGAGCACGAAGGTGCTCTATTTGGTGTTCTTGGGGATGCTTTGTTGCAAGTGGGCAGGTTGCCAAGTAGTGCTTGGAGTGGTAAAAGCATGTTGATGGCAGTTTGGCTATGCAGTTGGTTATTTGCCTTGGTGTGGCACTATGCAAAGTTGTTGCAGGTGGATGGAAGAGACCAATGCAAGGTGTTTGACCCAGGCGGTTGATGACAGGTAAAGCAAGGGGTTGGGCAACCCGCATGAGCAAAGAAAGCGGGTAGCAAGTGCCAGTTTTTTACATATGTTAGGTGTTTTTGCAGTGTACAGAGAGTCTGTTTTGGGCGTGCAATTTTTTAGCGCAATGAGGCCATGTGTGGTTGAACATAAATGTTCAAAGAGGGGGTGGGCAATGATGGTGCAGCCAAAGTTGGTCGGAGCTAGGAGATGGTCTATGCCAGGCAGAGGCAGCAGCTGAGTATAGAAGGCTAGGGCAGGTACCAAGGCCATAGGCAGCCAAAGGGTAGCATGAATGTATGTTCCAAGTGGTTTTTTAGGCCAAATGTGTGGTGAAAAAATCCAAGCACGTTGGTGGAATATTGTGCCTGAGATGTGGGTTTTATGTGCTAAAATGTGGTCTTCAGTGTTCTTTCCAAGCTGGTCCAAACGGCTTGTCAAACGGAGCCCTGCTGCTCAAGATATTGTAGTTTAAAGAAAGAGTGTGAGCAGATCCTCGACGGACAGGGCAGCTGGGGATGGGTGTCCCAGGCTGATGTCAGTGTATATGTGTGTAGTGCTTGAGTTGTGGAGCATGCCTGTCTTTTCGGATTGCGAATCGCAGCTCTGGATAGCAAGATATGGCCATTAGAAGATTTTCCGGGGGCCGGGTCTGAGCCCACTTGACCGCATTGGAGGATGCGCCATTTGGTAGTTTTGCGGCCTCACCAAGGTTCTCAATGGGAGTGTTTACCATGTGGAGCTAGTGGGAATCGACTGCACGTCCATCGGATGCTCGGTCGGTCAGATACAACGAAATGAAGTTGGGAGCATTTGAGCGGTGAACAGTTGCAGATGGTTTTTTTTCGTTTTGGAGGCCTTAGTTCCAGGGCGCCAAGGGATAGAAATGCAGAGATGAAAGGTGTATATGGGGCCGGTAATGTAGAGTTTTCGTTGCTTTCTACTGCTTGGTAATCGGGTCCGGGAGCAACAAAGAGAAGCTTGTAGAAGGAGGTCAAAAGATTTGAGTGTATTTTATATTTTTATGAGAAGTATGTCATGGAGTTTGAAGGCAAGGGCATTGGCATCTGCCACGTGGCTTGAGAGTGAACCCACATGCAAAAAGTAGCGGAAATATTGCACCCTATATGGGCTGGCGCGAGTACCTCTCATTGGTATCATAAGGTTGAGAGCTCTTGGAGCTCGTGGGATATGGCGTGAGCGCCTATGGTGCTGCGCAGTCGGAAATTGAGGAGGTTTTGGCGGCAGTTGGCGAAGCAGGGCGGCGACAGTGGCGCGCCGGTTGCGGTGTCGATAGTGATGATGTGGCACGCTCGCCCGGTAGTGAGCACTTCTCACCGCGCTGAAATATTAAAGAAGAAGGGAAGGGGCAATAGCGATATTGCTATTGCCTCCCCCCCTCAGGTAAGAGATCCCGTGGCGGTTGAGCAAGGAGGAAGAAGAGAATTTGAGAGAGGCCAAGTGGGCTGAGCAAAGTCCGAAGGACCATTTGGGGCAGGACAAACCAAGGTAGAGGCCATCTGGGCAAGCAAAATATTGAAGGAGGGCCAAGTGAATAAAGCAAGGGCAAGGTAAGGCTGAACTAAAGTGGCAAAAGAGGAGTTGGATAGGGAGAGAGAGAGGATTAAAGTCAACCTAGTCAAGCAGTGCAAAGCTAAGTCCAAAGAAGGTAAAAAAATGAAGGTAAAGGAAAATAAAAAAATAAAAAGCCTAGGGGCAATAGCGACGTCGCTAATGCCCCCCCCCAAGTGCAAAAGAGAGAAAGAGAGTAGATGGAAAAAGGCGGTGCCCCCTTCCCAAGAGATACCAAAAAAAGGTGCCACATGGACCAATTAGAGGGCAATTTCCCAAACTGAACCCCCCACCCTATAAAAGTCAAAAAATGATCAAATTAGGGGCTTCTTCTTAGCTTTTTGGCCTAGTTTTTTGCCTGTTGAAAGCCTGCAAAGTGGAGCTTTTGGACAGAGGAGTGTTCCTGTCAAAGCCCTTTGTATCTCTCTTGTGTAGATGGCCATGGTGATGGCAGTGTGAGTTTGTACAGGTGTTTTTGTGGAGTGCAATCGAGTCTTTGTTGCCTCATCTTGCTGTTGCTTCCCCTTCCCCCCTTCTAATTCTCTTGCTTTCATGTTTCTCCTTGGTGCCAACTATGTGGAAGTGTGTGCCCCCATGGATCGACAGTGTTGAGTGAGAGAGTGAGATTGAGTGGTTGTGTGTGTGTAAGGGTGGAGACAGGCAGTGGCAACAGGTGTGCCTCGTGTGGTGGTTTTGTGGAGTGTGTGAGCAGTGGAAATCGAGCATGCGGTGGTCTGCTAGTGTGAGTTGTGTGTTTGAAGGTGTTTTCCTAGAGGATAGGGGTGCTGTGAATGCACTGAGCTATAGAGAGGCCCTTTTGTTTGTGCTGGGCGTGTTCCCCCATTCCCCCTCTCCAACGTAACCCTTGGTGGATACAAGTAAGCTACATCGGATGCTCTCCCCAGTGAGTTATCTAGTGAAGAGACAGAAGAGTACATCTCTATGCGGGGTAACTTCACCACACTTTTCATTGATGGTTATGACAAGATCACAGGCATCACAGTGGTGCAGCACCGCATAAGACTCAAGATAGGAAGTAAGCATGTAGTACAAAATCTCATAAGGCTTGGGGTAATTCAACAAGAGGTCTGCTCAAAGAGGTAAAGAATTTTCTACAGGCAGGTTTCATTAACCACGTCGAAGACTCATAGTAGGTCTCTCTAGTGGTGGTCATGCGAAAGAACCACGGTAAGTGGAGAGTTTGTGTGGACTATAAAACTCTCAATGCAGCAACAAAGAGGGATCATTTTCCCCTCCCATTCCAAGACGAGATTCTCAACAAGGTAGCACGTCATGAGTGCTACAAAGTATGTGATGGATACTCAGGCTACTTCCAGATTAGCATTGCAGAAGAAGACAATAAAAATACAACCTTCATAACACCATGGGGATGTTTTGCTTACCACATGTAACTTTTGTCTTCTAGCCATACTTAGGTATGTCAATACAGGTTTTCATAGATGATTTCTGTATCTACAGCTCTCGCTCCCTCCATTTGAGCAAGGTCTATGATGATCTAGCTAGGTTGCAAACCTTGGGTAGCCAACTTAACATAGATAAGTGTCACATTGGTGAAAGCAAGGTCACTCTTCTTGACCATGTAATTTTAGCCAAACAAATTGATGCTGACCCAAGCAAGGTTCTTCCTTTACAACACGTGTGAGGTCCCTAACTCGCCAATACCAAGATTGGGATGGGATCCTCAACAGGTCTCTACATCTAATAAAAATCAGAGTCTCTAAACAAGAAAAATCCAAGGAATATACCTTTACCATTGACAATGGCTTGGGTCTATAGCCTTAGAAGAAGACCTAGTCTTGTCTCGCAACGAAAATGGGACAACGTATTAAAAGTCCAAAAAACTATTTCGGCCCTATAACTACCACAATTGGGTTAAGGTATCCTCAACCAACGCTTTTTTCCCCCTAGCAGATGTGAGGGCATAGCCGCTGGTGGACTCCTCTTCCAAGTGAAGAAGTTTTCTAAACATTTTAGGGCGTGGATAGTTACCTGACTAATCAGGTCCACCCGTCCTTCATTGACAACCTTAGTCAATCACCACTTACCACCCCGTACTCACACATGATTTAATTATTTTTCTAGTTTCTATCACATTGTTTTAACACTTAAAATAATGATTTCTTTTAACTTTCCGTCACAGTAATTCCTTCAATCAATTATTAAAGACAGCATTGAAAGCATTCTTTTAAAAAACAAACATCTTTAAACTTAAGACAGGGTACTGTCAATCAAAACATTGTCCATAATAACCATGACCAGTACTCTTCTCGTCTCAAGACCATCTAAGGGTGAAAAAATGGCACCCATTCCTTATTCACAATCCGGAGTGGATAAACCCCCACCCAAGGTTCCGGGTACCCATACACCAAACCAGTTGCCCATACAACCGGGCGACTTCCCTAGGATAAAAAAACGGTATCCTAACTTATGTAGAAACATCAAGACATGACACAGAGTAGAAACTCAACGTTGATGGGGGTAACCGACTTATCCGTGGCTAGAAAGCCAATCATTATCATCAATTTATACTAAGGAGTCGGAGGTGTCTTGAGACAAGCTATTTTAAGGATGATTGATCATATCTTTCCTAATTCAATCAGTTTTAACCCAAACAATTCTTTCCTACATTATAAACAAATGCACGTTAGAAGTTACCTTCCGTTTTCAGCCAGTTTATCCTTCCTAACCTTCTGTATGCAATGCTAACTTAAAAGTGAACTTTAAAAGATTTTAAGTAAACAAAATAGAAATCCACCTGGGACTGCTTGTCCATGTGCTGTTGGGTGGGAGCCCGTAGACTTTCCTCTGTCGTGGCCTATGGCTAGGCCCAGCCTCATGGTCATTAGTGACTTTATTTCTTTTGTTTCTAACATCCTCTTCCTCGGTAAGAGGATTTCCCCTGGTTCTCTTTGGAGCCATGTCAGCCGCCTTATAAAAGACTTAATCCATTAAAAATTTAATTGAATCATTTTCCTTTTCCTTTTTTTTAAACCCAAAAATAAGGATTTTTGGAGTAAGTAGGTATCTTTAATAGTCAATTTGATGAGATATTCCTCCTGTAACTTATTTATGCTATAAGTAATTTCCCATAATTACCATTTAATTTGGGAAGCCCTTTAACTAGGTTTATCCTTAGTCCATATTCCATTTTAACCTTAGTAAATTATAATTTCTATCGGCTAATGGATTACTCACCCTAAATTGTAATTGAATATGTTCTATCTTTAGGAATTTTTCATAAATTTGATTTATAACCTTCCCCTCCTATACTTATGGTCTAATTTTAGAATTTTACTGATAGTAATTTGTTATACCAACCATTTATACATAGGTAATTTTTCCCACCCTTCAATAGTGATTTTGGACATCAGGTATTTATTTGGTAATTAGATAAATTCATTTACTAATTTCCTTTCTCTATTTTATACGCAAAATCAGTTACTTTTATTGAAGATAAATACCTAAACTATTTATCTGAGGTTGGGGTATTTATCACGGATTCCTCAAGGTGTGTTCTACCTCTGATATTTATATCAAGGTTTTTGGATGAATTTACTATATTCCCCCTTTTATATTCTCCTAAAAATAATAAAATTTACTGGGATAATTAGGTAAATTAATTATCTGAGGGTAATATAATTATCACGGTTTTTTTAGGATGTAATTAAGCTGTGAAAATAACTCAAAGCATTTTGAATCAATTTACAAATTTCCCCCTTTTGATTTGTCCTAAAAATAGAGTAATTCTGCTAAAGTAATTAGGTAAATTAATTATCTGAGCTTCACATAATTATCACAGATTCCCTAATATGCAAATAACTTCTGATAAATAGCTGAAAGTATTTTGAATCATTTTGCTAATTTCCCTCTTTTAATTTGTCCTAAAAATAGAGTATTTTTGTAAAAGTAATTATATAAATTAATTATCTAAGCTTGAAATAATTATCATGGGTTCTCCAACATGTGGTAAGTTGCATGCCCCCCCCGGACCGACAATGTTGAGTGAGAGAGTGAGATTGAGTGGTTGTGTGTGTGTAAGGGTGGAGACAGGCAGTGGCAACAAGTGTGCGTCATGTGGTGGTTTTGTGGAGTGTGTGAGTAGTGGCAATCGAGCAGGCAGTGGTATGCTAGTGTGAGTTGTGTGTTTGAAGGTGTTTTCCTAGAGGATAGGGGTGCTGTGAATGCTCTGAGCTGTAGAGAGGCCCTTTTGTTTGTGCTGGACGTGTTTCCCCAATCCCCCTCTCCATCTTCTGGTACCCCCATTGAGGAGTATGATGATGCTCCTAGTTGAAGTCAAAGCAGTGATTTTTGTGATGCCAAAGGTGCGGCCTTTGAAGAGCAGGTGCTGCTTGTGATGGCTTGGGCAGGATTTCCCATTTTCACTGGTGTTGAAGATGAGAAAACTTGGCTTCAAGACTACGGATTGTTCGTGTTGGAAAGCGGTTTATCAAGAGAAGATGGTGTGGTATAGGTATTCCCGCTCTTGGTTCGTGGTAAAGCAAAGCTATGGTTCGATAACATTGGTGAAGAGGAAAAAGAAGATTGTGAAGCCCTGGAGGCGGCTTTGCGAAGCAGGTTCGTAGCGGATGCACAACTGGATGAAGTAAAGAGAAAGCTGGATGGATTAAAGCAAAGCTGGGAGGGAGATTTTTAAGAGTTCAAGTGGGAGTTCGAAGCCCTATGGGGGAAGTTAATGAAGGTAACTACTGCAAAAAATGCCAATTTTTTGAAGTTGTGTAAATTCATGGATTGCTTGCATGAAGAAGTGCAAGATAAGGTGGAGTTAGATGGTCCAATGTCGTATCAAGAGGCGGTAGCTCTAGCGAGAGGGCGAACCAAAAAGATTTTGAAGAAGCGCGAGGCTAGGCGGTGTTTGCCAAATGCTGTGAGGCCAAAGCAGTGTGAGGTGGTGATAGCCGAGCCAAAGGTGGTGCAAAGCGAAGTGCAGGTGTGAGAAGAACCAAGAGTTCTTTGGCTGCAAATAGACAGGATGGTTCCTATGCCAAAGATGCCGGCTAGAGCTGCTCCAATTATGGAGGAAGTGCAGGTAGTTCCAGAGTGGACAAAGGAAGGTCTACCAAATTCGAGTGAAGCTGTTGAAGCTCCATTGAAGTGTGGTAAAGAGCAACGAGTGCGGTTTGCAGACGAGGTCAAAGCGGTGAAGCTAGAGGAGGTTCCCGAGCTTGAAACCGAAGAGGAGACTATGTCGAGTGACAATAGCTCTATGGACGCAGATACGAGTTGGGAGACTGAACCATGCCAATCCAGGTATGATGAGATCGACCTCTTACATGTGAGTGGAGAGGCAGTGAATGTGTGTGAAGAGCAACAGGAAGTGCAATCCGAGGTGCTTAGTGAAGACTGAGTGGAGCAGTCTAGGCCTACATGTGGTGAAGAGCAAGTAAAACTGGTGTGCAGTGCCATGCTAATGGCCATGTTGATGAAAATAGCAGTAGAGTATGCCATGGTGGGGCAGTAGGTGCAAAATTTTGCTAAAAGGTGTGGAGCAGTTTTACCTATGGAGGAGGATGAGGAGGAGGTGGTAGAGAACGATTTTCTCTCTTCCTTGGCAGAGATTGATGATGCAACAATAGAAGAGCAGGTGGTTGAAGCGGACAAGCAAGCAGTGCTTATCGACCTTGAAGGGCCAATTGACGAGGAGGAGCTCGACGATGCTGGAATTGAGTTTATGGCAAGTGAGAAAGGCAAAGCGGAGTCCAGGTTAAAGGTGCTTCCTATGCAGTTGGTGCCCTCTATGACAGATGATGCGGATTCCAAGGTGGTATCCAAGCTTTTTAAAGAGGTATGTGAGTGGTGGTTGAAAGGATTGGTGGTAAAAGCGGCTGTGCAGTATGCTATTGAGCAGGATGGTGAGCACGAAGGTGCTCTATTTGGTGTTCTTGGGGATGCTTTGTTGCAAGTGGGCAGGTTGCCAAGTAGTGCTTGGAGTGGTAAAAGCATGTTGATGGCAGTTTGGCTATGCAGTTGGTTATTTGCCTTGGTGTGGCACTATGCAAAGTTGTTGCAGGTGGATGGAAGAGACCAATGCAAGGTGTTTGACCCAGGCGGTTGATGACAGGTAAAGCAAGGGGTTGGGCAACCCGCATGAGCAAAGAAAGCGGGTAGCAAGTGCCAGTTTTTTACATATGTTAGGTGTTTTTGCAGTGTACAGAGAGTCTGTTTTGGGCGTGCAATTTTTTAGCGCAATGAGGCCATGTGTGGTTGAACATAAATGTTCAAAGAGGGGGTGGGCAATGATGGTGCAGCCAAAGTTGGTCGGAGCTAGGAGATGGTCTATGCCAGGCAGAGGCAGCAGCTGAGTACAGAAGGCTAGGGCAGGTACCAAGGCCATAGGCAGCCAAAGGGTAGCATGAATGTATGTTCCAAGTGGTTTTTTAGGCCAAATGTGTGGTGAAAAAATCCAAGCACGTTGGTGGAATATTGTGCCTGAGATGTGGGTTTTATGTGCTAAAATGTGGTCTTCAGTGTTCTTTCCAAGCTGGTCCAAACGGCTTGTCAAACGGAGCCCTGCTGCTCAAGATATTGTAGTTTAAAGAAAGAGTGTGAGCAGATCCTCGACGGACAGGGCAGCTGGGGATGGGTGTCCCAGGCTGATGTCAGTGTATATGTGTGTAGTGCTTGAGTTGTGGAGCATGCCTGTCTTTTCGGATTGCGAATCGCAGCTCTGGATAGCAAGATATGGCCATTAGAAGATTTTCCGGGGGCCGGGTCTGAGCCCACTTGACCGCATTGGAGGATGCGCCATTTGGTAGTTTTGCGGCCTCACCAAGGTTCTCAATGGGAGTGTTTACCATGTGGAGCTAGTGGGAATCGACTGCACGTCCATCGGATGCTCGGTCGGTCAGATACAACGAAATGAAGTTGGGAGCATTTGAGCGGTGAACAGTTGCAGATGGTTTTTTTTCGTTTTGGAGGCCTTAGTTCCAGGGCGCCAAGGGATAGAAATGCAGAGATGAAAGGTGTATATGGGGCCGGTAATGTAGAGTTTTCGTTGCTTTCTACTGCTTGGTAATCGGGTCCGGGAGCAACAAAGAGAAGCTTGTAGAAGGAGGTCAAAAGATTTGAGTGTATTTTATATTTTTATGAGAAGTATGTCATGGAGTTTGAAGGCAAGGGCATTGGCATCTGCCACGTGGCTTGAGAGTGAACCCACATGCAAAAAGTAGCGGAAATATTGCACCCTATATGGGCTGGCGCGAGTACCTCTCATTGGTATCATAAGGTTGAGAGCTCTTGGAGCTCGTGGGATATGGCGTGAGCGCCTATGGTGCTGCGCAGTCGGAAATTGAGGAGGTTTTGGCGGCAGTTGGCGAAGCAGGGCGGCGACAGTGGCGCGCCGGTTGCGGTGTCGATAGTGATGATGTGGCACGCTCGCCCGGTAGTGAGCACTTCTCACCGCGCTGAAATATTAAAGAAGAAGGGAAGGGGCAATAGCGATATTGCTATTGCCTCCCCCCCTCAGGTAAGAGATCCCGTGGCGGTTGAGCAAGGAGGAAGAAGAGAATTTGAGAGAGGCCAAGTGGGCTGAGCAAAGTCCGAAGGACCATTTGGGGCAGGACAAACCAAGGTAGAGGCCATCTGGGCAAGCAAAATATTGAAGGAGGGCCAAGTGAATAAAGCAAGGGCAAGGTAAGGCTGAACTAAAGTGGCAAAAGAGGAGTTGGATAGGGAGAGAGAGAGGATTAAAGTCAACCTAGTCAAGCAGTGCAAAGCTAAGTCCAAAGAAGGTAAAAAAATGAAGGTAAAGGAAAATAAAAAAATAAAAAGCCTAGGGGCAATAGCGACGTCGCTAATGCCCCCCCCCAAGTGCAAAAGAGAGAAAGAGAGTAGATGGAAAAAGGCGGTGCCCCCTTCCCAAGAGATACCAAAAAAAGGTGCCACATGGACCAATTAGAGGGCAATTTCCCAAACTGAACCCCCCACCCTATAAAAGTCAAAAAATGATCAAATTAGGGGCTTCTTCTTAGCTTTTTGGCCTAGTTTTTTGCCCGTTGAAAGCCTGCAAAGTGGAGCTTTTGGACAGAGGAGTGTTCCTGTCAAAGCCCTTTGTATCTCTCTTGTGTAGATGGCCATGGTGATGGCAGTGTGAGTTTGTACAGGTGTTTTTGTGGAGTGCAATCGAGTCTTTGTTGCCTCATCTTGCTGTTGCTTCCCCTTCCCCCCTTCTAATTCTCTTGCTTTCATGTTTCTCCTTGGTGCCAACTATGTGGAAGTGTGTGCCCCCATGGATCGACAGTGTTGAGTGAGAGAGTGAGATTGAGTGGTTGTGTGTGTGTAAGGGTGGAGACAGGCAGTGGCAACAGGTGTGCCTCGTGTGGTGGTTTTGTGGAGTGTGTGAGCAGTGGAAATCGAGCATGCGGTGGTCTGCTAGTGTGAGTTGTGTGTTTGAAGGTGTTTTCCTAGAGGATAGGGGTGCTGTGAATGCACTGAGCTATAGAGAGGCCCTTTTGTTTGTGCTGGGCGTGTTCCCCCATTCCCCCTCTCCAACGTAACCCTTGGTGGATACAAGTAAGCTACATCGGATGCTCTCCCCAGTGAGTTATCTAGTGAAGAGACAGAAGAGTACATCTCTATGCGGGGTAACTTCACCACACTTTTCATTGATGGTTATGACAAGATCACAGGCATCACAGTGGTGCAGCACCGCATAAGACTCAAGATAGGAAGTAAGCATGTAGTACAAAATCTCATAAGGCTTGGGGTAATTCAACAAGAGGTACTGCTCAAAGAGGTAAAGAATTTTCTACAGGCAGGTTTCATTAACCACGTCGAAGACTCATAGTAGGTCTCTCTAGTGGTGGTCATGCGAAAGAACCACGGTAAGTGGAGAGTTTGTGTGGACTATAAAACTCTCAATGCAGCAACAAAGAGGGATCATTTTCCCCTCCCATTCCAAGACGAGATTCTCAACAAGGTAGCACGTCATGAGTGCTACAAAGTATGTGATGGATACTCAGGCTACTTCCAGATTAGCATTGCAGAAGAAGACAATAAAAATACAACCTTCATAACACCATGGGGATGTTTTGCTTACCACATGTAACTTTTGTCTTCTAGCCATACTTAGGTATGTCAATACAGGTTTTCATAGATGATTTCTGTATCTACAGCTCTCGCTCCCTCCATTTGAGCAAGGTCTATGATGATCTAGCTAGGTTGCAAACCTTGGGTAGCCAACTTAACATAGATAAGTGTCACATTGGTGAAAGCAAGGTCACTCTTCTTGACCATGTAATTTTAGCCAAACAAATTGATGCTGACCCAAGCAAGGTTCTTCCTTTACAACACGTGTGAGGTCCCTAACTCGCCAATACCAAGATTGGGATGGGATCCTCAACAGGTCTCTACATCTAATAAAAATCAGAGTCTCTAAACAAGAAAAATCCAAGGAATATACCTTTACCATTGACAATGGCTTGGGTCTATAGCCTTAGAAGAAGACCTAGTCTTGTCTCGCAACGAAAATGGGACAACGTATTAAAAGTCCAAAAAACTATTTCGGCCCTATAACTACCACAATTGGGTTAAGGTATCCTCAACCAACGCTTTTTTCCCCCTAGCAGATGTGAGGGCATAGCCGCTGGTGGACTCCTCTTCCAAGTGAAGAAGTTTTCTAAACATTTTAGGGCGTGGATAGTTACCTGACTAATCAGGTCCACCCGTCCTTCATTGACAACCTTAGTCAATCACCACTTACCACCCCGTACTCACACATGATTTAATTATTTTTCTAGTTTCTATCACATTGTTTTAACACTTAAAATAATGATTTCTTTTAACTTTCCGTCACAGTAATTCCTTCAATCAATTATTAAAGACAGCATTGAAAGCATTCTTTTAAAAAACAAACATCTTTAAACTTAAGAC
This sequence comes from Adiantum capillus-veneris, assembly GCF_014529385.1. NCBI lineage: Eukaryota > Viridiplantae > Streptophyta > Polypodiopsida > Polypodiales > Pteridaceae > Adiantum > Adiantum capillus-veneris. Next base: position 98,749,084 of record NC_140957.1, read on the forward strand.
AGGGTACTGTCAATCAAAACATTGTCCATAATAACCATGACCAGTACTCTTCTCGTCTCAAGACCATCTAAGGGTGAAAAAATGGCACCCATTCCTTATTCACAATCCGGAGTGGATAAACCCCCACCCAAGGTTCCGGGTACCCATACACCAAACCAGTTGCCCATACAACCGGGCGACTTCCCTAGGATAAAAAAACGGTATCCTAACTTATGTAGAAACATCAAGACATGACACAGAGTAGAAACTCAACGTTGATGGGGGTAACCGACTTATCCGTGGCTAGAAAGCCAATCATTATCATCAATTTATACTAAGGAGTCGGAGGTGTCTTGAGACAAGCTATTTTAAGGATGATTGATCATATCTTTCCTAATTCAATCAGTTTTAACCCAAACAATTCTTTCCTACATTATAAACAAATGCACGTTAGAAGTTACCTTCCGTTTTCAGCCAGTTTATCCTTCCTAACCTTCTGTATGCAATGCTAACTTAAAAGTGAACTTTAAAAGATTTTAAGTAAACAAAATAGAAATCCACCTGGGACTGCTTGTCCATGTGCTGTTGGGTGGGAGCCCGTAGACTTTCCTCTGTCGTGGCCTATGGCTAGGCCCAGCCTCATGGTCATTAGTGACTTTATTTCTTTTGTTTCTAACATCCTCTTCCTCGGTAAGAGGATTTCCCCTGGTTCTCTTTGGAGCCATGTCAGCCGCCTTATAAAAGACTTAATCCATTAAAAATTTAATTGAATCATTTTCCTTTTCCTTTTTTTTAAACCCAAAAATAAGGATTTTTGGAGTAAGTAGGTATCTTTAATAGTCAATTTGATGAGATATTCCTCCTGTAACTTATTTATGCTATAAGTAATTTCCCATAATTACCATTTAATTTGGGAAGCCCTTTAACTAGGTTTATCCTTAGTCCATATTCCATTTTAACCTTAGTAAATTATAATTTCTATCGGCTAATGGATTACTCACCCTAAATTGTAATTGAATATGTTCTATCTTTAGGAATTTTTCATAAATTTGATTTATAACCTTCCCCTCCTATACTTATGGTCTAATTTTAGAATTTTACTGATAGTAATTTGTTATACCAACCATTTATACATAGGTAATTTTTCCCACCCTTCAATAGTGATTTTGGACATCAGGTATTTATTTGGTAATTAGATAAATTCATTTACTAATTTCCTTTCTCTATTTTATACGCAAAATCAGTTACTTTTATTGAAGATAAATACCTAAACTATTTATCTGAGGTTGGGGTATTTATCACGGATTCCTCAAGGTGTGTTCTACCTCTGATATTTATATCAAGGTTTTTGGATGAATTTACTATATTCCCCCTTTTATATTCTCCTAAAAATAATAAAATTTTACTGGGATAATTAGGTAAATTAATTATCTGAGGGTAATATAATTATCACGGTTTTTTTAGGATGTAATTAAGCTGTGAAAATAACTCAAAGCATTTTGAATCAATTTACAAATTTCCCCCTTTTGATTTGTCCTAAAAATAGAGTAATTCTGCTAAAGTAATTAGGTAAATTAATTATCTGAGCTTCACATAATTATCACAGATTCCCTAATATGCAAATAACTTCTGATAAATAGCTGAAAGTATTTTGAATCATTTTGCTAATTTCCCTCTTTTAATTTGTCCTAAAAATAGAGTATTTTTGTAAAAGTAATTATATAAATTAATTATCTAAGCTTGAAATAATTATCATGGGTTCTCCAACATGTGGTAAGTTGCATGCCCCCCCCGGACCGACAATGTTGAGTGAGAGAGTGAGATTGAGTGGTTGTGTGTGTGTAAGGGTGGAGACAGGCAGTGGCAACAAGTGTGCGTCATGTGGTGGTTTTGTGGAGTGTGTGAGTAGTGGCAATCGAGCAGGCAGTGGTATGCTAGTGTGAGTTGTGTGTTTGAAGGTGTTTTCCTAGAGGATAGGGGTGCTGTGAATGCTCTGAGCTGTAGAGAGGCCCTTTTGTTTGTGCTGGACGTGTTTCCCCAATCCCCCTCTCCATCTTCTGGTACCCCCATTGAGGAGTATGATGATGCTCCTAGTTGAAGTCAAAGCAGTGATTTTTGTGATGCCAAAGGTGCGGCCTTTGAAGAGCAGGTGCTGCTTGTGATGGCTTGGGCAGGATTTCCCATTTTCACTGGTGTTGAAGATGAGAAAACTTGGCTTCAAGACTACGGATTGTTCGTGTTGGAAAGCGGTTTATCAAGAGAAGATGGTGTGGTATAGGTATTCCCGCTCTTGGTTCGTGGTAAAGCAAAGCTATGGTTCGATAACATTGGTGAAGAGGAAAAAGAAGATTGTGAAGCCCTGGAGGCGGCTTTGCGAAGCAGGTTCGTAGCGGATGCACAACTGGATGAAGTAAAGAGAAAGCTGGATGGATTAAAGCAAAGCTGGGAGGGAGATTTTTAAGAGTTCAAGTGGGAGTTCGAAGCCCTATGGGGGAAGTTAATGAAGGTAACTACTGCAAAAAATGCCAATTTTTTGAAGTTGTGTAAATTCATGGATTGCTTGCATGAAGAAGTGCAAGATAAGGTGGAGTTAGATGGTCCAATGTCGTATCAAGAGGCGGTAGCTCTAGCGAGAGGGCGAACCAAAAAGATTTTGAAGAAGCGCGAGGCTAGGCGGTGTTTGCCAAATGCTGTGAGGCCAAAGCAGTGTGAGGTGGTGATAGCCGAGCCAAAGGTGGTGCAAAGCGAAGTGCAGGTGTGAGAAGAACCAAGAGTTCTTTGGCTGCAAATAGACAGGATGGTTCCTATGCCAAAGATGCCGGCTAGAGCTGCTCCAATTATGGAGGAAGTGCAGGTAGTTCCAGAGTGGACAAAGGAAGGTCTACCAAATTCGAGTGAAGCTGTTGAAGCTCCATTGAAGTGTGGTAAAGAGCAACGAGTGCGGTTTGCAGACGAGGTCAAAGCGGTGAAGCTAGAGGAGGTTCCCGAGCTTGAAACCGAAGAGGAGACTATGTCGAGTGACAATAGCTCTATGGACGCAGATACGAGTTGGGAGACTGAACCATGCCAATCCAGGTATGATGAGATCGACCTCTTACATGTGAGTGGAGAGGCAGTGAATGTGTGTGAAGAGCAACAGGAAGTGCAATCCGAGGTGCTTAGTGAAGACTGAGTGGAGCAGTCTAGGCCTACATGTGGTGAAGAGCAAGTAAAACTGGTGTGCAGTGCCATGCTAATGGCCATGTTGATGAAAATAGCAGTAGAGTATGCCATGGTGGGGCAGTAGGTGCAAAATTTTGCTAAAAGGTGTGGAGCAGTTTTACCTATGGAGGAGGATGAGGAGGAGGTGGTAGAGAACGATTTTCTCTCTTCCTTGGCAGAGATTGATGATGCAACAATAGAAGAGCAGGTGGTTGAAGCGGACAAGCAAGCAGTGCTTATCGACCTTGAAGGGCCAATTGACGAGGAGGAGCTCGACGATGCTGGAATTGAGTTTATGGCAAGTGAGAAAGGCAAAGCGGAGTCCAGGTTAAAGGTGCTTCCTATGCAGTTGGTGCCCTCTATGACAGATGATGCGGATTCCAAGGTGGTATCCAAGCTTTTTAAAGAGGTATGTGAGTGGTGGTTGAAAGGATTGGTGGTAAAAGCGGCTGTGCAGTATGCTATTGAGCAGGATGGTGAGCACGAAGGTGCTCTATTTGGTGTTCTTGGGGATGCTTTGTTGCAAGTGGGCAGGTTGCCAAGTAGTGCTTGGAGTGGTAAAAGCATGTTGATGGCAGTTTGGCTATGCAGTTGGTTATTTGCCTTGGTGTGGCACTATGCAAAGTTGTTGCAGGTGGATGGAAGAGACCAATGCAAGGTGTTTGACCCAGGCGGTTGATGACAGGTAAAGCAAGGGGTTGGGCAACCCGCATGAGCAAAGAAAGCGGGTAGCAAGTGCCAGTTTTTTACATATGTTAGGTGTTTTTGCAGTGTACAGAGAGTCTGTTTTGGGCGTGCAATTTTTTAGCGCAATGAGGCCATGTGTGGTTGAACATAAATGTTCAAAGAGGGGGTGGGCAATGATGGTGCAGCCAAAGTTGGTCGGAGCTAGGAGATGGTCTATGCCAGGCAGAGGCAGCAGCTGAGTACAGAAGGCTAGGGCAGGTACCAAGGCCATAGGCAGCCAAAGGGTAGCATGAATGTATGTTCCAAGTGGTTTTTTAGGCCAAATGTGTGGTGAAAAAATCCAAGCACGTTGGTGGAATATTGTGCCTGAGATGTGGGTTTTATGTGCTAAAATGTGGTCTTCAGTGTTCTTTCCAAGCTGGTCCAAACGGCTTGTCAAACGGAGCCCTGCTGCTCAAGATATTGTAGTTTAAAGAAAGAGTGTGAGCAGATCCTCGACGGACAGGGCAGCTGGGGATGGGTGTCCCAGGCTGATGTCAGTGTATATGTGTGTAGTGCTTGAGTTGTGGAGCATGCCTGTCTTTTCGGATTGCGAATCGCAGCTCTGGATAGCAAGATATGGCCATTAGAAGATTTTCCGGGGGCCGGGTCTGAGCCCACTTGACCGCATTGGAGGATGCGCCATTTGGTAGTTTTGCGGCCTCACCGAGGTTCTCAATGGGAGTGTTTACCATGTGGAGCTAGTGGGAATCGACTGCACGTCCATCGGATGCTCGGTCGGTCAGATACAACGAAATGAAGTTGGGAGCATTTGAGCGGTGAACAGTTGCAGATGGTTTTTTTTCGTTTTGGAGGCCTTAGTTCCAGGGCGCCAAGGGATAGAAATGCAGAGATGAAAGGTGTATATGGGGCCGGTAATGTAGAGTTTTCGTTGCTTTCTACTGCTTGGTAATCGGGTCCGGGAGCAACAAAGAGAAGCTTGTAGAAGGAGGTCAAAAGATTTGAGTGTATTTTATATTTTTATGAGAAGTATGTCATGGAGTTTGAAGGCAAGGGCATTGGCATCTGCCACGTGGCTTGAGAGTGAACCCACATGCAAAAAGTAGCGGAAATATTGCACCCTATATGGGCTGGCGCGAGTACCTCTCATTGGTATCATAAGGTTGAGAGCTCTTGGAGCTCGTGGGATATGGCGTGAGCGCCTATGGTGCTGCGCAGTCGGAAATTGAGGAGGTTTTGGCGGCAGTTGGCGAAGCAGGGCGGCGACAGTGGCGCGCCGGTTGCGGTGTCGATAGTGATGATGTGGCACGCTCGCCCGGTAGTGAGCACTTCTCACCGCGCTGAAATATTAAAGAAGAAGGGAAGGGGCAATAGCGATATTGCTATTGCCTCCCCCCCTCAGGTAAGAGATCCCGTGGCGGTTGAGCAAGGAGGAAGAAGAGAATTTGAGAGAGGCCAAGTGGGCTGAGCAAAGTCCGAAGGACCATTTGGGGCAGGACAAACCAAGGTAGAGGCCATCTGGGCAAGCAAAATATTGAAGGAGGGCCAAGTGAATAAAGCAAGGGCAAGGTAAGGCTGAACTAAAGTGGCAAAAGAGGAGTTGGATAGGGAGAGAGAGAGGATTAAAGTCAACCTAGTCAAGCAGTGCAAAGCTAAGTCCAAAGAAGGTAAAAAAATGAAGGTAAAGGAAAATAAAAAAATAAAAAGCCTAGGGGCAATAGCGACGTCGCTAATGCCCCCCCCCAAGTGCAAAAGAGAGAAAGAGAGTAGATGGAAAAAGGCGGTGCCCCCTTCCCAAGAGATACCAAAAAAAGGTGCCACATGGACCAATTAGAGGGCAATTTCCCAAACTGAACCCCCCACCCTATAAAAGTAAAAAAATGATCAAATTAGGGGCTTCTTCTTAGCTTTTTGGCCTAGTTTTTTGCTCGTTGAAAGCCTGCAAAGTGGAGCTTTTGGACAGAGGAGTGTTCCTCTCAAAGCCCTTTGTATCTCTCTTGTGTAGATGGCCATGGTGATGGCAGTGTGAGTTTGTACAGGTGTTTTTGTGGAGTGCAATCGAGTCTTTGTTGCCTCATCTTGCTGTTGCTTCCCCTTCCCCCCTTCTAATTCTCTTGCTTTCATGTTTCTCCTTGGTGCCAACTATGTGGAAGTGTGTGCCCCCATGGATCGACAGTGTTGAGTGAGAGAGTGAGATTGAGTGGTTGTGTGTGTGTAAGGGTGGAGACAGGCAGTGGAAACAGGTGTGCCTCGTGTGGTGGTTTTGTGGAGTGTGTGAGCAGTGGAAATCGAGCATGCGGTGGTCTGCTAGTGTGAGTTGTGTGTTTGAAGGTGTTTTCCTAGAGGATAGGGGTGCTGTGAATGCACTGAGCTATAGAGAGGCCCTTTTGTTTGTGCTGGGCGTGTTCCCCCATTCCCCCTCTCCAACGTAACCCTTGGTGGATACAAGTAAGCTACATCCGATGCTCTCCCCAGTGAGTTATCTAGTGAAGAGACAGAAGAGTACATCTCTATGCGGGGTAACTTCACCACACTTTTCATTGATGGTTATGACAAGATCACAGGCATCACAGTGGTGCAGCACCGCATAAGACTCAAGATAGGAAGTAAGCATGTAGTACAAAATCTCATAAGGCTTGGGGTAATTCAACAAGAGGCACTGCTCAAAGAGGTAAAGAATTTTCTACAGGCAGGTTTCATTAACCACGTCGAAGACTCATAGTAGGTCTCTCTAGTGGTGGTCATGCGAAAGAACCACGGTAAGTGGAGAGTTTGTGTGGACTATAAAACTCTCAATGCAGCAACAAAGAGGGATCATTTTCCCCTCCCATTCCAAGACGAGATTCTCAACAAGGTAGCACGTCATGAGTGCTACAAAGTATGTGATGGATACTCAGGCTACTTCCAGATTAGCATTGTAGAAGAAGACAATAAAAATACAACCTTCATAACACCATGGGGATGTTTTGCTTACCACATGTAACTTTTGTCTTCTAGCCATACTTAGGTATGTCAATACAGGTTTTCATAGATGATTTCTGTATCTACAGCTCTCGCTCCCTCCATTTGAGCAAGGTCTATGATGATCTAGCTAGGTTGCAAACCTTGGGTAGCCAACTTAACATAGATAAGTGTCACATTGGTGAAAGCAAGGTCACTCTTCTTGACCATGTAATTTTAGCCAAACAAATTGATGCTGACCCAAGCAAGGTTCTTCCTTTACAACACGTGTGAGGTCCCTAACTCGCCAATACCAAGATTGGGATGGGATCCTCAACAGGTCTCTACATCTAATAAAAATCAGAGTCTCTAAACAAGAAAAATCCAAGGAATATACCTTTACCATTGACAATGGCTTGGGTCTATAGCCTTAGAAGAAGACCTAGTCTTGTCTCGCAACGAAAATGGGACAACGTATTAAAAGTCCAAAAAACTATTTCGGCCCTATAACTACCACAATTGGGTTAAGGTATCCTCAACCAACGCTTTTTTCCCCCTAGCAGATGTGAGGGCATAGCCGCTGGTGGACTCCTCTTCCAAGTGAAGAAGTTTTCTAAACATTTTAGGGCGTGGATAGTTACCTGACTAATCAGGTCCACCCGTCCTTGATTGACAACCTTAGTCAATCACCACTTACCACCCCGTACTCACACATGATTTAATTATTTTTCTAGTTTCTATCACATTGTTTTAACACTTAAAATAATGATTTCTTTTAACTTTCCGTCACAGTAATTCCTTCAATCAATTATTAAAGACAGCATTGAAAGCATTCTTTTAAAAAACAAACATCTTTAAACTTAAGACAGGGTACTGTCAATCAAAACATTGTCCATAATAACCATGACCAGTACTCTTCTCGTCTCAAGACCATCTAAGGGTGAAAAAATGGCACCCATTCCTTATTCACAATCCGGAGTGGATAAACCCCAACCCAAGGTTCCGGGTACCCATACACCAAACCAGTTGCCCATACAACCGGGCGACTTCCCTAGGATAAAAAAACGGTATCCTAACTTATGTAGAAACATCAAGACATGACACAGAGTAGAAACTCAACGTTGATGGGGGTAACCGACTTATCCGTGGCTAGAAAGCCAATCATTATCATCAATTTATACTAAGGAGTCGGAGGTGTCTTGAAACAAGCTATTTTAAGGATGATTGATCATATCTTTCCTAATTCAATCAGTTTTAACCCAAACAATTCTTTCCTACATTATAAACAAATGCACGTTAGAAGTTACCTTCCGTTTTCAGCCAGTTTATCCTTCCTAACCTTCTGTATGCAATGCTAACTTAAAAGTGAACTTTAAAAGATTTTAAGTGAACAAAATAGAAATCCACCTGGGACTGCTTGTCCATGTGCTGTTGGGTGGGAGCCCGTAGACTTTCCTCTGTCGTGGCCTATGGCTAGGCCCAGCCTCATGGTCATTAGTGACTTTATTTCTTTTGTTTCTAACATCCTCTTCCTCGGTAAGAGGATTTCCCCTGGTTCTCTTTGGAGCCATGTCAGCCGCCTTATAAAAGACTTAATCCATTAAAAATTTAATTGAATCATTTTCCTTTTCCTTTTTTTTAAACCCAAAAATAAGGATTTTTGGAGTAAGTAGGTATCTTTAATAGTCAATTTGATGAGATATTCCTCCTGTAACTTATTTATGCTATAAGTAATTTCCCATAATTACCATTTAATTTGGGAAGCCCTTTAACTAGGTTTATCCTTAGTCCATATTCCATTTTAACCTTAGTAAATTATAATTTCTATCGGCTAATGGATTACTCACCCTAAATTGTAATTGAATATGTTCTATCTTTAGGAATTTTTCATAAATTTGATTTATAACCTTCCCCTCCTATACTTATGGTCTAATTTTAGAATTTTACTGATAGTAATTTGTTATACCAACCATTTATACATAGGTAATTTTTCCCACCCTTCAATAGTGATTTTGGACATCAGGTATTTATTTGGTAATTAGATAAATTCATTTACTAATTTCCTTTCTCTATTTTATACGCAAAATCAGTTACTTTTATTGAAGATAAATACCTAAACTATTTATCTGAGGTTGGGGTATTTATCACGGATTCCTCAAGGTGTGTTCTACCTCTGATATTTATATCAAGGTTTTTGGATGAATTTACTATATTCCCCCTTTTATATTCTCCTAAAAATAATAAAATTTTACTGGGATAATTAGGTAAATTAATTATCTGAGGGTAATATAATTATCACGGTTTTTTTAGGATGTAATTAAGCTGTGAAAATAACTCAAAGCATTTTGAATCAATTTACAAATTTCCCCCTTTTGATTTGTCCTAAAAATAGAGTAATTCTGCTAAAGTAATTAGGTAAATTAATTATCTGAGCTTCACATAATTATCACAGATTCCCTAATATGCAAATAACTTCTGATAAATAGCTGAAAGTATTTTGAATCATTTTGCTAATTTCCCTCTTTTAATTTGTCCTAAAAATAGAGTATTTTTGTAAAAGTAATTATATAAATTAATTATCTAAGCTTGAAATAATTATCATGGGTTCTCCAACATGTAGTTAACCTTTGAGAAATAACTCAAAGAAATTTGAATTAATTTGCTAATTTCCCCCATTTAATGTGTCCTAAAAACAAAGTAATTCTACTAAAGTAATTATGTAAATTAATTATTTGAGCTTGATATAATTATCACAGGTTTCCTAACATGTAATTAACCTCTGATAAATACCTAAAAGTAATTGGAATCAATTTACTAGTTTCCCCCATTTAATTTGTCCTAAAAACAGAGTAATTTTGCTAAAGTAATTGTGTAAATTAACTATCTGAGCTTGACATAATTATCACCGGTTCCTAGCATGTAATTAACCTCTGTTAAATAACTCAAATCAATTTGACTCCATTTGCTAATTTCCCCTATTTAATTTGTCCTAAAATCAGAGTAATTCTACTAAATTAATTACATAAATTAATTATCTGAGCTTGACATAGCTATCACGGGTTCCCTAATATATATTTGAACTTTTATAAATAACTCAAAGCATTTTAAATCAATTTATTAATTTCCCTCTTTTCAGTTGTCTTAAAAACAGAATATTTCTACTAAAGTAATTAGATAAATTACTTATCTAAGCTTTCTATAATTATCATAGATTCACTAACATATAATTAACCTCTGATAAATAACTCAAATCATTTTGAATCAATTTACTAATTTTCTCCTTTTAATTTGTCCTAAAAATAGTGTATTTATTCTAAAGTAATTAGGTAAATTAATTATCTGAGCTTGATATAATTATCACGGGTTCTCTAGCATATAGTTAGCCTGTAATAAATAACTCAAAGCAATTTAAATCAATTTACTAATTTCCCCCTTTTAATTTGTCCTATAAAATGAGTATTTTTTCTAAAATAATAAAATAAATTAATTATTTGAGCTTGACATAATTATCACGGGTTCCCTAACATATAATTAACCTCTAATAAATAACTCAAAGAAATTTATGAGTATACATACGCTTAATCTTTAATTTATTAAGAAAATAGATTAGTCTAGCCTTGCTAATTAAGAAGGATTAGGCCAATTACCGTTTAAGTTAATCAATTAGAGCTTAATCTCTAGTGATTTCTGTGTAGCGATCTCTCTAGATGAGAGAGAGTGTGTCAAGGCTCCTAGTCTGTCCGAAATTGTGAAGCAAGGGTCATATTTATAGGTTTCTAGGCACTCACAGGTTGGAAAATGGCAATAACTTGTATCCCAAGCAGCCCTTCAGGTCGAAAAACGTCCCCTGCTGCTAAATCTAGTCCGAAAAAGTTCATCATTATCCCACACAGCCCCCCTCATCTTCTAGAATCGATTTTTACTATTTTCACTGATTTTTAATGATGAAAATTGGAAATATTAGTAATTTCTAGAACCTTAGGATAAGAAAGTCTTTCTTAATAATAATTACTGAAACCATCCAGTTTTACTTAACTAATTGAATTCTTAGTGTGACCTTTCAGAGCCCTTAACTTTTCTAGATTTTATCGGAATTCTGTTCTAAAAATTTCTAGCCCGGGGTTTGCTGTGCTTAAGATTCCAAAAATACCAATATTTGCCACGGTCGGACAATTCTACATTGCTTTTTCAATAATCATATCAGTTTGATTAAGCTTTATACAATCTTTAAGGTTTCAGAAACAGGAAACCTTACAACAAGTCACCCATGGAGATGTCTTCCTATGGAGTGAAGAAAATGAGCAACAATTTAGCAAAGTGAAATAGATCCTGGCTTCACTTCCCACCATTGCACCCCCTAGATGGGACGAGCCATTTTATGTTAACTCCAGTGTAGGAAGTGATACACTTGGGGTCGTTCTAATGCAAAAGGACCCCCAAACCTCTTTCATGCGTCCTATCTACTTCTCTAGTCGTGTCATGACCCCATCACAAAAAGGATTCACCACACTAGAGCACATGGTGCTTGCATTGATGTTTTCCACTTCAAAGTTCTGCTCTTATCTATTTCCTAGACCCTTTGTAATTCAAACAATGGAAGAAGTCTTTCCGTATGTAATGCAACACATGGATGTCTCATCTAGAATCTCTAAGTGTCTCATTAGATTACAAGAGTTTGATTACACTATGCAAGTGGAGAACTCCACCAGAGCTAGTCTAGCATGTATTCTTACTCATCGTCACTATGAGAAGAAGCTAAAGGTCAACACAGAAGGAAAATGAGTGACACCAACGCTGGAAGTTCCTAAGCTAGAAGGAGCTCACTCTCTTTTCTTTGATGGAGCTTACAAAACTGTACATTCTAGTTGGTGTAGACTACATGACCTGATGGGCGAAAGCAGCAGCCACCACACACATTACGGCCCAAGAAGTGGAAAAGGTCATATTTGAGCACAATTGTTGCCTCTTTGGCACACCTCTGGAGATAATATCTGATAGAGGACCAAGTTTTAGATGCTACTTGGTGGGAGAACTGATGAAAAAGCTAGGCATCACACGCTGATACTCAACTCCATACTATCCACGGCGCAATGGTCTAGTGGAAAAGGTTAATGGCATGGTCTGTAAAATCATCACAGAATAGGTGAATAACCACCCAAGTGATTGGGATAAGCATCGCATGGCCGCTCTTTGGGCCTACCGCATGACATTTCGAACATCACTAGGTCTCACCCCTTTCCATCTGGTATATGGAAAAGAGGCCATTCTACCCATCGAGGTGGAGATAACCAGCTTGCAAGTCATGGCTAGCCACTTACAACACCCAATTGTCCATCTCTACAACCACACCTTAGATCTAGAAAGGCTTCGATTAGACAGGGAAGATGCGATCAACTACTATGCAATGCATGCAGAACGACTCCAAATCACATTCAATCAAGGGCTTAAGGAAATGGTTTGAAGAAAGGCATGTTATTATTGAGATACAACAACAGATTCGACACTGGGAAGGATAAGAAGTTTCAGCCCAGATGGAAAGATCCATTCATCGTCAAAAGGCAATACGCCAATTGTAGCTAGAAATTGATGGAGGCAGATGGTCAAATTCACAAGACAGAGTCAATGGATGGAGGTTCAAAAGGTACTTCTTAAGGTTTCATCCGGAGTTCATAGTAGATATTCTAGAGGAGGGAGAACCCTCCAACTCCACTGCTAGAGAATTAGAAGTAGAGCTATAGACATGAATCCCTCTAGCTAGAAGGGGAGGGCTAATGATGGCCGGTTTTTGAAGACATTGGCCGTGGGAACTAGCCCCAATTGGGGGAGCTTTATAATAAAAAAATAATAATTAAAATAAATGATTTGTTACAAGTTTTCGCCACCACCACCCCTCCTTGTCCTTGCGCTCATAAAGGGGCCGCCACTCTCTCTCTCTCTCTCTCTCTCTCTCTCTCTCTCTCTCTCTCTCTCTCTCTTGCTTGGCTCCACACGCCTCTCTCTCCCCCCCTATCTCCCGTCTCTCTCTCATTTTGTGTCAACAATAAGTGAAAATCTCTCTCTCTCTCTCTCTCTCTCTCTCTCTCTCTCTCTCTCTCTCTCTCTCTCTCTCTCTCTCTCCCATTCAGCCCTCTCTCTCTTGTTCTGTGTCAAATTCTCTATCTCTCCTTCCATACATACACACACACACACACAAACACTCACCCTCTCACAACTTCATAATCTCTCTCTCTCTCTCTCTCTCTCTCTCTCTCTCTCTTTCTATGTCAGCAAGAAGAGGAAAATAAATATATCTCTCTTTCTCTTTCCATACATGCACACACACACACACTCACAAACACGTACATGTACACACACATACATACACTAATGCATAAGCGCACACACATGATGCCATACCCACCAAATGCACACGCACGGCATGCACAAGAAGGAAAAAAGAAAGCAAAGAAAATGGACATCGATGCATTGACAAATGACACCAAAAACACGCAATGGGCAACAAATCAAAGAATGACGCCGAAGGCATTCCACAGCCGGCATCGAAATTGATGAGCACACTACACCAATGCACCAGTAAAGCCTGCAATTTGTCGGCATCCCATAACAACGTACTCCCTCAGTAAACATCCGTAGGATGATTCACTTTCCATTTTCCAAGGCTCACTTTGTAAAAAAAACCATTTGTATATTCCACCTCTCTCTAGGTGATGGTCATAAAGGCCCACCTAGGAGAATATCATTTTCTTATTTGTTCCAAAACAAAGCACCAGTCAACCATCCGACTTCGTACTTTGTCTCTCTAGTTTAGGGCCCTAAACCCAATTATTTCATACTAAACTAATGCAACTTGCACCCATAAAAGAGCATTGAGAGGTCATTATCAAGGGGGGTCAGGACTTGAAAGAGAATGCACACACTCACTCCAAGGGTCACTACACATAGGAGTAGGATCTTCGCACACATGAAATTTCCTAGAGAACGCACTATAGTCTCTCTCTCTCTCTCTCTCTCTCTCTCTCTCTCTCTCTCTCTCTCTCTCTCTCTCTCTCACCATGGTCTCCATTTTTCCGAAACAAATTCGTAAATACCATCTTGAATCAAGTTTGCCCTCACATTCCAAAGGGTTTTCATCTCCTCCGTCCACGTCTCCATCTCTCTCTCTCTCTCTCTCTCTCTGCGGTGTGATGTGTTAGTGTTATGTTGTGTTAGTTCTATTTAAATCACTATTGTCCGCGTCCTAGCTGCTCAAAGCTAGGTGGTGCCTCCCCTGTTGCCTCCCCGTGAGACGAGTTTCACAAAAATGGGCTTGGCGTAGAGGCCACTAGGGTCCATTTTGCACTTGCGCTTGTTAGTGGCTAGTATGCAAGTCACATATGGAAAGCCTAGTTTAGAGCTTGAAATGTACAAAATAGAATATTCTTTTGAAACGATGGACCCAACGCTTATATGCTTACTGGATGAAGATTTGGAAGGATTCTCAATTATGAGTACCGAGTAATCTGGTTTCATGCATGACCAAACTTATCCAGATGCACCAGGTGATGTTGACCTTATGCAATGGCTGGATGACGTTCTACTAGATTTTGCACATGTATCAAAAAGGAAAACTTTTCTTGATGATTCTTGTGAACCACATGAATAGAGTCTTGGTACGGCACTCATAGACTCAGATATGCAGGGCCAAAATTCTTATGCTACAGGGGGTGAGGTTGCATTACCAATGCTCCTACCCATAATTGATGATCAAAAATTGTTTGATCACATTGCACAAGAGATGGTAGTATCTAGGGACACCTAATGCTATATGGGATTTGATGCTACCCTACGATGGAGGGGATTTTTTGCTAGCTTTTTATCAAAGAGTAGACGATTATATGCATGAACTGGGGTAATTGATCAATATGTCATTTGATCCAGGGTGGAGTTGGATATGTTTGTGATCTAGAGTGGTTGACTTATATGCCATATGATCTAGGTGGGGTTCATTTAGATGGTTTATGGGTCAATTCATACTTATGTTCTACTATTGGAAAATTCATATGTTTTCCCTATGATCCTGGAGGAGGGTATGCTCACAGGAAGCCACAGATTGGGATATTGTAAATGGTATGTTTATAGTGGGGTAGTGATTGTGTGTTTACATATTTTTGCTTCAAAGTTTCAATAAAGATTGGCACTTATCGTAGGATGTGCAGGTTAAGAGGGGGTGGATGTCGTGCCGCTTTGCAGGCACTCATGGATGAAAGAAAAGTTTCACCTGCATTTTTGACCTTTGACAAATATATGATCTATGCTAGAATTGCTTATGACATCATATTGACAGAAATGTATGCTTTATGTGGTTTTCTAGGCCAACAAGGCTCCACAAGGGGCCGACTGGGTTGGCAGGTGAAGATTGTATGAAGAGCTATTTTTTTCTTGAAAAGGTAGAGCTTGACGTGCTAAGTGAGATGGTCTAGACGGCTCATCAAACGGAACCCTGGTGAGAAAGTTATAGAACTTTAAAGTTGGAAGTGGTTGCAGACTTGAGACAGACAGGGAAAACGAGGATAAGGGTTTTGAGAAGCTTTAAGTAGATAGAGATGTAGAAATTGTTCTATGGAGCACATCCCTCTTCTTAGATTGTCAATTAGAATCAGGGATGCCAAGATATAAGGGTTTGAAGTTTTATCAAGGGTCGGGTCTATGTCAACTTGATCGCTTCTGGAAATGTGACATCATATGTTTTCTGGATCTTGATGGATTTTCAAATGTAGTGCACACTGTAAGGAGCTGACAGGCAGAAGTGGTGTGTCAATTAGAGCATGGGTGCCAAGATTAGAGCCATGGATGAAGTTTGATGCAAAATTGCAAATGCCAGGGGAGAGGGTGCTAGGTGTTTTTTCCGGTCTTTGGCGCCTCATCTTGCAGCCTCGAGAGCATGAAAATGTGGTAAGGTATTTGGAGTTTGAAGTTGAAATGATAAAGTTTCAACCAATTTTTATAGCTCGGAAATCAGATCAGCAAGAAGAAGACTGCAAAGCGTGAAAGGTGTCAGGACAAGGGCAAGGCCAAGGAGTCATAGACCAGGCCAGGGGCCAGACTAGGCAGTGTGGACAACGGAATCCGGTTAGGGAAAAAGGCTAGGAGCATTGCCTATATAGTGGGAGGTTAGGAGGTGGATTCCTGGGTCTAGTCACCTTAGTCTTTACACTGATATCAAGAGCCAAGTTGCCTTTTTTTGGGACACAAGGGCGTGGAGAGCCCCACCTTTTTGGGAGCTCTTTGCATGTGCTTCTCCCCACCGTGAACTCGACGAGAGGGCGCCTATGGGCAAGGCCACTTGCAAGCAAGGCTGTATTTGGGAGCACCTGCTCGGCACGACCCAAAATTGGCCTTGAAGGGTGCGCGCGGCCCTACTGGTCCAAAGCCATCTCTTCGGTGGCCCTGTTGGAGCACCATACAGGGAGTTGTGACCCTACTTGTCTTGTTGGTGGCCTGTAGCACCATTTCCGTTTACAGTGACTTATTTTTTCACACTTGCTTGCCCTAAGGTCCAAAAAATTGGACAAATTTTTTGGAATTAGGGTGCATGCCCACCCGACACGCAGTCGATGCCCACCCAAGACGCCGTCGACCACAAGCAAACTCACATCTAGTCCGACAAGCCGCGACATTCATGGACATGCAATCCATTTGCTGCAAATAGTCTTAAAGGGCAAAAGATTACAATTGTCCCCTCAGTGTCCATCATCAATAGTTTCTTTGGAACCTTAAGCCGACTATGATAAATCTACGTGGTACCCTTGAACAAGTGAATTTACTGGTTAACTAAATCTTGGACTACCAACAAATTTATCAGTTGCTTAAAGCTGGGACCACCAACATAATTAGCACGGATAATTACCTATTGTGGTGCATCATACGGCTACGAGATTATTTTTTGACTCTAGGTGTTTTCCTTCTGTTCCTTCCACTGCACGATGTTGCCATGGATTCAGATATCAACATGACTTTTGATTTTGAGCATCATACACCTGATCCTGCCCATGATGGCTTGCGGTCTTCTCCAAGTGAGGGAGTCTGACTCTCCTTGAGCGTCTTAGATTGATTGGTTGTACCTGTGCCTTCATTCTTTCACTTCTTATTCTTCTTTGTGCAGCTCAATTTAATTGATTGACTTTCTTAAAACCCTCAATATATAAGTCTATAAAGTTCTCACTTGGAGTGTCGTCTTGAAGCTCCACCCACCCCGCTTTTGTCATTGTCACTCCTTCATAATCAACCTTCACCAATTTTTGAGCAAAGGCCACAGGCTCCAACAAGTAGGAGTCACCATTGAGTAGTTTTACTCCAAGGCATGGAGACATTTCAAGATCTAAACAATCTTTCTTTATCTCCTTGACAATACCATAGTCCTTGAAGGGAAATTGCTCTTTATCTTGAAAGAACAAGTGGACTTTCTCATCACTTCCACCATTTGGTAAGTGAAAATCTAGATACCAAGAACTTGGTGTTGAGCCTGTTGCATCAACTGACTTTGAATTTCTCTTCTCAGACATTTTCTGTAAAAAGAATGACATATATTTAGACAAGATGGATATTATTACATCCATATGGACCTAGGGCCATAGAGTCACCTCTATGTTAAACCATGTGGTCCTAGGTCCAAAGGGTGCCAACAAAATGGTTCTACAAGTGTACCTAGGCCACTCTATGGTAGTGTGATCACATGTTCCCTTATGACATTAGAGGACCCTCAAAGAAGTATCCCTTGAATGGCCTAAATACCCCTTTAGAGCCTCTACACCAACACCATATGGCAATTTGTGGCCTGAAGGCCATAGGGTCCCCTGCATGCTAGTAAGAACCTCTCTATGCTCTACATTGGCATCCTATGGCCCCAAGGCCACAAGGTGGCCACAATGTTTTAAAGAAACACTTCATGAGGGTTTTCTGGTAACCTATGACCCCAGGGCCATAAGGTGCTCGCCATGCAAGTAAAAACCACTATTTGCTCTATATTGAGGAGACCTTGTGGGATGAAGTCCATAGGGTCCCCTCTATGCTAGTAAGAACCTCTGTTTACTCTATAATGGCACCCTGTGGCCTGAAGGTCATAGGGTTCCCTCTATGCTACTAAGAATCTCTTTGTGCTCTATGCTCTATGATGTATACTGACTTCCTATGGCCCCAAGACCACAAGGTGCCCTCATCGTTTCCAAAAACACCTCATTGTTTTGCTATGGCCCTAGGTCCATAGCTCTCTATGATGATATAAAGCACCATGCTCTATATTAGCTCCCTAAGGCCTGAAGGCCATAGGGTTGGCCTGAAGGGCCCCAAGGGTGCTCTGTATGCCAATGAAAAATACTATTCGCTCTATATTGAGAAGACCTTGTGGGTTGAAGGCCATAGGAACCCTTCTATGATGGATTTTTGACAACCAATCCCCCTAGGTCAGGATGTTCTATATGCTAGTAAAAACACTATTTGCTCTATATTGGCACCATGTGACTTGAAAGCCATATGGTCCCCTATAGTCTAGTAAGAGCCTCTCCATGCTCTATATTGGCACCCTTTGGCCTAAAGGCCATAGGGTCCGATCTTTGCTAGTAAGAACCGATCTATGCTCTATATTGGCACCCTATGGCCTGAAGGCCATAGGGTCCCCTGTATGCTAGTAAGAACCTCTCTATGCTCTACACATTCGATGACCCCAAGGCCACAAGTTGCCCTCTATGTTTTGAAGAAACCCTTCAGGAGGTTTTTTTGGCAACCTATGGACCCAGGGCCATAGGGTGCTCTCTATGCCATTGAACAACCCTCATTGTTTTGGTACCCTATGGCCCCAGGTATAAAGCACTATTTGGTCTCTCTATGCTAGTAAGAACTGATCTTTGTTCCATATTGGCACCCTTTGGCCTATAGACCAAAGGGTCCGCTCTGTGCTAGTAAGAACCAATCTATTCTCTATATTTAGGCCATAGGGTCCCTTGTATGTTAGTAAGAACCTCTCTATGCTCTACACATACTATGACCCCAAGGGCACAAGGTGCCCTCTATGTTTTGAAGAAACCCTTCATGATGGTGTTTTGGCAACCTATGGACCCAAGGCCATAGGGTGCTCTCTATGCTAGTAAAAACACTATTTGCTCTATATCCCGGAGACTTTGTGGGTTGAAGGCCATAGGTTCCCCTCTATGCTAGTGAGAACCTCCATTTTCTCTACATTGACACCCTATGGCCTAAAGGCCATAGGGTTCCTTGTATGCTAGTAAGAAGCTCTCTATGATCTATGCTCTATATTGACATCCTATGGCCCCATGTATAAAGCACTATTTTGTCTCTCTATGTTAGTAAGAACCGATCTATGCTCTATATTGGCACCCTATGGCCTGAAGGCCATAGGGTCCCCCCTATGCTAGTAAGTAACTCTCTATGTTCTACACATCCTATATGTTTTGAAGAAACCCTTCATGAGGGTTTTTTGGCAACCTATGGACCCAGGGCCATAGGATTCTCTCTATGCCATTGAGGAGACCTTGTGGGATGAAGGCCATAGGGTCCCCTCTATGCTAGTAAGAACCTATGTTTTCTCTACGTTGACACCCTGTGGCCTGAAGGCCATAGGGTTCCCTCTATGATAGTAAGAAGCTCTCTATGCTCTATGCTCTATATTGACATCCTATGGCCCCAAGGCCACAAGGTGCCCTCATAGTTTTGTAAAAACCCTCATTGTTTTGGCACATTATGCTCCCTGGTATAAAGTACTATTTGGTCTCTCTATGCTAGCAAGAACCGATCTATGCTCTATATTGGGACCCTATGGCATTCAGGCCATAGGATTCTATGTATGCTAGTAAGAACCTCTCTATGCTCTACACATCTTATGACCCTAAGGGCACAAGGTGCCTTGTATGTTTTAAAGAGACCCTTCATGAGGGTTTTTTTGGCAACCTATGAACCGAGGGCCATAGGGTGCTCTATATGCCAGTAAAAAACACTATTGCTCTATATTGATGAGACCTTGTGGGCTGAAGGCCATAGGGTCCCCTCTATGCTAGAACCTCTGTTTTCTCTATATTGAGACCCTGTGGCTTGAAGGCCATAGGGTTCCCTCTATGGTAGTAAGAAGCTCTCTATGATCTATGCTCTATGCTCTAAATTGACATCCTATGGCCCCAAGGCCACAAGGTTCCCTCATTGTTTTGAAAAAACCCTCATTGTTTTGACACCTTAAGGCCCCATGTATAAAGCACTATTTGGTCTCTCTATGCTAGTAAGAACCAATCTATGCTCCATATTGGCAGCCTACGGCCTTCAAGCCATAGAGTCCCCTGTATTCTTGTAAGAACCTCTCTATGCTCTACACATCTTATGACCCTAAGGGCACAAGGTACCCTGTATGTTTTAAAGAAACCATTCATGACAAGTTTTTGGCAACCTATGGACCCAAGTCCATAGGGTGCTCTCTATCCTAGTAAAAAGCACTATTTTCTCTATATTGCGGAGACCTTGTGGGCTGAAGGCCAATGGGCCCCCTCTATGCTAGTAAGAATCTCTGTTATCTCTATATTGACACCCTGTCGCCTGAAGGCCATAGGGTTTCCTCTATGGTACTAAGAAGCTCTCTATACTCTTTGCTCTATGCTCTATGCTCTAAATTGACATCCTATGGCCCCAAGCACTATTTGGTCTCTCTATGCTAGTAAGAACCGATCTATGCTCCATATTGGGAGCCTGTGGCCTTCAAGCCATAGAGTCCCCTGTATTCTAGTAAGAACCTCTCTATGCTCTACACCTCTTATGACCCTAAGGACACAAGGTGCCCTGTATGTTTTAAAGAAACCATTCATGAATTTTTTTTGGCAACCTATGGACCCAGGTCCATAGGGTGCTCTCTATACCAGTAAAAAACACTATTTTCTCTATATTGAGGAGACCTTGTGGGCGGAAGTCCATAGGGTTCCCTCTATGCTAGTAAGAACCTCTGTTATCTCTATATTGACACTCTGTGGCCTGAAGGCCATAGGGTTCCCTCTATGGTAGTAAGAAGCTCTCTATGCTCTACATAGAGATCCTACGGCCCGAAGGCCACAAGGTGCCCTCATTGTTTCAGATGGAAAGTAGGGCACCTTGTGACCCTAAGGAACATAGGGAATCCTATGGCCCTTGAGATTGTAGATTGTCACCCTATGGCCCTTGGACCACAAGGTTTATAGATGGGACAGAGGACATCCAAGGGCCCGAGGGTGGCCTACGTACATAGGGTACACCATAGTGCATATTAACGGGCACCATGGCAGCCCCATGCACCTAGGGCTATAGGGCCATAGGATCTCCAAAAGGAACATAGGGAATCATATGGCCCTTGCGATTGTACATTGCCACCCTATGGCACTTGGGCCATAGGGTCTTCAGATGGAACGTAGGGCACCTTGTGACCCTAGGGAACATAGGGAATCCTATGGCCCTTCAGATTGTAGGTTGTCATCCTATGGCCCTTGGGCCACAAGGTCTCTAGATGGGACGTAGGGCACCCTGTGATCCTATGGATATAGGGCCCTAGGATCTCCAAAAAAAACATATGGAACCCTATGGCCCTTGAGATTGTACAAATACACCCTATGGCCCTTGGGCCACAAGGTCTCAAGATGGAACATAAGGCACCTTTTGATCCTATGGCCATAGGTTCCTTATGTTCCTTTTGGAGATTTTATGGAGCTAGGGCCATAGGATCTTTAGAAGGAACATAGGGAACCATATGGCCCTTGAGATTGTACATTGCCATCCTATGGCCCTTGGGCCACAGTGTCTCTTGATGGGACATAGGGCACCCTGTGATCCTATGTCCTTAGGGCCATATGTTCATTTTGGAGATCCTGTGGCCCGAGGACCATATGATCTCCAAAAGGAACATAGGGAACCCTGTGATCCTATGTCTGTAGGGCCATATGTTCATTTTCGAGATCCTATGGCTCGAGGACCATAGGATCTCCAAAAGGAACATAGGGAACCCTATGGCCCTTGAGATTGTACATTCCCACACTATGGCCCTTGGGCCACAAGGTTTCCAATAGGTCACCCTTTGATCCTATGGCCCTAAGTTCTTTATGTTGCTTTTGGAGATTCTATGGCCCTAGTGCCACCCTATCTCCAAAAGGAACATTGGGAACCCTATGGCCCTTGAGATTGTACATTGCCACTCTAAGTTCCTTGGGCCACAAGGTCTCTAGATCGGACATAGAGCACCATGTGATCCTATGGCCATAGTGCCATATATATGTTTTGGAGATCCTATGGCCCTATGGCCATAGGATCTTCAATAGGAACATAGGGAACCCTATGACCCTTGAGGTTGTACATTGACACCCTATGGTCAGATGGGACATTGGTCACCCTATAGTACGATGTGAGACCACCCTATGGCCTTATGGTCATAGGGTGCCTTAGGGCCGTATGTTACTCTTTAGTATGAGGTGAAACCCTATGTAGCCACACCCTGTCTACCCTTCTAAAGATTCAATGTCTAGTTTTATTTTAGTGACTACAAATGAATTTAAAGAAATTATATTACACCATATTCACATATAGTGTACACTTTCTTTCCCACCTTTTTGCCTCTTTTTTTTCCCCATCCTCCTACAACTGAACCCTAATCCATCCTCATACAACAGCGCGCTCTCCTCTTACAACGTGTGCCCAACTCGCCACAACCCAGTTATAGGTATCCATAGTTTTAGCATTTTCTGTAGTTATTGTCTTTTGCATTTGCAAGTTTATAATTTTTTGTTGTAATTAGAGATTTTTGCAGTTAGAGTTTTACAATTTTACAGTATTAGGTCACTTATGAGGATTTTTCTGTTTTACAGATTTAGGTCCCTAATAAGAGTTTTTTGTTTTACAAATTTAGGTCCCTAATTAGTGTCTTCTGTTTTATATTTTTAGGTCTCTAATTAGAGTATTCTGTATTACAGTTTTAGATCTCTAATTAGAGATTTTTCTGTTTTATAGTTCTACAGTCTACAGTTTTACAGTTTTAGAGATGTAATTAATGATTTTTGTTTATTGTTCTAGAGAGAGGTGATTCACAACTTAGCTAAAACGTAATTACATTAAGATCAGTTAAAACCGAATTAAGCAAAAAGATTAGGGTTTCTACAGGTTACCTCTGAGTAAATCTGTGTTTGATGAAAATCGGCTGCAGCAGTAGCAAGCACTAACTTAGGTGTGTTGAGGCCGCGACGATATGGTAACAAATCTGTGTTTGGGAGGTCGCGACAGCAGTAGTTCTGTTGAAGGTTGTGGCGATGGCTTCGCATAGATCTGTGTGCACATCATAACGATGGCGTAAAACTGTATGCGTAGGGAGAGAGGGAGAGAGAGACAGAGAAAGACAAGCTCTGTGCATGTTTCTGTGTAGGTTTCGAGCAAGAAACGAGAGAGAAAAAGAGAGCGACAGCACGAAAAAAATTGTGGTAGAGAGAGAAAGAGGGAGATAAGGTTAGTTAGGTTAGGTTAGAAATTCAAAATTGGAATTTTGAATGTAGGGGTTGTTCTCATGGGTTTGCAGTCGAGATTACTAGAGTTCTAGGCTTTGTGCGAAAATGAGACATAGCTCGTCGGCTCTGAAATTGAAAGAGCTTTTCAGGAAAAAAAAAAAGAGTATGGAAAAAAAAAAAGTTGGTGCAAGGCTTTGTCAATGTCCATATCTTTGTAGTACAAGTGGAACGACACCCATGAAGCAAAATTTGACTTCAGAATCAAAATCTGCAAAGTAAAAAATACACTAAAAATAGCTAAATTTTAAAAAAATTATCCCGAAAATTGTGCGCTATTTTTTTTGTTCGATATCAATAAGTGTATTTGAAAACCCATTATGACAAAGTTTGTCGTAGCGTAAAATATTTTTTTAATTATTTTTTAATTACTTTTTAATTATTTTTAAAATTTATGCCACTTGTGGATATCCCTTGAATGGACGAAATTATTATGAAGACACCTCAGCCACCCCTAGGCTCACACCATAGGATGGCAATGTTGGAGGTCAAGGATCAAAGCGTGCAGTCAGTTCCATTTGAAAATCCTATGTCCTAGGGTTTTCTTCTTCTATCTTGTGAGATCCTTGTGGCCCTACGGTGGCAATGTGAAAGCTTGTGGACCTAGGGCCATAGGGTGGAAATGTATAAGCTCAAGAGCCATAAGTTGCCCTATATTCCATTTGGAAATCCTATGGCCCTAGGGTTTAGGGGCGACAATAGATAAGCTCCAATACATAGCCCTATGTTCCAGTTGGAGATCCTATGGCCCTAGGTCCACGACAATGTATAAGCTCAAGAGCCATACGTTGCCCTACTTTGTAGTTGGAGATCCTATGGCCCTAGGGTCATGGAGTGGCAATATGTAAGCTCAAGGGCCATAGGGTGTCACATGTCCCATATGGAGATCCTACGGCCCTAGCGCCATGGGGTGGCAATGTATAAGCTCAATGGACATACATTGCCTATGTTCCATTCGGAAATCCTATGGGCCTAGGGTAATGGGGTGGCAATGTATAAGCTCAAGGGCCATACATTGCCTATGTTCCATTTGGAAATCCTATAGCCCTAGGGTCATGGGGTGCCACATGTTCCATATAGAGATCCTATGTCCCTAGTCTATGGGGCTGCATTGATATCTTGGCCACCCTTGAACCCACACCCTTGAGCTTAGGGGCCTTAGGTTCTCTTATTGTATGTTGTGAGATATTGTGGCCCTAGGGCCATAGGGTGGCAATGTATAAGCTCAAGGGCCATACATTTCCTATGTTCCATTTAGAAATCCTATGGCCCTAGGGTCATGGGGTGGCAATGTATAAGCTCAAGGGCCATAGGGTGCCACATGTTCTGTAAAGAGATCCTATGGCCCTAGGGCCATGGGGCTGCATTGATAGGTTGGCCACCTTTGACATCGTGACCATAGGTTGTCTTTTTGTATGTTTTGAAGTCTTGTGGCCCTAGGGCCATAGCGTGTCAATGCTCACACCCTTGGGCTTAGGGCCATAGGATGTCTTTTTTTATGTTTTGAAGTCTTGTGGCCCTAGAGCCATAGGGTGTCAATGCTCACACCCGTGGGCTTAGGGCCATAGGTTGTCTTTTTGTATGTTTTTAAGTCTTGTGGCCCTAGGGCCATAGGGTGTCAATGTATAAGCTCAAGGGCCATACGTTGCCCTATGTTCCATTTGGAAATCCTATAGCCCTAGGGTCATGGGGTTGCAATGTATAAGCTCAAGGTCCATACATTGTCGTATGTTTCATATGCGGATCCTATGGCCCTAGGGTCATGGGCTTGCAATGTATAAGCTCAAGGGCCATACATTGTTGTATGTTTCATTTGGAGATCTTATGGCCCTAGGGTCATGGGGTGCCATAGGATGTATATATACTTGACATGAAACTCCCTATGGGCCTAAGGCCATAGGATGTATATATACTTGACATGAAACTCCGTGAGGTGATCTTGAGGACAACCCTATGGACTTCAGGACTTAGGGAGCTAATATAGAGAAAATATGCTTTATACCGGCATAGAGAGCTATGGCCCTGGGGCCATAGCAAAACAATGAGGGTGCCTTGTGGTCTAGGGGCCATAGGAAGTCAATATAGATCATAGAGCATAGACGATAGAGCATAGAGCACAAAGAGATTCTTAGTAGCATAGAGGGAACCCTATGACCTTCAGGCCACAGGGTGCCTCTCATGAAACACCCACATACATACTTGTTATGTTTTATGCTACGTAAATCAATATACTCTGCAAGCGGTTTGTTTAACAATTATTCTTGCAAATCTTCTTGCAGGTATGGCTAATTTCAATCATGGTGATAGAGTGTGCATGTTTGTAGCGACACAAAAGGTTTCCATTGGGACTGTATTTGAAATAAATCCAAGTGAATATTGTTCTGGCATGATTATTGGGGAAGGCAATGTATCGATGTTAGTTGATTTGTGTTTTGAAAAGAAAGCACTCATCCCTTTTTCAACAATGGATGCATTGACAGTGGGAGATGCTTTTCATAGTATTGTGGAATGGAGTAGTGGGTTGTTGCAACGTATAAATGAGATGCAGTACAAAGGGGCTTGTATGCATGAGGCTGACAAAGCAGAAGGAGCATTGGATGCACAATGTAATGGAATGAGCTACAGAGAGGTTTGGAAGGATAAGAGGGTTCAACTTTGGGATGAAAGCAGAACACATGTAGTAGCCGAAGGGGTTGTCATGTATGTGTGTCCGTTTGACTCTGTAAACTTTGGTGAGATAGGTGAAGATAACATTGGTACTGGTATCGAAACATCCTATGCAGATGAGGCTACTATTTCTGCAGAAGATAGTGTATGCATCATTAATTTATTTTTTTGGCCTATCAAGAGAGTGACGACTATGGATGGAAAAGAATTGTTATGCTATGAGGATCTACATGCTATGCATGCGTTACAAGACACATGCATTGAATCAGCTTATTTGGTAGAGCCTTTTTAAAAAAAAGCGGAAATATTGCTTTGTAAATAGGAAGCCAAAAATGTCAGTGAAAGCTTCTAAGAGATCCAATCAAGCATCTCTAGCATCTGTCCAGCTTGTTTCAACCATAGATTGTTGTTCCAAAAGGTGTTGTCAACATGCCAATCGAGATAAGGTCATGGCTATGCGCAATGAATTTTGGGGACAGAGTTTGCAAAATAGAACAAACTATGTGTATGATACAATGTTGGCTGCATGGCGTGAGAACAAAACAACTACAAAGACATGCTACGTGTTTTCTTTTAATGGCAGTGAGGTTTGCAGTAGATCTTGGTACGAAATTCATGGCATTCCAAAAACTTCATTTTATTGTTACCGTGAACATTTTGAGAATGGGGTTAGACGCTCAGTGCATGGTAATGATGGTGTCATGAGAAAAGGAAGAGACCATACAGAAATGGGAAGGGCATTGATGCGCTCTTTTGTTGATGAAAACTCGGAGAGAATGCCACATAAGAGTAGAACCATGGAAGATGGTACTAGGGAAACTTTGCTTGCAATACCAAACACGTACAAGCAAGTAGACAGTTTACATGATGTCAATAAAACACTTGACAGTATGAGTCTCAAGCCAATGTCTAGCATGAAATTCAATAGGATTTGTGTTAAGTATGGAGCCTGATTTACCCTTGTAATTTTCTGTGGTAAAAGCGCACATTTTTAAGGCCCCCATTATGAGGAGAAGCCATCGTGTGTGAAGGAAAATCACTCACCGGAAACCAAAATTTTCATGGACAAGAATCAGGGGCAACTTTAAAGGCCTTGGGGACGGAGGCCCCCGAGACTTTTTTTTTCGCCGGAATATTATGGCCGGAAAGTGGTCGGAAAACAACCGGTCGGTTGGCCGGTGGCTGGTTGTCAATGGCCGATGGCCGGTGGTCGGAAGTCAATGGCCGGTGGTCGGTGGCCGAATTCAATGGCCGGTGGCCGAATTCAAAAGCGGACTTGTCTTCTCAAGAGCGGCCACACATGGGCGGATTGGAGGGTCCGATTTGGACTTATTCGCACAAGGGCGGCTACACATGGCTGTCTCTCATAAGAGAGGGCAGCCATTTTGGCCTATAAAAGGAGGCCATTTCTACACACATTTCACAGTGTGAAGTTGATGCAACAAGGTGAGTGTGAGGTGGTGAGAGTGAAGCAAGGCGGGAGCTCTATTAAGGGTTTAATCCCTTTGTAAACTACTTCTTGTTTTGAAGTGCTAAAGCCATTGACTGGCTGCTTTCCCGTGGACGTAGCCCACATTGGGTGAACCACGTATATCGTGTGTACTCTCTCTCTCTCTCTCTCTCTCTCTCTCTACTCTATAATCTCGTGTATGTAAATCTGTCTCTCTCTATTAAGTAATCTACTCAATTATCTATTTAGCTACATCTTTTTTCCTAACAACTGGTATCAGAGCAAGGTTTGCTCGTAGCTAAATTATCTCAAGGAAAGGATTCCTTGAATTGAGTGGGAGTTATGGCGGAGGAAGGGAAGCTCAAGATTGAGAAGTTCAACGGCAAAAACTACCAATATTGGAAGATGCAGATTGAAGACTATCTCTACCAGAAGGACCTCTATTTGCCACTAGGTGGTCTTGCAAAGAAGCCCGCAACAATGGCAGATGAAGCATGGATTGTCCTTGATAGAAAGGCACTGGGAACAATCCGGTTAAGCTTGGCGTCAACGGTGGCCTTCAATGTTTTGGAGATGAAGACCACGGAGGACTTGATGAAGTCACTTGACGACTTCTACAAGAAACCATCGGCATCCAATAAGGTATTTCTTATGAAGCGCTTGTTCAATCTAAAGATGGCAGAGAATGGTTCAGTTGCAGAACACCTAAATGACTTTAACACAAACATAAGTCAACTTTGATCAGTGAAAATCAATTTCGATGACGAAGTGTGAGCTCTCCTTATACTATCATCTCTACAGGATAGTTGGGACAGCCTTGTGATGGCTGTAAGTAATTCTATCTCTGGCACAAATACTCTTAAGTTTGATGATGTTGTGGGTGTTCTCCTAAGCGAGGAAATGCGAAGGAGAAGCACAGGAGATTCATCAAGTGCTGCACTATCAGTGGAAACAAGAGGAAGGCTTAAGGAGAGGTTCAAAAACCAAAAGGGTCGTGATCGCTCAAGGCGGAGCAAGTCACGCACAAAGTCAGTTCTTGAATGTTGGAACTGCGGCAAGAAGGGCCACGTCAAGAAGGATTGCTGGTCCAAGAAGAAGAAGGAGACAGAGTCTCAAGACAACAAGCCAACATCGGAGGCCAATGTGGCAGGTAAAGTAGAGCAAGATGCTCTAATTCTCTCATTAGACAATGTGTCTAATTCCTGGATAGTAGATTCCGGGGCTTCATTCCATGCGACACCACACAAGCAACATTTCCAAGACTACACCAAAGGTAATTTTGGGTATGTATACTTGGGAGATGATGAAGCTTGTGAGATTGTCCGAAAAGGTACAGTTTCTATCAAAACTGCTAACGGAAATGAATGGAAGCTTAAAGATGTTAGGCATGTTCCTTCTCTTCGCAAAAATTTGATCTCTACAGGACAATTGGACGATGAAGGTCACAACATTGCATTCGGAAACAAACGGTGGAAGATCTCAAAGGGATCTTTGGTGGTTGCCAAGGGTAAAAAAGTTGGTACACTTTACTTGTGTACTGTTAGCACGCAACCTTCAGCTTGTGCAGTAACTACAGAAGTTGACAGTGCGGTGTGGCACTACCGACTTGGGCATATGAGTGCCAAAGGAATGCAAATCCTTCAAACAAAGAAGCTTCTACCAGGTTTGAAAGAAGTGGACTTAGAGTTCTGTGAAGATTGTGTTTATGGTAAACAGAAGAGGGTAAAATTTCAAAAATCAGGAAATGAAAGAAAAAATAAAAAACTTGAGTTTGTTCATTCTGATGTTTAGGGTCCTGCAAGTACGCCATCACTTGGTGCCTGATTGTACTATGTAACATTCATAGACGATGCGACTAGAAAAACATGGGTTTATGTCATGAAGAATAAATTGGATGTATTTTCCATATTTCAAAGGTGGAAAGCCTTTGTGGAGAATGAAACAGGTACCAAGGTTAAATGCCTCAGATCCGACAATGGAAGCGAATATTGCAGCCAAGCTTTTGAAAGCTTTTGTGCTAGCAATGGCATTCGGAGGCAAAGGACAACCCCAAGGACACCTCAACAAAATGGGATTTCGGAAAGGATGAATAGGACAATCATGGAACGAGCGTGAAGCATGCGGCTACATGCAAGCCTACCGCTTGAGTTTTGGGCGGAAGCTGTAAGTACGTCTGTGTACTTAATCAATCGGTCACCCTCAACGACAATGGATGGGGGAGTTCCAGAAGAGGCATGGACAGGTGAACCGGTGAATTATGCATTTCTCAAAGTGTTTGGGTGTGAGGCTTTCATGCACATAGATAGAAGCCTAAGATCAAAGTTAGATGCAAAGTCCAAAAAGTGTTTCTTCATTGGCTATGGAGAAGGAGACTTTGGGTATCGCCTATGGAATCCTGAAGATGGTAAAATCTTAAGGAGTAGGGATGTAATTTTTAACGAAAAAAATATGTACAAAGATTACTTGGAAAGAAAACAAACAAAAGAAACAGGTGATGAGTACATGGAGCTTGAGGACGGTGAAGACTCAAGGACTGCAAACGGTGACAATGTGCAGCAACGTCAACCAAATGAGGAGCCTCAACCTATTCCCCGAAGATCTACAAGAGCAAGTAGACCTCCAGAAAGGTTTGTTCCTTCCTTCAACCATCTCTTGATCTCAGATTCTGGAGAGCCGGAATCATATGAAGAAGCTATGCAACATGCAAGTGGAGATGCACTCACTACATCGCAACAAAACATGGGAGTTGGTTGAGTTGCCTAAAGGTAAGCGGGCACTTCAAAACAAATGGGTGTACAAGCTAAAGGAAGAAGAAGGTGGGAAGAAAAGGTACAAGTCTAGGCTTGTGGTAAAAGGTTTTTCTCAAAAGAAAGGTATTGACTTCAATGAAATATTTTCTCCTGTTGTAAAAATGAACTCAATTAGGCTTGTCTTAAGCCTTGTGGCTGCTCATGATCTAAATCTCGAGCAAATGGATGTAAATACGGCATTCCCTCACGGTGACTTAGAGGAGGAAATCTACATTCTTCAACCAAAGGGGTATGAAGTAAAAGGTAAGGAGAAAATGGTTTGCAGATTAAAGAAGAGCTTGTATGGTTTAAAGAAAGCATCAAGACAATGGTACTTGAAGTTTGATCGATGGATTTTGGATCATGGATTCACAAGATGCAACTCGGATCACTGCGTCTACACGGAGAATTTGGGAGATGGGAAATTCATCATCCTAATGTTGTATGTTGATGACATGTTGATTGCAAGTGCTAACATGCAGGACATCAAAGACCTAAAAGAGGACCTGTCCAAATCTTTTTCAATGAAAGATTTAGGTGCTGCAAAGAGGATACTTGGTATGAAAATATCAAGGGACAGGACGAAGAAGACAATAAAGCTATCTCAAGAAGATTACATCAAGAAGGTACTAGAAAGGTTTGCAATGCAAAATGCAAAACCAGTTTCTACACCTTTGGCTGGTCATTTTAAACTAAAGAAGGATATGTGTCCAAAGACACAAGAGGAGATAGCCTATATGTCTAAAGTTCCATATGCTGCAGCGGTAGGTTCTCTAATGTATGCTATGGTCTGGACAAGGCCAGACATTGCACATGCAGTGGGAGTTGTGAGTAGGTTCATGGACAACCCAGGTAAAGAGCATTAGCAAGCTGTGAAGTGGATACTTAGGTATCTAAAAGGGACAACAACAAATGCTTTGTATTTTGGAGGAACTGATATTTTTCTAGAAGGGTATGCTGATGCAGATATGGCAGGTGACAAAGATACTCGAAGGAGCACTACTGGCTATGTGTTCACGGTTGGAGGCACAGCAGTAAGCTGGGCTTCAAAGCTGCAGAAAGTGGTTTCACTTTCTACCACGGAAGCAGAGTATGTAGCAATGACGGAGGCAAGCAAAGAAATTTTGTGGCTTCACAGATTCTTAGAAGAGCTTGGATTCAAACAAGACAATTGTGTCTTGTACAGTGATAGCCAAAGCGCTATCCATCTTGCGAAGAACTCAGCCTTTGATTCAAGGACAAAGCACATTCAGGTGAGATATCACTTCATACGCACTCTTTTGGAAGAGGGACAACTAAAGCTAGGAAAGGTGCATACAAGTGAAAATCCTGCAGACATGTTTACAAAGGTGGTCAACAAGGAGAAGTTGAG
The DNA here is from genome assembly GCF_014529385.1 of Adiantum capillus-veneris. Classification (NCBI taxonomy): domain Eukaryota; kingdom Viridiplantae; phylum Streptophyta; class Polypodiopsida; order Polypodiales; family Pteridaceae; genus Adiantum; species Adiantum capillus-veneris. The sequence goes on from NC_140957.1 coordinate 98,780,710, forward strand.
CTTTTGCTCATCTTCAATCGGCATTCAAGGATAAGAAGCCAGAATGGAAAGCAGTCATAGGTTTGGTTTGGAGATCAGTCTCCAAGTGGGAGATTGTTAAGTATGGAGCCTGATTTACCCTTGTAATTTTCTGTGGTAAAAGCGCACATTTTTAAGGCCCCCATTATGAGGAGAAGCCATCGTGCGTGAAGGAAAATCACTCACCGGAAACCAAAATTTTCACGGACAAGAATCAGGGGCAACTTTAAAGGCCTCGGGGGCGGAGGCCCCCGAGACTTTTTTTTTTGCCGGAATATTATGGCCGGACGGCGGCCGGAAAGTGGTCGGAAAACAATCGGTCGGTTGGACGGTGGCCGGTTGTCAATGGCCGATGGCCGGTGGTCGGAAGTCAATGGCCGGTGGCCGGTGGCCGAATTCAATGGCCGGTGGCCAAATTCAAAAGCGGACTTGCCTTCTCAAGGGCGGCCACACATGGCCGGATTGGAGGGTCCGATTTGGACTTATTCGCACAAGGGCGGCTACACATGGCTGTCTCTCATAAGAGAGGGCAGCCCTTTTGGCCTATAAAAGGAGGCCATTTCTACACACATTTCACAGTGTGAAGTTGATGCAACAAGGTGAGTGTGAGGTGGTGAGAGTGAAGCAAGGCGGGAGCTCTATTAAGGGTTTAATCCCTTTGTAAACTACTTCTTGTTTTGAAGTGCTAAAGCCATTGAGTGGCTGCTTTCCCATGGACGTAGCCCACATTGGGTGAACCACGTATATCGTGTGTACTCTCTCTCTCTCTCTCTCTCTCTCTCTACTCTATAATCTCGTGTATATAAATCTGTCTCTCTCCATTAAGTAATCTACTCAATTATCTATTTAGCTACATCTTATTTCCTAACAATTTGGAATACAGAGTTTGCTAATGTGACATTGTCAAAAACAAGTGAGTTCTCCAAATGTGTTGTGTGTAGTCGGATAAAGTCTCAACTAGAGTCAACAAAGGATGACGAGATGATTGCACGTTTGAAGGATGAACGTCGAATTCACATGCTACAACAAAAAGTTATAGGAATGTGTACTACACCTGGCGTAAGTTCTCCCAGTTGCAAAAGGATAAGTATTTATGCATTATACATGATAAAATGGATCAGAAAAAGACAGCAATACCTAGGTTGTGTGTGAACTCAATAGATTATGCGAATGCATATCAATTGCAAGTATCATTAACAGGTATGATAACACATGGACATGGTCATGGAATGTATGGTCACTTCTCACTTAATGGTCTATGGCCTTCAGATCCCAATGCTACAATTGGTTCCCTTGCATTATGCTTACAGAATCTGGAAAGAACAGAAAACCATGGACAAGGAGATTTATGCCATGACGGTATGCCACGTAGCAATGTAACGTTATTCAATGCATTGAACTCAAGGAGAGCTCTAGAACTCCAAAACAAAATGAAGCAAGAGTTCAATGCATTGAACTCAAGGAGAGCTCTAGACCTCCAAAAAAAAAATGAAGAAAGAGTGTGAGAGGAATGCATCAACAATGACACTACTGTTGGCCATCCAGGGATGTAATGAAGAGATTGTACACATACAATCAACTTCCTCTCAATGTGTTGTGGATACCATATCCACTCCTGTATTTAAAAAATTGCCTGAGAATCTTTTGCTACAGCTAGATAATTGTGCAGGAGAGAATAAAAATCTATATTTGTTTGCATACTTATCCTTGTTAGTAGCAAAAGGAGATTTCAAAAACGTGCATTTGGGATTCTTAATGGTGGGTCGTACACATGAGGACATAGATGCAATGTTTAGTAGGTTTTCAAAAAGATTGCGAACAGGAATGACATTCACTTTTCCACATCTGATGGAACATTTTCAAAAATGTGAAAGCTCAGCTCCAACACCATTTTTGATGACACAAGTTCCCAACTTTAAATCCTTTGGGCAAGGGTACATGTGTGACGGACAAGATGCTCTAGTCGGACACTCTAAGCCACTTCAATTTCGTTTCTATATGCAAGGTGAAGTCCCAGTAATGTAGTACAAAATTCATCCCAAATCACCCGATTGGATGCCAAAGGAGTCGGGAATTGAGTTGTGGAGAAAAGATGACCAGGGAAAACCAAAATTACCAACAGGCTATCTAGATGTGGTACCTATAGCAGACTATGTGAGAGATAGTCCGCTTGTTATTCAAGGGATTAAGTCATATCTTGAATTTTGGAAAAGATGTTCTCTATTAAAGGGAAAGGACCATGACTCCACAAAATACATGGAGCCTTTATCACTTATTGGCAAAAAATAATCAATGAGCTTGAACAACCAACCAATAAACACATTTGTGAATATACAACATTTTGGCCAAAGACTATAGGGAGTCATCGAATGCAAGAGATAGAGGAAGACAGAGATGAGTTTCAAGGATATGAAGAATTGAATGATCACTATGTTGGTCCTCAAAGTGCAAGGCCACAAGAGGCCTTTAGGCCTCAAATTGATGTAAGAAAAGGGGATCTTGTTCTTGTGAGACGCGCAGATCCTGAATATCTGATATGGCTAGGAGTGGCAAAGTCAAACGTTGATGTAGACAAATCATCTCCTAACTACAAGAAATTTGTGATTCAGTATTGGGCACCAAAACATCGAAAACGAAATCCCACAATCCAAGAATAGTATGAGGATTGTTGGAAAAAGAGTTGGTGCTGCAATCTTGCTGACCCAAAGCGTTGGAAGTGTGTTGATACAATTGTATGGTCATGGACTCCAAGGGGTGGAAGAATTGCAGAGACAATCAAGATCCCATCAAATGTCATGGAGAAGGCACAAGCTAGCTTAATAGGAGAAATTGAATAGCATTTCATATCTTGCTCATTGTTTTATTTCCCCAGCTTATGTATGATTTTATGAAGTATTTTTAAACACCCACATAAATTTTTTTTTCTAAAAGGTGTTTCTCAACATCACCATTTTCTTGGGAATCTATCTCTTTTATGAAGTGTTTTGAAACACCCACATAAAAATAAAAATTTTAAAAGGTGTTTCTCAACACCACCATTTTCTTGAGAATCTATCTCTTTGTCACATTCCCAAATTAAATGAAATTTTTCCAAATTTAACGGAAAATAGGAATCCATAGGCGTTGAAATTAGTCCCAAAGTTGTGGGATTTTCCCATTTCATCTAAAATGGTGTTATGGATTTTATTGTGGGTTTACCAACCACTGTACGAGGTCATGACTCAGTATGGGTGGTCGTAGACCGGTTGACTAAACTATGTAAGTTTATTCCAACCAAATCAACGATTAAGACTCTAGAATTATCCAAGTTATTTGTGGACAACCTATACAAGTTGTATGGCTTTTCCAAAAGTAACATTGTCAGTGATTGTGATCCCAAGTTTAACAGTCATTTTTGGAGGGCTATGTTTATATGATTGGGTACACAACTAAACCTCAGTACAGCAGATCATCCAGAAACGGATGGTCAAACTGAATGATTTAACCAAGTTCTAGAGGATATGCTCGCGCATACGTTAGCAAGAAACAAATAGACTGGGAAGAATATCTACCACTTCTTGAGTTTGCCTACGACAGTGCTAAGCATGTCACGAGTGGATTTAGTCCTTTCATGCTCATGTATGGTTTTCAACCTAGGTCACCTGTTACGGTGGGGTTGGCAATAAAAAAACTCCAACAGGTTAAGGATTTCTCCAAGACCACATGGATATGCTAAAACTCACTCGTCAGAATGTCCGACAAGTGCAGGATCGGTATAAGAAGTACGCTGATGAGAAACGTCGGCAAGTTACCTTTGAGAAAGGGGAGGAAGTATTTTTATGTGTGCCAGAGCATTCAAAAAGTCTGAAAACTGGGCCAACACCTTAATTATCTCCACGATATTGGGCGCCTTTCAAAATACTCAATCGAGTGGGTGATCGTGGCTACAAACTATTGCTACCTACACATTCTCGTATTCATCCGGTGTTTCATGTAAGCCATTTACGTAAGCGGTTACATGGGGATGACAATGTCATTGGCCAACAGATTCTGGTTGATTTTGTTGAACCTCCTACTATTAGCGAGTACACCGCGACGGACGATGGAGCACAGCGAGAACACAGACCAACAAACTGTCAATCCAAGGAAGTAGCTGACCCGACTAGAGCATGGAGGCAATCTCTGGGTTGTCAACCCTGAGCTAGACACGAAAAACACTCTACAGTCACTAATCCTACCACAACACTGCCATAAAGCAAAGAAACAGACAACGCATCCTACGAAACACTACAAGCTCAAAACAGTCTCAAATCATATCGGAATGACTCGATATCATAGGGTAAGACTCACAAGGACATATCCTATGTGGCCAAACACCTAAACCTTGAAAACCATAACTGTATGACCTCTAATTGCTGTCGCGATAGACTCAAAACAGCAATTTCCAAAGTGTCCGAAACTGATCTACAAAGACATCAACACGAAGAGCTTCTCGCCTTGATTCTAACGACTACTCGATCATCCAAAACGGATGTTGTTTGAGGTACTTACAACCAAATATAGCTCGTAGCAGGCGGGCTCGCGATGTGGTCCTCGGCTTGCATTGCTTGCGTCGACGCGGAGAGCTTCTCAACGCTAACACGCTCCTACTCTCATATCTGCAATGTGATTAGTGTGCACAACGGTGTGTGTGCGTGAAGCTCACTACTGTGTGCTGCAGAACCCACACCTGATATTTATTGAGATAACGTAATGTGTTTTACAAAGCCTTAGGTTTTAGCTTATATACCAAGCCTTCAAGCCTAATGTCTGGCCAAATGACTTGAATTGTCCCTAGGCTTCTAAAGAGCTTAATTACAAGAAACTGGGTTGGCTTTACTCATGATACAAGCATCTGCAACCAAAATACAAGTGCCGATTTAAAATATGAGGTTCCCGCAAACATTACAAAAGTGGCCGTAATGGCTCAGAATAATAATAATGGGATATTTGATGACGTCCATGAACTCGTATCTTCATGTTGCAGCATCCATCCTCATCTTCATTACTTCATCACCATCTTCATGTGGAATATTTACAGAATCTTTGAGGAATCTTTATGGAAAAGTTGTTGAAAGGACATCCTTTCAACACTCTCCCCCTCCAAATTCTTGTCATCCCCGACAAGACCCTATGTCTTTGCTGGCCTTGACGAGTTCAGGATGTCTTGGTGTTGGTTGAAATTGTTGTGGCAGCCTCTTCTGTAGTTGGTCGCTTTACGTGATGTTAAAGCGGCCTTGAAGTTGTACCTGTAGTGTATCTGAAGCCTGGAACTCTCCCCCTCCGATTGGTTGTTGTATCTTGAATTGCATGAGTTTGTATCGACTTGTTGGTGCAACTGGTCGTTGTCATTGTAGCTCTAGTTTGCTTTTCTTGTGGTTGTTATCTGGAAGTCGTACCTGTAAGTTGACTTGAAGCTTTGTCAAGTTGTTTTTTGGCCTCTCCCTTTTGATATGTCAGTAGATTTGCAATTAGTAGTGTGGGGATATCATGGTTCTTCTTGTTTTTGTTGTTATAAAAAATAAAAGAGTAAAAGTAAAATATAGCGTATATACAAAATGAAGGTCTTGGATACCTGGATAAGACTAAAGGGAAAAACCCAGTGGGAAAAAATTTCTTTAGTCATAATTAAATGAGAGGCTATATGTACTTAGGTTCTGATGTTATAGGATTCTGCTGAGTTAAAGTACATATGGCCATATGGCTACTAGTATGGGCTTGATATACATGGATAAGTGTTAGTGGCTTGAAGTCAGAGTCATTGTTGTTGAGCAAAGGCTTATAAAACATGTTTCCGCTTGGTCATCGTCATTTGGTTTTGTAATTGCATGGGTGGAATAAAAAAGGTGCCTAATCATATGTCCAATGATGGGACATCTATATGCTTTCACATAGTTATGCATGTTAAACAAGATGCGGTGCGAGAGAAGAGTATTGATGGGTTCTTCATGGAGTTAGTGTAGCAAGTAAAACATATAGCATGAGTGCTTCAAAAGCTTTCACTACTCACAAGAAGAGTTTTTGCTGTCGAGGTTTCTCCACTCTTCCTCACTGTGTCAAGTGCGTGAGTGTTTTTTTTTTTTTTTTTGAACTACTCCGCCTTCTCCACCTTATATATTATATGGACATTGACTCTTATGCTCACCTCTTCCAGCATGAGCGACATGACTTTATGTATGCTCAAATCTCCAGCTTGAGCTTATACCTATTAGCTAGACTCATAGACCACAGAAAAATATTAACTTGAAGCTTGGGTCTGACACTTCGCTCATTTAGTGGCTTAGCTACCCGACTCTAGACTCTTATGCCATGTAAGTTTAATGGCGACTTGGACTTACCTGATCACGGCCTAAAATCCAATTCCATATGCTTTTGATGTTTAGGCCTTTCTCGTTAGTTTCTGTTTGAGATGCCATGTTGTCCAATACATTGGCATATATCTGCTCTTCATTCCTTGGTAGAAATTTGTGGTTGCTTGATGAGACAGATATTGATGTTGAAGCAATGGTTGATGAAGTCTTCTTCTTCCAGATAGTGTTCTTCAAAACTGTGACCTCCGCATTTACCGTTGCTTTCTTTTTGTTGTTAAGAGGCTGTAAAGGAGTTGTGTATCTTTCTTGTTGTTGAGCCTCAATCGTGGATTTTGGAACCCACATTGTTCTTGGGCCTGGTGTGATCTCCTTTTCCACTTGCCTTGCTTCTTCTTTGACTTGATGGTACCTTGTCTTTAATTTCCAAATATGGCTGTTACTTTTGTAAAAGCCGTTCTCTTGTAGTAATTGACGAGGGATCCATCTATAGGTTGTAGTACTCTTGGGTGTAACGGGTGGCTACTCTTCATTTCTTGATGTTTCTTGATTTTCCTAGGTGATTCCTTGATAAGCTACTACCTTAGGTAACCAGATTTGAAAGTTACCCTCATAGAATCCTTGTGCTTCGAGTAACTCGACTGGAATGAATCTTTGGACTTGCTTGGAGGTGATTGTCATTTGACTTTTTTGGGTAGTCTAGTAGAATTCTGATTTCATTACCCAGACTTTTCGTATGGTTTGTCCAGTGGAAAACCTTCTCTTTTGATTTTTGTACATATACTTTCTCTTGGTTGAGTTATGTGATTGACGTTGACAGCTTTGTTGGTTCCTGACTGAGTGGTTGTCATGGGATGGAAATCGCCAGGCTGTTATCTTCGGCTTGTTGACCCAAACATATGAATTTCCTTTCTTGTAGCCTTGTGCAATAATTGACTCGCTTGATGTGATCCATCCTGTTACCTTTGCTTGTTGAGGTTTCTCTTGTGATTGTATCCAAATTGGATCATTAACTTTAATGTGTGCCTTGGATACTAGCACTTGGTTGACCTGTTTTGACTTCCTTTGGAGATGTTCGAGTGATGGAAACTTTGGTTGATAGACTTTTTGCTTGGGTTTCCATTGTTTTGTTGATGGTTTGGCTTTTGATGTAAAGGCTTTGTCTTGCACTTGCATTGGCTGGGCTAGAGACTGTGGGCTTACTTTATCTTTGCCTTTTTCAATAGCCAAGAATCTTTGAACTGTTGTAGGCTTGACCTCTGTTGCCACTTGATAGCTTGTCGTGATGACCATTGTTGAAGATTCAGGCTCGTCTTCACAGACTTGTGCCCATGGCTTGGACAAAATCAAGTGTGTTCCCATTTTTTGAGAATCTACCACCAAGAATTTTTCTTTGACATTATGTGAGTATAGTTGGAGAGTAGCTTCTGCAATCCCCATACTTATAACATCCACTTAAAGTGAGAGATTTACCTTTATCTGAATACCATAAAGATTTGGCTTACCTAGAAGTAACCACATGCCATATGACATGACATTAGTCGTGGAATTTGTATCTATTTTTGCCATAAAATTCATCTTGACTCCGTCTTGTGCACTTAGCAAAAAGTTGATCTTCTTTGGTACTAGATTGCCTGTGTTCTCTTGAGTGACTTGAGCAATCTTTGGCCTGGACTCCTTGTCGTCTTCTTCTTCATTGTTCACACTTGTGAGTTCATTTGTGTGTTCTAGCTCCTGCTTGACCACCATTTCCTCTGATATCTCTTTTGGAGAGACAAAATCAGCATTTGGTTCCTGTAGAGTCATAGGCTATTCTTCCTCAACTTTAGCTGTTGAAATGTCACCAATAGTGTCTGAACTTCCTGTCACTTGCTGCACCTCTTCTTTGATTGATTCCAAGTCTTCATATTGTTCGTTTGTAGGTGCTGGACCTGAAGTATCTTCTTTGGATCTTAGCCCTTCTTCCTGCAACTTTACTTCGTTGACTTGCGGCTCCTCCTTTGTACTATGCATTCGAGTTGGACAGTTTGTAATCAAGTGTGTTATCGCACACTGATCTCAAAGAGTACCTATTTCTATATGACCAATATTCGGGCTAGGTATCTGGTTTTGTGCTATCCCCATAGCTGATAATTTTGTTTCGAACTCATACTCAGATTCGTCATCTGTCTCACCCATAACCCTTAGCATGTAGTAGGGGACTATGTCATACCCATTCTCATCGCAAAATTTTGTTGGTGTGGTCTCATTAACACAGACATCCAAAGTAGCCAATATCTGAGTCCACTCTAGCGGTTCTAATGCCTCTTCCGGAAAAGGTTCTCTTATGTAAGTATCATCTTCTAAGACCCTCTCTAAGGCATTCTCATTTCTCCCAAAGTCACTACACTCCGATGCTCCGCACATCCAGATTTCTTTCTTTTTGCCCATCCACGGATGGTCTGTTGATCCACTTTGTGTTGCAGAATCAAAATCTTCCACGGGCGTTCTAGTTACATCTTGGTAACTATGATTTCTCATATTTACACGTGTTGTGGTTTCAGCATGTCTCAAGTATAGATAATCATAACCCCAATCTTGTACCATCTTAAGTTGTCTCATGAATGGTCTTCCAAGGATGATTTCATAGTTATTTTTCTTGCCAAAGTCAACTATGGAAAAAATATGCGCATACTCTATACCACAAGAAGACACCACTATGGCTTCTAGCAATCCCATGGGTCTTACCACATGCCCATCCGCTAACTTTAATTTTATTCTTGTTGTTCTAAAGGCGGGCCTACCCCATTTCTGCCATATTCGTTTTGTTGCTATGGCAATTCCTGCTCCACTGTCAAGTATAGCTTTCGTTTCAATCCCATTGTACTCGACAGGAAAAGTGGCATTACCATCTTCTCCTTCACATTACTCTCCTACTTTGTTCAGAGGTATCGGTCTTACATTTGATCTAGGCTCCTCGATCTCATCTAGCTCTTTTTCCAGGAACCTTAACGGGCTTTTGATCCCATTTTTTTCCAAGCATTTTCCTATATCCGTCCACATACTTGGCCTGATTTTCAAAAGTTCTGCCAACGTAATTGTGCACTTCACTGGCGTGGATAGCAAGTAATTCAAAATTTTTGTGTCCAATTCTTTTGTCCCTCCTAGCCTCTGTGATGGAACTCTCACAATCTCAGAATTTGCCTCAAAATCTCCCATGTATTGTGGCAAAGTTCTTAACGATGCAGGTCTACTGTCTTCGGAGGCTATCGATCCTACGTCACCATAATATGACCTCGCATCAACACTCATTTGTGGTCTATCTAATGTGATTTCAGGAAATGGTGCTGGTCCAGCATCCTCTTCTCTTTTTTGGGCATCTCGGACAGCCTTCCATAACTCCTCTGGCCACTGCTCCTCAACTATAGTAACATAGGGTGGGAAATCCCTCATTGATTCATCTGTTGTATTTTGGACTACCCTCGAGTCTTGCGACCTTGGCAGTGGTTCTTCCCTATGATCTACCTCTTCTCTAGGAAATTCGTCTACTTTAATACTCTCATCTTTGTGCACTGGGGTGACTATCCTATCCTTCAATTCTGGTGGAGGTGGTTCTAGCAATGCTTGAGCAGTTTTAATGAGTTGCTTACACATTTCTAGCCTCTGCTTCTCTAGTTTAGGATAAGGATAAGTAATCCATCTTTGTTCTAAGGTCTGTCTATTTGCCAATCTAGCCTCATAAGCCTGTAAAATCGCGTCTAAAGGCTCGTTCACTTTGTCCATTAGGACAGATCCTCCTGAAATAGCACTCTTGGGTGCTTCAGCTGGTTTAAGGGTTTCAACTTTCCTTTCCTATTTCTGTTGCTCTTGAGTTGTTTCCAACTCAGCTGTAACAACCTTTTCTTCTCCTTTCTCCCTTTCTAGTCTCGCTTTCATTCTAGTCCTTCTTGCTCGTCTAGAGTTTCTACGGCTTTTGGAACTCTTACTAGTCTCTCCATCTGTAGGCTTCTGCTCTTGCACTTTTGCTTGTGCTCTTGTGACAACGTTTACTGGAGCAAATTGCTTACTTTGATCTTCTTGTTGTTTAAGCACCTGCTCTTTTGCAATGGTTTCTTGCTCTGTTGTTGTTGTTGTCTCTCCTTTTGTTGCGGCTTGTTCTTTCTCTGATTAGCTGGTAGAAGGAAAGGTAACATGTGGTTGCATTTTACCTTTCTTTCTTGGATTCTTAGGACAATCCAAAATCATATGTGTGACTGCACACTCATTACAATATACATTTATCATGATATCATGGTGTCGACAATTCTTAATCAAGTGATCACTACTACCACATCTGCCACATGGACGTATTGGTTGTTGTGGTAATCCTTGATATTCACGTTGACGTGGCCTCTGATCTACCACATTTCTTTCTATTTGAAGCTCATGACTCACACATGAATTTCTAGCAGCTATGGGTCTTTCACTTAAGAACACTTGTTCCGCTACAGGATGATATCTAGGTGGTTGAGACATAACATGATCAAACCCTGGTGGAGTCTTAGGTCTATAGTCAAGACAATGCTGCATCGGATGGTCCCCTCCACATATCATGCACCTTTGTAGTTGAGGAACTCTATAGGCTGGTACTCTGTCAGAGTGGTTGATGCGTTGCATCACATTCTCTATGATTTGCTCCTCAACATTTACTTGGTTTTGTCCTAGATTCCCTCTTTGATCCTCAAGATCAACGGTTTTATTTTTCTCACTCGCATCATTCATCTTCTTCTGACCATCATCATAGAATTTGCAATTGTCAACTAGGTCAACTGCCGCTTTGGTCAACTCCTCTAAGGTTTGGTATCTTTTCACGTATAGGTCCTTTTGGAGATTCTCATTCATAAGTCCTCTGATGAAGCATAGTACCTGACGTTCTGGCGTGAGTAACTCTTGGGTAGGACATCTAGCAACATATTTCTTGAAACGCAGTATTGCATGTCGTAATATTTCTGTTTCGCCTTGTTTAAATTCCTGAATCTTAGGAAGGGTGTTATGTTTTATGCCCCTCTTGGAGAATTCTTGAACAAATTCATCCAAAATTTTCTCAATGGTTGTGAAACCTCTTCGGTTCAATAGTTCAAACCATGCTTGTGCATTATCCTCCAATGTAAGTCCAAAACCCTCATACTTCGTGTGGAAGTCCTCTACTCGTTCTGAATATATGTGTGTGTGTGTGTGAGCACGCGCTATGTGTACATATAGACATAATTGGAACATATCATGATGTCTCAAGACCTATGTGACAAATCTTTACTTCAAGCATATGTGTGTGTGTGTGTACTATGTGTACACACACACACACATATATATATATATATACACAAGGATAGAAGCATGTAAGAGAGTGGAGGAGAGATGTTGGACAGCCACCACCAATTGGTACCCGCACACCAAGTATCATTGGTCTTGCAGAAGAGGTCAAGATGAGTGTAACAGAAGAAGGATCAAGTAAGAAGACTATTCAAAGAACTCAAGCAGTGGAACAAGAGGTTAAAGAATCAAAAGATGCTACCCACGTGGGGGAGGTAAGTCAAGAGAATTGTGTTACAAATGTGAGTACATCTTTAACCTTGAATGAAACAGGCACCAAAGAGATCAATCGACAGCATTGGGCAGTAAGGGTAAGAAGGTGTAAAGTGTTGATTCCCCACACTCACACACACTCCGTTTCACTGAAAAGGTGCCCACAGACCCATCCCCACCCGGTGGTTACCTGATTTTTCTTGTGTTCACACACATCTGCACACAGATTCACCTCTGAACACACTCCCCTCTCTCCTCTCTTGTAATTACTTTATTCTCCATGTCACCTCTCCTTTTTTCCATTCACCCATCTCTCTCTCCTAGTCTCTCTCATGAGACTGCTCTTCTGGCACATATACACACAGCCAAACAAGTGGGGCCCACAGTCACATGGCCTGTGTAGATAATGATTTCTTTATTTCTAAATTCTAGAATTTCTTCCCCCTCCTCCCCTATATAAAGAGGGGTCACCATCACACTAAACACACACACAACATCACCAAAGAGTACACTATGCACTGTGTGTGCCTAGTGCACACACACACACCCACACCATCACCATCACCGCAATCACCATGCTCGTCTTGAGCATGACCTCTACACCCTTGGGCTATGGAAGATGAAGGGCATCTAAATGAAGGATGATGGCTATAACCCTCATGCGAGTCTTCGCCATCAGCTCCCACCTATCCGCCATGTGCTCTACCACTCTCTCCCTTCTCTTTCCCCTACCATATGCTCCCCATTTCATCGCCTTATTCTCTAAATAAAGCCTGAGGTTTTGTGAGTATGTTTCTTGCAATGTTTTGCCCATGTGAGGTGTGCGGAATCGCCACCTAGTCTTGTGTTTGGAGTGAGCTTGTGTATATGTGAAGGGTGTGCGGATTCGCCATCCTTCTGTGGTGCCTAAGTACTAAGCCGCTATACACTCTCTCTCTCTCTCTCTCTCTCTCTCTCTCTCTCTCTCTCTCTCTCTCTCACTCACTTGATCTCATTCCCCTTCCTCTGCAACATTACTCCCAAGCATCCATCTCTCTTGGATGAAAACTTTGTTATGGTGGTGTGTTGTTTGCGTCCTAGCCGCTCAAGCTAGGTGGTGCCCCCTGTTTGCTTTACTTTGACAGGCTCGAGTTGCGCCATTCGGTTCCCGGTGTTTTAGAGGCCGTCGGGGGTTCGGGGTTCGCTTTTCTCCCGTCAATGGCAAAGAGCTTACACAAGAAAGGGAAATAGCCTATTGGTGTTGATCACGGGTGGCGGATTTGAGTTGCCAATATGCTTCCAAGGGATATTTATGGTGCATGTGCAAATGTTAAGGTAACTACTGGGGATGTTTGTGATGCACAAAACAATTTTATACAGGAGCTCATCGTATCCACTCATATTGGGACAACCCTACATTGTGGTTGTGCACATGAAAACAAAGGTTTTAGATGATGGATCAACCTATGCATCTCTTTGAAGGAGGGATAGTAAAAGGCCTGTTCAATTTTGACTGTGTGTGTAGATCATGCCAGAAGCAAAGATAGACTACGTGACCATCCATTGCCGAAGATATGCAAAGAGTTCAAAGAACACAGTGACGGCCAGTCCGCGAGAACCAAACCCCAAGAAGGGGAGAGCATATTACCAAGAAATAAAAAAGAGAAGTTTCTTTAACATTCACCACATTGGCCCTAGGCTTAACCACTCGCGGGGTGCCACCAATTTGGCCACAACTCTCCTTTATCGCCAGAAGACAGAGCCCTCTCTCTCCTGCTGCTCAGCTTCGCCAGCCCACTCTCTCTCACCTACCCTGTCGCTGCATCACCCGACCCAATGGAAAAAAAAAACATTTCGACTATCCCCTGGCGGGCCGCCAATTTTGTAAAATCTCTCTCTCTCTCTCTCTCTCTTTTTCATTATTCACAAGCTCTCTCTCTCTCTCTCTCTCTCTCTCTCTCTCTCTCTCTTTCATTATTCACAAGCTCTCTCTCTCTCTCTCTCTCTCTCTCTCTCTCTCTCTTTTTCATTATTCACAAGCTCTCTCTCTCTCTCTCTCTCTCTCTCTCTCTCTCTCTCTCTCTCTCTCTCTCTCTCTCTCTCTCTCTCTCTCTCTCTCTTCACTCGTCCATATCCCAACCCAACGGGCCACTATGCCTGACCCCTCCCTCTTCCCTCTCGTCCACACCCCCTCAGCTTCAGTCTCCTCCCTATCCCTCCCCTCTTGTTTTCTTCCCACTGGTGGACCACCGCCCTATCGTCCCCTATCTTCCCCTCCTTGAGTTAGCTCTCTCACTCTCTCTCCCTTTGAGTGAGCGGCCCCACGGACATGAAATAGGATAACACACTCTCTCTCTCTCTCTCTCTCTCTCTCTCTCTCTCTCTCTCTCAATTCACCCCCTGCACATAATCTCTTCCTCTTATCCACCCCCCCCCCCCCCCCCCTCCCCCCCACACTCTCTCTCACTCTCTCTCCAGATGGAATGCAGAGGCAGCTAGATGCATTACATAAATTCATGGAGGACAGTGGACTGTCAGTAAACTTGGGTAAAACAAAAGTTATGGTGTTTAACACCACACCGCAGTGGGTTAGGAGATCGGCACCTACATTTGCATATGTCCAGGTTACAGTAGAGTACACAGATGCATACACATACCTTGGTGTGGTATTTGTAGGACCGAAGTTTACTCTTAAGAAAGCAGCGGATGCTAGATTGTCCAGAGCCTCTGCGGCCTTGGGAGGGTTGGAGAGGATGTGTTCACAAGTGCAGTTTCAGGAACCACGAAAAAAACTTTGGCTCTTTGATACTGTGGTGGCTTCGGCTATGCTTTATGGGGTCCAGATTTGGGGACCATCTGTGGATCAGGCTAATTGGAAGTCAATGGAGAGACCTTTCGTATCTATGATTTCCCGAATGATTAGATCCAAGGCCTCCGTACCACACGCGATTACCCGAGCGAAACTAGCTGCCCCTCCTATAGAAATTGAAGCTCTTACCAGATCAGTGTCCTTTATACATGGTTTGTGGGATACAAATAATTGCCGATATACTAGACTGGCCCTCGAATCCTCTCGACGATTAGCAATGCAAGGGGATACATCATGCTGGTATGCGCAACTTTCCTCGTGGTTTCAGAGACACGGGTTCAGTATGGAAAGATTACCCCCCTTCCAATACTCTCTTGCGGCTCCATCACTGGCAATTACACGAACGGAGATTAATAAGATCATACATCAGGATCTTATACAATTGGATACTAAGAGGACATGGGTAGACCCTACACAAGAATTGGGCAGGAAGATGGCCGACTACAAAGAAAACTTCCTACAGCTATTTGAAGATGGATTTGTGATTCGCCCGAGCTTTATGGATACCCACCTATCTCATGGTTTGAGATGTGCTATTGGTCAGACTCGTACATCCTTACACCAGCTGGAAATTGAATTTGGTAGATTTAGGGGAATCCCACCTGAGAGCAGAATTTGCAAGTTATGCGGAATGGAGCCGGAGACAGAATTACACTACATATGCCATTGAACCGTATACTATGAGATACGTGGGCATTTCCATTGCCTATTTAAAGAAGGCTTTGGACCTCTAGATAGAGTCATGCAATACCAAGATCAAAGATGCTTAGGCTTGTACCTACTGGAACTAGATCGGCACAGGGATAATCTAATGAGAAGACAAAGAGCACTACAGCCTCAGAGGCAGATCACAGATTTCTTTGGATCGAGAGAAGCAGAAGTGGAAGGAGAAGCAAGAGGCCAGAAGCCAGCACAAAGGAGTACCCACATTCATACCAAAGGCACCCTCATTGACAGGTCGATTGAGCTTAGGAAATCGAGACGACCATGACTGAGATGCAAAAGCATACTTCACCAGAGGAGACTACAACAAAGGATTAGAAGCATTCTAGCCAGACACCCAGAATGCTCCTACAAAGTTTATTTAATACTTTGTATTTAGTTTTTCACACTTAGTACTTTGGTACTAAGGTACCCATACAATGTAACAGATTCACCACTTTTGTATCAGTTTGGTCTCATAGGTCATTCTGGCCTTTTGAAGACGTTAATATAACATTTCATCTCATTTCATTTCTCCCACGGGTCCACCAAAATATATTCTCTCTTTGTCTCTCTCTACAACCAATATACCCCCCCCTTCCCATTCCGTTGACCACTCTCACACCCCACACCCTTCTCGATCTCTATCAGCCACGGGCCACCGGAGCCAAGCACTCCCTCAGACTCTCTCTCGCGCTCTCTTTGCTCAAGCCCAAAGGTCGCAAGTAGCAAGCACCAGGGCACGCTCTCTCTCTCTCTCTCTCTCTCATCCACCCTCACCTTCTCCCTCCCTTGCCACCTCACCCCAACATCTCTCTCTTGCCTTGTGTCGAGCAGCCCAGAGGCGCCTAGTGAAACAGTATAATACTCTCTCTCTCTCTCTCTCACCCACTACACACACACACACACACTCTCCCCCTCCCATCTCTCCCCGGCGCCTGCAGGCATCCATCTCTCTCTCTCTCGCTCTCATCTCGTCGGAGGCGCGCAGCCAGGCAACGGGGACACTCTCTCTTTCTATCACACCCACACACCCCTGCCATATGCATGCACGCACACACACAGACACACACATAACCCCCCCCCCCGCCCCCCTCACTCACACACCTTCCTCACGCCATCTCTGGCAGGCATCGCGTTGATGGGGGCTTTTCACAAGCCAAGCTCCCATACCCCTCTTCTCTCGTCCCCACCCCATGAAAACCCCCTCTTAAGGAGGGAGTGATAAAAGACATTGGAAAAAAGTAAGAAAAAATAAAGTATGATTATGTAAATATATGAGAAAGGTAAAATAGGCCACCTCATGCCTGCGGGGCAGCCCATCCCCACCTTGCCTCCTTTTTCTTCACTGATGCCCCGCCGTGTCTCCTTTTTCCTCTCCTCCACTCAAAAGGTCAACCCCCTCTCTCTTCCCCTTGTCCTTTCTCCTTTCTCTCTCCCCTCAAGCTACCCCACCTCTCACCAATAATGCATTCTAACTCACCAATAATGCACCCTAACTCACATGCAACTTATCATATCTTCCAAAATAGTTTACCCCACCCCCCCTTTCTCTCTCCTATCATATCCCATGACCCAAATACCCCCCTCTCTCTCTAAAATTCGAAATCTCTCTTGTCTTGTAGCCAAATGGCCTCCCCCACACTCACACACACTCAGTTTCACTGAAAAAGGTGCCCACAGACCCATCCCCACTCAGTGGTTACCTGATTTTTCTTGTGTTCACACACATATGCACACAGATTCCCCTTTGAACACACTCCTCTCTCTCCCCTCTTGTAATTACTTTATTCTCCATATGAACTCTCACTTTTTTTCATCAATCCATCTCTCTCTTAGTCTCTCTCTCATGAGACTGCTGTTCTGGCACATATACACACAGCCAAACAAGTGGGGCCCACAGTCACATGGCCTATGTAGATAACTATTTCTTCATTTCTAAATTCTAGAATTTCTCCCCCCTCCTCCCCTATATAAAGAGGGGTCACCATCACACTAAACACACAGACAACATCACCAAAGAACACACTATGCACTGTGTGTGCCTAGTGCACACACACACCCACACCATCACCATCACCGCAATCACCATGCTTGTCTTGAGCCTGACCTCTACACCCTTGGCTATGGAAGATGAAGGGCAACTAAATGAAGGATGATGGCCATAATCCTCATGCGAGTCTTTGCCATCAACTCCCACCTATCCGCCATGTGCTCTACCACTCTCTCCCTTCTCATTCCCCTACCCTATGCTCCCCATTTCATCGCCTTATTCTCTAAATAAAGCTTGAGGTTTTGTGAGTATGTTTTCTTGCAATGTTTTGCCCATGTGAGGTGTGCGGAATCGCCACCTAGTCTTGTGTTTTGGAGTGAGCTTGTGTATGTGTGAAGGGTGTGCGGATTCGCCATCCTTTTGTGGTGCCTAAGTACTAAGCCGCTATACCCCCTCCCTCACTCTCTCTCTCTCTCTCTCTCTCTCTCTCTCACTTGATCTCATTCCCTTTCCTCTTCATCATTACTCCCAAGCATCCATCTCTCTTGGATGAAAACTTTGTTATGGTGGTGTGTTGTTTGCGTCCTAGCCGTTGAAGCTAGGTGGTGCCGCCTGTTTGCTTTACCATGACAGGCTCGAGGCGCGCCATTCGGTCCCCGGTGTTTTAGAGGCCGTCGGGGTTCGGGGTTCGCTTTGCTCCCATCATTTGGTGCCCCCACGGAGGATCTTTTCATGAAACCCTTCAGTTTACAAGACTGAAACCCCTAAACTATTGTGAATGGATGAATGGCTAGCAGGATTTGCTAATTGGATGACAGAAGAAGAAGAGCTCCAAGCACAACTAGACGAACTCCGCATCTCCATCGAAGCTCGAGTGCCAGGCGTAACGGTAATCGATTTGCAGTGGGAGAGTCAACCAACACGCCAAACCCAGTGGATATACATAGGCCAAGTGCCAAGAAGAAGAAGGAGAAGGTCGAAACCATGTCCGCAACCTACAACCAACCCGCAACAACAAAATGGAAGGAGCTCTACACAATAGAGAATCAACACTATTCTACTTTGAGAATCGGGTAACTCAAGTCACCGAGGTAATTATCACAGTCAGTTTTCAAGTCGCACCTGATGCTGCAGCACAGATAACGGAAGCATTGGCTCACACTCTCACTAGAGAAACTAGGGATCTACTGAGTTTGTTTCAGGAAAGAACACCACCCTCTCCCACAAGCTTGGACAGTGACTAAGCACCTCTAAGCTTCACATGAATCAGTACAATCTACCTCAAGACAGATCACACATACCAACACGTGTACACTCAATCAAGGTAATACTGGATTTGAAGGCTCACTACCAGCACGTCATTGACACCATGCCGGGTGGGGAGCGGTTTTTGTAGGTTCTGGCATCAGATCAACCATTTGTCTTACCTTTGGTACAAGGCAATGTACCGTTTGAAGTTTTAATCTATGTCCTAGTATAAGAGGGTATACACGCCTCCTTGTAAAGAAGAAAAAAAACTTTTGCAAGTTAAGCAGTGTGTCTTTCTAGCTCTCTCTCAGTAATCATGGCAAGTGTAGCATTTCCAACATTTAAAGGAAAGAAGGGGGAGGATTTGGTAACAGACTTCCTAGATGACTTTGAAGTAGCATGTGTAGTGAGCAACAAAGATACGGATGAATCCCCGGTTAGAATCTTTAAGCATCTCATGAAGCTAGAAGCTAGATCATGGTACAATGCACTTCCACAAGCAACCAAGGATGATTGGGAACCCTTAAAAACCGCTTTTAAGAGGCGCTTTGGGGGAGGTACCACTTCA
Organism: Adiantum capillus-veneris; assembly: GCF_014529385.1. Lineage (NCBI taxonomy): Eukaryota > Viridiplantae > Streptophyta > Polypodiopsida > Polypodiales > Pteridaceae > Adiantum > Adiantum capillus-veneris. The sequence continues at coordinate 98,799,954 of NC_140957.1, forward strand.
GAAAAATTGTGGGACAAGTTGAGAGACTTGAAGCAGGAGGGTCTTTTAGAATATGCCACCTATGAGTCCACATTTGTGGATTTGTGGGAATGGTGGGTTGAGTCACTGGCAAGGGGGGAAGCTGCACCCGATTTCCTAAAAAAAAATCGGTTCACGCATTGCTTATGGCCGCTTCTCAAGGAGAAGGTGAAAGGTAGATTCCCGGCTACGTACGAGTTAGCCGTTGAGATTGCTCGCCTTAAGGACAAGAAGCTGAGAATGAAATCCAAAGAAACCGAGTCAACAGAAACAACAACATCACGTCGACCAGCAGCTACGACAACCACCATTCCACCACCACCACCAGCTCTTGGGGTAAGAGATGACCAACAAGATATGTTGGCCCATATTACTGACCAACTGCAGAATTTGTCTGTCCACTTAATACAGCAAGGGAGGAGTCAAGAAAGAGATCAAGACCCTGGAAGAGCACAACGACAAAACATGGAGTATCATTGCTACAACTGCGGAGAAGATGGTCACGGTATGTACTATTGTCCCAAACCACGACAAAACTATAATAGAGGAGGTAGGAGGAACCAATTGTCACCCCCTAGAGAAAGAACACCCCCACCCTGAGCACCAGCCCCACCAACACAAATTCTACGTCCGCCACAATCACCACTTACAATCATCCTACGCCCACCACCAATTGGTACCCGCACACCAAGTATCATTGGTCTTGCAGAAGAGGTCAAGATGAGTGTAAGAGAAGAAGGATCAAGTAAAAAGACTATTCAAAGAACTCATGCAGTGGAACAAGAGGTTAAAGAATCAAAAGACGCTACCCAGGTGGGGGAGGTAAGCCAAGAAAATTGTGTTAAAAATGTAAGTACATCTTTAACCTTGGATGAAATAGGCACCAAAGCAATCAGTCGACAGCATTGGGTAGTAAGGGTAAGAAGGTGTAAAGTGTTGATTAGGCCTCGTCAGAGTAAGAGGAATGCAAAGGTCATGAAAGATACAAGAGAAGAGGAAAACCAGCCTGCTAGCAAGGCTTTGCAGAAGGTGGACAACATATCAATCAAAGGGGAGGGCTTTGAAAACGGAAGCCTGTGCACTAGCATGGACCCAGGACAATGTATCAAGCTAAAGGAATCTTGCATCAAGGCAGTTTCACATGAGGACCATAACAAAGAGGTAAGTATGACTGAAGGTTTGGACTTGGATATTGCTCCAGAGGCTTGGCAGTCGAGCAAGACTTTATTGTGTAGTGTTATAGACTTAGAGATGGGTAATGCCTCTAGTCTACTGAAGGGTGTTATAAACTTGGAGATCGGTAATGCCTCCAGTTTATGTGAGGGTGTTCAGAGTAAGTTTGATGATCAATATGCTGCCAACCTTTTAAGGATGTTCCAAACTCCTCCACAACACAACATTGTGTTTGCATGGGATGCATCAGACCTATGGCTATGGCTAGCTGCTCTAACATATAGAGATAAGATCAGCATGGAGATAAGAGCAAAGGAGCCATGGATAGACAAAAGCCTAATAGAATGCAAGAATGAAAACCTCATTCGCAATTTGGTACAATTTTTTACAAATAGTGCATCCTCTCTTTGGAGAAAGGTAAGTGAATTACGCTTGTATTTAAGCCGCAAGGTAGGTGGCTTGCTATTAGCATTAATAAAGGAAGCTGACATGTTTGAGCACACCCAAAAGAAGCATGATATGCTTGCAATTTTTTCTAGTCATGGCAATAAGCAGGACTCTGAAGACAACTTGAGCTCACCACACCAACAAGGCGGCCATATATGGTGGATTCTTGGTACACTCTTGGGAATCATAATTTTCGGTTCTGTCTTTGCAGGAGCCAAGATGCTCATTTCCCCTCTCGCTACTGGTGGTTACAAATTTGGTCCAATTTGGCATGCAAATTTTATTGTTCGGACACTGCAGACAATGATCCTGTTTTTCACTTGGTATCCAGGAGGACACTGGCACAAAGTTCTGGAAGCCATGGGCTTCCCCTTTAATCAACCGACACTATTCCAAGAAACAAGCTATCACCCGGACCTGTTACAAATTCATGAATATCCCAGAAATATCACCAATGGCCAAATGGAATGGCTAGTTCAGAAGGCAACTCGATATCGGATCCTATAGCTAAGCGGAAGAAGAAACAGAGCTAGAGACATGAATGCCTCTAGCCAAAAGGGGAGGGCTAATGATGGGGGCTTTTCACAAGCCAAGCTCCCATACCCCTCTTCTCTCGTCCCCACCCCATGAAAACCCCCTCTTAGGGAGGGAGTGATAAAAGACATTGGAAAAAAGTAAGAAAAAATAAAGTATGATTATGTAAATATATGAGAAAGGTAAAATAGGCCACCTCATGCCTGCGGGGCAGCCCATCCCCACCTTGCCTTCTTTTTCTTCACTGATGCCCCGCCGTGTGTCCCTTTTCCTCTCCTCCACTCAAAAGGTCAACCCCCTCTCTCTTCCCCTTGTCCTTTCTCCTTTCTCTCTCCCCTCAAGCTACCCCACCTCTCACCAATAATGCACCCTAACTCACATGCAACTTATCATATCTTCCAAAATAGTATACCCCACCCCCCCTTTCTCTCTCCTATCATATCCCATGACCCAAATACCCCCCTCTCTCTCTAAAATTCGAAATCTCTCTTGTCTTGTAGCCAAATGGCCTCCCCCACACTTACACACACTCAGTTTCACTGAAAAAGGTGCCCACAGACCCATCCCCACCCAGTGGTTACCTGATTTTTCTTGTGTTCATACACATCTGCACACAGATTCCCCTCTGAACACACTCCTCTCTCTCCCCTCTTGTAATTAATTTATTCTCCATATGACCTCTCACTTTTTTTCATCAACCCATCTCTCTCTTAGTCTCTCTCTCATGAGACTGCTGTTCAAGCACATATACACACAGCCAAACAAGTGGGGCCCACAGTCACATGGCCTATGTAGATAATGATTTCTTCATTTCTAAATTCTAGAATTTGTCCCCCCTCCTCCCCTATATAAAGAGGGGTCACCATCACACTAAACACACAGACAACATCACCAAAGAACACACTATGCACTGTGTGTGCCTAGTGCACACACACACCCACACCATCACCATCACCGCAATCACCATGCTTGTGTTGAGCATGACCTCTACACCCTTGGCTATGGAAGATGAAGGGCAACTAAATGAAGGATGATGGCCATAATCCTCGTGCGAGTCTTCTCCATCAACTCCCACCTATCCGCCATGTGCTCTACCACTCTCTCCCTTCTCATTCCCCTACCCTATGCTCCCCATTTCATCGCCTTATTCTCTAAATAAAGCTTGAGGTTTTGTGAGTATGTTTTCTTGCAATGTTTTTCCCATGTGAGGTGTGCGGAATCGCCACCTAGTCTTGTGTTTTGGAGTGATCTTGTGTATGTGTGAAGGGTGTGCGGATTCGCCATCCTTTTGTGGTGCCTAAGTACTAAGCCGCTATACCCTCACTCTCTCTCTCTCTCTCTCTCTCTCTCTCTCTCTCACTTGATCTCATTCCCTTTCCTCTTCATCATTACTCCCAAGCATCCATCTCTCTTGGATGAAAACTTTGTTATGGTGGTGTGTTGTTTGCGTCCTAGCCGCTGAAGCTGGGTGGTGCCCCCTGTTTGCTTTACCATGACAGGCTCGAGGCGCACCATTCGGTCCCCGGTGTTTTAGAGGCCGTCGGGGTTCGGGGTTTGCTTTGCTCCCGTCAGCGTAGAAAAAAAAACATAACATTATATATATATATATATATTCTTCAACTAATACCCCCCCGTTCCCATGTACACCTTGCCATACATACACTCACCTACATACACATACGCACGCACATAAAACACATAATTACAATCACACATAGTATACACATACACACGCACGCATATACGCACACCCAAAAAAATATAAGAAACCGAAGGACATCGACGACATCGACAAAAAGAAAGGAGGCGGCTAAAGCACGCGTCGCCGACACCAAAACAAGCAAAGGCGCCGAAGGCATGCCTCTATCGACCCCGAAAGTGACAAATGCGCTACACCAACGCACCAGCTAGGCCGCCGTTCACTGGCATTGCGTCCACAATGCCCTCTCCAGTAAAACCCTTAGGTTGTCGTCATTTTTTCCAGTTTCAAACCAAATCTTGTAAGAAATCCCAAATTTGTAAATTCTCATCTCTCTAGGTGATGGTCACAAAGGCCCACCTAGAGGTTTTCCTTATAATATTTCCCAAGACAAAGCAAGGGTCAACCACCGAGGGCCCACTACCTTGCTTTGTCTCCCCTAATTAGATTACCCTAATCTAAAGCAACCAACACCTATAAAAAGGCACTGAGAGGTCACTATCGGGGGGGGGGGGGGGGGGGGGGCAAGTTCATCAGAGGTCAGCACTTGGTAGTATTTTGGTGGGAGGGATTGGCAAACATTTGCATCACAAGAGAGGAGACTTAGTGTAGCAATTTTCTTTAGGAATTTGTACTATGTAAAAGAAGCTATGTCTACATCTCTGTTGTGGCGGTTCCGCCGCTAGCGGTGGCTATGATAGCGAGAACTCAAATGACAAACAAGAATGTCAGACGAGGACGAAGCTTGACCCGCAGGCGCATGGAAACAAATAGGTGGGTGTCAAATCACCTACTCGACCTTCTAATGACAATCACTACCAAGGAAATCAAATCTAAGTTCTCAATACACAAGTGAATGAAATCCGTACTACGAACAAATGCTATCCAAAACATGATCTAGAGTCATCGAATCATCCTCAAACTTAAAGGGGGGTCTCTACTCTAGGTAAGGACAATACCCTATGAATCTACAATACAATCGCAACCTGTAACCACTCCGTGCGGTAAACGCATATGAAGACAGGCCAAAAAATATAGGTGACTGAATCGCGACTCCAATGGTACTAATGTGTAGCTCTACTCGCTGTGGTTCTATAGATATATGTCACGCTCAAGTCCAACACACAGGTAGGGAGAAAACTCATATAGAAGCTCGTGAGAGCTCACCTCGCGTAGAAGCCGAATGCGCACACGCTTGGTATTGGTGCGTAGCTCTCGCCGTTGCTAACACAATGGTGGTGTCGCTTCTCCAATGGCGGCTTTGTAGCTCGCGTAGCAAGAGGATAGACTCTCTCTCTCTCTCAGACACAGTCACGACGCTTAAAGAAACCATTGTAGAATGCTTCCTCAAAGGCCTGCATGTGGAAGCTCGGCATAAACATGATTCTCTGATAAAAGAGGTGTAATACTTTTGGAGATGGTTGCAAGGCTAGATCATACATCGTATCTGCCACTGTGTCGCACGTTGACAACAATGTTGAGCTGGTAGCTTTATCCGACGCGAACACTTCAATGCAAGACAATAATGTTCTGCAAATATTTTTCAGCATTTGACACGAAAGTTTAGAGAGCCAGTAAAGAGTTTAATGGTGCCCGTTAGGGTTTTCACCATGTAGGCCTTACTTATTCTCTCTCCCACCTTCGGTCCTGGCATCCTAGGGTAAATAGGCCAATTTGGCTTCTTTGCTGTGATTCTGCCATGTTCTTGCCAACTCCTAACACGTGGCACTGGACAGAATGTTGCATCTTCTCTAACTTCCTTGGGTGCCTCCACCAAATAGATTAGGTAGGTTGGGTACTTTGTCAACCACCCTTTCCTCCATCTTGGCTGGGAGTCTACTATCTTCTTTGATTCCTCCTCTTTTGTGATGTCACCTTTGTATAGCGCGACATACTGCTCCTCTTCTAGCCTTTTCTTTGTTTTCAGCACTTCAAACTTTAGTAGAGGAAGGGGCAATGTAGGTTGCATACACTGTTCTTGCAACACCTTAGTATCCAATCCTTGAAGTCTGATGGAGAACATGAGTCCTCTTTCCCACTCCATGGCCGCCTTTGCACTCTCCTCTGTTGCCTGCTCTATCTACTTGTGCAATCTATTTTCCTCCTCCTCGGTAGGTCTTGATGTTGTGGTATCTTCTTGTGATGGGGCTGGATCTTCACTAGTTGTGGCTTCCCCAGTCTCTAGTAGCTCCACGGCTGCCCTGCTTGTTTCTTCTTGCTGAACCTCTGTATCTTTTATCATTTTGTCCTGTAGATCTTGGAGCTGCTTTCGGAGGGCCTCATTCTCCGCTCTCAGTGATTGGTTCTCGTATGTAAGTAATTATTTTGCAGCCAATGAGCCCTCCGCAATGTGCAATCTCTGCACTTGCTCTAGCCGCAATTCTCTGTGCAAGCTCCGGACTTGATCTTCCAGAGCGGGGACTATTGCTCCCTCTGGATCTAATCCTACTCTGCTAGCTCTTGGTGTGGATCTAAGCCTTAGGATTGTTCTCTCCTGCAGCTCCATCCTTTCTTGTAGCTTAATGAGCTCGTCCTTTGTAGCTTCCAATTCATCTTCAATTCTTTCTTTGGCTTCTTGTGCACTGGCCACCTCTCGTGAAGCATAGCAAGTTGGAGGATTAGTCCATCTCTTTCATTTTCTACTTCTTCTTTGCTGTCCCTCATTGTCTTTGATCCGACTTTGATCTGCTGCAATAGTTGATGCACTTTCTGGATATCTCTTTCATCCTCATATTCAAGCTCGTCCTCATCTTCCTCAGGTACTAACCTCTGCTCTTTGTCTAATCTATTCTTGGTCCTCCTCTCCGTTCTTTTTGTGCTATGGCAATGTCATACACAACCTTGAGGACCTCTTCTTGAGTATATCCTGTGTCTATTAGAGAATCATATTGCTCTTTCTTCTCTTGAACTGGATCCGTTGTCTTCTCCTCTTGTTGTATTTTGGGCTTTTCTAGCACATCCACCTCAACTTCAGTAGTCGTCTCCTCCACTACCTTTTCCTTTCCTTTAGGACTTGGCTCCTCTTCCTTGCCCTTGCCCTTGTCACCTCTTTTTAATTCAGCTTTAAGGTGCTGAACTTCTTCTTCGGTGTATGGATCTACTGGTTGCTGCTCCAAGATAGCTTTTGATTCTTCATAAGCCTTGATATATTGATCGTACTGATCAATATTTGGTCTTGTTGGGCTGGCTTCGACTTTTGTTGGGTCTGGTACCCACTTTTCCTCAAAATCTCCTTTTAAAGATCACTCAGCTCTAAACTGTTTAATCAGCCTCTCCATTCTGGTGGCTTTCTGGCTCTTAGTTTTCTTTGGAGCGTGTTTTTTCTTGGTCTTCTTCTTGAGGGGCTCGTATTCTTCTTCTTCTGGCTCGAAAACAATTTCTAGTTTCCGCCTTGCCCTTGTTGACACTCTCTTTGTGACCTCTGGTTGGTCTTCATCTTCATCTATCTCTTTTAGCCATTGGTTTTGCGAGGGAGCCTTTGGCCACTGGTTCCTTGCTTAGATAGCTTCATAAGCTATCTTAGTCAACACCTCGGATCCTCCAATGTACTTTGGCTTCTCCTTCTGCAAAGAAATTACTTGCTCATGGATGTGCTGAGCATAATTGACTTCCTTCGGGATGTTGCTCTATATTGCCCAAGTGATTGTTGTGGCATTAGCATGTGGTGGTGTGGTATACTTGTGTGGCCTTTTGCTGCATATGTGTAAAAATTGGTTGTAGAGCCGGCAAAGCTTTGCCGCTCTCGGATCTGCCATGTCTTCATAGGTGGCATTTTGCTTCTTTGGCCCATACACTTCTATGGCTTCCCGTCTTTCTTTGACTGAGCATCCTTTGTTGTGCATCTTTAGAGCATCTGCAATGAGCTAAGGAGTGATAACCACTTCAACCTTTTCCCCGTCCAAGGCTGTGAGTGTAGCCTTTTCGTCTTTTTGTATGGTGGTTTCCAACTCATACACTCTTTGAGTGTCTACTCCTGATGGTATGGAAGTGAAAAAACTGTGGAGATCTGCCCTTTCCAGGTATCTACTTATCTCCTCTGTTCTACTGTAGTCCACCAGTTCTTGGGGAATCATTGGGATATCCACTGTTTGTCCCTGTGGGTCTTTGAAAGTACCTTGGTAAATCTTTATCCCCTGTTCTTTTAACACTACTTCTTCTACCCAAGTCTTTGTGTGCTTGAGAGTCTCAGGGGGAATAGAAAATGGCTCGGCTTTTGCTATTGCTTCTTTGAGTGTCGGTCTCTTTCTCTTTCCTAATGACTTCCACGAATCCATGGATCCTGTAACTCCAATTTCAGAAGTTAGCGTCTTTTTCAGTACTGAAAGCCGAAATTAAGCTTTTAACTATCAAAATGACTTAAAAATTGAAACATAAGATATTTAGGGCCTAAGGATGCAATGCATGTGGAAAAATGTGCAATTTGGGTGCAAAATCATGTTGGAGACATCATACGTGTATGATGTCTTTTGTGTCAAAGTGGCTTGATATTGGTTGTGATTGTAGCTGATAGTGCATACATCCATTACATCCATTCTATATGCCTCGATTTGAATTTGGGTCCCATTTGGTCAAGTTATGGCCATTTTAGTCCTGGTCATGCTCTTTGCAAGATATTGAGAGGGAATTGGATTTTGTGATCCAAATTGGATGAAACTTGGTAGTTTGCTCTCAAATGGCATGTAGACCACTTCTGTGTGGTAGTTGCAACTCTGAAATTCAAAAATCAAGTAGGGAGACATCATATGCGTATGATGTCTTTTTGGGTAAAATTGAACCATTTTGCATTGTAAGCTTGGATTTGGCTTTATATAGGCTTAACAATGATTTTATGAAATTTGGGTATAGTTTGGACCAAAATTGGCTCTGGAGACATCATACGCGTATGATGTCTTTTGTGTCATTTTTGCATGAGATTGATTCTGTGAGCTCCTCATATGATAGTAAAGGACTGTGTGTACTCAAATCTTGACTGGAAGTTGAGTATGATGAATTTTGGCAAAATTAGGCTTTAAATAGAGGATTTTCCGCTAATTGGGCTAATGGAGTGATCCCCTTGACCAAATGGTACCAACTTCATATGTGGCATGCATTTGATATACATAATGGATATATGATGAGAAATGATCAATTTTGGCTTTGTATGTGCAAAGTGACATCATACTTTTTGGCCAAAATGGTACTTTTTGGTTCCAGATAGCTTGTGCATGTGTTGAACAACAATCCTACAAAGTTTCATTGAGTTTGGAGCTATTTTGGCAAATTTAGGGCCATAAGTCGGTTTTATGCCCTACTTTGCGTCTTTTTGTTTCCAAGTGTTTTTTCAACTCCAAATCTCATGATACTTTGTACATTTGATGTTGTTAGCATATAGAAAGAAGCTATGCATTCATGTGTTTAAGATGATGTGAAAATCATGCAGTGAGACATCATACGCGTATGATGTCTCTTCTTGATAAAAAGTGTTTTTTGTGCAAAGCATGGTTTGTGCTAGTGCCTTAAGCCTTGCTTACTAGTTTTCAACCTTAAAAATCACCAGTTTAGTTAAAAGCCTCCCTTGTAGGCATTTTAGTCTCCGAAGTTGTCTTTTGGTGTTGGAGTTGATTTTCCTCGATCTTTCTCCTCGAGAGTTGCACCTCGAGCTCATTTGAGGTGTTGGGAAGTCGTCTATGTGGTCAGACTCGACTTTGGTTCCTTATTTTCCACCTTTATCCATTTGGTTTCCCGAAAGAGTCTTTTTCACCATTGGTAAGTGAAATGGCTTTCTCTTGGGTTTTGCTTGTATACATGTGTCATTGATGGGTGGCTATTTGAAGCTGCTTGTGAAGTTTCATGGCCATTGGTCGTCAATTTTGGCTGCTATGCCAAAATGACGCTTTGTGTATCTGCCGCCGAATCGGTTGTTTTGATCCACTTTTTGTTGAGATGTCGAGCTCTACACCTTGAGCTGGCATCCACTACGGGTCTTGGCCGCTTACGGCATTTACTCACTGGCGCGTTAGGTGACCGACACGGAGGATATCTGCCAGTGATTCTACAGCTGGACTACACTTATAGTGCCAGCCTAGTACGCTTCTAGCGAGTTCACACTTAGTGACCGCATGTACATATGTGCTACTTTTCAGCTTTAGCACTTAGTCATTTTGTACTCTCTTTTCTGTGAAGAAGAAGAAGAATCTTTCCATCTCTGTGCGCTTTGTGCTTGTCTTGTGTAGCTCTCTTGCATCCTCATTCTTTACATGGTATCAAAGCCTGGTGCAGGCAAGAGAGGCTAAGAGAGCAAGAGCATCACAATCCCTTGGTTCGCAATCCACGACCAGATGCCTGATTTTCTGAACAGGTCTCCAAAGTGCAGTATACAGAGATTTACTGTACAAGTACAGTGGTTGTATGTACGCTTGATTGTGGACACTCGTTGAGTGTAGAAAGCGTTACAGGAACCACGATAGCAGGTTCAGCAGATTTGCAGGTTTTTGCAGATTGCAGCTATTTTGTCTTAGTGCTTCAAGATGTCTGACGGTTTCAGTCAGATTGTTACTGAGAAGCTTGAGAAAAATAACTACCCTGCATGGAAGTTCAGAATAACAAATTTCCTAAAAGGAAAAGGTTATTGGGACTATGTAGAAGGAGACAATGAAAAGGAACCAGAGATTCCCGAGGAAAATGCTACAGCAGAACAAAGGAAAGCTTTGAGGGACTGGCAACAAGGCCAGAGCAAAGTGATGTATTGGCTTTCTATGAGCATCACAGATGGCATGATGGGCTATCTACAGGATGCTGAAACCCCCGCCATTGCATGGAAAAACTTAGGCAGAGTGTTCGAGGTGAACACCAAGGCCAGGAAGCTTCAACTAAAGTCGGAGCTAAATCAGGTTAAGAGGAACAACCTCTCCATCAATGATTATGCTTTGAAGATCAAGAGTATCATTGAGGCTCTTGGATCTATTAAAGTCTCAGTGGAAGACGATGACATTGTCCGTGCATGCTTGGATGGTCTAGGAGATGAGTATGTACATTTTAGGTCTTCCATGAATACAAGAGACGACATCCCCGTGTTCCAAGATTTGATTTCTATGCTTATTCTTGAGGAGAAGAACCTTGACACATCTTCTTCTCATGGCAGAAATAATTCTGAACAGGCCTTCTATTCTAACTCCAATAGAGGTAGAGGTAGAGGTCGTGGTCGAGGCCCAAGGGGTTGCAGGGGCCAATTTCTGGAAGGTCAATCAAATCAAAACAATACAGGTGGCAGGGGAAACGAGTCTCAAGGCAGGGGGAGTCAAAGAGGTCGTGGTGCAGGATCAAGCAGGCAGCAACATACTCCAGATAGTAGAGAATGTTGGACTTGTGGTGAAAGAGGTCACATGTCACGTGACTGTCCAAAAGGAAAAGCAAGTAGAAAGAAAGAACAGGGCAACTATGCATCTACTAGCAGAGATGCAGATGACAGCAAAAACGAGCGCATGTTTGTTATGCAACATGTAATGAATACAATGACTGCAGAGAATTCCACCCAAGATGATGTTTGGTATGTGGATTTAGGTGCCTCTAATCACATGACGTCTCGTGGAGAGTGGTTTAGAGATATACGCAAACCAGATGTGTCAGGCTATGTGCAGACAGGAGATGACACAGCTCACCCCATTGCTCATGTAGGGGACATACCTCTAAATACGAAGAGTGGGAAATCAAAGTACTTAGCAGATGTACTTCATGTCCCAAACATTACAAAGAATCTTGTTTCTGTTGGACAAATGGTTGAGCAGGGTTTGCAGGTTTGCTTCAATCCAAATGGCTGTTATGTAGAAGATTTCCAGAATGGCTGTAAGCTGATCACAGAGGGCAAATGTGTGGGTAGAATGTTTACGCTGAATGTAGACATGCCTGAGGTAAAAGCTGCATTATTTGCACAGGGCACAGGTGTTGTGGCTGATGTTGACATTTGGCACAAACGCATTGGCCATGTCAATGAGTAGAGATTGCGCAGCATGCAATCAAAACAGATTGTAAAAGGTTTGCCCAAATTCAAGGTGGATGGTATGCATAAAGTGTGTGCAGCATGCCAGTTTGGAAAACAGTCAAAGGGCTCATTTCCACATGAGCGCAATGTATGTAAAAAGCCACTTGAGGTGGTGCACACAGATGTTTGGGGTCCAACCGATACTGCAAGTATACATGGTTGCAGGTATTATGTCTCTTTCATTGATGACCATACAAGGAAAGTATGGGTCTACTTCATGCGTAACAAAAGTGAAGTGTTTGGTCACTTTCAAGACTTCAAAGTCATGATTGAGAAGGAGACAGATATGCAAATCAAGACATTGAGGTCAGATGGAGGGGGAGAGTACTTCTCCAATGATTTTTCAGATTTTCTGCGAATGCATGGTATACACAGGCAGTTTACATGCAGATATACTCCACAGCAGAATGGGGTCGCAGAAAGGAAAAACAGGCACATTGCAGAGGTTGCACGTGCATTGATGAATGAGAAGAACATGCCTCATCATTTCTCGGCTGAAGCTGTAAATACAGCTGTGTACATTATGAACAGGACACCTACAGCTGCGGTGCATGATGTAACACCTAAGGAAAAGTTTACAGGTACAAAGCCTGATTTGGCACACTTGAAAGTGTTTGGCTGCATAGCTTACGTGCATGTACCAGATGAGTTGCATAGGAAATTGGATCCTAAAGCAGAGAAATGTATTCTTGTGGGATATTCCCTTGAACAAAAGGGGTACAGGTGCTACAATCCTACTACACGAGAACTACGAGTGAGCAGAGATGTAGTCTTTGATGAGATGAGCAGCTGGTACAGTAATGCACATGGCACTATTGGGGCTGATGTAAAAGATGATGTGGTTGTACAAAATGTGAGGCCACAGTCACAGGTTTTGAGTGGACCACAAGAGTCCTCTTCTCGTGGCTCTGTTGAGAAACCATGGATGGTAGACTACGTACGCAGGTTACTCCACCAACAGGTACAGGGAATGTATCACGAAAAGGAAAGGAAAAGGTTGATGAACCTCCCTTTATGGTTGATGCATCATCAGGTTTTTCACATGTAGACATGGATTCAGATGGTTTTGAACAAAGTCTTGATGAGGAATTTGGAATTCCGGCTGTCAGGACACCTGGTGTAAGGAAAGTACAAGAAGATGCTAGAGGGCAAAGGAGTGACCCAGGACCGCACAGATCTAATAGAGTCAAAAATCCAGTTTAGAAATTGACTTATGATGGGTATCTAGCGCATCACCGAGCCTACATGGCTAAGGTGATACAGGATGTAGAGCCCACATGTTTTGAGGATGCAGTTGGAAATGTGCATTGGGATGATGCAATGAATGAAGAGATGGCTGCATTGGAAGCAAATGACACATGGGATTTGGTGCCATTGCCAAGTGGCAAGAAAGCTATTGGCTGTAAATGGGTGTATAAAACCAAGCATAAGGCTGATGGTAACATTGAGTGTCACAAGGCAAGGCTGGTCGCAAAGGGTTATGCATAGACGTATGGCATAGACTATGAGGAGACCTTTGCTCCAGTGGCAAAGATGACGACTGTGAGAGCTGTCATAGCAGTGGTTGCATCTAGAGGATGGATTATGCATCAAATGGATGTAAAGAATGCCTTCTTGAATGGTGAGTTGCAAGAGGAAGTGTATATGGATCAGCCACCTGGTTATGTCGATCCAGGTTACCCAGATTATGTATGCAGACTTCTCAAAGCTTTGTATGGTTTGAAGCAGGGCTCTAGAGCATGGTATGACAGGATTGCCAAGTATCTTGTCAGTATTGGTTTTAGGAGAGCTCATGCTGATCATTCGCTCTATGTACGTGAGAGTGATGTGGGGATTTTGGTCATTACCATATATGTAGATGACCTTATTATTGTTGGTGACAATGCTATGGAGATTGACCATGTGAAGGGTCTTCTCAAACAGGAGTTTGAAATGAAAGATTTAGGCGAGTTGCGCTACTTTCTTGGCATTGAAGTGATCAGGACTCCAGAGGGTGTATGGCTATCACAGAGACAGTATGCTTTGGACATGTTGTCAAAGTATGGTATGGCTGATTGTAAGCCAATTTCTATTCCCTTGGATGTGAATGCAAAGCTGAGTGCAGAGAAGGGTGATGTTGTTGAGGATGTCAACATGTACAGGAAGATTGTGGGTAGTCTAATCTACTTGACTATCACGAGGCCAGACTTGAGCTACACAGTAGGCTTGGAGAGTCAGTTCATGCAACTTCCGAGGAAGCCACATTTGGATGGAGTACGATGCACACTTAGGTATGTGCAAGGTACTCTTGACTACGCATTGTTCTATGCAGCAGATGCACCATTAGCATTGTATGGGTATACAGATGCAGATTGGGCAGGTAGCATTGTTGATAGGAGATCTACGAGTGGCTTCATGTTCTCTTTTGGGAGTGCTGCTGTTACTTGGAGCAGCAAAAAGCAGCCTACGGTTGCTTTATCGAGCATAGAGGCCGAGTACAGAGGTGCAGCAGTTGCGGCGTGCGAGGTAGCTTGGCTACGCACATTACTTGAGGACTTGGGAGTGCAGGTGGACCAACAGATTTTCATCCATTGTGACAACCTCAGCAGCATGCAGTTGGCTAGGAACCCAGTGTTCCATGCCACGACCAAACACATAGAGGTCCATTACCACTACGTTCGAGAGCGAGTGTTGGCGGGCGACATCGACTTGGTCTACGTCAGCACAGAGGAGCAGATAGCGGATATCTTTACCAAGGCCCTCGGAGCTGAGAAGCTTCGACGTTTCCGGACTATGCTTGGACTCTGCGACATGCAGAGCTCGAGGGGGAGTGTTGAGATGTCGAGCTCTACACCTTGAGTTGGCATCCACTACGGGTCTTGGCCGCTTACGGCATTTACTCACTGGCGCGTTAGGTGACCGACACGGAGGATCTCTGCCAGTGATTCTACAGCTGGACTACACTTATAGTGCCAGCCTAGTACGCTTCTAGCGAGTTCACACTTAGTGACCGCATGTACATATGTGCTACTTTTCAGCTTTAGCACTTAGTCATTTTGTACTCTCTTTTCTGTGAAGAAGAAGAAGAAGCTTTCCATCTCTGTGTGCTTTGTGCTTGTCTTGTGTAGCTCTCTTGCATCCTCATTCTTTACACTTTTGGTGGTCAAAACTTGGAGATACTCCATGGCTGCATTGTCCTCGATGTTGTTAAGCTTCTTGTGAAGTTTGTGTCATGTCAACAACTTTTTCCTGTTTGCCGGTTGTAGGCTCTATTGACCTAGGGTTTTTCCAGTTGGTCTTTCTCGAGCTTTCAAATTTAGGAACTCATATTCTACACTAGGGTAAGACACCTATTGGTTGTTGCATGGTTTGGTTAGGCGGTTGTGCCTCTACCTAGCATTCTACCCATTTCCCTGTCTGCTCTTGTTTCTTTGTTTTGGTTAGTTTTTGCAACAAAAGCTAGTGGTAAGCATCAAAAGCTTATGGCAACGAGTCTACCTCTCATATCTAGAGTCCTCTGAGCTCTCGTAGCAGTCCTAGAAGGCTGTAGAAGGTCGGATGCTCCTGTGTGCTCTTTGCTCTCTACAAGTGGGTAATAGTGCAAATGAGCTTATAGGTGAAGTAAAAAATACTTAACTTTGGACTTCCCGGCTCACTTGTTACCAAATTTGACATGTGCTCCTATCTCGTTGTGAAATGCACTTTAGGATTTGAAATTTCTCAATTTGGACTCCGTTTGACCTGTTTTCGAGAAATCTATCCACTTTGCCAAAATTCTGCCGTTTCGGGCTTTCCACAACTTTTCTCGAATTGTACCCAATTTTTATCATGGGTTGCTCTTGTCATTAGGATCATCACCATCTATTCTTTTCTTTTTTTTTTAATCTTGTTTCACCTGGTTTTTTATTTTTCTTTTACCTTTATTAAGAAAATCCTAAAAAATAAAGAAAAATAGCAAATTGAAGCCAAAAAATCCCAAAAATACACAATAATTAGCTGGTAATCCTTTGTATATGTATATACACTTATTTGTGGTTTCTTGGCTTGGATTACCACTTTTTGGCTCCAAAAACACGTATATTTAGTCGTATTAAGAAGCTTAGAGACTCAAATTCATCATTTGATCTTTTATTATTGCAAAACAAATTATATAAGGGCATAGATATTATCAATATCCGAAATCAAACATAAAAATTCAAAATCATGTAAGACACTGTCCTTGTAATATCATTTTCATTTTCTTTTTTTCCTTATTGCTTGTACTTCCTGTATACCTGTATACCTCACCCCCTCCTAGTCTGAGTCCTCCCGGACGACTATGAAGTGTCCGAGGGTGAAGCATTGTATTTTTTGTGGTCATGCTTGGTCAATTCAATTGTAGAGCGATGAAATAGCAATATTTCCAATAATGTAGCTCTTTGTGTGATTGTCAGGTTTTTAGGCAATATTTGGGTTGTCTGTAGCACTTTTGTAGTAGAATCAGTATCTGGATTTCTCTTTACATTGTTATGCTTTTTGATAATCCAAATCTACTTTCGATTTCATGTGCTTGCAACAATTTCTTGCTACCCAAAATTTGCTTGAATTTAGGTTGTGATGTCTCTGTCCTTGAGTACTTAGGATTCTCTGTTGATTGTCCTGAAGGGAGTTTCTGCTTACAAATCTTTGGAATCCAAATTTCCTTGCTATGGCTTTGTGCTGTCATCAACTTCTTTGGAATCCGGATGTGTTTCACTGAATTTGACTGTCTGAAATCACTCTATTGTCTGGTGTTGAAGATTTTGTTTTCCACCTTTGAGTCTGTCTTTATTCACGGTTGAGCTGTGCTTTTATTTCTGTCTTCTTTACCCATTTCTGAGAGTTCTTTGTTGAGGAGCATTCCTGTTTTGTAGAAGTGGCTTTTTGTTGCCATTGCTCCTTCTTAATCTCTTTAGGTCGTTTACCCTTGGCATTGGATTCTTCGGCTTGCACCTGTAATTTTACTTTGGAGAACGGAATTGATTATCTTTCCTCCTCATATTTGATGTTAACTCAATTAGAGCTCCAATTAATCATCCCATTGTACTGCTTTTGCCATGGTTGTCCTAGCAACAACGGATGTTGCATAGCTTTGTCTTCAACCACATAAAACATATGTGGATACACATATTGATTTATCTATTCGTGCAATACTATGCATCCGATTGCTTTAATTGAGTGTTCTGAATAACTCTTCAACTCTTGTTTGGTAGTTTGCAGCTTAGTGTCATGTTTCAATTGCTTGTACAAAGTGACTCAAAGCAGTTTAGCTTGTGCTTCTGAATCCAATAGTGCTCTCGCTATAACCTGGTTTGTCCCCAATTTGACCTTGATAATGGGCGCTACTTTGTCTTCACCCATTCCTGATACACTGACTGCGTTTATTCGTAAGGCTCCTTCATTGCGTTGTCTTTGACGTAGTAGTCTTATTTTCTCCATTCTTTCTTTTGCTTCCGCTTGCGCTTCCTCAACAATCTTTTTCTTTTTCTGAAGTTGCAACTTATCTTGATGTATTTTGAGAAGAATCTCTTGGGTTAGTGGCAAATGATATTTCTTCAATCTGCATCCACTAATCCAGTTTGGCATTTCTTCTCCGTCTAATGTAGCAAGCTTGACGGCCCCACTTGGTGATAGATCTTTAATCACAAGAGGTCCCATCCCTCGCTTTTTAAGTTTTTTTGCATGCTGTTTTAGAGTGTATACTAGGACAAAGTCCCCAATATTAAACTCTTTAGCTCGCACATGCTTATCAAAGAACTCTTTTTGTCGCCTTTTCTAAGCGTAGATTGAAGCTACCGATTTTAAGCGAAGCTCATCTAGCTTTTCCAGGTCGTCTATTCTATCTCAAAGCTCATGTCCTATCCACTCTAATTCCTTAGCTACTCTCAGTGTTGGAATTAAAAACTCTATTGGTAAAATAACATTCAAACCAAAAGCCATGTTGTATGGGGTCGTTCATATGGATGTTTTATATGCTACCCTATACGCCCATAATGTCGAATGCAATTTCTGGTCCCAATCAGTTCTCGACTCAGATACAATCTTTGTAAGGACCGTGCATATGGTCTTGTTTGTCGCTTCAGCTTGTCCATTAGCTTGTGGATGATATGGAGCTGATTTGCAATGTATTACCATGAATTCGTCTAGAAGGATCTCCATCACTTCATTTATGAAGTGTGTGCCTCGATCACTCACAATTTCTATTGGTAATCCATATCGTACAAAGAAGTATTCATAAAGAAATTGTGTCATGATCCTGGCATTTGCTTTTTGAGTTGCTTTTGCCTCAACCCACTTTGTTAGATAGTCCGTCGCCACAATGATGTATTGTGCATGAGTCCTGTATGCAGGAGGTGAGATAGGTCCAACATAATCAATCCCCCATTTTGCAAAGGCTCTTGCGCCCATCATTGGTCTAAGCGGCATATCATCTTTCAGTGGTACTTTTGTCCGCTGACAATCATCACATTGTTTTATGTATTCCTCACCGTCCATGTGTAATGTCGGCCACCATATTCCTGCACAGCTAAGATAATTTTTGTTCTCTTATCACCTGAGAAATAGCCTCCATCTACTCCACCATGAGCTTGCTCTAGAATTATCACATACTCTGACTCTGATGCACATATCCTAAGCTGGTTGTCCTTTCCTCTCTTATAGAGTTTATTTCCTATTAAAGCATAATCTCGCACTTTTTTCTGTACAGCTCTCTAACGCGCTTTTGAGGTTCTCTCTGGAAAGTTCTATTTGTGAGATATTCAACAATATATTGACTCCATTCAGGAGCGATCATTATCTGATACAATGTTGAATACTCAGTTGGCGGTTTTGACGAACATGTAATACATACTGTGACATATTCATGTACACTCTCTTTCATTCCTAGCCAGTAGACTCCCAGTTGTAACAGATTCCTGTACGTGTTCCTTCTTGAACAATGAAATGTAAATTCCTGAACATGTGCTTCTTACAGATATATATTATATTCCTTAGGATTGATGCATAACCTTAAAATGTTATTGGTTCCTAAGTGATACAACCTTCCTGCAATCAACTGAAGATTCTTGGATTGCTGAATAGTAACTTGTTTCTGGTTGTATTCTTTTCATAGACTAACAACATCCTAAGACCACTTTGGTATCATTTCTATGTTGAATAAGTACGCATCTGGCATGTTGTCATCTACACCTATAGGGTCTTCTCCATTTGTCAACCTTGAAAGGTGATCAGCTCTGAGATGTGTCTTTCCTTTCTTTACTACTACCGTGAAGTAAAATTATAATAAGATGATGAACCATCTCACTATCCGTCCCGTATTGCATGGTTTGTTCACTAGGTAGAGCAAGGCTTGATGATCTGTGAAAAACACAAACTTATTGGCTAGAAGATAATGCCGAAATTTCTTCACAACATAAGTCATTCCTAATCCCTCTCCATCTATTGTTGTGTAATTCCTTTCACCATTTTTGAGCTGTCGACTAGCATAGCAGATTGGAAAATCCATGTTTCCTTCTTTTGGCTGAGCCAGGATGCATCCTATTGCATATGCCGAAGCATCTATATACACATGGAATATCTTCTCCCAATCTGGTGATTTCAAGACTGGAGCAGTAATGAGTGCCTCTTTCAGTTTCTTGAGGGATTCCACACACTCCTCTATCCATTCAAAATTCACTATTAGACTGTAAAGTGGTTGGCCTATTATAGCATGCATGTAAATGAATTGTCTATAATATCCACAATGTCCCATAAATCTCTGCACTTGTTTCGTGTTGGTTGGTCTAGGCATATCCACTGTTACTTTTATCTTTTCCATATCTGTGGATATTCCGTTATGTGAGACAATATGTCCCAGAATTTTGCCTTGTCGGACCATAAACACACACTTCTCAGGATTGAGACAAATGCAATATGTTCTACATTTCTCGAATACCTTTTTTAGGTGTTCTAGATGCTCATCTCTCAGAAGAGAGTGTACACAGAGGTCATCCCTGTATATTTCTAGAAACAACCTCAAGTACTCTTTGAATACATGCGTCATCAGCCTTTGGAATGTTGCGGGAGCATTAGTTAAACTAAACGGCATTACTCGACACGCATAAATTCCCAACTCCATTGTAGAAGCTGTTTTGTGTTGATCCTCTAGCACAATGGCAAGCTGATTATATCCTGATAATCCATCTAGAAAGGAATATGCTCTTTTCCCTAAAACACGTTCTAGAACATGATCAGTTATTGGCAAGGGATAATTGTCCCTGATTGTCGAAACATTTACTTTCTTCAAATTGACACACACTCGGAGTTTCCCGTTTTTCTTAGGCACTACCATAATCGGAGATACCCAATCCGTGTGTTCAATCTCATATATGAATTTAGCTTCCATTAGCTTGTCTATTTCTTCTTTGATTCGCTTAGCAAACGTGTCATTATATGTGTATGGTCTCTGTCTGCTATACTTAGCGTCTTGTTTCAAAGGAGTTGTGTGTTGGCATATTGATGGATCGACTCCTTTCAAGTCCTTGTACGACCATGCAAACACATGCAAGTACTTGTACGACCATGCAAACACATCCCTGTATTCTATGAGAAGACTCAAAAGTCTCTCTTCTTCTTCCGGAGACAAATCTATAGCTATGTATACCGGTCTCGGTTCCTCTCCTGGAGCTGCTAAATCAACCTTTTTAGCGTCCTATGGTCCATCATAGGATTTGTTCTCCTTTCTTTCTCTGATAGGCTGGGTTAATATCACCTTCCTATCCTCTATCGTAAATCTCCTGTAGTGAGAGGGAACATCCATGTTTCCCTTGATATTGGCGTTTTTGTCCTCACCACTCTCGATTTCAATCGTCCAAACTTCTTTCAGAGTTTTCTTTAACTCTCTATACTTGTTTCGGCGTTCTAATTTGGACTCTTTGTTTTCCTTGTTTCTCATGTTCTTTTCCGCTTTATCTGTTTCGGTTTTTGTTTCACTGGGTTGAACTCGATTTCTTGAGCTTCATTTGTCTTTCCGTGAGCTCGTTTCCACATTTCCTCTCATTCTTCCAAAAATCTTGTTCTTCACACAATCTTCCGCCTTTACTAGCATTAGAAATTGGTTTTTCCCTCTTATTCTAGGCGTCAGATTGTTTCTTACCCTTTCGTTTTTCTCTTTTCTCAGTAGCATTATTGACATTTTTCAGTCTGATTTGGGAAGTCGTAGAATCTGACATCCTTTATGGTTTCCTTGTTCTCGCTTGAGTTGTCTGTGGACTCATTGTCAACTTCATTTCCCCATTCTGGATGATCGAGAATGTCATGAAACATCTCCTCTTCATCTTCCTTGTCTGGTGTATCAATATTTTCAGTTTCCTTTTCGAGTACAGCTCTCATCATGAAGTACAGAACCACACCATATCCATCTTTATCTCACAGAACTTCGTTGTGGGACCATCTTGAATTGCACAAACATCTAGGGTTGCTAGAATTTATGTCCATTCTAATGGTTCATGTGTATCCTCTCGAAAGGGTTCACCTATATAAGTTTCGTCTTCAATTGCCCTTTCTAAAACAAATTCTTCGCGCTTCAGACTTCCACAGTTCGAAGCTCCACACATCCATAACTCTTTGGGTTTGCCTGACCAAACTGGAAACTCTCATCCTGCCAATGTAGCTGAATCAAACTCTTCAACTGGTGTTCGGTTCACATCCTTGTAGCTATGGTCTTTTAGGTTCACACGAGTGGTGGTTTCCATATGTCTCAAGTATATGTGGTCGTAACCCCAATCCTGGACCATTTTCAACTGTCTCATGAATGGTCTTCCAAGTATAATATCATAGTTATTCTCCTTGCCAAAGTCAACAATAGCAAAGGTATGATCATACTCAATTCTGCAAGAAGTCACTATGACTTTCTCTAATAGTCCCAAAGGTCTCTCCATATGTCCGTCCGCTAGTTGGAGTTTCAACCTCGTTTTTCTTATCGCCGGTTTTCCCCATTTTTTCCAGATTTCTTTCATAGCAATGGCTACCCCAGCCCCGCTGTCAAGTATTGCCATCGTGTTAACTCCTTGGAATTCAACTGGTAAGGTTGTATTCCCCTCTTCGCCCTCGCAATACTCTCTGACCTTGTTCAAAGGTACAGGCTTAGCGTTTTTTTGTGGCTTACTCGGCTCTCGTATGCCCTCTTGTAGTTTTGTAGTTGGGTCTTTTATCCCAAATTTCTCCAAGCATTTTCCTACAGTTGCCCACATGTTTAGTCGTAGTCTCAAAAGCTCAGCTAGGGTGATAGCGCATGTCACTGGTGTTGACAAAATCTCTATCAATCCTTGCGAGTCCATAACTTTTTCTGAAGAGATTCCTCATGAGGGAAGCGCTCTAATCTCAGATTTTGCTTTGTATTCTCCTAAGTATGAAGGTAAGGTATTTAGCGAATGAGGTTTACTCTCTACTATTCTAACAGAGCCTCCATCTCCCCAATAAGAATACAGATCTAAGTCCACTTGAGATCCTACCTCAAATTCCTCTATGGGAGGATTCCTGATGTCCTTTTCCCCATTAGTCTGATTAGCTTGACAACTCAGCTCGTTTGCAAAGTTTTCCTCTCTCACTTGTTTCCAAAACTCATTGTAACCCTCATCTCTTCCATAAGACCTCTGTATCACAGGATGAAAACTCTCTATTTCTTGATCTGTTGTGTTCGCCACTATACGTTTATCCTCATGCATTTTTTCAGGCTTTTGTGCACTGCTAGGGTTTTCAACTACCAGAGAGAGGATAGTCTCTTAATGAATTGGGTTTTCCGCTCCATAATTCATTGGTTCTCTAGGTGGTTCTAGCAAGGCTTGTGTAGTCTCGATCATTCTCTAACACATTTTGAGTCTCTGCTTTTCCAATTCCGCGTTTGGATAAGTCAACCACCATTGTTCTTGTGTTTGGTCGCTCTCTAATCTCGCTTCGTAAGCTCTCATCAGTGCATCCAATGGTTCGTGTACTTTGTCGACTAACATTGATCCCCCTGAGCTCACGCTCGTTGTCTCTTTGACGCTCTTCAGTTTTGACTTTTCAGAGTCCATTTCCCGTATTCTGTTTTGACTCTCAAGTTTCTCTAATCTGTCTTTTGTTTGTTTTAATTCCTCAGCTAGAATCGCATCTTGCAGTTCTTTTTTCAGTTTCATGCGTGCTTTTCTAGCTTTCCATGTGTTTCTATGGCTTCGTCGTCCTTGACTAGCCAATTCAGTCTCTTACTTTCCATTCTCTGGTTCTCTAGTAGTTTTCTTCGCTTGAGCTCTAGTAACAACTTCCGTTGGTATCAGAGTTTCCTTTTCAGACCCACTGCTAGTAGAAATCGGCTCTAGCATGTTCAATGTCGTCTTTTGCACTTTGTTGGGATTCTTTGAATAATACTCAATGAAGTGAGTGACACCACACTCTATGCAATATGCATTTATTCTAATGATCTATGTGTGTGGACAAACATTCATCAAATGGTCATCTCCACACCTATAACAGGGTCCTAATGCAGGTCTTTGTGTCCCTTGATTTTCCCTTTGTGGATAAGCTGGTCTTTGGCTTGACAACCCTCCATGAGCTATGAACATAAGTGTTCTTGCATCCAAGCTATACCTCCCTTCATCTGCGGCGTGTGCGGCTGTTAGTGGTCCAAAATTTCCCATCATGCTCCAAGGTTCTGGTTGTTTTGGTTCTTTAGGTGGGTAATACACAGTAGAAGCCATGGGTGCACCGGAATCTTCGTAAGAAGTCTGAATTGGCACTAAAGATTGTTCTTCCTGATTCTCTAGGGTGAGTGCATATCGAACGCCCACTGGTCTCGCTCCTGGTAAAGGTGGTTGTTGCCCCAATACCGGCTATGGTCTTTCTATCCCCATAGGTCCTGGTACGTTTCCCGTTAGGTATCGAGGTATTGGATGTACCTGAGGTGGTGCTATTTGAGTTGGAGGCACATACTGACGCTCCTTCACATAACCCTTGTTGTAATAGCACTCCTCTGTTGAGTGATTTGTCCATTTTTGTTCAGTCGCACACCATTTCATTAATTTTGGCATTGGTTTAGGGTATGGTGCTAATATCCTTATAACATCTGCTATCATTTGTTCCATGTTCGTCACTATGGTTGTTTAGACATTCTTCTTAGTGGTGGTCTCGCTAGCTATGGATGATGAGCTACTAGATGCGACATCAGTATCCATTGTCACCTCTCCATAAACCACACAATTATCCACTAAGTACAATGCTTCTCTCGTCACTTGCTCAAAACTTGTACAAGCTTTCAGGTGCAAGTCTTTCTTGAGAGTGTCATTTCTCAGCCCTTCTATAAAGAGGACAGATAGTCTATCATCTTGCGGTCCTTCCCGTACTAGACATCTCTCTATGTATTGTTTGAAGCAAAGCAAAGCTTCCTTCACCTTTTCTTGCTCCTTCTGTTTGAAAGCATATATTTGGGATACCGTGTTGTGTTTGATCCCTCTTTTTGAAAATTCCTCGGGAAACTCTCGCAGCAAATGGTCAATGTCATGAAAACCTCCGCCATTCAGTGGTTGAAACCATGTCAATGCCGTCCCTTCTAAAGTAAGACCAAATCCTTCGTATTGTGTGTGGAAATCTGTTATCTACTTAGCTCTTAAGACTTACTTAAAGAGTGAGACATGTGCATACGGATCTCGTGAGCCACTATACTTCTTCAGCATACACTTGGCCACTTGAGATGGTCTCATGCGTCTATTGTCTGCCACCAATATCATTGCTCTTGTATCCCGACTAAAACTTTCTTTTGCGTCATGGACTTCATGGGCCGCTCTAGTTGGCTCCCTTGCCACGAATCTACTACTAGGAGGCAAATGTGATGGTGCTGCTGCAAACATCGGACCTACCGCGGTATGTGTAGAGATAGGAACTGCACTACCTCGATTTGTAGCCATTGATTCTCTGGAATGTAATGTTCCCATGGGGCTTGGCATAGAATAATGAGGTCGACTGAAAGATTCAGTTACATGAGTCCTCTCTCCACGTGTTGCCATCGGGTCTAGCATGACAGTTGTAGGTGCTGGTCTCAGTGTGCTTGGAGTGACATAATAATAGTAGAGTGGTCCACCAAAGTACATATATAATTCCAACTCCTTTTTATCGATTGTTGCGTATCGTCTTCCATACTTGTCGTATGCGACAATTTTCATTTCTGATCCCTCTGTGTAGGTGAAGACATAAAGTCTTTTCCGCTCTGTCAACTCATCAACGTAGGGTTCCTCGCATTTATAATAGAGATCTTCCTCTCCATTATTATACTTGTATAACCCCACGTAGACGTTGTCTGTGTTGATTCTCAAAGTTTTGTTTTCTCGCCTTAAAATCGCATTAGGGAAGCTCATTGTTGGTGCTTTCTCCGCAGGTTCCTCATCTACTTTGGATTTCGTGCCCATCAATCCCCACTTTTCCACAATGTTAGGATTAAAGACTACCAAATACATGATACCTTCATCATTTAGGTACCTATCTCCGCTATAGCTCACACGCACTAAATCCTTGAACTCACTTGGTCTATCTTTTATTTTCACACAGTAGCGGTCCATACTATCTTTGTAGATCTTGGCACCTTGCTTGTTGTCATACTAATACTTGATGAACAATAGCTTCATTGTGGCCGAAGGGTTTGATGGTCCTGTTGCCATGTTTTCTCTTTTGTTTAAGTTCAAGTATCCTAAGTGTTCAGTGAAAATCTCGTAAGATCTCTCTGAAGAAGTATCAGAAATACTTCCTTCAAGGATCGTCTCTAACGGTCGCACTACACAGTTGTGTTTACACTCTCCTCGGTTGATATAACACTAGCTTGTTCTCTTTGTCTCGGTTGGTTATTCTAGAGATATCTACCGGATCTCAAATTCATCAATCCCCCTAGAGGAATCTAACTTTTCAATCTCGGTAGTTTGTTTATCCCAATTTTTAATGATCAAAAGTGATCCAAACTGAATGATACTTGGTCAAATTGTTTGCTTCGTCAGTTGGAAGACTTCTGTTACCTCAAGTGAAATTTTTGTATCACATTTGCTCAAAAAGACATTATACGCATATGATGTCTTTTTTCACAGATTTTGGATATTTTTGCTTTTGTCACTCCCAGTAGTACCCTTATACTATGTCCACTCACAAAATTCAATTTGAACTCTGTTTGTGCAAGTTATGGCGAGATTAGGCTTTTCTTGGGAATTTTCCGATTTTTGACTTACTTGGGGTCAAATGTGATCCAAATGACAAGAAACTTAAAATACAAGCTCTAGACAACTAGTACAAAGAATCTGTGATAGCAAAATATCAAAATATGCCCAGAATTAGGAAAAAGATATTATGCGCGTATGATGTCTTTTTGCCCAATTTCAGTCCAAAATTGATATTTGAGCTTTGCATAGTATTTGTAACAAGCTTGTCAAGTCAAATTTGAAAAATCACTTCAGCAAGTGCCAAAAAACATTATACGCGTATGATGTCTTTTTTCACAGATTTGCCCAATTTTCAATTTTAAGCTTCTCCAAGTGTTTATCTTTGAGTTTCAAGTGTTTTTATCAAGTCTCATTGCAAAAATGAGCTCTGAATCAATTTTCCCTATTCTTTGCGTTTTTTACACTCTTGACTTGGTATTTTGAGTTTCTAGAAGTGTTAAAGCCCTTGTTTTATGTTCATCTTAGGATAAAACCCCCCTTTTGAACACTCTGGTAATGTTAAATTTTTTGTTTTGGTCTCTGTTTAGCCCCTAAGATATCATACGCGTATGATTTCTAAAGTTGCAGAATTCCAGTTTTTCAACACAGAACTCTTCCAAGAGCTCTCCTAAGTGCTCAGAAACACTCTGTCTCAAAAAATTTCTCTGAACTTTGTTTATGCAAGTTTCACTACCAAATCAACGGTCTAGTGATCTAACATGCAAACAAACACATCAAGCAAATAAATCACTAATTAATTGCTCTAGATCAGGATCAAATCAAGTCCTACCTAAGCTACTTCTAAACATAAAATGGGTTTTTACAATTGTGAGTATAAGGACATTCACTGCCACACACAGACAAGTAAATACCTCAATCTCAACAACCAGTTAACACCAACAAAAATCAATCTAATCTAAACTAAAAAACTGTCAAACACGAAAGACCCAGGAATACCACAAGTTTCCTAGTACGTCTCAAAGATCCTCGGAGTCCACCACTCCTAGACCTTTCTAACTAAAATATACAAAGTAACAAAACAAATCACCTCGTAGGATAAGTCTAAGGTCACCTACTTAGGGCTCTCGTCCCCGCCAACGGCGCCAAATGCTGTGGCGGTTATGCCGCTAGCGGTGGCTATGATAGCGAGAACTCAACCGACAAACAAGAATGTCATACGAGGACGGAGCTTGACCCGTAGGCGCATGTAATCAAATAGGTGGGTGTCAAATCACCTACTCGACCTTCTAATGACAATAACTACCAAGGAAATCAAATCTAAGTTCTCAAATACACAAGTGACTGAAATCCATACTACGAACAAATGCTATCCGAAACATGATCTAGAGTCATCAAATCAGCCTCAAACTCAAAGGGGGGTCTCTACTCTAGGTAAGGACAATACCCTGTGAATCTACAATACAATCTCAACCTGTAACCACTCCATGCGGTAAACGTGTATGAAGACAGGCCAAAAAAAAATACAAGTGACCGAATCTCGACTCTGATGGTACTAATGTGTAGCTCTACTCGTTGCAGTTCTATAGATATACGGCACGCTCAAGTCCGACACACAGGTAGGGAGAAAACTCACATAGAAGCTTGTGGGAGCTCACCTCGCGTAGAAGCCGAATGCGCACACGCTTGGTATCGGTGCGTAGCTCTCGTCGTTGCTAACACATTGGCGGTGTCGCTTCTCCAATGGCAGCTCCGTAGCTTGCGTAGCAAGAGGATAGACTCTCTCTCTCTCTCTCTCTCTCTCT
This sequence comes from Adiantum capillus-veneris, assembly GCF_014529385.1. Classification (NCBI taxonomy): domain Eukaryota; kingdom Viridiplantae; phylum Streptophyta; class Polypodiopsida; order Polypodiales; family Pteridaceae; genus Adiantum; species Adiantum capillus-veneris. Next base: position 98,827,788 of record NC_140957.1, read on the forward strand.
CTCTCTCTCTCCACAGTCACGATGCTCAAGGGCTCACCTTGATTAATGATTCAAAATTGTGTTTTAGGTTTACAAAAATTGGCTCTGATACCTCAGCCTTGGAGGTGTGAAAACATCTCTAATCTAATTACATAAGCATGTGAAACTACTTGGGGAATACAAGCTGGAAACTCAATTGAGTCTGGCTAATTACAATAAATCAGCTACATGAAAAAATGAAATGTCGGAAAGACATTTATTACAATAAGTGTTTACAAAAACATGAGTGTGAACAAAAATGTATAGGTGTGGTCCTCCGCTCACAATCTCGACTCCAATGGTCGATACACACACACACTCATATTAGTAGCAAGGTTTTCGTGTCGGTGAGTCATCCCTAGAGAACGCACTAGTAGGATCACTATCTCTCTCTTTATCTCTCTATCAGCATGATTGCCACCTTGTCGAAATAAGGTTGCTGTAAATATTGCAAGAAAGTAGTTCTCCCTCACACCCCCGAGGGTTATCATCACCTGCCTATTCTATGTGTGTGTGTGTGTAGAGTCCGTGATATTTCAAATCACCGTTGTCTGCGTCCTAGCCGCTCAAAGCTAGGTGGTGCCCCCTCTTTGCTTCACCGTGACCGGCTTGCGGCGTGCATCGGCTCCCGGTATTTTCGAGGCCGTTGGGATTTGTATCGCGCTTTGTGCTCGTCAATAGGTTTTCACAGGATTTTCTTGGGGTGACACTATAAAGCGGGACTATGATGGTACGGATGTGGGAAATCTCTTGCAAAAAAGATACTTTCTCTTTCAGGTTTTTGGGATTAACATCTGAGGTTCGGTGTCATACATGTTTAAATGAACTACCTAAATGGGAAAAGAAATACGTGCCAGTCAATGGACAAATATGAAGAGTTGGATTTATATGAGGCACTTACACATATAAAGGAGTACTTGGGTGAAGTAGTTGAATTCCAGATAATAGAGATAAAGTATAAATCTATTGCAAAGAAGGTGAGATTGGTGGGCTAAACCAATGCTCATCAAAGAGTTTACCCAGAGGTTAAGCGAGAACTTTGGGGGTGTTGCTACTGCATTGAGGTCTAACAAAGAATATTTCATAGGTGCTTTAGTTGTGGTAGAGACAAATTGTTTACCATTGATAGGGATGATTGCAAGTTGTACTACTCTAGACAATGCATTGTTGTGATGGATAGCCTTTGTTAAGCCTATTAACCTAGAGTTTTGTCACATTGCAGGAAGAGATAAACCTATAGAAAATATGTTGTCAAGGGACAGATATGAAGATGAAGAGGAAATTCTTACCACTACTCATGATGTGGGCTTAAATTTCTATACCTCTTCTCATTTACATGCAAGATATGGTACTTATGATCCTATTTTTGAAGTCTATTCTGAAGAGATGTATGATGGAGAATGGCTTTTGAAAGGATGCTACCAGGATTTTTCTTCACGTGAACCCTTTCCATCACAGAAACAAACATAGATCAAGGCTCATGATCTTCCCCAGAGGGACTCTCAGAAGCCCCCTTGCCTCACTACTCAACAGCATTTGGTCTTGAGTGGGAACCGTTTGACACCCTTCAGTAGGGCCCACCTGAGGAGGCCCCATCCACTTCAGTTACTCCACCTCCATCTCCTCCACCCTCATATGCTACCACTATGCCTCCCTGCCTCCACCTCTCCTTCTCCTCTCTCCTCAGTGGGGCCCACATCCTCTTCTCTCTACCCCTCCTCCACTCCTCCTCAGACACAAGGGACTAGACATTTGTCAGCCGTGAGGGGGTATTGTAAAGTATGGAGCTTGATTTACCCCTTGTAATTTTTTGTGTTAAAAACTCACATTTATAAGGCCCGCATTATGAGGAGAAGCCAATGTGCGTGAACAAAAAATCACTCGCCACCCGGAAACAAAACTTTTCACGCCGGAATATTATGGCCGGACGGTGGCCGAAATGTGGTCGGAAAACGACCTGTCGGTTGGCTGGTTGGCTGGTGGCCAGTGGTCGAAAGTCAATGGCCGGTGGGTGGCCGGTGGCCGAATTAAAAAGCAGACTTGTCCTCTCAAGGGTGGCCACACATGGGCGGATTGAAGGGTCTGATTTGGACTTATCTACACATGGCTGCCTCTCATAAGAGAGGACAACCCTTTTGGCCTATAAAAGGAGGCCATTTCTACACACATTTCACAGTGTGAAGTTGATGCAACAAGGTGGTTGTGAGGTGGTGAGAGTGAAGCAAGGTGGGATCTCCAAAAGGGTTTAATCCCTTTGTAACCTACTTCTTGTTTTGAAGTACTAAAGCCATTGAGTGACTGCTTTCCCATGGACGTAGCCCACATTGGGTGAACCACGTATATGGTGTGGACTCTCTCTCTCTACTCTATAATCTCTTGTATGTGAAGATTATATCTCCCCATTAAGTAATCTACTCAATTATCTACTTTTCTACGTCATATTTCCTAGAAGATCTCTTTGTAGTGCTTTTGCTATGATTTGTGTGGCTCGAGAGGGATAGGCCCACCTACAACCGCCTTTGTTGGGACAAACTTCTCCTTTTGCAGCAGTACCTAGAGGTTTGAATATCTTTGACATTCCTAGATGTTGGGACTTCTTTGACTACAGCTTCACATGATTCCTGGTTGACTCTCCTCCTGACCTGGAGAAGGCTTTCTTTTGAGTTCATGTTCTCTTTCTTGCAGCTAGAGACATTGAGGCTTTGGACACAATGGTGGGCTTCTCCTTCCCACTGTGCGGTAGGGATCCCACAGAGTGGACCTAGCTAACAGTTCTTGACTGGCTCTAGATTTAGGCTACTGCGTTCTCACACCACACATGGGACTTAGGGGTGACGTATCTGGTGTAGAAACTTTGGCCTCTTGCCAAGTTCAACGTGATTCCTTCGGATGCAGCGGGTTGCAGGCACATTGTGGTGCATTTGTTTACTAACACTAAGAGCCATCCTTGTTATGTATTTGTACATGAGGATTCTTGGACAGAGGATGTAGCCCTTTGGGATGCACACATGGCTTGGGCCTGGGTGGGAGGGTCACTTCTTTCGTGCTTGTCTAGAGGTTGTTCGAATGCGGATTAGTCCCCATCCAAACCGGCCTCAAAGATAGCAAGTTTGGCTACTGTGGAAGCATCTGTTTTCTCTCATTGAATCCATGAGGACCATTGCATGGAATGTGTAGGGATTTGGAGGGCCCCACTTTCAGCGTTAGAGGGTTCGACTGCATCAAGAGCTTCAGAGATGCCTTGTGAGTGGTGAGATTGACATTCTTATGCTACATGAGCATCATCATTGTGTGAACCACATTAGACGGCGTGGTCAAACTTTGTGTGGTCTCTATGAGACATTTTGGTCAGGTGCCTTTGGACTTGAAGGCATCTAGGGAGGGGTATGTATGACTATTGCAGATTCTTTGCAGTAGGCCATTGTGGGAAAAGGGATTATTGTGCCAAGTAGGGCTCAATGGACTACTATGCAGGTTCAGGGTTGCTACATCGGCTTCATGAACATCTATGTATCCAATGTGGTCGGTGCACATGTAGAGTTTTGGTCTCATATTGTTCAGTCTATGTCACAGGCATATCAATGGTGCATTAGGGGTGACTTCAACATGTTGGAGGACCCCTCTAACAGGATTGGAGGTAGCCATACTATTGTGCATGGAGTTGCGTTGGTAGCTTGGGAGAGGCTTTGTACGACTATCTGGATTTCAAATGTGTAGTGGTTTTCTAGCTTTGTGAGGCCCCCAAATAGCCTGGCCTTCTATAATTCAAACCGCAGAGTGGGAGGAGTGAATCTATCTCGGATAGATCATTTCTACCCTTGTGACCACTTCTACATAACTTTTATGGAGTAATCAATCATGAAACATTACTTTTCTTTTTGACTAAGAGGATTCTGCGTCCTCAAAGACCATTCTTCTTTTGTGTTTAATAGTGGGTGAAGTCAGTTTAGGAGGGGGTGGTGGTGACTTGGACTCCTCAGGGCTTGGCACGGGGGACTTGACAGGGGTTTGTGCTTTGGGATCCTAAGGAGTGGTTGTCTTGGGTGACTTGGTAACCTTGAGCTAGGTGCCTCTCCCTTACTGTTCTTAGCTGAATGACACTTTTGAACCTTGAATTTCAATGGTGAGTGGAATGGATTGCCCTTTGTATATGCTTTTATTTTTGCTGGGCTCTTCTGCTTGGTGGAGCTCTTTCTCTTGGCATAGCTTTCCTTTGTAGGACTCTTCTTTGTATGGCTTTTCTCTGCAGTACTCTTCTTTGTATGGATTTTCTTTGTATGGATGTTCTTTGTAGGAATCTTCTTGTTGTCATCCCTTTTCTTTGCCCAAACCCTTGGTGGCTCTACCTTTCTTTTCTTGCAAAGGAGACTCTATTTCATCTGTAATTGGTGCCATAGGAGAGTCTGGGTTTATTGATCTTTCCAAAACCATAGACAGCCTTCTCTCTCATCCACGTGACCCAAGACTCTAGATATTCATGCAATTGCAACAAATAGAAAAAGAAAATAAAGGACATGAGTACATACATAGCTAGAAGTAAAAAAAAATCAATGGTACATGAGATACACACTTATAATGAGTGTAGCCATCCTACACCTTGACTCAAGATATAGATACATGCATTAACAAGCACCCTCCATCCACAAGATGTTGAGTCTGTTTACAAAGTCACTTTTTGATTGTAGTACTTGAAACCTTCTATATTGTAATCATTATTTATGGTATTCAGGTGACGAACAATATGTTTGGCAGCACTACAAGAAGACATCAATCAAAAAGCTACTAAAAGAAAACTATGGGCCATCAAGCATACATCTTACTGTATACTTACAGTTTACTTCTCCCATGGATACTTGACAATGAATTCATAAATATAATATCTTTCTCCAAAAGATTGAAGATAATTGCAGGTCAGCATATCAAAATCTTCAAAAAAACTTGAAAGTCTTCCTTGCTTGTTAAATAGACAGTGTGTCACTAGAGGATCAAGTATGGAAATTTTCATAGATATAGCCTCTAGAAAATCTCTCGTAAGACACCTGAAGTCAAAGAAAACACATCCCCCAATGAGGCACTTGTAGGCACCCATGCACTAACTAGCAAAGGGGCAACACATACATGAGACAGATAAAAAGCACAAGATCTCAAGGCTCAATGTTTGGGTTTACAAGCATACTTGTGTCTTGAGGGAATATGTCACAGTACACCTCATTATCCACACACATGGGAGACATCTACAACCATTTGGCCTGTCACTTTTTCATAAAGGAGAGAGTCGAATGCTCTTAAATTTTTTTCTTGCTCTATAAGGATAGAATCCTGTGACATCATGTCTTGCTCCCCCTCCACCTCCTTGCCTGCTTTGATATCCTGGGCCTTTCTTGTCTCATACTGATGTGTAACATCTTCAATGACAACCCCTGAATTCTTCTACTGCCTAGAATGGGGGATATTTAAATTTTGGAAGGCACTAAGATCCTCACTAAGAATAAGCGCAAGAGCCGCAACACACAATCCCCATGAATAGCATGGCTAAACTAGTTCAATGACCCTACCCAATGAATCCTAAATATGCAAATATTGTTCAAGAAGAGATTGAAAATCTTGTGAAATGCACATTCATATACCCTATTGAGCACTCAGAATGGGTTTCTCCGATAGTGATTGTGCCAAAAAAGAATGGGAAACTCAGAGTGTGCGTGGATCTCAAGAAGGTCAATGCGGCCACTAGGAGGGACCATTACCCCTTGCCATATTTATAACTTGTGCTTGAAAGAGTTTTAAGGAAGGAAGCTTATAGCTTTTTAGATGGGTACTCTGGCTACAATCAAATCACAATTGCACTAGAGGACCAAGCTAAAACAGCCTTTATAACCGAATTTCGAGTCTTCGCATTTTTTGTTATGGCTTTTGTCTTAACTGATTGCCCTGCTACCTTTCAAAGATTAATAAACACTGCTTTTAGAGAATATATAAAGGAGTTTTGCGAAGCTTTATTAGACGACCTTTGTGTTTATTCCTCTTGGAAATAACATCTATCATGTTTACAAAAAGTGTTTGAGAAGTGCATATTGTATCGCATCTCCTTAAACCCTTTCAAATGGCAATTTTGGGTTAAACATGGAGTCATTTTAGGGCATATAGTGTCTAGAAATGGGATTTCCACATATGAGAGAAAAATTAAAGCCATTTTGCTGAATTTCCACCACCTACAAACTATAAAGGAGTTCAAAGGTTCATGGGCCATGTTGGTTATTACCGATGGTTTATTTTAAACTTTGCTGAGATAGCTTGTCCATTGTTCACTGACTATGTAACAAAGTGGACGGAAGCTAGTGCAACACGTAAGCTGATGCAAGGTCAACTTCCAAGTTTCTCTTTGAGAACATTATTACAAGATTTGGTTTTCCCTTTGAGATTGTGAGTGACAATGGCACTCATTTTATAAATGGAGTGATAAAAGAACTCACTACCAACTTCATGATTGCTCACCATAAGTCCACACCTTATTATCCACAAGCAAAGCTGAGAGTACTAACAAGACCTTAATCTCTATCTTTACCAAAACGGTGGAAGCTCATCGCACGAATTGGGATTTGGAGCTGACTTCAGCCCTCTGGGCTTATCGTACTTCTTACAAAGTGGCTATTAATTGTACACCATTCAAAATGGTATATGGCCAAGAAGCAGTGATGCCATGGGAGTTTGTAATTCCTAGTCTGCATGTAGCTTCACAACAAGGTTGGGATGGTAACTCTTTAGTTGAGCGCTTATATATCCTTGAGAGGTTAGATGAAGAGAGGCAATTGTCTTTGCAAAATGCACCTATGGAGAAAGATAGGAGGAATAAATGGTTTGACCGTCATCTAAATAACAAAGATATCAATGTTGATGATAAAGTCCTTATGTATAGAGTGCGTAACAAAAAGAAAAAGTTAAAATATGCCAAAAAAGGACCATATAGAGTATGTGAAATCACCCCACAAGGTACCATTCATGTGGAGACTCTTGATGGAGTTGAAACCATTGGATTCCTCAATGGGAGAAAATTTTAAAGATACTATGATCCTTTAAGCCAATAGGAGCTATGTGTCATCCATTAAGAAAAGGCAGTCAAGGCACAAACAAAATTGAATAAGATACAAGCTCAAGCTAAGGCTAAAGAGAGACAACAATGCATAAGAAGTCAACGAGAGGCCAATCATGGAGTTACACATGCATTCGATGTTGACACAGAAGATGATTGGTTGGACTCTGACACATCTCTACGATACCCTATTGAAATAAATAGCACCTATGGGAAAGTGCTATATAATGCCTTGTTAGACACGAGTTTTAAATATAATCTGTTGTCCTATAGAGTGTGGTGTCAATTGGGAAAGCCACCTCTATATGAGAGTATTATCCAAGTCAAGGGTGTAAACAAGAAAAAAACTACGATTTTTGGAATCTGGCACACTTATGTCAGTTATGACAATGGGGTTGTAGTTCAACACTTTTTGGTCATGCCTACTAGAACTATGGAGGGTAATATAAACCTAGGATGCACGTGGATGATAGCCACCAAATACACTATTGATTGGGGGATTGGGGGTGTCACAACATAGAAACCAACTCTTAGCCCTTCCAATCAAGCCATAGTCCCTGAGATATTGCCTCTTAAGGAAATAAAACCCAAAACATTGCATGTCCAAGAGGTTGAACCATATATCTCCATAGAACAACTCTCTAGAGCTTCAACTGATGTAGTTGAAATAAAGCTTGAGATACACAAGACCCATCCTAATATAGCAAAGAGAACATACAAGCGGGTTCCTAAAGCTTCTTTAGCGACCATAGCTAGTGCTAATAGACAGGAGCCTTGTAAGAGATGTCCCACTCACCCCAAGAAATGTAAAGAAATGTTGCATTGGATTCCTAAAAAACTATTGGAAGCCCAAGGCTACTATGAAGGTAATGATCAAATCTCGGTGCCAAAATGTAAATTGTGTTCTTACTTGTCACCTCAACCATGTGAGCCCAATCCTGTAGCTCCAAACAAATTGACGATCGCGGAAAGAAAAAAATCACAAAATGATACACACCTGCTCCAGAGCTAGTTTGGGTACCGAAGAAAGAATGATTTGTTCCACCTAGCTCAGGAACAGGAAAGTCAAATGAAGCTTCTTGCTCTTCATGTAGTTCCTATACCAAAATAGAAGCTTTGACACAACCTCCACCTACCATTGTACATATCCATACAAACAAGGAAGAATTTGCACCTCCCATTGTAAGTTCACCACCTACAACAATGTTGTAAATAAAATCATGGGAGAGTACCTTACCACCCTTGAAATTCGATAAAATGCCTAGGACAGTTGAAAACTATTGGTCAAAGTCTTCACCCATAACAACTTGGACCAATTGGTTTCAAAAGGTGACGGCATTCTAAAAGGTATGATATACCCAAGGAAGGGGGGAGTGTTTGCTGACATCCATCATTCACTTGCTTCCCTCTCAACCTTTCTCCCTGACTGTCATGACCGGGCTTGTCGGTCCGATAGAAAAAGGGTAAGAGTGATCGCCGAAGAGAGGTGCACTCTAACTGGAGCATTCAAGGGTTAGTGGGCTAAGCATGGGAACCCAAGTGTGAGTGGGCGACCTCACATAAAAGTCACCTACACCTAAAAATTACTCATTCTCTCATTTGTGCAATTGAGAGTGATCTTGCTCCATCTCCATCTTCTTCTTCATCTCCTTGTGTGTGTGTGTGCATGAGAGAGAGAGAGAGAGAGAGAGAGAGAGAGAGAGAGAGAGAGAGAGAGAGAGAGATCGAGCATTGCAACGGCACGGTGGCGGAGAGGCAATTGAGCGTGGCATGGTGGTAGCTCCCTCTTCTTCGCGCCAAGAAATCCTCCACGAAGGTGAGCGTAGGGCGGTGAGTGACACACCCTTGCTCTCTTGAGCTTGCTAAATTAATCCGGCTGTGTGCTTGCAGCCATTTGTGGCTCGCATACAGTGGACGGAAAGTCCCTTGCTTTGACACATGCAACATATGCCCACACCACCACAGTGATGGCACCAATGAGGGCTATCAAAGTTCTTCTTTTTTTGTGCTCGTTGAGGCCGTGTTGACGAGGCTATTTGTACTTTTCTATCTTGAGTACAATAAATCAATCATTGCCCGCTTTTTGGCATTTTTTTCCCTTCCCCCCCGTGTTTTATTGCTTGCGTGCTTGTGTCTGTGGTGTCAGGTGTGTGTGTAGGCAAGTGTGCCCCCATCGAACCGGTGGTGTCTTGTAACAAAGAGCAAGAAAGAGGATCTTCACATGTGTGGGAAGCTGTGAAATGTGGAATGTGGTGTGTGCATGTTGGATCGTGATTTGATGCAGTGTGGTCAAGTCAAGAGGTGTGCAGGTAGTGGTGTGGTAGCAAGAAAGATGATTTTGAAGGTGAATCCTAAAGGATTGGGGTGTGGTGTTTACCCTGAGTTGTAGAGAGGAAAATTATTTGTGTTTCGGGTGTGTATCCCCTTCCCCCTATCCAACGTATGCAACAACATTGTAAAAGAGTAATAAAAAGTCTAAAGCTATATCACATGTCAGTTGACAGCATTGTTTGTGACTTGATTCTATATTTCGTACCACCTTAACAGTTAATAGCGTTCTTATTTACAAGATTTTCTTTTAATCTCTCTCTAATCACCAATAATTATTGTATTAAACCTTGATTACTTCTATTTACACTTATTTATTCTAGTTTGAATGTCTAATAAGCTCTTGTCTACAGCTAAAAGCCCTATGCTTTTCCAATCAACCTTCAAGAACCATGCCCTCCGACATTTTGGGTGAACCCGACACGAAGCATCCAAGTGGGTCCTAGATTTTGTGGGTTCTCATTGCTAGCTTAGAGGACTCATGTGGAGTATATTACAGTAGCCACAAACTACCTAACCAAATAGGTTGAGGCCAAAGCTACACAAAAGAATGATGCACGCACTACAACACAATTCTTGTACAAAAATATTTTCACATAGTATGATTTGCCTATTGAGATTGTTAGCGATAGGAGAACACATTTTGTTAATGAAGTCATTGAGTATTTATTTGATGAGTTCATGGTCATACATAGGAAATCATCTCCTTTCATCCATAGTCTAATGTTTCAGGTAAAAGTACCAACAAAGTCTTGTGCACAGTTTTAACCAAGATTGTAAATGATATTAGGTCGGATTAAAGCAGAGGCATCAACATGCACATGAAAGATCTTACTCCAAGTTGGTGTGTTAAGGATTGGGGACAATACCAATGCTTGCTTTAGTTTTTGAAATGATTCCTCACAATCTTTTTTCCAATCAAATATTACAATCAAGACATAAAGAGGTTTAGCAATGACAATGTACATGAACATAAACTTCATGTAGTATCTATAATGTCCCATGAACGATTGAACCTCTTGCATTGTCTTTTGGGCATGGAATGTCCACAATCACGTCTATTTTATCCATATCCATGGATATTCCATTGGTGGATACAATATGTCCCAAGAATTTTCCCTGTCTCACTAGGAAAACACATTTCTTTGGGTTCAAGTAGATTCAATATGTGCAACATTTCCTGAACACTTTTTTTAAATTGTATGTATGGTCTTTGTGCAACATTGAGTGCACTCAGAAATCATCCATATAGATTTCTAAGAATATACACAAGTATTATCTAAAAGCATGATTGGTGAGTATTTGGAAGGTAGCAGGTGCATTTGTCAATCCAAAAGGCATCACATAATATGCAAAAATCCCCCACTTGGTAGTGAAGGTTGTTTTGTGTCGATATTCTAGTTTAATAGCCAATTAATTATAACCTCAAAATCCATCCAAAAAGCTATATCCTCACTTTCTTGCTACTCGTTCCAATACATGGTCAGTAAGAGGAAGAGGATAATTGTAGCGGATGATAGTTGCATTCACTTTTTTGAGATTTACGTAGACTCTCAGCTTACCATTCTTCTTAGGTACCACCATGATTAGGGATACCCAATCTGTGTACTCGATTTCATAAATGAATTCAGCTGCCTTCAGCTTATCAATCTCTTCTTTGATTTTCTTAGCAAAGCTCTCAATGTAGGTATAAGGATGTTGCCTACGTGGCTTGGCATCAGGCTTTAAAGGAATTGTGTGCTGGCAAATGGCTCCCTCCAAGTCCCTATAAGACCAAGCAAACACATGCTTTCTACTCTTTGAGCATCTGAATCAATAATTTATCTTCATCTATAGATAGATAGATTTGTAGCATTATAAACATGTTTGGGCTCTTCCCTTGGCTCTACTAGATCTGTCATTTTAGCACCCTCAAGTCAATCATAAGGTTTTTCTAGTTCAGCCTTCTCCCTGATTGATTGCACAACAATGATCTTGCGATCCTGAATAGTGTACTTTTTGTAAATAATGAGATGGTTCACTCAATAGGTCCTTTTCTGACTCTTCCCTATTTTTGCTTTCACTTTCCATCTCCGTCATCCACATGTCTTTTGATGTCCATTTCAGTTCTCTATGTTTCTATTTTCACTAACTTTTTGTCCATCCAAGATCACTTGCAGCATCAACTTTCTTAGACACGTCCTTGGGAGGTTTCACCGTTTGTCAATTACTTGATTGAGGAGGTGTTGTACTTTGTCTTTTATACAGTTGTGAGATCCCACTAGTCTCAAGTATGAATTTTTCCCATCTATGCATGGCATTGGGTTGTTTCTTACCCCCCATTTTGTATGTTTGTTCTTATATCATTATTCTTGCTAAGGTTTTTGATTTAAGAAATCAAAGAATTTCTCAAATTTTGTTTCTAGCTCACTTTCATGACCTTCAATTTTTTCCTTATTTGCACAAAGATCTAAGTATTCTTGAGTGTCAAGGGTGTCATAGTAGCAATGACTACTTGGCTCCCTATTCTCCTCTAGGATACTATTCAGGTCATTTTTCATAGTAAGATTTTGAATAGAAATCTTGTCCTAGATACACAATTAACACTGCATTTCAATCTCTAATCTACATGTTGCTTCATTATTTCTGATCCCTTCTTGATTGTTTTGTACTTGGGTCACACTGATCATGCAAAATGGAACCAAATCTAGGTCATTCTCTTCACAAAATCTGGTAATGAGGTGTGATCTCATTGACACATATATCTAAGGTGGCGAGAATTTGAGTCCACTCCAAGGGCTCCATCCTTTTATCATGAAAAGGTTCAAGTATATAGTCGTGGTCTTCAAATAGCATATCCCTCTTGCCCTCATTTTTTTACGGGATGTCACAATTTGAAGATCCACACATCCATAGGTGAGATTTAGAGTTCAACCACGCGGGTACTTTACACTCTATAGTTGTTGCCAAATCAAAATTCTTCTACAAGAGTTCTTTGTACATCACTGTAGCTATGAACTCTTAAAATTGTTACGTGTGGTGGCCTCCATGTGGTGAAAATAGATATAATCATAACCTCAATCTTGAACCATCTATAGCTGACACATGAATGGTCTTCGTAGAATAACAATAGCTATTCTCAGTACCAAAACCTACTACCGCAAGTGTATGTTCATACACAATTCCACAAGAAGTCATCACCCCCACTGTTCTAAAATTCCAATAGGCTTTGCAATATGTCCATCAACTAACTGCAATTTCATTCGTGTTCTTCTAAGGGTAGGTTCTCCCCATTTCTCCCAATTCACTTTGGTAATAATGGCAAACCCCGCTCCACTGTTCAAAATAGTAATGGTTTTTATGCCTTGCAATGTGGTGTTCCCTCTTCCCCTTCGCAATAATCCACAACTTTTTTTATAGGATCTGGCTTCGCATCCTTTTTGGTTTGGCTCCAATCCTCCATTCATTGGCCTTTGATTCGCATTTTCTCAAGACATTTCCCGACATCCCTCCACATCTCAGGTGTGACTTTCAGTAGCTCAGCTACTATCATTAGCGTACATCTCACTCGTGTTGACATGAATTCTTGTAACCCATGAGAATCTATTATTGGATTGAGGATTTCTCATTATGATGGTAGGATCATAATGTCAGATATCTCCTCATATGATCCTAAGAAAGAAGGTAACTCCCTAAGGATTTCCTCTCTAATATTCTCTGATTTCTCTGTTCCTTGGTCTCCATACATGGATTTCATGTTGAAATCCATCATGCCTTTGTCAAGGTCGTTTTCCAGAATGGGTGTTGATCTCCATGCCTAATCATCATCCCTATCCTTCCTCACTACTTCCCAAAGTTCTTGAAGCCAATTTTCTTGGACCTCTAGCATGATGAGTAGTATTTGGTAAAAAGAATCATCTATCATGTTTTCTACCACTTGACATGTCAACCCTTTTTGGCATGTGTTTGCATGTTCCCTCCCTTGAGGATGTTGCAACTCTTTTTTCTCAGCTGGTTTGTTTGATGTTTCTTGACAATTTCTACTTGCAAATAAAATCTTACGACTCCATTCTTGTTCGCTCTCTTATTTTTCCCATTTGTTTCTTTAATTAAGTTCTACAGATGGTTGAGGTACTATCTCCAACCCTAGACAAGCATACGTTGATGGAGGAACACTGGAAATCTACACCACTTTTGTATTATTTAATTTTGATGAGAAGCAAGATATTTTGTAAGTGTTAAGAGATCATATTTGGTAGGAATGAGCCTCTAAGAAGGATTGTACATAAGTAATTTTCTGTAACCCTAAAGAAACTTTGAAATAATCAAATCGTTGCATTTATTGTGTGCCATGTGTGTGTGTGTGTGTGTGTGTGTGTGTGTGTGTGTGTGTGAGAGAGAGAGAGAGAGAGAGAGAGAGAGAGAGAGAGAGAGAGAGAGAGAGAGAGAGAGGCCTTGTTTCCTCCCTACTCATGCGAATCCATTGTGAAGGCAACACCACCAACACAATAGCAATGACAAGGGATGCACACCAATGCCTAGCTTGCCAGGTTTCAATTTCATCTCACGAGATGAGCTCCCAGGAGCTTTTGAGCAAGTTTTCTAGCTATCCGTGTGTCTGTTTAGTGATATCTTTGTATCGATGGGCTCATGATGAATATAGCTACAGGTTAGAAACATACATGATGGAAAATGATGACCTCTAATGTATTGTATAGCTTCATACGTTTTTGCTACATCGAGTGGTTATATATAGGATATCGGGTTAGAGTCCATAGGGTAGTGTCCTCTTAGTAAGTAGAGTGTTCCCTATAAGTTTTGTGGCAATTTGAGCACATTTGGTCTTGATTCAGAGAGTGTGAACGTTGTAGGTTGAGCTGCATTCATGAGCACATAGGATGTCCAAGTTTGATTTCCTCAAGTAGTGATTGTATTAGAAGGTACAGTAGGTAAATGACAACCATCCACCTGTTTCTATGCACCTATGGGTCAAGCTTCGTCCTTGGCTGACATTTAATTTGTTGGTCTTTTTCTTACTGAGCTAGCATCTACTCGCAACATACCTACCAGCATAGGTGCAGTTGCACGGGATGAGAGCCCTACGTAGGTGACCTTTAGACTAGTCCTACGAGGCGAAAGTCCCTCTGGTTTGCCAGAGTATTGTTATTTGATTTTACGTAGGATTTGGGAGTTGGACTCTTGAGATCTAGGAGAGGTGCTAGGGATCATGTGACTTGTCTAGATTTTTTGCCATAGATAATATTAGTCGTGTTTTAGTGCTCTGATGTAGATGGTGTGTGAGTGATTTGTGAGGTGATAAAAACGATAGCTAGTATGTATGCGGCAGTGAAGCATTTCTTCTACTCATAAGCGCAACACCCATATGATGTGTAGGATTAGTTGTAGATAGAATATGTTGATTATGATCTAGAGATATCCATCACAAAATTATTTGCATGTATACTTTTTTGCATTTACATTCTCTAAAAAGTTGATCTTTAGGGTAAAAATGCAATAAACAAGTTTCAATGGATTACTCTGCATGACTAAATGACGTTGAGTGCATAAGAAAGCATTTACAAGAAATTTGTTGAGAAAATTTGCAATTTTGCAGCTCCAAAATTCATACGTGTATGATGTCTTCAAAGTTAGTATAAGACCAAATTTGTCAAAACAGACAACACTAGAATGTTCAAAAGGATGTTTTAGCCTATGTACACCCTGGAACTAAAGTTTTGACCAACACTTAGTACCCAAAAGACAAAAGCCGGAGTGTCACAAAAAAAAAAAAAAAAGAAATGTGTGTTTCTAAGCATATTTTTGTATGAAAATTGGTAGAAGTTCTTGAAACCCAGTACTAGAGACTTGGGGATGCTTGTGGATAAATTCTAAACCAAAATCCATCAGCAGACATCATACACGTATGATGTCTAAGAAGTGAATCTGTGTAACAAGTCTCTCTTAATGGGAGAAATCATAATACAAATGCCTATTGGAGGGGGGACCGGCTCCACATAAATACGGTCCTCAACTGTTGTTAAGAGAAATATGGACTACTGAAGAAGATAGTGATGGTAAAAGGGAGACAGAAAAGGGGAACATGAATGTACCAGTACACTATCGAAAATTTACTATCCAGGATAGAAAAATCATCATGACACCACCAGTCAGGGAAAGAACCAACCAAGAATCCTATGATGGGCCAGAAAATGCAAAAAGGATAGACCTTGCAGAACCAGGTGAAAAGCCTCAGCCGGTCTATATAGCAAACGATTTAGAGCCTGAAGAAGAAGAACGGCTAACACAACTTCTCAAGAAGTATAAAGATGTGTTTACATGGTCCTATAAAGACCTCAAAGGAGTTGATCCATCGATATGCGAACATACAATTCCTTTGAAATCAGATGCAAAACCTAGCAAACAACGTCCTTACACATATAATGACACATTTTCTAAACGAATCAAAGAAGAGATTGATAAACTGATGGAAGTTGAATTCATCTACGAAATTGAACATACAGATTGAGTGTCCCCATTGTGGTAGTTCCCAAAAAGAATGGAAAACTGCGAGTGTGTGTAAACCTCAAAAAGGTGAATGCAGCCACTATAAGGGATAATTATCCCTTGCCAATCACAGAACATGTACTTGAGCGGGTGGCCAAGAAACTGGCTTATTCCTTTCTGGATGGGTTTTCAGGATACAACCAACTGGCAATAGCAAGGGAGAATCAACACAAAACAACGTTTGCCACAGAATGGAGAATATATGCGTATCGAGTTATGCTGTTTGGCTTAACTAATGCCCCAACCACTTTCCAAAGGTTGATGACTCACGCATTCAAGGAATACCTAAGAATATTCTTAGAAATTTACATGGATGATCTTTTTGTAAACTCTCTTCTGCGAGAGAAACATATTGACCATTTGCAAAAGGTCTTTGAAAAATGCAAGACATATCGAATCTTCCTTAGCCCGAAAAAGTGTGTATTCATGGTTAAGCAAAGCCGCATCTTAGGACACATTGTCTCAAGAAATGGCATAACCACTGACCTAGACAAAGTCAAAGTCATTGTAGACCTACCCAGGCCTACTAATGCGAAACAAGTGCAATCCTTCATGGGACACTGCGGATATTATCGAAGATTCATATACATGTATGCAGTTATCGCACAACCTCTGTATTGTTTGCTAGTCAATTTCGATTCGACCGAGTGTGAAACTTCATTCCAAAAGCTGAAGGAAGACCTCATATCAGCACACCTGTACTAAAGGCACCAGATTGGGAAAAGATATTCCATGTTCACATTGATGCTTCTGCATATGCCATTGGAAGTATTCTAGCTCACCCTCGAGAAGGAACAATGGATTTTCCAGTTTTCTATGCGAGACAACAGCTAAACAGTGCGGAAAAGAACTACACAACCACCGAGCGGGAAGGGTTATGAATGATTTATGCTGTAAAGAAATTTCGGCATTATTTGCTTGCAAACAAATTTGTGTTCTTCACATATCATCAAGCTCTTTTGTATCTGGTAAATAAACCATGCAATACAGGGAGAATCGTATGCTGGTTTATTATATTGTTAGAATTTGATTTCACAGTGGTGGTCAAAAAGGGTAAAACCCATCTACGAGTGGATCATCTTTCAAGGATACACAACGGGGAAGATCCTGAAGGAGTAGATGATGACATACCAGATGCTTATCTTTTCAATATTGAAATGGTACCCAAACAGTCTTAGGAAATTGTTAGCATTCTTTCCTTTGGAAGTGGGTTTGATAACATGGAATACAGATCCAAACAACAAACAATTCAACAAACAAAAAATATCCAGTTGATAGTAGGACGGCTGTATCACCTTGGATTGGACCAAATCCTACGATTATGTATAAATCCGGAAGAATTCGAGTGCTACATTGAAGAAGCACATGTTCAGGATTGTGCATTTCATTGTTCAACAATGAAAACACACCAGAGACTGAAACAGTTAAGGGTTTATTGGCCAACTATGTATGCGGACACACATTCTTATGTTACCAATTGTACTATATGTAGTGCTAAACGACCAGTGGATCATGCGACATTGTTTCAGGTAAACATTGCACCTGCATGGAGTCAATATATCATTGATTTATTAACCACCAGAACGTTCCTTGAGAACATCACAAGAGCACGGAAAAAGGTATAGAGATGGAAGCTCATGACTTTCAGTTAATTGGGAACCAACTCTATAAACAAGGAAAGGACGATCAACTTCGAATCTGTGCAAATGAAAGCAAATACCTGTTGATTCTAGAACATGCACATAGCGGAATAAGTGGAGGCCATTTTTTCGGGTGATAAGACGGCAAAAATTGTCTTAAACACAGGAATTTGGTGGCCTACATTGCACATGGATGCTGAAGAGTTTGTAAAGCGTTGTGAGGCATGTCAGCGCACCAAGGTGTCAATAAAAAGAGATGAGATGCCACTACGGCCAATAATGGGAGAAAGAGCATTTGCAAAATGGGGCATTGATTTTGTGGGACCTATCTCACCCCCTGCATATCGCACCCATACCCAATATATCATTGTGGCTACGGACTATCTCACAAAATGGGTCGAAGCCAAGGCAACGCAAAAAGCTGATGCATGCACCACTGCACAATGTTTGTATGAGAATGTTTTTGTACATTACGAGTTACCAATAGAAATTGTCAGCGATCGTGGGACACATTTTCTCAATGAAGTCAATGAATATTTGCTAGAGGAATTCATGGTCATACATAGGAAATCTGCTCCATACCATCCACAGGACAATGGACAAGCTAAGGCCACAAATAAAACACTATGCACGGTTCTCACTAAAATAGTGTTAGAATAAAGAACATATTGGGATCAGCAGCTACACTCAACACTATGGGCATATAGGATAGCTTACAAAACATCGATAGGAACAACACCATACAACATAGTGTTTGGACTAAATGCTATACTACCAATAGAGTTTTTAATTCCAACTCTATGATTAGCAAAACACTTAAAATGGACAGGGCATGAGCTCTCTTCATGAATAGATGATCTTGAAAATCTAGATGAACTCCGCTTACGAGCTGTAGCTTCAATCTATGCTAAAAAGAGAAGACAAAAAGATTTCTTTGACAAACATGTGCGCACTAAAGAGTTCAAAACAGGTGATTACGTACTTGTTTATACTTTGAAGAAACATGCCAAGAAACTTAAAAAGCGATGGATGGGACCATTTGTGATTAGTGATCTATCACAAAGTGGAGCTGTCAAGCTTGCTACATTAGCAGGTGAAGAAATGTCAAACTGGATTAGTGGATGTCCACTGAAGAAATATCATCTACCACTCACACAGGAGATGCTCCAATAAATTCATCAAGGGAAACAAAGAATAAAGGAAAAACAGTGTACGAGAGGAAGCTCAAGCAGAGGCAAAAGAATGCATTGCAAAACAAAGACTTCTGCGGCAACAACAACAAAGTGGATCACCATTGCGAATCAATGCCATTCGACTGACGAAGTTGGAGGAAGACACAGTGGAGCCAATAATTGCAGTCAAAGTGGGCAGCAATCAAGTTGAATCAACGGCATTACTTGATTCTGGAGCTCAAGCAAAATTCAATCTCTTAGGGATTATACCAACAACTCAAATTCACAGGTCCACTTCATCCCACTCCTCAAGTGCTGGAAAGTAGCACATCACACCCGTTGAAAACATTGGGATGGACTATATTGCATGTACAAATACATCAATATATTTACCCACACAAATTCCATGTGGTGGAGGATGAAAGCACACAACACCCAATGATGTTGGGACAAACGTGGAAAAAAGAGTACAATGTGCAGGAAGTTTCCTCTTGTGCACTCTTGAAGGCTGTGACTTAGACAATTGGTAGAGACCTCTGTAGGAATTAGTTAGGAGTTGGTTGAGTGTAGGTTGAAACATTATGCTTGCTTCCACGCGTCTGCGGGTCGAGCTTTGTCCTTAGCTGACATTATATGTTAGGTGAGTTCTTGCGGTGCTGAAGTCCGTCGAGGCGTATCCGTCCAACAAGAGGGTATTGATATTGATACCTCTTCCGAAGGATCAGATTACTGGATGGCTAACCAACAACTTGGAGGTTTCCAACAGAAAGGGGCTATGGGAAGTAGCACCTCCCAAAGCCCTTAAACATACCAAAATACACGAAAATTTCCTTAACACTAGAATGGTAACACGACACTTTTATGTCCTTGGACACTTTTGTGTCCTGTTAAGTGACCATTTTGCTTGAATTAATTGAAGAGTATGAAAATGAATTTTTAGGTGTTATATATCCACAAAATTGCCTTATCAGCTAAAAAAAACTTAGCATTTTTTTTGAGTATCGATCTCACCATTAACCTTACTCTTGCACAACATTTTTGAACCTAAACTGTGTGAAAAAACGGGTCCTGTTTTTGGCTTTTTTTCAATTTTTGGCAACTATACCACTCTAAACTTCATGTTTGTGAGGTTTAGATGGCTAGAGGTTAGGCCTTCATAGTTCTCAACATGTTTTGATGCTTGTAGGGAGAGCTAAGTGTTAAAATTGAAAGTTATGACCAATTTACAAGAATTGCATAATCCTGATTTTTGGCCAAAATTAGCACTTTTATGATTTTTTTGGTGGCTTTCTTGATATCTATGTAGAAGATTTCCAGAATGGCTGTAAGCTGATCACAGACGAAAAATGTGTGGGTAGAATGTTTACGCTGAATGTAGACATGCCTGAGGTAAAAGCTGCATTATTTGCACAGGGCACAGGTGTTGTGGCTGATGTTGACATTTGGCACAAACGCATTGGCCATGTCAATGAGCAGAGATTGCGCAGCATGCAATCAAAAGAGATTGTAAAAGGTTTGCCCAAATTCAAGGTGGATGGTATGAATAAAGTGTGTGCAGCATGCCAGTTTGGAAAACAGTCAAAGGGCTCATTTCCACATGAGCGCAATGTATGTAAAAAGCCACTTGAGGTGGTGCACACAGATGTTTGGGGTCCAACCGATACTACAAGTATACATGGTTGGAAGTATTATGTCTCTTTCATTGATGACCATACAAGGAAAGTATGGGTCTACTTCATGCGTAACAAAAGTGAAGTGTTTGGTCACTTTCAAGACTTCAAAGTCATGATTGAGAAGGAGATAGATATGCAAATCAAGACATTGAGGTCAGATGGAGGGGGAGAGTACTTCTCCAATGATTTTTCAAATTTTTTGCGAATGCATGGTATACGCACGCAGTTTACATGCAAATATACTCCACAGCAGAATGGGGTCGCAGAAAGGAAAAACAGGCACATTACAGAGGTTGCACGTGCATTGATGAATGAGAAGAACATGCCTCATCATTTCTGGGCTGAAGCCGTAAATACAGCTGTGTACATTATGAACAGGACACCTACAAGTGCGGTGCATGATGTAACACCTGAGGAAAAGTTTACAGGTACAAAGCCTGATTTGGCACACTTGAAAGTGTTTGGCTGCATAGCTTACGTGCATGTACCAGATGAGTTGCGTAGGAAATTGGATCCTAAAACAGAGAAATGTATTCTTGTGGGATATTCCCTTAAACAAAAGGGGTACAGGTGCTACAATCCTACTACACGAGAATTACGAGTGAGGAGAGATGTAGTCTTTGATGAGATGAGCAGCTGGTACAATAATGCACATGACACTATTAGGGATGATGTAAAAGATGATGTGGTTGTACAAAATGTGAGGCCACAGTCACAGGTTTTGAGTGGACCACAAGAGTCCTCTTCTCATGGGTCTGTTGAGAAACCATGGAATGGTAGACTACGTACGCAGGTTACTCCACCAACGGGAATGTATCACGAAAAGGAAAGGAAAAGGTTGATGAGCCTCCCTTTATGGCTGATGCATCATCAGGTTTTTCACATGTAGACATGGATTCAGATGGTTCTGAACAAAGTCTTGATGAGGAATTTGGAATTCCGGCTGTCAGGACACTTGGTGTAAGGAAAGTACAAGAAGATGCTAGAGGGCAAAGGATCGCGTAGATCTAATAGAGTCAGAAATCCAATTCACAAATTGACTTATGATGGCTATCTAGCGCATCACCAAGCCTACATGGCTAAGGTGATACATGATGTGGAGCCCACATGTTTTGAGGATGAAGTTGGAAATGTGCACTGGGATGATGCAATGAATGAAGAGATGGCTGCATTGGAAGCAAACGACACATGGGAGTTGGTGCCATTGCCAAGTGGCAAGAAAGCTATTGGCTGTAAATGGGTGTATAAAACCAAGCATAAGGCTGATGGCAACATTGAGCGTCACAAGGCAAGGCTGGTCGCAAAGGGTTATGCACAGACGTATGGCATAGACTATGAGGAGACCTTTGCTCCAGTGGCAAAGATGACGACTGTGAGAGCTGTCATAGCAGTGGCTGCATCTAGAGGATGGATTATGCATCAAATGGATGTAAAGAATTCCTTCTTAAATGGTGAGTTGCAAGAGGAAGTGTATATGGATCAGCCACCTGGTTATGTCGATCTAGGTTACCCAGATTATGTATGCAGGCTTCTCAAAGCTTTGTATGGTTTGAAGCAGGGCTCTAGATCATGGTATGACAGGATTGCCAAGTATCTTGTCAGTATTGGTTTTAGGAGAGCTCATGCTGATCATTCACTCTATGTACGTGAGAGTGATGTGGGGATTGTGGTCATTACCATATATGTAGATGACCTTATTATTGTTGGTGACAATTCTATGGAGATTGACCATGTGAAGGGTCTTCTCAAACAGGAGTTTGAAATGAAAGATTTAGGCGAGTTGCGCTACTTTCTTGGCATTGAGGTGATCAGGACTCCAGAGGGTGTATGGCTATCACAGAGACAGTATGATTTGGACATGTTGTCAAAGTATGGTATGGCTGATTGTAAGCCAATTTCTATTCCCTTGGATGTGAATGCAAAGCTGAGTGCAGAGAAGGGTGATGTTGTTGAGGATGTCAACATGTATAGGAAGATTGTGGGTAGTCTAATCTACTTGACTATCACGAGGCCAGACTTGAGCTACACAGTAGGCTTGGAGAGTCATTTCATGCAGCTTCCGAGGAAGCCACATTTGGATGGAGTATGACGCACACTTAGGTATGTGCAAGGTACTCTTGACTACGCATTGTTCTATGCAGCAGATGCACCATTAGCATTGTATGGGTATACAGATGCAGATTGGGCAGGTAGCATTGTTGATAGGAGATCTACGAGTGGCTTCATGTTCTCTTTTGGGAGTGCTTCTGTTACTTGGAGCAGCAAAAAGCAGCCTACGATTGCTTTATCGAGTATAGAGGCCGAGTACAAAGGTGCAGCAGTTGCGGCATGCGAGGTAGCTTGGCTACGCACATTACTTGAGGACTTGGGAGTGCAGGTGGACCAGCAAATTTTCATCCATTCTGACAACCTCAGCAGCATGCAGTTGGCTAGGAACCCAGTGTTCCATGCCAGGACCAAACACATAGAGGTCCATTACCACTACGTTTGAGAGCGAGTGTTGGCGGGCGACATCGACTTGGTCTACGTCAGCACAGAGGAGCAGATAGAGGATATCTTTACCAAGGCCCTCGGAGCTGAGAAGCTTTGACGTTTACGGACTATGCTTGGACTCTGCGACAAGCAGAGCTCGAGGGGGAGTGTTGAGATGTCGAGCTCTACACCTTTAGTTGGCATCCACTACGGGTCTTGGCCGCTTACGACATTTACTCACTGGCGCGTTAGGTGACCGACACGGAGGATCTCTGCCAGTGATTCTACAGCTGGACTACACTTATAGTGCCAGCCTAGTACGCTTCTAACGAGTTCACACTTAGTGACCGCATGTACATATGTGCTATTTTTCAGCTTTAGCACTTAGTCATTTTGTACTCTCTTTTCTGTGAAGAAGAAGAAGAAGCTTTCCATCTCTGTGTGCTTTGTGCTTGTCTTGTGCTCTCTTGCATCCTCATTCTTTATAGAGAAGTCATCACTTGGAAGGCTAATAAAGCACGCATGAAAGCTAGAGGAATGAGAACAAAATTCCTTAGCAGAAGAGCTAAAACAAACCAAGGAAAAACTAAGAAAACTACACGGTGAATTTAACAAGGAAATGGAGACCCCTAAGGCAGAGCCGGAGAAAAATGGGGAACCAAAAGGTGCAAGCTCAGGAGGATTTGTACCAGTTGAAAGAGTGAATGAACCTTTAGATGCAATTCTGGAAGCATATGAGGCACGGCTTAAAAATAACCAGACACAAGAACAAAGATGGATGGCGTACCCATACACTGAGTTGGAAAAGCAAAGGTTGGATATGTGTCAGAAGATGATCCAAACATGCCAAGATTTGTTAAAGCCATCAACAAGAAAAATAGAGGATTGGAAAGAGAATTCATCTCCAACACCAGTGTTCCCACCAAGACACGAACCTGAAAGGATAGTTGAGAATCCCACAATTGAGTTAGAACCCCCGAAGCTAATAAAAAATCCAAGGGTAGTGATGAATACCACAGATCAGGCATCTAAGGGTTTACATCCTATCATACCTGAGGCTTACAAAGAAGGTGGGGGCTTAGACAAGATTTAGAGAAAAATACAAGAAGCAAACAAGGAAAATGAGTTGAGCCAAAGAGTTAATCAAACCAGTAAGGGGAGGGATGTCTTTCTTCCACCTATTGAGGAATTTGAGGTAGGATCTCAAGAAAACCTAGAAATTTGCTCATATTGGGGGGATAGAGAATCTATAAGATCTTTAGAGAGCCAACCTCAGTCTCTGAGAACCTTACCCTCTTACATGGTAGAATATGAAGCAATGTCTTATGTGAAGGTGGTGCCATCATAAAGACTCTTTTTGGGAAGAGTGATGGACTCTAAAGGATTGATAGACATATTTTCTACACCGATGACTTGCACCACTATGCTAGTTGAGCTTCTCCAAATACGGCCAAACATGTGGACAACAACTGGAAAATGTTTAGAAAAGTTTGGGGTAAAGGATCCAACAACAGAGATACACAAAGGGATCATGGAGTTGGAAAAGCCTCGAATAAACACGCGACCAATATCCTTAAATAAGGTAGGAGAGTATTCTAAGGGCAAGGATGGCAATACTATGCTTCCTATTATGTTTCAAGGTATTATAACCATGGATATTTCTTGATAGTGGGGCTAGTGTGGCCATTGCAACCAAACAAATATAGAAGAAATGGGGAAAATCTACCTTGAGAGCCACAAGGATGAAATTTCAATTATCAGACAGGTATATGGAGAAACCCTTAGGGCTTCTAGAGAAGGAAGTTGTTATTTCTTGCAGCATAGAGTATGAGCATACCTTTGCTATAACGGATTTGGGCAAGAAGAACAACTATGACATAATACTTGGACGACCGTTCATACAACAACTAAAGATGGTCCAAGACTGGGGTTATGATCATATATACCTCAGGCACATGGAAAACACAATGCTCATAAACCTTAAAGACCATAGCTACAAAGATGTGAACTGAACCCTGATTTAGGAGTTTGATTTAGTTACATTACCAGGATATAAGCTTCTAGCTTGGTTAGGTAAGCCAAATAAGCTATGGATGTGTGGATCATCTCAACGTGGAAGCTTAAAAACAAAAGAATGTATTCTAGAAAGTGCTATTAAAGATAAAGAATAAATTCTTGAACCCTTCCCTGAAAAAATTTTAGAACCTTTAGAATGGATGGATATTCTAGCTACCCTAGATGTGTGTGCTATTTTGAATGGTCTCACAACAAAGTTCTACATTAAAGATGGCTATAAAATCATTACTATATGGTTAGCGTGGTAAATGAAAAAGAGGAAAAAATAGTCTCTAAACAACCCACAAAAGACAAATTGGTGGAAGTAGATGGAAGGGAGTTGTTCTATAACTCACCAAAACATCTTGAGCGAGATGAGGATGTAGATAATGAATGCTCTAACAACCCAAGTGAACCAACCAAAATGATAGCAGATGTTAGGTTCTATGACTTTCCAAATCAAAAACCTAGATGTCAACAATGCCATAAGAGAAAGAGAGCTAAACACAGGTTTAGAGAGAATTAGATGCCTAGAATAAGGGGCAAAACACAAATTTTGATGTTTGTAAAAGTTGAAGATTGTGTTAAGGACCAAGTCTCAGGGAGATTCTCTAGAGCTCAAGAACCAAAAACACGCGATAATTAAAAAAAGCTGAGAAAACAAACTTGAAAGTCTAAAATTGAAACAAAAGCAAAGAAGACTAGATGAGCTCGAAGAAACTAAATGTACTAAAGTTGAGAGAAACAAGAAATCCAGAGAGCTCAAGAAAACTATGAGGAAAGTGTGGACAATGGAAGTAAAGAGTGGTGAAGAAGAGGGTGAGAAAAATGACAAAGAAATGAGTGTGTCTTCCCACTACAGGAAATTCACTATCCAAGATAGAAAGGTAGTGATGACATAGCCCATACGAGAGCGAAAGGACAAGGAGTCTTATAATGGGGCAGAAGACACAAAGAAGAAAGACTTGGCAAAGCTAGGAGAGAGCCAAGGCCAGTCTACATAGCAAAATATTCTGAATCCTAATGAAGAGGAGAAGCTCATAAGCCTTCTCAAGGAGTACAAGGACATGTTTGCATGGTCATGTAAAGGCTTAAAGGGATTAGATCTGACAATATGTCAACACATGATCCCATTAAAACCTGATGCAAAGCCCACCTGACAGAGACCATACACGCATGATGATACATTTGCTAAGTGCATCGAGAAAGATATTGATAAACTAAAGGAAGCTGAGTTCATCTATACGAGATAGAACACATCAACTGGGCATCTCTAATTGTGGTAGTTCCCAAGAAGAATGGTAGACTTTGAGTGTGTGTCAATCTAAAGAAAGTTAATGCAGCCACAGTAAGGGATAATTATCCCTTACCTATCACTGACCATGTCCTCGAATGAGTGACAGGCAAGAGGGCATATTACTTCTTAGATGGATTCTCTGGATGCAACTAGCTTGCAATCGCTCCTGAAGATCAATATAAGATAACATTTGCAACCGAGTGGGGCATATATGCATATAGGGTAATGCCGTTTGGATTGACCAATGCCCCAGCAACATTCTAGAGACTAATGGCACATTCTTTGAGAATATTCTTGGAGATTTATATGGATGATCTATGTGTACAATCCTTCTTAAAGATGAGCTGCATAAGGAACACCTCAAAAACATATTCGAGAAGTGTAGAACGTATAGGATCTTCCTTAACCCAAAAAAGTGTGTATTCATGGTTAGACAAGGTAGAATACTTGTCTCAAAAAATCTACGGATTTGGATAAGGTAAAAGTGATTGTAGAGATGCCTCGACCAAACAGCCCAAAGTAGGTACAATGCTTTATGGGAGACTAGGGCTGTTACAGGAGGTTTCTACACATGTTTACGGTCATTGCTAAACCCCTATATAGACTTATAGTAGTCTTTGTGTGGATGGATGAGTGTTAGGAGTCATTCAAAAATTTGAAGAAAGCACTCATACTCACTCCAATTTTAAAAGCACCAGATTGGGAAAAGACCTTTCAACATTTGCTATAGGATTCATCTTGGCTCAGCTAGAAGAATGAAATATGGATTTCCCAGTTTGTTATGCCAGTAGACAGCTTAACGCTGCTGAAAAAAACTACACTACCATTGAGAGGGGATGATATATGTTGTTAATAAATTTTTACATTACCTCCTTGCAAACCAATTTATGTTTTTCACTGATCATCAAGCCCTCTTATACCTTGTAAACAAACCATGCAATGATGGTTTATCATATGGCTGGAGTTTGACTTTATAGTAGTGGTTAAAAAGGGGAATACACATCTTCAATCATACTATCTATCCAAATAGCCAAATAGAGAGGCTCCAAAAGGTGTAGATGATGACATCTCGAATGCATATCTTTTCAATGTTGAAATGGTACCCAAGTGGTATCAGGAAAAAGTCAGTTTACTATGCTATGGAGGAGAACTTGATAGGAATGAACAAGAGCTTAAACGATAGACGTTTCGGAAAACCAAGAATTTTTAGTTAATCAGACGTTTGTATCATTTAGGCTCATATAACATTTTACAATTATGCATAAGTTTCAAAGAATACGATTGTTATCTTTTAGAAGAACATGTTCAGGACTTAGCATTTCATTGCTTGCAAAAAGAAAAAAAGTTAGTGCTTGAAACAATTAGGAGTTTATTGGCCAAATATGTGTACCGATGTTCATGAGTATGTTAATAACTGTGCTACATGTAGATCTACACCACCAATAGGACATGTGATAATTGCACCAGAATGGAGTCAACATATAATGACTACCTGACAATGAGAACATTTTTTGAAAATACGTCTAGAACACAGCATAGAGCTATAGAGATAGAGACTCAAGACTTCACAATGATTGAAAATCATTTCTATAAGAGAGGAAAATACAATCAGCTCACCGATCCTAGAGCAGGCACATGGAAGAATAAGCTGAGGCCATTTCTCAGGGGATAAGATAGCAAACATTGTCTTAACTGTGGGAATATGGTGTCCTACACTACATATGAACGCCAAAAAATACGTTAAAAGATGTGAGGCTGTCAGCATACAAAGTTCCAATAAAGAGGGATGAGATGTTGTTAAGGCCAATGATGGGAGCTAGAGCTTTCGCTAAGTGGGGTATAGACTTTGTAGGACCAATTTCATCACCCGCTTACAAGACTCACACCCAATATATCATTGTTTCCATATAATATCTAAATAAATGGGTTGAATCTAAATCCATAGAGAAAGCCGATGCAAGGTCGACCACTACACAATTTCTATGTTAAAATGTCTTTGCTAGATACGGTCTACCAATAGAACTTGTCAGTGATCATAGCACACATTTCACTTATGAAGTTATTCAACGTCTTCTAATTGAATTCATTTTAATTCATAAGAACTCAGCTCCATACCATCAAGCGGCTAATGCACAGGTTGAAGCTACAAACAAGATCCTATGCACGGTATTGACAAAAATAGTATCTAATTTGATATCAACACTTGCACTCTACATTGTGGGCTTACAGGGTAGCCTATAAGACATCTATTGAAACAACACTGCATAATATGGTGTTTGGTCTTAATGATATCTTGCCTATTAGGAGATGTGGATATGGAGGGTGCCACCTTAGAGCCATGGTGAGGTGCGTGCAGAATTGCAGAACGGGAGAGAGAGAGAGAGAGAGAGAGAGAGAGAGAGAGAGAGAGAGAGAGAGAGAGAGAGAGACTTGACACAGTAAGAGAAACTATATGCTATGCTTGATTGTTATTTTCTTCTGTAAAAACCTTACAATATAAAGGATTTTCCTTGCCATGCAAAACTTAACCTTTAATAGACCTTTTCCTTGCATGCTTTATGAGGGTATTCCCACAGGCTAGACACTTGACACACTGGACATTCCCACAATTGGGCTTGCATACACAACAACCCCCCCTCAATCGCAAACCACGGACAATGGACTTGATACAGACCATGGTAGAGTTCGATCACCTAAAACCATGAGTAGAAGTCCCCCCCCCCCCCCCCCCCCGCTTGACAATAACGTAGGTGTGTGTGTGTGAGCACTTCCCTCAAACAACCATCAGCGTGAGACAAACTAGAACTCGACCAAACAAAAAAGGGTGGTCCTACCACTTTTATTTGTGGCAGTGTTTATAACCCTGTAAAAAGTTTGGCATGACAATAACTGAAAACAAGGCTTTGACTGAAAAGTATATGATGATAACCTCACAAATCTATGACACTAAACTCGCAAAAAATAGCTTGTGAAATTGTGATCATATGTTGTTGGATTGAGTGCTCAAAAAAAAAAGCACCACTTGCTTTCTTACCAGATGAGCTTTAACATTGAAGTCACCCATTTGATCTTCTTTGGCACCACTATCCAAATTCCAATAATCAAATCTAAGATCTTCCATGTTGTAGCAATGCTTTAATACGTTGCAAAAACTTTGCTGTGAGTAGAAAAACTTTCTTGCCTTGTCATTGAGCTTGATATTTTTAATTGGAGTGCGTCAATAAGCCCTTTACGGACAGTGTTTTGAGAGGTTGCATATGGCTTGAGCTGCCTTTTGATATGCTGCAAAAACTCCTCACCAATTCACCACCTGTTGCAAATCGAGTACTAAGCACGGAAAGTAATAAGCTCGTACAAATGACCTCTTGGATTGGTTAAATTAGGTTGGAAAATATTTCAAAATAGTGTGAACACAAAGGAAAAAAACAAGCTCTTTGTGGCAGAAAATACAGATGACAACGATGAAGGGGATGTTACGGGCTGTAGCGGGCTGTAGGTGGTAGATGAAGCAGGCTTACAGTGTCCGAATGTCACCAACAAGTCAAGGCATTTCGCTTGATGCAATTTATACCCAAATTGGTGCAATTTGATTAGCCTTCTCTCTCCTGTGTAAGTGGCTATTCTTGCATTGCAAGAACCGAGCCAAGGTCTTTGATGCGGCTATGGAGGGTGCCATGTGCTAGGAGATGCGGCTATGGAGGGTGCCACATTGGGGCCATGAATGGCGAGGTGCGTGCAGAATTGAAGAGAGAGAGAGAGAGAGAGAGAGAGATTCGACATAGCAAGAGAAACTATACTCTATGCTTGATTGTTATTTTCTTGTGCAAAAAACTTACAATATAAAGGATTTTCCTTGCCATGCAAAACTTAACCTTTAATAGACCTTTCTCTGCATGGTTTATGAGGGTATTCCCACACGCTTGACACTTGACACACTAGACATTCCCACAATTGGGCTTGCATACCCAAGATTGCCCTAGGTTTTTTAATCCCAACCCTAAGAGTAGCTAGACAAATAGAATGGACAAGCCATGAATTATCTTTGAGAATAGATGACCTTGAGAAGCTAGATGAGCTTTGCTTAAAAGCTGTAGCTATTCATATGCATTGGCTGGCATGTGTTATAAATCCGTGCTTTGACAGGGTTTTGCTCCTATGCACTATGGTCCTTTGGGTGGGTGTGTGCTTGTAAATTCCCAAGGGAGCATAGGAATTTTGATTGGGGTTTACTAAGAGTGATTTTGGTATACTTTTTGGTGCTCAGGTTGAGGTTCGCACCAGAACCTCAACCTCAACCTCAACACCAGTTTGGTATACTTTTTGGGCTGAGGGTGAGGTTTGCATGCTCTTGGGCTATAAAGCTGTAAAGGTATCCCAGTTTCTGTTTTTTCCCAACAATGTTTTGATGCCTGCCACCGAGGAGTTGCTTCAAGTGAACTTCAGTTTACGGGTTTGATTGGATTGTTGGCTTGAGTTACCTTCATTTTGGATGGTGGATACATAAGAGTGTATCCATGGTCAAGCTCACTGATATTTTGTTGAAGGTGAATGATATGATGAGTAATTTGAAGCTAAATAGCATATCGAGGTTAGAAATGCACTATAGGAGGTTTTGCTCTCTACTTAATGATGTAGATATTGATGAGGAGTTACGTGCAAGAAATATTGTGAAAGATAAGACCTTGGAGTGCATGTATGACAAAGAGAGAATTGACATGGCTGATTTGATTTCCTATACAAATGCTTCTGAAGATGAGGTCTTTCATACTTCTATGCATTTGGATCACATACTTATCGGTTCTTCTCGTTGTGGTCCAAATGACATGCACATTGACATTTTGGGTGATGTTTTTTCTCCTCCATCTTATGAGTTGATGTGGTATAATGACATGCACATTGACATTTTGGGTGATTTTTTTTCTCCTCCATCGTATGAGTTGATGTGGTATCTAGATGAATTGTGGGAATGTGGACCCATTTGGGATGCTAAGATTGATGTTTGTGATGTTAATGATGCTATTGGTGGCATTGAGTCTCCTACTAGTTATGATTTTATTTGTGAGCAAGAGGTTGGTTTGAGTGATGTGGATGGTGATGGTAGTCTTGATTGGGGCTTTGATGATACACTGGTTGAGATGGATGAGACGATGCAAGTTAATGCGTGCCATGCATTGTCAAGGGTGAAAAAGCATAGGAAAACCTCACATGCATGTGTAACTACTGAAGAGGATTGTAACTTGGAAAGATGGTACAGCCATGATGACAAGGGTACAACGGATGTTTTTTCTTGGCTTGATGTTAGTGATACATCTCAAGGTGGTGAGAATGCTGATCCATGGTCTTTTGGTTTGTATGACATGAACAATGGTGGTTGGAGCTCCCTAGTGCTTTGATGATTGTCCTTGTGACTTTGAAGGATGCAATTACATGTGCATGATGGATGCAGGAGATAATACTTTCATATTTGATACTGGAAAGAGTCTATGGTTTTGATACCTTTGATCATCTACATGTGTAAATAAATCTTGCATGTAGGCTACTATGTTGAGCATTCACAGACTAGGGGCTTGGAAAACTATGCTGCGTGCATTTTGAGAACCCTTATTTTCATAAATCTTGTACATAGACTTTAATTAGAGTGTTTAGACATGTTCTTTTGGGTTTTTTAGATTGCTTTAGCAAGCACATGTACATGCAGGGCAAGTCCCTAGGGTGGCGCCAATTCTCGGGTTACTGTAAGTGCCCGTAAGTGAGTTTTTTGAAGTGATACTTGTATGTAATTAAAATTAATGTAAAAAATTAAAAGTGTTAAGTTCACGAAAATTCAAAACTTTGCAGGTTTTAGCTCGTAGTGCCTCCTTGATGGTTTTTGGTGCAGTTTTTGCCCTCTCCTTGCCTTCTCCACTTGTAGTCGTATCAGGATAGCTCTCTGTTCATGTCAATTTTTCATGTAGCGGCGTGCAAATCAATTCTGGTTATCTTCATCTTTCTCTACAATCATTTTTCAAGATTTCTTCCAAGACGTCCACTAGGAAATATGTAATATAGCACTCACGTGCGTAAAGCGTGACACGGACCCCGATGACCTCAAACGCCAGGAGGCGATGCACACCGAGCTGGCCATGGTGAAACAAACAGGGGGCACCACCTAGCTTTGAGTGGCTAGGATGCGGACAACAGTGATTTGAAATAGCACAAACTCTGCACACACACACACATACACACACACACACACACACACACACACACATATACGCAGGTGATAAAAACCCTCGGGAAGTGAGGGAAACTTGATTCAATGTAATATTTACAGTAACCTTATCTTCGGTGAGATGGCGACCATGGTGATAGAGATAGATAGAGAGCGATAGTGAGCCTATAGTGTGTTCTCTAGAGGTGACTCATAAGCACGGAGATTTCTACTCTCGTGAGTGTGTGGTGAACCTTGCAGTCAAGGTGTGGACATGGCTTCTTCCTCATAGTGCTCATTCCCAAAATGCTACACTAAAATCCTCTCTCTGTTGATGCAAGTTTTGCTAGTCCCCTCACCAAAATGCTACCAGATAGTGACCCCCCATGATAGTGACCTCTCAGTGCCCTTTTATAGGTGCAGGCTGCATTAGGTTAGGATAATATGATTAGGTTAGGGACCTAATCAGGAGAGACAAAGCAAGGAGTTGGGTCCAAGATGGTTGACCCTTGCTTTGTCTTAGGAGAATTTTAAAAATGATATGTCCTAGGTGGGCCTCTGTGCTAGAGAGAGGTGGCAATTTACAATGGGTTTTTTATATAGGATTTTGGCTAGAAACTGAAAAATAATAATACCCTATGGATGTTACTGGAGATGTGTCGTGGACGAGATGCCGACGAATGGCCAACCTCGTTGGTTCATCGGTGTAGTACGTTCGCCAGCAGTTTCGGGGCCGGCCAGGGCATGCCTTCGGCATCACTTCTTGATTTGATATCACTACGACGTGATTTGGCTGTCCTTTTTCTTTTGTTGATGGCGTCGATCTTTATCTTTCTTTTCTCCTTCCTTGTGTGTGCGTATGATGTATGTGTTTTCTGTTGAATGTATGTGTGCGTGCGCATGCTATGTACTTGTGTTTGTTTGTGCATATGCTTGTAACTGCGTAAATGCATGTGTGGGTGTATGTTACTATGTGAGTGGCAAGATGCTTGCGAGTGTGGATGCGTATGTATATGGGTTGTGTGTGGGTGTGTAAGTGTGTGAGGGTGTGGGTGTTCGCAATGGTGGTAAGGGTGTGGCATGAGAGAGAGAGAGAGAGAGAGAGAGAGAGAGAGAGAGAGAGAGAGATTACGATATTTTTTATTTTTTATTTATTTTTGTGCTAGCTGCTTACGTGCAAGGTACAGAGACGAAGGAGAGAGGGAGGAGAACGAGAGGGTAGTGGGGTGTGTGTGCGTGTGTGTAGGTGTGTGTGTGTACGAGAGAAAGGGAGTGATTTGTTATGTTGCGCCCACGGGCTGCTTACACAGTGAGGCGGTCCGGGGCGGGCAACAAGAGAGGCGACCTCTAAACACCCCTCAAGGCTCCCGTGCTGCTCAATTGGGGCTGGGGCAACCACAAGCACAACAAAACAGCAAACCCACAGCCAAACCCAAACAAGATAGGGGCACCACCTAGTTATGGTATGGGAACTAGGACGCAAGAGAGATTTTGGTACAACCAAGAAGATGCACCACACAACACACACAAACAACCTCACACCAAGACACACACAAAATGGACCAGAGAGAGCTAGAGCAAAGGGAAGAGAGAGAGAAAAGGATCTTGCGTAATACCTTATTTGTGACTTGCAAATAGAGATGGTTTGTTATGATGCTATCGTAGAGCTTGTACAAAAACTCACTCAATGCTTAGTGATTGCTAATCATTGCCAAAACACACACACACTATCTTAGGGTGTGGGAGACCTCTCACCACAATACCCTCTTACAATGGACACAAAATTGTCAATGAAAAAAACACTAAAACACTTTCTAAAATCAAGATCAACCGATGGAAACTCAAAATACACAAGTCACCTTGAATTCACCAAACCGTATTGCACAAATGGAAGGACGAAGATTTGAACGTCGAATCACGCCTTTGATGCACCAAACCTCAATTTATTGATGATGAAGAAGCATATACAATAGTGGTTTTAAGATTTGAGAAACTCATGCTCTCTCACTTGCAATGTGTAGCTTGAAGGCTTCTCTCACACCAAGAGTGAAGCTCACAAGTGGTTGCTACACCTAAGTCTCTCCTCACGCATAGAGTGTTGGGGTGCTATGTGAGATGTTGGAGGTTGTTTTACAAGAAGGAGAGGGGCCTATTTATAGGTTGGAGACCCCTCATTAAGATTATTGTAAATCCTAATTTACAAGCTAACAAATCAAGATTATGATTTTTTTGAATATCAAAACATTGCGGGCCTTCTTTGTCTGCTTCATTCATGGGTGTGGGCTCAAAAGAGAGCATTATTGATGGTGAATAAGGTGAAAGTAGAGTTTTAAGGAAAAGGAGAGAGAGAGAGAAAAGAGAGAGAGAGAGAGAGAGAGCTACTTTGTACATGTCTTGAGGTGTGGTGTCTTTTATGGTTAGGCCAATGCTATTTTGTGTTAGTATGTTAGTGGTTAGTGTTAGTAATCACTAGAAAGTTAATGATGAATTTACAATGGGTAGAATGAGGTGGATGGTTGAAGTAAGATGGTTGAATGAAGTGAGGAAATCCTTGTTATGGTGAAGCTTGAAGAAGTTTTGGATTTACTTGTGTAGGGTCTCAAAATGACTATCGATCTTCTTCTTCGTCTTCCCTTCTTTACGCCACCGCCGCCAAGGTTGATTATCGTGATGAAAATGGTAATTCCGTTGATGAGATCTCTTGATTTGCAGAGGTTAAGCATGGTACACATGATGAATGCATGTATATATATAAGGAGTAAGATGGAATTGTACTTTGGAGATAATAGAGAGAGGCATAGAGATGGTGTATGTACATGGAGAGCTCATATGAGAGCTATGGGAGTAAGTGGGGAGGTTAATGGTGAAGAAGGTGAGAGAAACCATTGAAGGTGCAGGTTTGAGTGAGGGATTGAGAGGGATGTGTGTGTGTGTGTGTAGAAGTGTGGAAAGAGGTGAGAGAAGACTATGGGCTACTTGTGAGAAAAGTGAGCAGACTGGGGTCCACTCAAAAAATCATAGCTCACTGGTGGTTACTCCAAAAATCATGAAAAACTTTGAGGTGATTATTCAAAGCGTGGGCTACATTTTCTCTTTTGACCACCACTTCAAATTCGGAGTGGGGATGGATATTAAAAATCCCACCAAAAGACCTGTTTTTTCTTCACAAAAAGTCTTCAGTGGCCCCCTCCTTTGTTGAATTTGTACAATGCATCCAAGAGTGAGCCCCTCCTTTGTCATATCATAATACAAAGCATCCAAGTTGCCCTTAACACATGCATGGAGGAGGATTATTGGTGAATAAAGAAATATATACATGGTGGGACTAGTGTATGGACTATTCATGGACTTTAGCTCAATGAGCACATGGTGTTAGAATAATGAGTAAAAATAATAATAAAAATATGGAGGAGTTATGGATATGGAAGGATATTGGAATCATATGATATGGTCACTCTTTGAATTATTTTTAGTGAAAGAGGAAAAGGTATGCAAGTAAATAATATAATAAACGTGACCAATGAGTAGAAATCACTTTTTTGTTTTCACGAGGGTGAGGGTGAAAATGTGGGAGTGATTTGTATAAAGAAAAAATATAAGGTTAGAGTATGTACATATTGGCAAAAAATATACTTATGGTGTAAGAGGATGAAAGAAGGTGTACATAGGTTTAATAAAACACACACATAGGTAGAAATATTTAAATAAAATACCAAAATAATTATAAAAAATATCTATATTTGGGCCATATATATAATGCAATATTTACACACAAATGGGCCATAATATATTTTATTTTTTTGGCTCAACTAGCCCAGTGACTAGCTAGCTGAGGGTTTTTAAGAAGATATGGGAAAAGCCCCCTAACTCACACACGCCTACGTACAGTGAAATGGTAGGGATATCCATAGTGTTTGGGTGAATTTGGTAGGGTGGAGTAACTTACTATGGAAATTATGGAGAGCCAAAAAACGGCTATCATTAGCCCTCCCCCAGGATGATGGTATATTCATGTACCATCATAGAGCATCTTTTCCAAAGAGAGTGCTTCAGAGTCCTTGACGAAATCTTCATTGTTTGGCCCCTCAGAATTTTGGTTGGAGTTACACTCATGCTTCATGTAACAATACTTACATGAGACAACAGCCTTTGGATAGATCTTTGGTAGAAGGCGACTCAAATAGGGCTTCAAGCGATACCCGTTTACCTTCCTGGAGTGCTCTTTACCATTCAAGTCCATAAGCTGATAGTAACTAGAATTGAAAGCCTTCTTGACTATGTATGGCCCTTGCCATCTAGTTTCAAACTTGGCATCAAAACGATTTTCAAGTCGATTGTCATACCTTAGCACAAGCTCTCCTTCCTTGATGCCTTTGTCCTTCAGTTCCTTGTCGTGCGTTTCTTTCGCTTGTGTGGCTTTCCTCTTGTAGCACTCGTATGCTGCTTCTCTTTTCCACTCAAGATCCACTAACGTAAGAAGTCGATCCATCCATACCTCTTGATCATCTTGTGCTCCTTTGCCATGAAGTCGCATTGTTGGAATGTTGAGCTCGATAGGCTGCAAAGCCTCTTGACCATAGACCAAGTGAAATGGTGTGAACTTTGTGGCTTCCCTATATATGGTTCGATATGCCCACAAGGCACCATCCAAGAAGTCATCCCATAATTTTGTCTTGTTTTGCACCATCTTTCTAATGATTCCTGCAATGACACCATTAGCCTTCTCCACCAAACCATTTGACTGTGGGTAGTATGGTGTGCTATGACGATGTAGAATGTGAAGCTCTTCACAAACTTCTGTGAGCAAGCCCTTCCTAAACCCTGGACCATTATCAGAAACAATCTCCAAAGGTGTGCCAAATCTGCAACAAATGTGATTGTACACAAACTTGCTAACTGTCCTCTCATTCACTCTTGCCACACTTTGAGCTTCCACCCACCTAGTCCATATAGTCTACAGCCACTAGAATGTAGAGTTTACCATTTTTTGTCCCAGAGGACCCATAGCATCAATGCCCCACTTTTCACAGGGTCCATTTGCAAGAACTATTTGCCTCGCGCCATGCACCAACCTTCTACTTCCATTTATCTGACAATTGTGACAGCTTTTACACCGATGTTGAACGTCCACATGCAAGCTTGGCCAAACATTCCCCGCAAGCAAAATCATCTTCACAGTTGATTCTTGGGCAAAATGACCACCACATGCCTCTTCATGCAAACCTTTTAGAATGGCTGGAATTTTCTCGATAGTTGGTACTCTTCTGCACACTTGATCCTTCCCTCTTTGATAGAGGGAGCCTTCTAGGAAGAGATAGAAACTTGCCTTCTTCATGAGTCTCCTCTTCTGAGCCTTCGTGAAGTCTTGTGGAAACTCACCCTCCAAAATGTAGCCAATAATGGGAGCCAATGACTCCAATCCCTGGTATCTCGGTTGCTTGACAGCTGCTGCCACCATGATGACCTACACTTCTCTCTCAACACATGTAATTGCTTGTTGTGCAAGTAAATCGGCATCTTCATTTTGTTTCCTCTGAATATGATATAGTTTCACTTCTTCAAACTGATTAAACATCCTACGCATGGCATGAACTTTTGTCCTTAAGCTTTCATTCTTGCATGCCCAAATGCCTAAAATCTGTTTAACAATGAGAAGTGCATCTCCCTTTACCATGAGACGTTTTATCCCTTGGCCAATGCACATCTTCAAACCATGAAGTAGTGTGTCGTATTCTGCTTCATTGTTGCTAGTTGAACCTAGTAGATTGACCTTCTCTTTCATGACCACCTCTCCACTTGGGTTGAGCAACACTAGCCCTCCCCCTGCTTTCCCTGTGGCTCGTCGGAAAGCTCCATCAAAGAACAAGGTAAAAGCATTGGGAATACTTTTTGGTGGTGGCAATGGTAGGGTCTTTACTTGAGGCACCTTAATTTCCTTCTCATGTACCCTATAAGTGAGAATCCCTGCCAATTGTGCACGCACACTATCTTCTACCTTGAAAGAGTATTGGAACTCTTGCAACTCCATAATCCACTTTGAGATCCTAGTACTAAGATTCATTTGACATGACACCCAAGGGAAGAAATTTTCTGCAGTGAGAATTACAAAAGGTTTTGGTAGTAGGTAGGATCTAAACTTTCTCACCGCAAACATGAGAGAAAGCATCATGAGTTCTGCTTTTGTGTAGTCTCTCTCCAAAGCATTCATGACCCTACTAGCAAAGTAGATGGGTCGCATCCTTGTACTGTGGGGATCTTGTTGTAGCAACACAGCACCAATTGTTTCCCTTCCAACACTAGAGCATTCATGACCCTACTAGCAAAGTAGATGGGTCGCATCCTTGTACTGTGGGGATCTTGTTGTAGCAACATAGCACCAATTGTTTCCCTTCCAACACTAGAGCTAACAAAGAATGTGTATTCCCAACAAGGAGGAATGTGTGTTGGTAGCTCTGACAAAATGACTTTAATGTTACAAAAATACTCTTCAAGCTCAATTGACCATGCAAATTCTACTTGTTGTGTCAACTTTTGCAAAGGATGAAGCAACTCCGAGGCTAAGTGAATGAAGCGTGACATATACTTCACCTTCTGAATGAAAGAGATGACCTCCTTAAGACTCTTCGGTGATGGGAGCTCAATAAGAGCCTTTGCCTTTGAAGGATCCACCTCAATGCCTTTATAGGTAACCTTGTGACCGAGCAAGATCACTTCATCCTCACCTATGTGGCACTTGTTGGGGTTGAGTTGACCTCCCATGTCGTAGAGCTTCTTTAAACCTTCTTCTACCCTTTGTAGATGCAATGTTTTTGAGCTATAAATGCAGAAATCATCAATGAACACCCTAATTGACTTTCCAAAGAATGCTTGAAACACCATGTTCATGAAACGTTGGAATGTTGCAGGAGCATTTTTCAGACCAAATGGCATGACTCTAAAAGCATAACAACCCCAAGGAGTCATAAAGGTTGTTTTCAATTGATCTTCCAATGCGATACCTATTTGAAAGTAGCCTGAGTAGCCATCACACACAGTGTACTTCTCATGACCAACTACCTCATTTAGTATCTCATCCTGAAATGGGAGGGGAAAGTGATCTCTTTTTGTTTCCTCATTGAGTGGACGGTAATCCACACACACCCTCCACTTTCCGTTTTTCTTAGGAGTGACAACAACGGGAGAGACCCACTCTGAATTCTCCACTGGATAAATGAAACCTTCTGCTAGAAGCTTTCTTACCTCCTTGAGTAAAGCCTGCTCCTTGATGACTCCTAGCCTTCGTAGCTTCTGAGCCTTAGGTGTGGCCTCTGTCTTCAACTCTAATTTGTGTTGAACAGCATCTACTCCACGCACATCCGTGTAGTCTTTAGAAAAAAGCCTAGGAAATTTCCTTAGCACACATTTGAACTCCTCTCTTTCATCCTTTGTTAGTGTTGTAGATAGCATACCTTCTAGCATTCTTTCATCTTCCACTTTTTGGCTCTCTTGGGAACCTACCTCCTCCAAACCTTGACAAGAGGTCTCTTGGTTGGTTGGCTTAAACCTTACCCCCATGACTTCGATGGAAGACTCCTCTTCAGTAATGGTGCTGCTACTTTCTTCTTTTTAAGTGTTATCAGTCCAACCTTCTTCCATCTCACTTTGAGATGATTCTTCATGGAGCTCCTCTTGGCGTTGCTCCTTCATGTCAAAGACAACCTTCTTATGATTGTCGCTCCTGCAAATTAGCTTTCCACTCTCCCAATCCTGCAAAGCTTGCATTTTCATTAGCCATGGTCTCCCTAGGATAAATGGGTAACCATTTCCTTTGGTAGACATGACATAGAAATCCACTGCCTTCTTAATGCCAAAGGCCTCCACAAAAACATTTTTACAAATTCCTACGCACCTAGCCTTGATATTTTTTGCCATCTTGACCTTAATTTCAGGTGTCTCATGGATGTGCATACCTAGTTTTTGCATGAGTCCCTCTGTCATGATGCAAATTTGTGCACCCCCATCCACTAGACCTTTCCTAACCAATCTTCCTTTGATGTAACAGTCTAGCACCGGTGTAATGTCCTCATTCATTTCAGCTTGTGCAATTTTTACAACAGGCACACTCTCTTTTACCTTTCTCCTAGTGCTAACTGCCCTTGTTAAATCCCTCCTAACTTGTGGACATAATGCAAGAAATTGAGGCCATGAAATATCAGAACCCTTACCTCTCATGTCTTCCAACAAGTTGTACGGAGCCATACCATGTCCAAGAGGGAAGTCTTGGAGGTTGATACGATGTCGAGTCCTCTTGGTTTCCTTGGTTTCCTTTGCCTTCTTGCCTTGTCCATGTTCACTCTGTGATGTGACTCCTTCTTTCTCTTTACCTTTTCCTCGGCCACGCTTAATGCCATTGTCTTCCATGTCAACCTCATTAGAATTTGTCACCTCTACCACATGCACATTTGGATCTGGCAAAGGTGGAACTCCTTCTACCCCTTGTGGAGGTGGTCTTGGTCCATTTGGCCTTTGTAGAAGCCTTGGTTGCTGACTAGTTCCTTCACGTGCATTCATCACTGGGTAATTCAAGTTAGGTCTCCCTGGCTCCCCACGGGGCCAAGGACAATTATACATCCCATGTCCAGACTCACCGCAATTCCAACATTGCAAGACTCTCCTAGGTCGTGGGTCTCGCTCTTCAGACTTCTTTGCTTGTCCCTTTGGACCTACAGCTTGTGCAAGGTGAATTGACAAGCTGCTTAAAGATTCATTTAACTTCTCAATCACTTCCACCATTACCTCAGGAAGCTCCTTACATGTTGATGCTTGTGACTTATATTTGGGTCTAAGACCTTCTATTGGAACCTCCCCCCTTAAGCACTTGAGTTTCCTATATTTCTCAGCAACCCTAGTTTCAGCTGCATCAAAGGTAGCAAGTGCACCGCCTCAACTTTTACCTTAAGGTCAGGAAAGAGTCCGGCTATGAACCTCTCCTTCTTTAGAAATTCTGCACCATAACCAGGGTTAGCAACATTTCGTATCCATAGAGCCCAAAGACGTAGGAACTCTTGCTTGTACAAGTAGTAGTCATCTAAGTCTTTTTGCTTATGAGAAACAATGTCTTGCCATAATTTCTGAGTGTTTTGGGGATCAAAGAAGTATTTCTTGAAACGATTCAAAACTTCCGTGTAATTCCCTTTAACTTCCTCAGGCAAAGAGTCAAACCAAGTGCTAGCATCTTTCCTAAGGACCACCTCAAACATTTCTACACGTTCTTGATCAGTTATTATCCTCTTGATACGGCAAGACATCTTGACATTCGCTAGAAATAATTCTGCATCCTCTCCAGGCTCTCCAAAGAAAAGAGGATATCCAGACATTTGGCATTGGTTCTCCATTGAATTGATTTCAAAGTGACGCGTTTTTGTTTTTTCTTTCTTTAAAAGATTTACACAATAATATTTTCTAAATTGCAATCTATTCTACAACAAAATAAAAATATTCACATCAAATGACCTATGATAATCAATAAGAGGTAGAATGACAGGGTTCGGTGACGCGAGAATTTCTCCTACTGAATACCATACGTTGTTGAAAATGGATTTTTCTACTAATTGCAATGTTTACTCTAATGTGTGGAGTGAAATAAAAGGGAAAAACCTGTATTCCTGGGCCATTATCCATGGTCTATGCATGACCTAATTCTTAAAACAAAACAAAAATATAGACGTCCAAACTAAGGTCGTACCTAATGAGAGGCAAAATAAAAGGATTTACTGATGCGTTTATCTCTACCAACCTAGGAGGACCTAAAATTCTACGAATTACTCGTTGAAATTGCAACTTAGTACTAACAATTATGTGTCTCTTTTGCCTTGCAATGGGAATGAAGGGATCATAAAAATTCTCGTGATTCATGCAATCTACTTGATTATGCTAAAGGTTGAGCCTTCACAAAACATACACAAGCCTGTTCCTCAGTGGGGGCTCCTTTTCCTTAAAACTCTATATTCACCATGAATAATGCTCTCTTTTGAGCCCACACCCATGACTCAAGCAGACATAGAAGGCCCGCAATGTTTTGATA
Organism: Adiantum capillus-veneris; assembly: GCF_014529385.1. Classification (NCBI taxonomy): domain Eukaryota; kingdom Viridiplantae; phylum Streptophyta; class Polypodiopsida; order Polypodiales; family Pteridaceae; genus Adiantum; species Adiantum capillus-veneris. The sequence continues at coordinate 98,870,326 of NC_140957.1, forward strand.
TTCAAAAAAATCATAATCCAGATTTGTTAGCTTGTAAATTAGGATTTCCAATAATCTTAATGAGGGGTCTCCAACCTATAAATAGGCCCCTCTCCTTCTTGTAAAACAACCTCCAACATCTCACATAGCACCCCAACACTCTATGCGTGAGGAGAGACTTAGGTGTAGCAACCACTTGTGAGCTTCACTCTTGGTGTGAGAGAAGCCTTCAAGCTACACATTGCAAGTGAGAGAGCGTGAGTTTCTCAAATCTCAAAACCACTATTGTATATGCTTCTTCATCATCAATAAATTGAGGTTTGGTGCATCAAAGGCGTGATTCGACGTTCAAATCTTCGTCCTTCCATTTGTGCAATATGGTTTGGTGAATTCAAGGTGACTTGTGTATTTTGAGTTTCCATCGGTTGATCTTGATTTTAGAAAGTGTTTTACTGTGTTTTTCATTGCCAATTTTGTGTCCATTGTAAGAGGGTATTGTGGTGAGAGGTCTCCCACACCCTAAGACAGTGTGTGTGTGTTTTGGCAATGATTAGCAATCACTAAGCATTGAGTGAGTTTTTGTACAAGCTCTACGATAGCATCATAACAAACCATCTCTATTTGCAAGTCACAAATAAGGTATTACGCAAGATCCTTTTCTCTCTCTCTTCCCTTTGCTCTAGCTCTCTCTTGTCCATTTTGTGTGTGTCTTGGTGTGAGGTTGCTTGTGTGTGTTGTGTGGTGCATCTTCTTGGTTGTACCAAAATCTCTCTTGCGTCCTAGTTCGCATACCATAACTAGGTGGTGCCCCTATCTTGTTTGTGTTTGGCTGTGGGTTTGCTGTTTTGTTGTGCTTGTGGTTGCCCCAGCCCCAATTAAGCAGCACGGGAGCCTTGAGGGGTGTTTAGAGGTCGCCTCTCTTGTTGCCCGCCCGGGACCGCCATGGGAGCTCTACGACATGGGGGGTCAACTCAACCCCGACAAGTGCCACATAGGTGAGGATGAAGTGATTTTGCTCGGTCACAAGGTTTCCTATAGAGTCACTGAGGTGGATCCTTCAAAGGAAAAGGCTCTTGTTGAGCTCCCATCACCGAAGAGTCTTAAGGAGGTCATCTCTTTCATTTAGAAGGTGAAGTATATGTCACGCTTCATTCACTTAGCCTCGGAGTTGCTTCATCCTTTGCAAAAGTTGACACAACAAGTAGAATTTGCATGGTCTGATGAGCTTGAAGAGTATTTTTGTAACATTAAAGTCATTTTGTCAGAGCTACCAACACTCATGCCTCCTTGTTGGGAATACACATTCTTTGTTAGCTCTAGTGTTGGAAGGGAAACAATTGGTGCTGTGTTGCTACAACAAGATCCCCACAGTACAAGGATGCGACCCATCTACTTTGCTAGTAGGGTCATGAATGCTTTGGAGAGAGACTCCACAAAAGCAGAACTCATGATGCTTTCTCTCATGTTTGCGGTGAGAAAGTTTAGATCCTACTTGCTACCAAAACCTTTTGTAATTCTCACTGCAGAAAATTTCTTCCCTTTGGTGTCATGTTAAATGAATCTTCGTACTAGGATCTCAAAGTGGATTATGGAGTTGCAAGAGTTCCAATACTCTTTCAAGGTAGAAGATAGTGTGCGTGCACAATTGGTAGGGATTCTCACTTATAGGGTACATGAGAAGGAAATTAAGGTGCCTCAAGTAAAGACCCTACCATTGCCACCACCAAAAAGTATTCCCAATGCTTTTACCTTGTTCTTTGATGGAGCTTTTCGATGAGCCACAGGGAAAGCAGGGGGAGGGCTAGTGTTGCTCAACCCAAGTGGAGAGGTGGTCATGAAAGAGAAGGTCAATCTACTAGGTTCAACTAGCAACAATGAAGCAGAATACGAGACACTACTTCATGGTTTGAAGATGTGCATTGGCCAAGGGATAAAACGTCTCATGGTAAAGGGAGATGCACTTCTCATTGTTAAACAGATTTTAGGCATTTGGGCATGCAAGAATGAAAGCTTAAGGACAAAAGTTCATGCCATTCGTATGATGTTTAATCAGTTTGAAGAAGTGCAACTATATCATATTCCGAGGAAACAAAATGAAGATGCCGATTTCGGGGCGGTCCGGGGCGCAACAAGAGAGGCGACCTCTAAACACCCCTCAAGGCTCCCGTGCTGCTCAATTGGGGCTGGGGCAACCACAAGCACAACAAAACAGCAAACCCACAGCCAAACCCAAACAAGATAGGGGCACCACCTAGTTATGGTATGCGAACTAGGACGCAAGAGAGATTTTGGTACAACCAAGAAGATGCACCACACAACACACACAAGCAACCTCACACCAAGACATACACAAAATGGACAAGAGAGAGCTAGAGCAAAGGGAAGAGAGAGAGAAAAGGATCTTGCGTAATACCTTATTTGTGACTTGCAAATAGAGATGGTTTGTTATGATGCTATCGTAGAGCTTGTACAAAAACTCACTCAATGCTTAGTGATTGCTAATCATTGCCAAAACACACACACACTGTCTTAGGGTGTGGGAGACCTCTCACCACAATACCCTCTTACAATGGACACAAAATTGGCAATGAAAAACACAGTAAAACACTTTCTAAAATCAAGATCAACCGATGGAAACTCAAAATACACAAGTCACCTTGAATTCACCAAACCGTATTGCACAAATGGAAGGACGAAGATTTGAACGTCGAATCACGCCTTTGATGCACCAAACCTCAATTTATTGATGATGAAGAAGCATATACAATAGTGGTTTTGAGATTTGAGAAACTCACGCTCTCTCACTTGCAATGTGTAGCTTGAAGGCTTCTCTCACACCAAGAGTGAAGCTCACAAGTGGTTGCTACACCTAAGTCTCTCCTCACGCATAGAGTGTTGGGGTGCTATATAAGATGTTGGAGGTTGTTTTACAAGAAGGAGAGGGGCCTATTTATAGGTTGGAGACCCCTCATTAAGATTATTGGAAATCCTAATTTACAAGCTAACAAATCAGTATTATGATTTTTTTGAATATCAAAACATTGCGGGCCTTCTTTGTCTGCTTGAGTCATGGGTATGGGCTCAAAAGAGAGCATTCTTGATGGTGAATAAGGTGAAAGTAGAGTTTTAAGGAAAAGGAGAGAGAGAGAGAGAGAGAGAGAGAGAGAGTTACTTTGTACATGTCTTGAGGTGTGGTGTCTTTTATGGTTAGGCCAATGCTATTTTGTGTTAGTATGTTAGTGGTTAGTGTTAGTAATCACTAGAAAGTTAATGATGAATTTACAATGGGTAGAATGAGGTGGATGGTTGAAGTAAGATGGTTGAATGAAGTGAAGAAATCCTTGTGATGGTGAAGCTTGAAGAAGTTTTGGATTTACTTGTGTAGGTTCTCAAAATGACTATTGATCTTCTTCTTCGTCTTCCCTTATTTACGCCACCGCCGCCAAGGTTCATTATCGTGATGAAAATGGTAATTCCGTTGATGAGATCTCTTGATTTGCAGAGGTTAAGCATGGTACACATGCTGAATGTATGTATATATATAAGGAGTAAGATGGAATTGTACTTTGGAGATAATACAGAGAGGCATAGAGATGGTGTATGTACATGGAGAGCTCATATGAGAGCTATGGGAGTAAGTGGGGAGGTTAATGGTGAAGAAGGTGAGAGAAACCATTGAAGGTGCAGGTTTGAGTGAGGGATTGAGAGGGATGTGTGTGTGTGTGTGTAGAAGTGTGGAAAGAGGTGAAAGAAGACTATGGGCTACTTGTGAGAAAAGTGAGCAGACTGGGGTCCACTCAAAAAATCATATCTCACTGGTGGTTACTCCAAAAATCATGAAACAATTTGAGGTGATTATTCAAAGCGTGGGCTACATTTTCTCTTTTGACCACCGCTTCAAATTCGGAGTGGAGATGGATATTAAAAATCCCACCAAAAGACCTGTTTTTTCTTCACAAAAAGTCTTCAGTGGCCCCCTCCTTTGTTGAATTTGTACAATGCATCCAAGAGTGAGCCCCTCCTTTGTCATATCATAATACAAAGCATCCAAGGTGCCCTTGACACATGCATGGAGGAGGATTATTGGTGAATAAAGAAATATATACATGGTGGGACTAGTGTATGTACTATTCATGGACTTTAGCTCAATGAGCACATGGTGTTAGAATAATGAGTAAAAATAATAATAAAAATATGGAGGAGTTATGGATATGGAAGGATATTGGAATCATATGATATGGTCCCTCTTTGAATTATTTTGGGTGAAAGAGGAAAAAGTATGCAAGTAAATAATATAATAAACGTGACTAATGAGTAGAAATCAATTTTTTGTTTTCACGAGGGTGAGGGTGAAAATGTGGGAGTGATTTGTATAAAGAAAAAATATAAGGTTAGAGTATGTACATATTGGCAAAAAATATACTTATGGTGTAAGAGGATGAAAGAAGGTGTACATAGGTTTAATAAAACACACACATAGATAGAAATATTTAAATAAAATACCAAAATAATTATAAAAAATATCTATATTTAGGCCATATATATAATGCAATATTTACACACAAATGGGCCATAATATATTTTATTTCTTTGGCTCAACTAGCCCAGTGACTAGCTAGCTGAGGGTTTTTAAGAAGATATGGGAAAAGCCCCCTAACTCACATACGCCTATGTACAGTGAAATGGTAGGGATATCCATAGCGTTTGGGTGAATTTGGTAGGGTGGAGTAACTTACTATGGCAATTATGGAGAGCCGAAAAACGGCTATCAACAGAGAGCACGAGAGAGAGAGAGAGAGAGATAGATAGATAGATAGATAGATAGTTCTATTATCGTCCTGGGAGGTCAAATATTACCTATGGGACCAAATGAACATGTCACGTGGTGTGAGTGGAGTTCATAAGTGACTCTCGATGCTCAAAAATGGCTGAAATGAGCATCGCAATAGAGAGTCCACATCGTGGTTGGGAGAGGAAGGTATGTAGGGAGAGCTCATGGCTGAATATATGGGGAAAAGAGGACCTAATGTGGTCAAAAGCTGAGCACTCAAGTAGTGTGTGGTACTCACTCTCTCGCACTTGACGAGGGCATAAGGTGCAAAGTCGATGACACTCCTCGCCAGTGCCCCAACGTCCTATCTCACAACGTAGAGAATGGGAGCTAAGACGAATGGAGGCAATGGTGCGGATCGCACTCAACGGGATGGGCTCAAGGATGTAGGAATGAGTTCGGTTACCTCGTTCCGAGAAGAAGAGAGATTTGTAGTTTGGGGCAACGTGTGTGGTGTAATGGCTGAACCGAGAACCTCCGGATTTCTCCCAAGCCATGATAAATTGGCATTGTAAGAAGGCCTCATTAACTTGGGAGTCGATCGACGCATCCTTGACCAAGTGACATGCATCCCATCTTCCAAACCATTTCTTGATATCAAGCATCCACCCCGAACTTAGTATTTTGCTCTTGCATGTATTTTGAACCTTTTGACTTGCTTCATATGCGATTCTAGGAAGTCGATGCAAAGGGCTACGTTGTGTCTTACGCATGTACTCCACAATCCTTTCCATGCCCAAGACCTCAATGGGAAGCGATCCGGACTCAAGAAGTAAGAGCATGTAGGGTGTTTGTGTCTTGACTTGGAGAAAGTGGGTGAGAAAACGCTTTTGGACATTCTCAAACTCTTTCCAAGTAGACTTCCCGATGCTTCCACCCCACACCTCCACTCCATAAAGAAGCACCGGTGTCACCAATGTGTCAAAGAGGTACTTTTTGAGAGCCCAACACTTGATCTCTCCTGCATTGCACATGTTCTCAAATGCATAATAAGCCCTCTTTCCGGCTTCCAAGCGACGCATTGCACAATCCTTCCATTTATGATTGGATGGAACCTCAAGGCCAAGGTACTTGAAGTGATCTACCACTTCAAGTTTCTCATTGTTGTATACAATGCATGGATTTTCGTCATTGAGGGTCTTTACAAGCATAACCTTGGTTTTGGATCCATTCACAATCAGCCCGCTATGTAGGCAAAAGCGTTCCAAGACACTCATAAGCTTTTGTGCATCTTCTAAGGTATGTGCCAAGAGCACTACATCATCGGCATAAAGCAAAAGCATGATCACCGCATTTCCAATCTTAACCTCTTCTATGCCTTCTTGCTGCATAAAATCAAGAACCATGTATTCCAATTCATCAATGAGTAGCCCAAAGAGGGTTGGGGAAAGTGGGCATCCTTGTTTGACACCAATAGTGCTTGCAAAAAATTCTGAAATTCCATCTCCCATACGTAATCGACATATCACTTTTTGGTAGATGCGAAAGACTGCATGCATAAATTCTCTCGGCACTTGAAGGCTTTGCATACGTCTCCAAAGATTTCCTCGCGGTACCATGTCAAAAGCTTTCTTGAAATCCACAAAGCAACAATACAACTTTTTTCCTTTCAATCGAGACGCTTCCATAAGAACTCGAAGAGTGACAAGGTGATCAATAGTGCTATGATGCTTTCGAAAACCTGCTTGGCCAAGCGCACGTTTGCCATTCTTTTCAGCCCATTCACTTATCTTCATCTCCATGATACATCCAAATAACTTTGCCATCAAAGAACCAACCATTATAGTGCGATAGTTGTTCACATTGTTTACATCTCCTCCTTTGTGCAAAGGTTTGATCCAATTTGCACTCCAATCATGAGGCATGCCATACTGAAGTGCAAGGTTAAACATATCGCATATCCAATATCGTGTTTTCTTGCTTGTCCATTTAATCATTTCAGCCTTGACACCTTGAAGGTCACCTACCTTGCGAGTAGCAAGTTTCTCAAGCGCGCGGCATACATCTTCAATGGTAAAGAAGGGAGACATAAATGGAAGGGAGCTACAACCCTCCATCTTATCAACATTGGGTTGCTCATAGAGGTTCTTACAATGCATATACATATCCTCAAGAGTCAAGTCACCAAAGCTCTCAACGCGCTTGCCTTTTAGATTTTGCCAAAACTTGCCACATGCATGTGCTTTCTCTTGTGCTAAAAGAAGTTTTTTTTCGACTTCCCACCTTCTCCTCTTCTTTTGAACAAGTGCTTTGTATGTGTGTGAACATTCCAAGTAAACTTCCTTGTCTTTGGTTGCATCCAATCTTAGCAAGTGTTTTCGGGCTTGACTACATTCCATGTCAAACCATTTCTTCTTGGTGCTACCCTTCTTAGACCTTTTGCAAGACATGTGTTTCGCCGAAAAGCATTCCTTCGCACAAGAGAAAATTACTTCTTTGAAAACTTTCCACTTGCATTCTAATGTTGGGCTCCCTTGATGCTCTATCATGCTTAACATTTGGTCCACCATATCAGCATATATAAGTGCTCGTTTGAAGTCTAGACGTAGGTACAAATGATTCACATCATGATTGGAGGCTACATGCTCGGGCCGTTTACCACACTTGAGGTCAATACATAACATCCTATGATCCGATTCCGGATTCCATTCACCAAGTGTAAAGCTTTGTATGCATTCTAGAGTGGCTCCTGAGAACAACATATAGTCAATCACGCTAGCACCATTGTGCTTTCTACATGTAAAGTCATTGGTGCCTTGCCATAGAGATACACCATTTGCAATGAGCATTCCGGTACTATTGCACATATGTAGAAGTGACTTTCCATAGTGATCCACTTCTTTTGCATCATTAGAACTTCGATTATACATGTATGAGTCATCCACTCTTCTTGATACATGCGGCATGTCGACTTGTTGTGTGTCGTGTTGTAACATATTTGTGCGAGCATTCATGTCTCCAAAAACAATGACTTCACCTTGATCCTTGTAATGAGCAATGTCTTCCTCTAGTTCAACAAAGGGCTGATCTCTATCCATATTCAAGCGAGCATAAAAGTTGGAGTCATAGTGAGGAATGTAGCAGCCGGCCACAAACATGACTTGACCATTTGGTGGGCTGATTTTCAGCCATAAGTAGCGTTTATACTTATCTTCTTTGACAATGGAAACATCTTTCAAACCCTTTTTGGTCATACATGCTACGCCTCCTTGGCCTCTTCGTTGCTTTGCATTTTTGGTCCACATCAAAGAATGCACATCGTATTTGTCAAATCCAAGAATTCGTTGCGCATCATGCTCCCATGTTTCGACAAGAAGTATCACATCGGAGTCATTGGTAAGCTCATCAATGCCAATTCCCGCATTCCATGGATACCCGTTACAATTCCAAAAGCTTATTCGCAAGCGTGAGTTGGTCTCATAGATCATGTGTCCCTATTTGTTGGGTGGACTTGCATCCTCCTCAAGTGCCTTTTCTTCTTGAGATGATACCTTAACCTTCTTGCTTCTTTCCTCGTATGCTTTGCGACGTACATTTTGTTGCATAAGAGTGCGATCCTCATATACATTACAACCCGTTCCTTTGAGGTAGATCCAACCATTGTCAAGGATGATCTTTCTCTTTACCTCATCAGCCATGGTACATACAATAGGTCTTTCTCCCGAGCGAGGGACTCCTTGTTTTCCAACTCGATGTGCACCATAATCCATGATTCCTGACATGCCAAAGTGTGTAGCAAAAAACTCTTCAATAGCAACCGCAAGATATTGGGGTGTTTCCATGCTTTCCTCCTTGATTCCACGAATGACGATGTTCTTTGAGAGTTTTTGTCGTTCTTGCAATTCTTGAGTGTCCACATTCTCTACATTCTTTGCTTGGACAACGGCTTGCATGATAGGAGATGTAGAAACCACATTATCCTTACATATATCAGCCCATGATTTGGATGCATTTCTCATCTCACGTACATCATGTCGTATTGTATCTATCGTTTCCTCTTTCAATACATGATCACTCTCAACTTTGCTCAAGCGCTCTTTCACTACATTCATGTCAACAAGAGAGCGTTTACATTCTTGAACTTCATTCTCAAGATGCATCAAGCGTGTTGTTTGCATTTCAAGAACCTTCTTGAGGTGCTCATTCTCCACAACGAGAACTCTTAAAGTACCATTCTCCATTGCAAGTGCGCGTAACTCTTCACCTTGCTTGTTGACGGTTTCTTGTAACGAGATCAAGTAAGCCATGATCATTGCTTCCGTTGTTGTAGACGATGTGGTTGGATTAGCATCCAAATTCCTTGGAGATTTTGCATCATTCTCCATGGCGAGTGTGGCTTTTCCACCCTTGCGAGTTTTGTCTGACATTGCCTTCAAGTCGGCAACAAAAACGCAAAGTTTTGACAGTTTTTTCAGTTCTGAGATGCTCTTACAGCAAAGCCTTCCATTACACAGAAAAATTTTGTCTTTACATCAATGCGTAGAGGGCTTCGTGCTCTTTGATGGGTGTGTGTGTGTGTATGGGTGTGCTATGATAGAGAGAGAGAGAGAGAGAGAGAGAGAGAGAGAGAGAGAGAGAGAGATAGAGATAGAGAGAGAGAGAGAGAGCACTGGTTTGGGCTAATTGGCCGACAGAAACAAGAGGGGGGGAGAGTCAATGGTGTGGGGAAGAGAGAGAGGTAGCAGGCCAGGGGGGGTAATGAGAGTGAGGTTGAGGGTGTGTGTGTGTGTGTTTAATGAGAGAGAGAGAGAGAGAGAGAGAGAGAGAGATGTGTTGCGCCCGCATGGGTTGCGTGGGCCAGAGACCGAGAGAGAGTTAGAAAGAGGGAAGGAGAGAGAGAGAATGAGAGATGGGGAGAGCGAGCGGCTGAGGCAAGGGATGAGGGAGAGAGAGATTGTGAGGGGTAGGGTGAGTGGGTGAGGAATGAGAGAGACAGTGAGAGATAGAGTTTGGAGGCGGTCTACCTGAGGGAGAAAGAGGGAGTATGGACGAGAGGGGTGAGAGAGAGGGAATAATGAAAGAGAGAGAGGGAGACTTTTGTCCACGCATGGTAGCCCTGAGAGAGAGAAAGTTTGTCTTATGCGCCCATTCGGCTAGGTCACATAGGAGCAAGATAAGAGAGAGAGATAGTGGGTTGGCGGAGCCGAGCAAGATAGAGAGAACTCATCCTCTGGTGATAATAGGGAAGTGTGGCCCAACTGCTTGCAGGTGGCCCACCACCTGCAAGCATGGAAGGGGTGGTGGTGAATGTAAAAAAACATTTTTTTAAAATCTTTTTCTTGGTATTGTGCTCCTCCCTGATTGGGGTTGGTTCTCGATGTCGCGGTTTCAAAAACCGACCATCATTAGCCCTCCCTTCTGGCTAGAGGCATTCATGCGTCTAGATCTACTTCTGATTCTTCTTTACCTGATTTGTAGGAGCCGCTATCGAGTTTCCTTCAGAACTAGCCATTCCATTTGGCCATTGTTGAGATTCTTGGGATATCCATGAATCTGTAACAGGTCCCGAGGATAGCTTGTTCCTTGGAATAGTGCGGGCTGATTTAATGGGAAGCCCATGGCTTCCAGAACTTTATGCTAGTGTCCTCCTGGATCCCAAGTGAAGATTAGGATCATTATCTGCAGCATCTGAATAATAAAATTTTCATGCCAAATAGGACCAAATTTGTAACCCCTAGTTGCGAGAGGAAAAATGAGCATCTTGGCTCCTACAAAGGCAGAACTAAAAATTATGATTCCCAAGAGTGTGCCAAGAACCCACCATATATGGCCGCCTTGTTGGTGTGGTGAGCTCCACTAGTCTTCAAAATCTTGCTTGCTGTCGCGATTGGAAAAACCAGCAAACATATCCAACTCCTCTTATGTGTGCTCAAACATGTTAGATGTCTTTTCTGATGTTGATAGTAAGCCACATACCTTGCGGCTTAAATACAAGTGTAACCCATCTAACTCTCTCCAAAGAGAGGATGCACTATTTGTAAACAATTGCACCAAATTGGGGATGATGCCTTAATTCTTGCATTCTATCAGCCTTTTGTCTATCCATGGGTCTTTAACTTTTATCTCCATGCTGATCTTACCTCTATATGTCCTAGTGGTTAACCATAGCCATACGTCTAATGCTTTCCATGCAAACACAATGTTGTGTTGTGCAGGAGTCTGGAACATCCTTAAAAGGTTGGCAACATGTTGATCATCAAACTTACTCTTAACACCCTCACATGAACTGGAGGCATTACCTATTTCCAAGTTTATAACACCTTTCAGTAGACTAGAGACATTACCCATGTCCAAGTCTATGACACTACACAATAAAGTCTTGCTTGGCTGCCAAGCCTCTGGAACAATAATCCAGCTCCAAACCTTCATTCATACTTACCTCTTTGTTATGGTTCTCTAGCGAAACTTCCTTGATGTAGGATGCCTTCAGCTTGCTACACCGTTATTGGTCCATGCTGATGCACAGGATTTTGTGTTCAAATCCCTCCCCTTTTCTTGATACGTTGTCCATCTTCTGCAAATCCTTGCTAGCAAGATCATTAGGATATTTTGGAGGTCTTTTGGAGGGCCTTTTAAAAGAGAGAGGAAAAAGCGCTCCAATGAAAGAAAAGCTTATGTTATGTAGAAAAATAGATTAATATTAAGAAAAATATAAAAAAGGTGTTAGTGGTCCTTGAAAACATACGCCTTTTCATTCAATGCGAATGTCTTTTTCATGAGGTAGGCGACCCTCATTAAATATGGCTTTCGTCATCATTGAAATTTAAAAAAATCACAAAACTGTCAATTGGTGTTGGAATTTGAAGAGGACCATTTGGAATTTTCCAGATGGCTCCCCGCGCACGGTGAGGCAAAATCTTCTTTTTAGGGGTATTTTGACAATTTCTCCCTCTCTGGCTGTCAGATTGAGGCAAGTAGATAGACGTTTTTTAAGTTTTTGGTCATTTTGGACTCATTGGCAGTATAAAAAACTTTAAATTCTAACACCAGGTGATAATTTTGTGATTTTTTTTAATTTCAATGATGACAAAAGCTATATTGAATGAGTGTCATGTCCTTCAAGAAAATGACATACGCATTGAATGAAAAAGTGATTGTTTTCAAGGATTTTTGAAAAGTTAGGTTCACTTTTTAGAGTGTTTAGTTGTCCTTTTGGATATACGCAACAAGTGCAAGTATATTTTAAGAACATTTTCTAGAGAGAGAAATAGAATTTCTTAGAAGGCCCTCCAAATGACCTCCAAAACCTCCTAATGGGTCTTCCCCTTCTCTTGTATCTTCCATGCTCTTTGCATTCCTCTTGCTCTGACGAGGTTGGATCAACACTTTACAATTTCTTACCCTTACTACCCAATACTGTCAATTGATCACTTTGGTGTCTATTTCATCCAAGGTTAGAGATGTACTAACATTTGTAACATGATTTTCTTGACTTACATCCCTCACTGGGGTAGCATCTTTTGATTCTTTAACCTCCACTTCTTCAGTCCTTTGAAAAACTTCTCACTTGACCCTTCTTTTGTTATGTTCATCTTGACTTCTTTTGCAAGACCAATGAAACTTACTGTGTGACTGCCAATTGGTGGTGGGCGTAGGATGAGTGTAAGTGGTGATTGTGGTGGTGGCTGTATTGGTGGTTGTAGGACTTGAACTCGTGGGGCTCGCTATGGTTGCACAGCTGGTGGTGGGACTTGAATAGGTGGGATTGGTTTCTTGGGTGGCATTACCAATATTTTCTTACAGATACACCAGTTTCAAAGTTCGTTTCAAACTGGTGTTCTAGCCCTTGGTGGAGAAATTTGATTTTGCCTTCCTTCTCTATTGAACTTCTGCCTTCTCAGATGTGAGCAGTAATACATGCCATGGCGTCCTCCCCACAATTGTAGCAGTGGTATTCTCGGTTTCTCCTTCATTGTCCTCTCACTTGATCTGGGTTTTTAACAGGTGGATGCCCTTGCTACACCAGATGCACGGTTCAATCTGAGTAGTGATGCGACTCAACACGTCTTGCTGCTCTTCTAATCCCTCTTGTGGTTGGGTTCTATGAGCGACTATTGCAGTCACTAGGGTTAGTCAGATTGAGCTCGATTACTCTGACTCGTTGACTCTTGCTTGCATGTGCAACTTCTTGTCTTTAAGGCGGGCTACTTTCATTGCCAACTCATACATTACAGGGAATCTCTCCTTTAAAGACCTTCTCTTTAAGCAACGACCACAAGCCAACAATGAAACGGTCCTTCTTCAGGAAATTAGGCACTCCTTCACCTTCCTCACTGGAGGCAACCTTTTTCTCCCACAAATCCACAAACTTGGATTCCTAAGTGGCATACTCTAGCAGACCTCCCTGCTTTCACTCTGTCAGCAGAGCTGCCATAACTTTTATGAGGTTGTGCCTCCACCAAACCTCTTCACAAAGGTAGCATGTAGTACATCCATGCATTCTTGGTAGCTCAGGGAAAAGAATTGTACCAAGAATTGGCCTCTACTTTCAATTGTAGAGGAAAAATTCGTAGCCGTGAGGCGTCGTCATCCTTGTTGGAAACCACACAAGCGATATCAAAGTCATCCAAAAAACAAGTGGTGGTGATGTCTTCTCTCTTTTTTCCGTTGAATGTGGAAAAAGAGACACTTGCCATGGTGGTAAACCAATGAGTAGGAAATTACAAAGTTTTTTTTTAATGTCACAAATGACTCAGCGGCTTATAGCGGCTTTCTTAGAGGGTTGGGTGATAGATTTAAAACAAGAGCTAAGAGGGTCGCAAAGCTAGAACAGAAAAATAAAGATGCTTACATCAAAAGAGTGGTAATAATCAAGAAGGGGTAAGATGATGGGACATGGAGATCTCAGGATTTCATTAAGCATTTCTACTCCGAATAGGAAAACAATCGTTTGCTGGTAGAATATGTTCCTATCAATATATACATTTACATGCATGTGTTGCAAGAAAGGAAAAGAAAAGACTTCTGGCCTATTGCTATATATTATCGATGTCAGAATTGATTACTTAGAGTTTCATACCTTAAGTGTTGACAAGGTGACACCTTCACCACATGCCTCTACCTCCTGTTGAAGTCCATACAATCCTCCACATTAGGTTCAAAATAGACTAGGCGAGAAGAGTCTACCTCAATCGGCTTTCCATTGTGCATGCAGCAATGGCGCTTAGGTGATTGCACTTCACTTGAGCTCTCTAGGCCTAGAGAGAGCACATGCCCACTTATGTCCACCAAATGATTTAGGCTTTGTGGCTTGGACTTTGTTGTTGACGTAGTTGACGAATCTTCTTAGACCATTAGAGAGAAAACACTTGGTTCTACACAAAGCATGACTGTTGTGAGAGTGCTGTGGCTCTCAAAAGAAAAACTCACCGTTCTTTCTTCACCTCCTCTATCGGAAATCATTGACAGAATCCTTTGGTTGACGATAGTGATGACTTTTCGTAGCCCTCCCACTTGATGCTCTTGATTTGCAATTAGTAGGAGTAATGCAAGACGAGGAGCTTACGTCTTGGATATTGATGACGCTAGAGCCTGGTAGTAGTATTTCAATGAAGGCGGTCAATGTTGTTTCTTCAATCTCCTCCTCCTCTATTCTCCAGTTGGAGAATTCTTGCAACAATTTGTCCATGGTCAACGATGGGCATTGTCTTCACCATTGTAAACTGGAGGTTTCTGAGAAGCCCTCCTTAGTGGGGGAACCAAATGACGAGCACAAAGCATGACTCAAACCCCGACGGCCTCAAACGCCAGAAGCCGATGCACACCAAGGTGGCCACAGTGAAATGAACAGGCGGCACCACCTAGCTTTGAGCGGCTAGGATGCGGACAACCGGTGATTTGAAATAGCACAAACTTTGCACACACACACAGAAAGAGAGAGAGAGAGAGAGAGAGAGAGAGAGAGAGAGAGAGAGAGAGAGAGAGAGAGAGAGAGAGAGAGAGAGAGAGAGAGAGAGATGCAGGTGATGAAAACCCCTCGAGATGTGAGGGAAAACTGATTCAATGCAATATTTATAGTAACCTTATCTTTGGCGAGATGGAAACCATGGTGATAGAGAGAGATGGAGAGATAGAGAGAGATAGTGATCTTATAGTGTGTTCTCTAGAGGTGACTCATAAGCACAGAGATTTCTACTCTCATGAGTGTGTGGAAACCCTTGGAGTGAGGGTGTGGCCATGGCTTCTTCCTCATAGTGCTAATTCCCAAAGTGCTGCATTAAGATCCCCTCTCTCTTGATGCAAGTGCTGTGAGTCCCCTCACCAAAATGCCACCAGATACTGACCCCCTACGATAGTGACGTCTCAATGCCCTTTTATAGGCGCAGGCTACATTAGGTTAGGATACTAATTAGGTTAGGGCCCTAATTAGGAGAGACAAATCAAGGAGTTGGGTCCCAGATAGTTGACCCTTGCTTTGTCTTACTAAGAATTTTAAAAATGATATCTCCTAGGTGGGCCTTTGTGAACATCACCTAGAAAGAGGTGGCAATTTACAATGGGTTTATTTTGACTAAAAAATGGAAAATAATAATACCCTACTGATGTTACTGCGGAGATGTGTCGTGGACGAGATGCCAAAAAATGGCCTTGCTGGTGCATCGATGTAGTGCGTTTTCCAGTTTCGGGGCCGGCTAGGGCATGCCTTCGGCGTCACTTCTTGATTTGATGTCGCTACGACATGATTTGGCCATCCTTTTTATTGTTGATGGCATCGATCTTTGTCTTGATTTTTTTCTTCCTTGTGTGTGCGTTTTGTTAAATGTATGTGTGCGTGCACGTGGTGTGTACTCGTGTGTGTCTGTGCATATGTTCGTGAGTGCATAAAAAATGTGTATGTGCGTGTATGTTACTGTGTGAGTAACGAGATTCTTGTGAGCATGGGTGCGTATGTATATGGGTTGTGTGTGGGTGTGCAAGTGTGTGTATGTGTGTGTGTGTGACGGCAATGGTGGTAAGGGTGTGGTGTGGGAACAAGAGAAAGAGAGAAATACTATTGTAGTTTTTATTTTTTATCTTTTTTGTGCTGGTTGCTTACGTGAAAGGCACAAAGACAAAGGAGAGAGGGAGGAGAACAAGAGGGTGGGGGTGTGTGGGGGTGTGTATGTGTTAGATGTGTGTGTGTGTGTGCAAGAGAGAGAGGGAGAGAGTGATTTGTTATGTTGCGCCTGCGGGCTGCTTACACAGAGAGCACGAGAGAGAGAGAGAGAGAGAGAGAGAGAGAGAGAGAGAGAGAGAGAGAGAGAGATGTTCTCTTTGGTGTTGACGGGGGTGAGTGGGTAAGGAATGGGTAATGTGTGTGTGTATGGGTGTGCTATGAGAGAGAGAGAGAGAGAGAGCACTGGTTCTGGCTGCGTGGCCAACATGAATGAGAGGGGGGGAGAGTCAACGAGGTGGGGAAGAGAGAGAGGTAGCGGGCCAGGGGGGAATGAGGGGGTAGGTGTGTGTGTGTGAGTGTGTGTGTGTGTGTGTGTGTAGAGAGAGAGAGAGAGAGAGAGAGAGAGAGAGAGGTGCTGCACCGACATGGGCTACCCGGGCGAGAGAAGGAGAGAAAGTTATAAAGAGGGAGGGAGAGAGAGATATTGAGGGATGGGAAGAGTGAGGGGCTGAGGGAAGGGATGAGGGAGAGAGAGAGTGTGAGGGATAGGGTGAGTGGGTGAGGAATGAGAGAGAGAGTGAAGGATAGGGTTTGGAGGCGGCCCACTTGAGGGAGAAAGAGGAAGTATGGATGAGAGGGGTGAGAGAGAGAGTGAACAATGAAAGAGAGAGAGAGAGATACTTTTTTCCATGCATGGCATCCCTGATAGAGAGAAAGTTGGTCTTATGCGCCCATTGGGCTAGGTGACACATGTGCAAGATAAGAGAGAGAGATAGTGGGTTGGCGGAGCCGAGAAGGAGAGAGAGAACTCATCCACTGGTGATAATGGGAGAGTGTGGCCCAACAGAGAGGCGGCCCACCGCCTCCAAGCATGGAAGGGGTGGTGGTGAATGTAAAAGAACGTTTTTTTAAATCGTTTTCTTGGTATTGTGCTCCTCCCTCGATTGGGGTTAGTTCTTGCAGCCAGGATTTCAAAAACCGGCCGTTAACACGTGCAACAAAATAAGGGATTTATAATTAGGTACATCTACAAAAAAATATACTTATATAAAGGGTTTTTTTAATTGAGAAATGGAAAATTTTCATACATAAGGTCTATTTTTTAAAAAACAAATGCATACATAAAGGGTACATATAATACTTGAAAATATACAAGTAAGGAGTTATTTAAATACCTTTTGTTCGTACATGCTATATGCAATTTTTACATAGTGGACTCTCGAGCCCAATTGGAGTTGTGCTCTTCAAGTTACGACTAGTTCTTTACAAGGTTATGGCTATGGCATCCTAATGGCAAATTTTGTGCAGACAGATTGGGAGGGCATGTGTCTATGAATTGTAAATTTATGTTGAATTTGTGGGTTTGTGATGTTCAATTGTGAAAGGGGAGGCCTTGTCCTCAAATGAATTGGTTGGCGTGTGCTATAAACCCGTGCTTTGACAGGGTTTTGTTCCTATGTGCTATGGTCCTTTGGGTGGACGTGTGCTTGTAAATTCCCAAGGGAGCATAGGCCTTTTGGTTGGGTTTACTAAGAGTGGCTTTGGTATACTTTTTGGTAATAAGGTTGAGGTTTGAACGCTCTTGGGCTATAAAGCTATAGGGGTATCCCAATTTTGTTTTTGCCAAAAAACGTCTTCTTACAACCGGACATAGCTATGATGATTCTCGTCCACGGTTTTCCTTTTGGTCAATCTTTTGTTCCTTCTTTCCAAGGTCAAGTATTTTCTGGTTGGAAAGCAAAGAGGTTGTTAGTTCTTGAAGGCAATGAAATCTATCATGTTGTCCTAGGAAATCATATGTCTATCCCAGCCCGTTGATATGGATCATGACAACATTCTTACCATTGAAGGACCTTTATTTCAAGACTCACATCTTGCGTATATGGACTGACAATAGCGTGATAAATCAGCTCGTTGACATATTCTTTTTGCTCTTACTAGTTCTCTTTTACTTAATGTGTATAAACTTCCTACTTCCCACGACGTATGGAAGTATCTTATTGCAAACTTTCAAAGAAATTTGTTACAAAAGTAGTTTATTTGAGAGTTTATCTTACCAAGTTATAATATGAAGTCAAGACTGCTATGATGGGGCATTTTGAGTCTTTCAAATCTATTGAGGGCCGCTTTTCAAATTTTGCTTCACCTCTCTCTTGATATGCACTTGATGCATGAAAAAAACCTATGTATTTATTTTGTACATAGCTATGGTTTTGACACATTTGGATCTCAGAATAAGGAGAGGTAGAAACAAACCCTATGAAAAGAAAAAAAATCACTTGATGTTGATTCTACCTAATAGCCACTACCTAACAGTCACTATAGATGAAGAGTAAAAGTCATTGATAGTGAAAGGGAGGAGAATCTTATGCATTATTGAGTTGGAGTCAACAAAATATTATCAAATTTAAGCATAATTCACTTGTGGACACAAGGCTTGCACAGTCAAGAAGGGACCACCTGGAAGACTATTGGAAGAGAAAAGACGGACACATATTCTTGTGGGATTTCTCTCTATTTTTTCCATTATGAATTGGATAAAGTTTTCCATAGCAAATATTTGGGCGTTGAGATGGTCTTTACTAGGCTCCTATTTTTGTTTATTTTTGGAGCTACTACTTGGGACATATGGCCGAATTGGTGGAGCCTATTTGTCCACATGGGAAGAAGTCATGATTATCCAACTCCACACACACAATTTTTTATAGGTTTCTCTCCAATATTGATGTATTTTCTCTAATTTTATCAAGATTCTCTCAAATAGTATAAGGAAGCTCTTGGACTCAAGCTATGGAAGGTGGCATGGAGAAAAAGCTCACCATGACGAAGGAAATTAGGAGGAAATTGGTCAATAAGGAGGGCACACACGGAGATTTCTCATTGGGGGAATGCCTCTAACCAAGGTTACTCTGTAATAACTCCTCTTGCTCATAATCTCCTCCCTAATCACTCTCTTGGCCTATAAAAGGAGGCCGTATTTTTTTGTAAAAGGACCACACACACACACACACACACACACACACACAAACACTACCTCATATGCAAACTATCCCATACCCACATACCCACTCACCTACACATACACACCCTTGTGCTATATGCTAGTAGCATGAACCCTAACCACATAATGACAACACCATCACCATCACCATGCACAAAATAAGCACCATATCTCCGCACACTTGTAATGAAGGATTGAAGGTACTATTTCAAGAAGAAGAATGATGGGGCTTCACTCATGATATTCCCCGCCATCAACTTCCATCCCTCCATTATGCATCCTATGGGCTTGTCCCCTTCTCAACTTCTTGCCCTATGCTACCAATTGTATTCATGTTTTGCAAGCAAATAAACACACTCTATCTTGGTGCCATACCTTGTGTCATTTGGGATACACTTCATTGTGAGTATGGTTTATGCTTCTTTCTTTCCATTTTGCTTATGTTGAGGTGTGCAGATTCACCACCATACACACACTCTCTATTTGTCCCTTTGATATTGATCGATATCTAATAGGTAAGCTTGCCATCTCGCATTGCTAGTACTAATCGCAAATCAAGAACATCAAGTGGGAGGGCTGCAAAATGTCATCATTGTTGTCAACCAAATCATTATCTCAATGAGTGCCGATAGGGGAGGTGAAGAAAGAACGGTGAGTTTTTCTTTTGAGAACCGCATCAACACTCTAACATTAGCTATATTTTGTGTAACACCAAGTGTTTTGTCTCTAACGGAGAAGAGTCATTAACTACATAACCACAAAGTCCAAGCCACAAAGCTTAAAGAATTTGGTGGAATCAAGTGGGCCTACGTTCTCTCTAGGCCTAGAGAGTACGTCAAGTACGACCACCCAAGCATCACTGCCACATGCAAAATGGAAAGCCGATTGAGGTAGACTCTTCTTGCCCAGTCTGTTTTGAACTCAATATGGACAATTATGTGGACTTCAACAAGAGGTAGAGGCATGTGGTGAAGGTGTCACCTTGTCAACACTTAAGATATGCAACTCTAGTGGTCAAATCCTTTCCCTACACCCAACATGGGTAACAACAATATGCTAGAAGTCTTTTCTTTTCATTTCTTGCAACAAATGCATGTAAATGTGTACATTGATAGGAAGATATTCTACCAGCAAAAGATTGCTTTCCTATTCGGAGTAGAGATGCTTGATGAAATCCTTAGATCCCCACGTCCCATCATATTTTTCATTCTTGATTACTACAAGTCTTTTGATGTAAGCATCTTTATTCTATTCTAGCCTTGTGCTGTTCTTAGCTTCTGGTAAAGTTTTCCACCCATGTATAAACCTTTATGGATCACTAAATCATTCCCAAAAAAAAAAAGTTTGTAATTGTTTGCTCATTGATTTACTACCATGGCAAGTGTCTCGTTCCCAGCATTTAGTGGCAAGAAGGGAGAAGACATCACCACTAATTTTCTGGATAACTTTGGCATCACTTGTGTTGTTTCCAGCAAAGGATGACGACGCCTCACGGCTACAAATGTTTCCTCTTTGATGAAAGTAGAGGTCAAGTCTTGGTACAATGTTTTGCCCGAAGCTACCAAGGATGCATGGGACTTACCACATGCTGCCTTTGTGAAGAGGTTTGGTGGAGGCACAACCTTAAAAACGTTATGGCAGTTGTTGACAGCGTCAAAGAAAGAGGTCTGCTAGAGTATGCCACTTATGAATCCAAGTTGTGGGAGCAATGGATTGTCTCATTGGAGGAATGTAAAGGAGCACCTAGTTTCCTAAAGAAGGACCACTTCAATGGTCACCGCTTAAAGGGAAGGTAAAGGGGAAATTCCCTACAGCATATGAGTTGGTAGTGGAAGTAGCCCACCTTTAAGACAAGAATTTGCACATGCACGCAATAGTAAACGAATCAAAGGAATCAAGATTAGTCCGACTAACCCCAGTAACTGTAAAAACCATTGAGAGAACCCAACCACGAGAGGCATTAGAAGAGCAGCCAGACCTGTTGAGTCGCATCATTACTCAACTTGAGAATATATCTGTGCATTTGGTGCAACAAGGGAATTCATACAACTGTAATCAAGAGTAAGGGAGAGAACAACAAAGGTAAAATCAAGAATACCATTGCTATAAACGTGGGAAGATGAAGAGGAGCTAGACAAAACCAAGTTTCACCACCAAGAGCAAGACCACCACCATCGAGGGTATCACAACAAGCACCACCCGTGGAAATCCTACAACCACCCATTCAAACACAACCACCACCACCACAATAACCTCTCTTTCCACCCTTAACCTCACCACCAATTGGCAACCAGGCAGTACGTGTCATCAGTCTTGAAGGTAAGGTAAAGGAGAAAGTGGAGGAGGATATCAAGGGAGTGGCAAAAGATAAGACCAAGGTTAAAGGAGTAGATGCCATGGGGGTAAAGCATGCTAGGCATGGTGAATCCTCCCAGGAGAATCTAGAAAAAATCCATCCAAGTCATGACATAAAATTGTCATTGTAGATTTATCTTTGGGTGAATGTTCTTGACCATATGATTTGGTTCAAGATGTTTTTGTGTAGGGCCCAAAAATCACTTGGCCCCAGTTACTCCACCTAGCACCTAGGGTGAAAAGACAATGGAAAAAGATGGTTCGCATGAGACGACCAAAGACAAAGATAGCTCGGGCTATCTTTGGTAGGAATCTTTGGCAACGTGACATGGATCTAGAAACCTCTTGGGATGAGTTTTCTAGTAGTGACTCTTCAACCACTTCAAAGGAGGAGTCAACAATGAATGAAGAAAATGACAGTAGCATTGAGGTGATGGGGCTCATTCTCAAGGACCCTAAGAGGATGGAGCAACCTGATGCATCATCATCAAACCAAGGTAGACAACCTCCGGTAGAAGCAAGTAAGCTATATCAAATGATCTCTAGTGAGTTGTGTGGGGAGTAGCGTTAAGATTATATTTTGATGCTAAGTAATTTTACCACATTCTTCATTGATGAATATGATAAAACCACTGGAATCACAGTAGTTCAACATCACAATAAAAAGGAGGGAAGTAAACCTGTAGTGTGAAAGCTCAAACAGCCAGGCGTAATTCAACAAAACACCTTGCTCAAAGAGGTAAGGAAACTCCTAGAAGCAGGTTTCATCTATCCTATTGAAGACTCGGATTGGGTTTCTCCAGTGGTAGTCACACCAAAGAAGAATGGTAAGTGGGGGGTTTGTGTTGATTACAAGCCCCTTAATGCAGCCACAAAGAGGGACCATTTTCCTCTTCCTTTTCAAGATGAAATTCTCAATGAGGTAGTAGGACATGAGTGCTACATGGTATGTGATGGCTACTCAGGCTACTTCCAAATTCGCATCACTAAAGAAGATCAAAAGAAGACAACCTTCATCACACCATGGGGTGTTTTGCTTATAGAGTTATGCCTTTTGGTCTCACTAATGCTCCGGCCACCTTTCAACGCTATGTTACATTTGCTTTTCAGCCATTCTTTGGAAAATTAATCCATCTCTTCATTGATTACTTTTGTATTTATAGCTCCCGCTCTCTTTATTTGGAGAAAGTTTATGAAGGTCTAGCTAGGCTGCAAGCTTTGGGTGGCCAACTCAATGTGTAGAAATCCCACATTGGTGAAAGCAAGGTTAATCTGCTTTTCAGCCATTCTTTGGAAAATTAATCCGTCTCTTCATTGATTACTTTTGTATTTATAGCTCCCGCTCTCTTTATTTGGAGAAAGTTTATGAAGGTCTAGCTAGGCTGCAAGCTTTGGGTGGCCAACTCAATGTGTAGAAATCCCACATTGGTGAAAGCAAGGTTAATCTGTGATCTTTGCCAAGGGCATTAAAGCTGACCCAAGTAAGGCTCAAGCCTTGCTGGCTTTGACCTCTCCCACCACAACAAAGCAGTTGGTATCTTTTTTTCATAAGGTAAGGTATTTGAGTAGGTTCATTCACTTGCTTTCTCAAGTGGTTCTCCCTTTACAACAAGTTACCCATCAAGAGATCTTTACTTGAGTGAAAAAAATGAACATCAGTTCAACGAGGTAAAACAAATTCTAGCCTCACTTCCCACCATTGCACCTCCAAAGTGGGAAGAGCCATTTTATGTAAACCCTAGTGTTGGCAATGACACACTTAGGGCAGTATTGATGCAAAAGAATCCCCAAACTTCTTTCATGCGTCATATCTACTTCTCTAGTTGCATGATGATTGCATCAAAAAAGGGATACACGGAAGTGGAGTACATGGTGCTTGAATTAATGTTTGCTACCACCAAATTTCGTTCTTATTTATTGTCTAGACCATTCATAATCTTAAAAATGAAAGGAGTGTTTCCTTATGTAATGCAGCACATGGATGTTTCTTGTAGGATTTCCAAATGGCTCACAAGGTTGCAAGAGTTTGAATACACAATGCAAGTGGAAAACTCCATAAGAGCCAGTCTAGGTGGCATTCTCACTCATCGTCTCTATGAAATGAAGCTAAAGATCAAGGCAAGTGACAAAGAAGTAGCACCTCTGTTGGAAGTCCCTAAGATAAAGAGGGTGCATTCTCTTTTCCTTGATGGGGCCTATAAGAGAAAGGTGGACAAAGCTGTAGTGGGCATTGTCATCATCAACGATCAAACGGAAAAGATATTCTCTATTGGGCATCTCTTGGATTTCCACTTCAACAATGAGCCAGAATATGCAGCCTCAACTCTTGGGTTAGAGCGGTGTGTGACACAAGGTATTCAATGGTTAAATGTACTTGGTGAACGCGTAGGATGTCTATTTCATCATTTTTTGCATGTGACCACACAGATTGGTTGGCCATGTGCCCATGAATGTATTGTGCAAGTTTCATGTGATTTGGACAAGTTTTGGTAGGTCCCTGGCCTATTTTTCCTCTATGCCCTGACTTTGCGTTTTTTCATGCATATGAGGTCAAACCTTGTCCAAATGTGATGAAACTCGGTGGCTAGCATGTAAAGGCTATTTAGAAACTTTGTGTGATGAGAGATGTTGGGGTTTGTGCCCAGAAATGGCCTTGAGACATCCTACACATAGGATGTCTCCTGATGAAATTTTTATGGTGATGATTGATATTGGTGCCTGCCCTGAGCCCCCCTGAGTCCCTTTTAAGCCCTATTTCAACAAAAAAGTCAAATAGATAGAAAGTAACTCCCTGTGTGGATTTTAGAGCCTCTGAGCCATTTTCTGAATTTTGGAGTGCTTTTCGGCGGTGCAATTTCTTGTTGTTGGTCTCCATAGCTTCCCGATACCTTGGGGATCCTTGCCGTATGGTTTTGTCGACTTTGGCTTCATCGGAGCTCTGTTTGTCGCTCTAGAAGCACCCGTGGTTGCGTTTTCATGTCTTCGATGACTTGTGGTGGTCCACCACCATAGGACTTGGTTGTTGATGGTCTAGGAAAGCTACTCGTGAAGTTTGGTGGCAAACGAACATGCGGTTTGGCCGCGAGAGCTATTTGACGCTTTGTGTGTCTGATGCCATTTCTAAATTTTAGTGCCGCTTGGGGTCACCTTTTGGTCATGTGGGCTACATAGACTTGTCGAGCATGTCGAGATGCTCCTACCCATGAGTTTTGGTAGCATTTGGGCGCCTTTCTGCCGATTTCGCATTTGGTGGCTTCTTGCGGGGCTCTAGGAATTAGGGTTTTTCCTAATGGTTTTCTACTACCTTTGGGCATCCAAGAATGGTCTCCTACACTAGGGTAAGCTGCCGATGAAGCCTCTTTGATTTTGGGTTAGCCGTTAGGTGGTCACTTCTACTTGTAGGTTTCTACTGCTCGCTTTCTGTGTGAACCCTACGCTAGTTTTCGCGACAATACGACAAACATGCGCAAAAAGCTCAAGGTGGTGAGCCTACCTCTCATGTATGGAGTCTGTCGGGTAGTCGTGTGCATCGTAGAAGCTGCTGGAAGTCCCGTTCGCTCTAGGTGGCATAAGCTCTCTCTCAAAAGTCAATAGTGGAAATGAGCTTAAAATGAAGTGAAAATTGCTTATAATGGGGGTCCCCAAACCACTTTTCATGAAATTTGACATGTGCTCCCAACTTCTTGCAAGATACGGTTTAGGATCAAAAATTTCTCGATTTGGACTCCGTTTGCCCAGTTTCCAAGAAATTTGACGTTTCTGTCAAAATCTGGCGAAAACACGCTTTCCGCTCCAGTCTCATAATTGCACTCCCATTGTACCATAGGTTGTCCTATAGTCACTGATCATCCCCATATTTTTTTGTTTTTCATTACGACCGTTTTTCACCTGCTTTTTGTATTTTTGAAGTTTTTCTGTCGAAAATTAGTAAAATTAATAGGAAAATAGCAAATTAAACCCACAAAATTCCCAAAAATTATATTAAATAAAAAAACATCACCGCAAAACACTATATACACTCACATGCAAATTTTATGGCCGGATTTCTCCGTTTTTCTAATATTTTGCCTGAAAAATGGCTATTTTTACCTATATACACACACCTAGGGGCTTGATTTGGCGTTTGGCCCCATATACTTGTAGATTCATGCTATATAAGGACATATGTACATGGGTTAGTCCAGAAAATTTCGCAATCAAATGACAACCCTTAAAAATAGTCAAAAAACATGCCCTTTTTTGCTCTTTCTTCCATTGGGTCCGCATTCGAGAATGCCTCCCCCCTCCTAGCCGGAGTCCTCCTGGATGACAAGGTATCACCTCGGAGTAAGTGCCGTGCATGGGTTGAAAACGTTGTGCTAATGCTTGGCCGTGTAATGTGGGCCTATAGATGCATACTCGGTCAATGCATGGAAAAATTAATGGTTTGCAAGAGAAGGATATAAGCAAGAGCGGCTTATTGGCATTCGCCGTCGAGGTTTCCTATTGGTTGTGGATTTGGTTGGCAGATTTTGTTTGCAAGTAAAATTTGTAACTCTACTGCTCTTTGTTTGATCGTCTTTCTTGTAAAAGTCGCGTGGGTTTGCCACTACTGGCGATATGGCCGTAGTCGTCTCCTTGTAGAGAATTTTTGTTGCAGAAGTGGCCATAGACTTTGTCTCTTTGGCTTTGCCGGTTTTTGTAGGTTTATTGCTATTGCCTCAGTTGTGATTGTTTTGTTGCTGATTGGCATCCTCATAGATCGGTTTGCCGGTTTCATATGCAGTTGTATGCCTTCCGATGTTGCTTGTACTGAAGGGAGTTCGTGTTGCTTCGGTTTCGGGATCCAAATGGGAGTCGCATTTAAGTTGTTGTTGAGCATTTTCTTTGGGATCCATGTCTGTCTTATTCCCTTGGTTTTTGGTTAAACTATCTTCTCCTTTTGATTTCTTCTATTGTATTGTGGTTTGTTGTCTGCCATGTCACTTCTATCGTTCCGCAACCATACTTGTTTTTCTCGTGTTGCTAACTCTGATCTCTTCACTGCGGTTGGTGACTTTTTATACTTGTAGTGAACATGGTTGGCAGTTCCCTGTTTGTTCACTATGGGTATCATGTTGTTCTTTAGTGGCACCCTTCCTTTTGGCTCTTTATCTAGTGATTGCATTGCTGTTAGTTGATTCTTCCGGGGTTGCTGAGCAAAGGATATCACCTGTTGTTCGTGTGTTGTTTGAATTTTGGCTACATTCGCATTCCAATCTATCTGCACATTATACTCTTTTTGCCAAGGTTGTCCCAACAACATGGGGTGTTGTGTGCTCTCATCCTCAACCACATAAAACTTGTGTGGGTAAATATATTGATGTATTTGTACATGCAATATAATCCAGCCCAATGATTTCAACGAATGTGATGTACTACTTTCTAGCACTTGTGTAGTAGGATGTAGTTGACCTGTGGGCTTGATCTGTTTGTATAATCCGTAAGAGATTAGATTTGCTTGAGCTCCAGAACCAAGTAATGCCATCGATTCATCTTGATTTCTACCCACTTTGGCTGCAATTATTGGCTCCACTGTGTCTTGTAATAGGCGTGGCTGCCTATTGCGAAACTGTGCTCACAGAAATGCAAGAGAGAGGAGCACCACACAGCATTAGAGAGAGAGAGAATGAGAGAGAGAGAGATAGATGTTCACATCCGCAACCATAACTGATTAGATTGGTTATTGTGTATGTTTACAAAGGTCATAAGAGGCCCTTCATATAGGTTAGTCGTGTCCCCTCGCTCCTCATGACTCATGCCTCTTGGCATCCCCCCATTCCTAGGTAAGGTTCTCACCATACGGCCAAGGCATAACACATGGCACACACCGGCTTATTCCGTAACACTTGGCACGCACGGTGGACATGTGCGAACTCACAGTGTTCATGAGTCCCTTGGTTAGAAGTCAAGTGCCTTATGTGCATGTGCTTTATTTTAAAAGATTTTTTTACAAAACATTTTAGGCATAGCCAAGGCAGAGTACCCCAAGTGCAAGAAGTACATTTCCAATATCATGAACAAGAAAAAAGAAAATCATGTCTTTTTCACAGCACACTGGTAATCGCAACATCGCATGGCCCTCTTTGCCGCATAACCGCAAAAACCTTTGACCCTCCCTTCATGAATTTGATGCCTGGTCATAGGTGCTCCATTCACTCTTCATCGATATGTCCCTATGCCGCATCAACCTTCATCACTTGGACATCACCGCCCTCGGTGCAATTAAAAGAGGAACATGGAAGTTTGAGACTTCGAGCACAATGAATAACAAGTACAAGCATTTCCCCATCGCAGCATTGTTACCTGCACCCCTCAAAATCCGTATCTCCACAATTTACTCTTCCACAACACTTTGCTCTCGTACTGTTGTCAGGAGTTTTTTTGAGCAAGGGATTGCGCATATGTACATTCAGATGCATGGTGCATCGAATAAAGGATTACCCAATTTCCATAGCCAGGTGGTTACGTGGGGCCCACGTGTGTACAGGTAGGACAGGGTGTACATAGTGCAACGATTTTCACTATTATCAGTACCAGTGTGTTTTTTCTACAATAAAAAGGAGTTGGTAGCACGTAAAACTTCTCAAGGAAGCTATCTGCGGGCCGACGACATGAGGTAAGCAGGTGCGTCAGATGGCATCTAGTGGCGTCAGGAGGCTGAACGGGGTCAATACTTGCAAGCGGAGAAGTACGTACACGACGTGGGTGTTTTCTTGTGTAAGTTGTGCAGAAAGGTCATCATGATCACCATATTTTGGGGCCACTTCACATGGTGGCGGGATGCAATATTGGGAAAAACTGAGTGCTAGGTGTGCGGATGATGCAAAAAGATGACAACTATGCACTGCGAGGTCAGTTTTTGGCCTGTTCGGGGTCCATTTGAGGTCATCTAAAAGGCCACGGGTGCCCAACTAATAAAGCTAAGTGTGGGAACTGAAAAAAGAGAGAGAAGACCAGAAAAAACGTGGAGAAGAGAGGAGGAACATCCGCAGGTGTGTTTTTGGGGTTTTTGGAGCTTGTTTTGGCCGTAAACTACTCATCCGAGGTCGGATTTGAGCACTTTAACATTGTAGACTAGGGTTTTGGGCCATTCCGGACGCGATGGTGCTGTCCATTTTTCCAAATTCTTCACAGAGTTTTTGCTGTTTTTCTGTGTAATCTTCTTCGATGAGTGAAGCCTCTGCTTAACTTTGTGATTGTATCTGGTGTATTTCCTCAATATTGTGTAACCTATTTTCCCCATTGGTGTTGGGCTGAGCTTCATTGAGTTTAAACAACAACAATTTTCCTCCTTTGAGATGAGTTGAGAGTGTGTGTGTGAGTGTGTATGTGTGAGTGTTGAGTAGGAAGTGGGAAATCTCTCTCTTCTCACTCCGTCTGTGTGTTTCCTGTCTCAGCCAGGCAGGTTGTGTAAGCCAAGTGGTGCCCCATAATGTGTGTGTGTATCATTCCAAGAGTGTGTGTCGGGTCGTTATAGAGGCGCTGTGTGTGTTTTCATCTCGCTCACATTCTTTTGGCACCCCCACGGAGGATCTTCTTCGAGTATCTTCTGCTTCGAGCTTCAAGCTTCGAGCTTCGGGATTACGGGGCTACAGGTTACAGGTTACAGGTTACAGGGACATGTACAGGTACAGGTGATTCACACAGGTACAGGTAGCTGGAGTACAATGATATACTAGTAGTGATGTCACTTGCAGTAGTTGTGGGTATGCATCACTTGGCGCCTATTTGAGCGCATTGTCGCTGGATTGTACGTTACTTGTGGAAAATGCCATTATACGCATTTGTGGAGACAAACTTGGTTGTATTTGGCAGTCCCAGCCATTTCTGAGACTTGGTCTGGAAGATAGTCATTTCTGAGACTTGACTATACGCGATTTGCATTAGCCTTCATGTGAGGGTCGATAGCGTGAGGTTTTTATTGAGCTAGGGGATTCTCAAATGTGGAGATCCTTTCGGTGATATAGGTAGGTGGAGCACCCTTTTTGTGACCTCGCCATAGGCTATGTACTAGTGAGTCCTATTTGATGCTCGGGTTCTATTGTTGACAGTTTATGCATATATATACAATCTATATTTTGGGTTCCTACTGCTCTACTTTTAGGGAAACTCTGTCAAAATTTTTCCAAGTTATGATGGCTGGTTTTTTGGTCTTTTGAGCCATTTATGCTGTTATGCTGCTGAAATTTTGGCAAAATTAGAGGTTAAGTCAGGTGTGCCTTCTTGGGAGCTTCATGGTTGGCTTTAATGGATGATCAAAATGGCCCTCAATTCACTCCTTTTCATTTAACTCAAAGAATCCAGATAAATGTTCATGTGTCCAGGAAGATTTTTTTCCAGCAGCGCATAGTCTTTATGTTCGGGCCAAGAAGATTACGAGAGATCCTGGAATGTCCTTTGCCTGTTGTCATTCTGATGATTAATTATGAAACTCATTTGATGTGCATGTGTTTGTCCTTATCTAAAGTTGAGCTCCATTGAAGTTTCTGGGGATTGGGTAGTGAGAAGTTTTGGGTTCTTGCACGTGTGTTCAAAGGGGTTCTCAAAGCATTGTAACTTGGGTAGCCATGGCTTTCTCTTATTCGGAGTTTCATGGAAGAAGTGATGAAGATGTGGAAGATTTTTTTGAAAAGATGGAGGTTGCCTGCATTAGCAACCAGATTCATGACCCCGCGCAGATGTTACGTCTTCTCCAAATTTGTTTGAAGAGTGATGCACGAGTGTGGTCCAAAATATTTTAAGAGGAGTTGCGTGCAGCGGATCCACCTGTAGGATTGAGTTGGGACAATCTAAGGCATGGGTTGGAAGTGGAGTTTGTTAAGATAGAAGATCCTGAAAAAGAGTGGCAAGAAGTACAAGGTTTGGTGCAAAAGGAAGGTGAGCCAGTAGATGCGTACATACGTAAGTTCTCATTGGCATGGGAGCGGATGTGCAAGGCCTTAGCACCACAGGTACCCCCGCCTGACATGATGAAGAAGGACAGGTTCTTGGCTCGTCTTTGGGAGAATATATGTTGGAGAGTGGAGCTAAAGAAGCTTAGGACATATGAAGATGCACTAGAGGTAGCAAGGAACAAAGAGTGGAAGTTAAGGTAAATGAGCCAGTTAGGGGTGGAGTCTTTGCCCATGAGGTATGAATTTCAGCCTATAGAGTCTTTACAAGGTCGCATGTCAGGGGTTCATCATGAACCAGTGGTTCCTGTTACGACTCAGGTTATGCCAGTAGTGGTCACTACAGCAGTGCAAGATGATGGGCTAAGGCAAGACATGAGGCAAGTGGTAGATTTAATGAAGAATATCAGCCTAAACATGCTAGGTCAAGTGGGAAATAATCGAGGTCGAGGGAGGTTTGCAAATCAGTCAGGAGGTGAAGAAAGACCTAGGAATGGTGTTGGACAAAGCAATGGTAGGTTTTGGAGGCAGACGCCCACATGTTACAACTGTGGAGAGTTGGGTCACGTCAGCCCGCAATGTGATAAGCCACCAAGGATGGGGGGAGACATGTATCCATTGCCAAGACAGGTGTTAACTAGGTCAAAAGATTATGGCATCGAAATTAAGGGAGATGAAGGAACCAGTGGATTAACCCAAGAGGAAAAGGGAAAGACAAAAGTGCTAAGTGTAGTCACCTTGGAGAAGGCATCAAAGCTAGAGGATACATTAGTGATGTCTATTGGGAAGAGGACCACAGAGGATAAAGAAGGAAGAAGTGCCCCAGGTCCTAGTAAGAAGAAAGGAAAGAGCCATGAAGGCGAGGATGTCAAAGCCAAGAGGAAAAGGAGAGCTCGTCGAAAGTATCATGCATTAGGAAAAATATGGACTCTCCTTGGGCCTTTTTGATTAGTGAAGGCTTAAGGGAGAACCAATGAGAAGGCTCTTGGGATATCACCTAGAGGGGGAGGAATGGTAGGGGTGCAGCCTAATTGTCTCCCTCTTCAATGCTTGGTTCTTAGAGAGAGGTGGGAGGTAGGCTAGGGGGGGGGGTAAATAGGAGGAGAGAGGTGTCATAAAAGAGGGAGGGACCCCCCAAAAAAAAACGCGCATGCTTAAAAACCCAAAAAATTGAAAATTTTTCAAAAGTTCCAAAGTTGACCCATTTGCCTCCAAAACTGTCCCAAAACATAAAGTAACTTTAAAAAGTCAAATTTTCCCCCCAAAATCCACTTTTCTCTCTCTCCCTCATTACTTTTCTCTCCCACACTCTCCCTCTTCTCCCTCCTCCCATTCTCTCTGTACAGTCAAGGCAGCCATAGCCAAAAGATTTCCACCACTCTCTTCCTCTCTCTCCATAGTTCCCCCTTCTCTCACACCTCCATCAACCCTCTACAGTCCCACACTCCATAGCCCACAGCTCCACTATCCTCTCTACCTCTCTACCTCTCACTCCTCTCTTTCTCTATCTCCACTGTCAAAGCCACCATAGGCAGCTCACCTCACCCTCCCCTCAGCTCCTCATTCTCTCTCCACAGTACTCAACTCTTTCAAATCCCTTCCTAAGCCCAGCTTCCCAAGCATGTCCACACATAGACGGCCCAAACCAGAGATAGAGGATATTGTGTTGCAAAACACAAAAGACTCAGAGGGGGTATGGATCCCACAAGTGTTCAAGAAGGGTACATGGATCTACATGCAACTGTCACGTGCTGGACCTCATCGCGTACGGTGTCGAGGCGTATTGGAACGTCATTGGAAGGGCCGGCTATTGACATTCAAAGAAACAAAGTCCGGAATGGTGGCCATTGTGCAACACATCTATAGTGCAGCTGAGCTCCACCTCAAGAGAGCTTCTACTCAATTTGCACCTCATTGTAAGTTTTCATGGTTTAGCTATCCCATGCATATTTCATGTTTACGTTTAGGTGATCATTATGTTTAACTAAGGACATTTGTAAAGATGTTTTGCCATCCAGCTTAGTTGAGGAGCAGCCGCTTGAGTGCCTCTCAGGTACGTTCATGGTTGTGCATGCTCACATTAGGGAGCTTATGTTTCCTAATGTTTCATCGAAAAAACTTACCAAGCAGCGAATATTCATGTACTCCCACAAGTACGTGGTGCCGAAGTCAAGCCAAATCTATGGTAGGTTAGAAGCCGTGGAGACACCCTCATTGCAGAGTGCAGAATGGCCAACTCTAGACCATTGGGATTTTCTTTCTTTCAAGTGCAAGGTGCTGCAAGATTTCCAAGGGTCCCTAAAGTTTGGTAAGGCAACCAGATCGGTGGGTCTCAGTTGGCATTGTCCCATTCATTTGTTTGTGCATGCATTCCGCTCTCTACCGATTGTAGAAACACCAACAATGTTTTTTTGCAAAGAAGTTGACATAGATGCAATGGACACCATTCTAGGTGTCAATTGGGTCTATGTTGAAGGTTTGCATGATGGTGACTGTTATAAGTGCAATGTGTCCCCCACATAGCTTTGCCTTCGGTATTTGAAAGCAAGGTGCACCTTGTATGCACGGTTTAGCTATGAGAGGTGGATGCACAAACGTGGCAAATGGATACCCTTGCAGCTGACAGCCAAAGAGATTCAATCCTTTGAAATTCGTGTCCGCATGCCCAATAACGAGGTGGAGGTGGTTGCAGTGAATCTGCATTGGACTCTTGCCAATCTTCGGGAACACTTTGTCATAATGGGATTCGAGGATGTCGGTAATGCAAGTTTCAAACTAGAACAACGCAAGGTCTGCTTTGTTCTTCCTTAGCTACCTTTTCTTATTTTCTGTGGGTTTTTGTATTTTGATTGCCCATTTTTGGTTGTATAGATTGGAAGGCGGATGGAGGCCACTATGCTTGTTTACAAAGATTGGGCTATAGATGAAATCATCTTGTCTAAGTGAATTGGCTTGTAACTTTAATCGTTTATATATTGGATATTTTATTAAGGATTTTGAAAAGTTTTAAGGTGTTGTACTTGATTTTGTACTTGAGTTTTAAGGTGGTGTAAATTTATTTTTTAAATCCATATTTTTTATTTTTTTCGAGATAGAATATGTCTATATAAGGAGGACCACCTCCTCATTTCACCATTTTCATCCCAGCATTGCAGAGCGACCTAGCATACCCAATCACGCAAAGAGAAGACATGGCTGCTACTAGTGCTTTAGATGCATTCCTTACTAAGGTTGGGCATGCAAATCGCCCTGAGCTTCAAGCATTTTTCACAACCCAACCCGATTTGGAAACCACCTTGACCCTCCACTCTCAATCTCTTGAGCACATTACTTCGTACATTTCCACGTGCATGGGGAGATTCATTGTTGAGTTACCAAACCGACTAGCGCAATGGGTCCCTGCAGGCCTTCTCCACCACATCTACCAAGGGGACAGGCCATTTCATCAGCGGCTTGCACGCTTTGCCACCATAGCACAACCCGCCGGACAATATGTGTGGCTTAAAGCTGATGATGTGCGAGCAATGCGTAAGGGAAGGATCAGAAACACTTTTTTCTCTGTTCAGGCCATAATGATCTTCCTCCTTCACGAGTGCCCAGCAAGCCCTGACGTAGTGCTACCTCACTTGCAGATCGGTGGGGTATTGGCTGATGTGAAGGACCCCAAGCCCGCGGCCAGTGACTCATCTGCAGAGGAGAGGACGCTTGCCTTGACCTACCCTGTAGGGATTCAAGGCCTCTTGGAGGCCTCTCCATCAGTCGGTTCATCCTCGGGACCGGCAGAAGGAACCACCACACGGGATGCCATCCCTGAGGTAGAGATTACCCGCTTCTCCTCCATTGTGGTGGGTGGGGAGGAGTTTGTGTTTATGCACGATCTGGAGAAATACTTTGAGCTTCGCATGGATGAGTGTTTCGCCATCCTTGATGCCCATGGAAAGTTTGAGCTTGATACCACCACCTCCCATGACGATGATCTCCTACTGCCCATGGGAAATACTTTGGCGGACACAGTAGCGATCGCACAAGCCAAGGTGGCAGCGGCCGAGCAGGCCAAGGTCTCTGAGGAGGAGTTTGTGGCCATGCAAGCCATGTGTTTGGCTAAACTTGCAAGAGTGGATTCACCACCACTTGCTGCAACACCTGTTTTGCTTGATCCAAACGGAAAGTCAAGCGTGGATCTTTACTTGCACCCAGATGCCGATGAGGAGGATCGTAGACAAGAGGTATAGATGCTCACTTACATTTGATTGTTACAAATGATTTTGTTAATGTTATATCATAGTTCTGTGCCATATCTCAGAAAACCTATGTTCTGCAGGATGTTCTGGAGGTTGACGCTTGGGCGCAACGGTCAGGGGGGAGGAGGACGCCGTTCGGACCTCAAGCGGCACTTGCTCACTACCTCGGCACACTTCCCACTGGTGTCGTGGTGTTTGTCCATGCCGACTACTCTCCCAATGGTCGCTACAACATTTTTGGTCTCCGTTCACTCTCCAAGGCGTTGTGTTTAACAACACTTGCCCAAACGGCCAACCTTGTAGTGCTTGTAAAGAAAGATTTTGCAATATCCACTTTCGGTGTAAACTTTCGCGGGCGCCTTATTGCCCATGTCGGCATGAACCAAGCTATAGGGGTTAATGACACCCAAGAAATCACAACCACTTTACTTAACAGGGAGCCACCCCAAAAGGCCAAGCTCCAGAAAATTGTAATTAGAAAGATCCTAAATCAAAAGCCGGATATCATGTAAAGCATTGATTTCTTTAATGAAACTACTTTTTGCTGTCTATGACTCTCTTTCTTGCAAGGTTTTGAATTTCTTATATGTTGGTCTTCCATTGTGTATGAGAAGCACCATAATTTTTGCTATGACTACTAAAGGGTTTGGCAGGCATTAAAATTTAAAAAATGTATACTTTGTTATTTCTAGGCTTCCAAAGTTATGTATGTGCCTAGTAAAGGTCTTGGAAGTGCCTAAACAATGCTACCACAAGGGCGCGCATTAGGGCTTTCAATCAACAGATGAAGTGTGAAAATGCGCGCCCTTGTGGCAGATGAATTTCGACACATCTAAGAGCATACCCAAGTACTAAACAAGTTTCAAGGCATTAATACCCAGTTGCAAAAGAGAAACACATGGATACCCACGTAACCTAAAGCCCATCTTGCCGCAGATACCTAAAGATGTATTAACAAACCACAAAACTGTGGCAATATCTAAATCCTTCTTGTAGAATAGGAGCATATCCAGTTACAAAACAGAGTGAGAAGACAATAATACCCAAATGCAAATTAGGAAGACATGGATACCCAGATAACCTTAATCCCATATTGCCCCAGATACCTAAAGTTGTATTAACAAACCACAAGAGTAAACTTTGTGGCAATATCTAAGCCCTTTCTGGAGTTTAGGACTGACATGGACTAAGGGGGGATGAATTCCAGCAGCATCTATGCTAATTGAAGCATTGAAGCAAAAAAAACATACTTATTGCTTGTCAAAATTGTCTGGAAACCACTGGAGAGTGTCAGCAAAGCACTAGGAGAGGCTGCCACAAGGGCGCGCATTATGTCCATCCATAGGCCTCTGGATGCCCCAAATGCGCGCCCTTGTGGAAGCCAACCTGGGGGCATTCCAATCCATTTTGAACACTTTGTAGATGTTTTTGCCATGCAATAGTGAGTCACATAGCATGGATACATCAGTAAGTGCCTGCCCCACTTAGCCAAGGTGCTAAACGTAGGCAATTTTTCACAATAACAAGCTAATGGCTACATACATACAATAGAAGGTAGACAAAACTTGAACCACTGCTACATTGCATGGTGCAGAATTAAAACAATACATTGTGCACTGGGGTATACAATAAAAGACGCTTATATTCAAATTCTTCCCAATACAATGCACAGAGTGGGATATTGAACCAAAAGACACTTGTATTCAAATTCTTCCCAATCTTGGAGTTCCGTAAGTACAAAAAGGTTGATGCCTAATTACAAGCTACTCCTCATGGCACAAACGGCGAGCAAGCTGCATATCCTTGGGCATAATGGTTACATGCTTTGCATGGATGTCACAGAGGTTAGAATCCTCGAATATGCCAGGTAAATATTGCTCTGCTGCCTCTTGGACTGCCTCTATGGCCACGGCGCCCATCCAAAACTGAGTGTTGTACAATTGCAAAACCTCCCTGCATAGCCTTGCAAAAGGGGCCCTCCGAATCAAAAGCTCGGTGCTCTTTTGATAGTGTCGAATCTCCACAAAAGCATGGCTACGCTTTCGTACCGTCTGAGGTCGACGTGGAGGTGCATTTTTGGCACGAGTCGGGGCAGCTGGCTTCCTCTTCTTGTAGACAATGCTCTTTCTCTTTTTTTTCTGCACAGGCACTTCCAACACCTCATAATTGGATTCCACCCACTCTCCATCTGATTCGTGCTCTTCACTATCGACCAGATGTGATGGTGTAGGTCCACTCCCTTTAGGAAGTGTCTTACCCCCAATAGACATGTGAGCCTGATCAGTTTGTATTTGGACGCCAACCCATGGGGCATCTTCATCCGTTTGTGTCTCTTCGGAGCCTTCTGACGGCTGCTTTTGGCTGTTTGTTTCCTTGCCCTGGTCGCTCTCATCCTCCCTGTTGCCATCAGAATCGTTGGAGTCTGATGAATAGACAACAAGACGATGCTTCCGTCTCTCTTTTGCTGCTGTAGAGGACTGGCCATGCTGATTTGAAGCTCCAACTTCTTCTGTGTGGACTTCACCTTGAGCTTGTGAAGTTCCAACTTTTGTTGCTGTACCTTTGAGTCGTTGGCCATCCGGCCCCTCTGGATATGCAATCCTAGCCGTTTGTTTTGTTCGTGCCATGGTTGCACCTAGTAGGGAAGATGACAAAATGAGCCCCTTCAACCTTTAAATAGGTTTTTTTGAGATTTGGGCCCTTTCACACTATGCGGCCAATTGAGTGAAACTCAAATAAAGTAATTGAATTGAACAACTAAACCAGGATCATGCAGACGGCTGACGCGATGCCCAAACGCTGCCTTTTCGATATTTAGTTGCACGCCAAGCTTCGTGGCCGAGGGACGCTCGCCAGCGTTTCCATTTCTCGGATGCTGCAGTACGGGAAGCGTTGCGTAACTGCTGTGCTAACATCGATTCTCTTGCTTTCTCAATAGTACGAGTTCTCCCAAAGGTGTGCCTAAAAAATCAATTAAACATCTCTTGGAGGTAGTTGGAGTGTGAACTACCACCACCATGCCGAGTATTCTTGAAGTAGACTCCTTTTGCTCGATAGTGGGACTTCTCCATGCCTTGTGTACTCCATATATCAAGCGAACCATAGCGGTCCATGAAGTATGCACCATGCGCATAGAGAATGTGATAAAACAACCAAAAAGGAGATAAGCGAATAGAAAAGTTACATTTTCAAACATTGCATATGTATTAAGTCCGTTAAAACAAACCATGTAGTGTGTAATCTTGCTTTCAGACCATCCGTCCTTAGCGGCCTTTGTGAATTCATAAAGCACCTTCTTGAACTCCTCTCGCTGCTCAACGGTGGTGCTTGAAAGATTCATCAATTGCACAACCTTTTGAAAGGATGACCATACTAGCTTGCGCTGGTTAGCAACCTCCACATTGGGATCTTTGTCCGTCGTGCATGAACACAAATCTTTCCACAACTCCCACCGCTTCTCACTTGCTAGATCGACACTTGCCTTGGATACCTGCATTGGAGACTTTGACTTCTTCTTGAAAAATCGACGTGCTTTGGCTCCATTCATGGAAACCTTCTGTGCCACCTCATATGTCTTCTCCCTACAAGTCTCTGCTACAGTGTTCACCCTTGATCGGTGACATCCAATCTCATTAAGGAGCGTCTCCATCCCCCTGCAAGTAGTCTTTTGACCGTTGAAGGGGCTTCATTGTGAAATCATAATCAATGTGATGCTTTAAGATCCTATCAAATATTCGCATAAACGCATGCAATGTGCAAAAGTGAACATTGTTGAGGGAGAAGGGAATTATGGGGTTCCACCCAGCATCTTTGCTATCCCTATTGGGCACCTGCAGCATATCACATGAAAGAACCGAACTTTGCCACTCCCTATTTATATGGTCATCATTATCATTGTCCTGACCTTCCACTTGAGTTGCTCGACTTGTCTTGTGCCCTTTCGTACAAAATGGACAGGGAAGTAAAGAATTTGCACCTTGTTTGCATCCAAGCATGCACTTTATGGTCTTAGATCACCACCTAAATGCCATTCAACATCAAACTCCCCACGTCTTGGAACCATGAGCTTCTCACCGTTTATTTGAGCTTTAATGACCTCTGTGACCCATGGGATTCTACTGAAAATCCATGCAAGGACTTCATGTGTCTCTTTCGGAACTTCAATTGCACCAAGCCACCATATATCCTTCTCTGATTGCACACTAAAAGAGGGCTTTGTTTCTTCACTTGAACTGCAAGATTGCTTGGCATAAGCTAGGGCTTTATTCATAAGCGTGATGCTCATTCTCTCCAACTTTCTCCCTTTAACAGTTACACACTCATCCAACTTCAGCACGAACACAAGCTTGCCTTCAAGAACTGCCAACAACATAAAGCCTCAGAATGCATGTTATGACACATCATAGAGCATGTAGGAAACTCTAAACTAACCTGCATCACTCAAATTGTAGAAAACAACCGTGGACTGCTGCAATCGTATCAAGTCCACAAAGATATTGTTGAATTTGGTGTAAACAAACCCTTCGGTCCGCAACACACTGTTAGAAACAGCACTGCTTCTCTTCCCACGGCCCTTCCTACCTTGTGATTTGCTACGGAGTGGCTAAAGAGGCATCGTGTCTTCAATATACAAGTAGTCCCCTAATCGGTGAACAACATCTTCATTTGACACCTTCTTGGCAATCTTCACTCTGTGAGGAAGTGGGAATAGGTTTTCCGTGACTCCTTGACTTCTTAATGCATCTTTTAACACTTGATGTATTGCTTGATAGCCCTTGGTACTAATCCCAACAGCATCACAAATATCCTGAACATCTAGATCAGTGACAATATTAGAAAAATCTCTAAGAACTCTCTAAGTGATTGCGTCTTTCAAGTGTTTTGCCTATGGAGCATCAAGAATCCCAATAAAATCCTCTTTGTTGAAACAAGAACGAAGTAAAGTATCCCTAGCTGACGCATTCTCGCCGCCGCACGTTTCTTGGACGAAGTTTCTATTGCCCAAAACAACAATGATGAGCTGTATTAAACTTAAACAACATGAGGGATAGAGCATGTTACCTCATAACTGTCACCCTTCGTTTTCTTGCACCTCCACGTGGTGCAAGAGTTTGAATTTCGGACAACTCTCATTTCCTCACCCTACCTCCCATGGCAGTACTCTTCATGTGTGAAAGAGTATCCTCAAGCTTTTTAATTACATTTTTCTTGG
Organism: Adiantum capillus-veneris; assembly: GCF_014529385.1. NCBI lineage: Eukaryota > Viridiplantae > Streptophyta > Polypodiopsida > Polypodiales > Pteridaceae > Adiantum > Adiantum capillus-veneris. Next base: position 98,909,952 of record NC_140957.1, read on the forward strand.
TTGTGATGGTGCTCTTTTCCTCCTCAAGCGCACTAGTAGCTGTTTTCATATGAGCTTGAAGATTGTGGAAACTCCCATTGAGCAAATGCCAATGACGCAAGTAGATTTCGGACCGCGCAATCTCGTGTTTGTTGAGTCTCTTGCAGTAGCCCAACAAACCTTGCTCTCCATTTCCAACGTATTGCAACAATGATGGAATGTTTGTAAAAGACGGATGAACATTGAGAGAAGGATCCCTTGGATACAAGCATCCGTCTGTCCAGAGATCCACATTCTTCTCCCCTTGAGCGCGGCGTTCGTTGGCTGAAGGTAATGTACCCAAGCATGTTTTCTTTGTCAGAACATACTCTTGAGGTAGGCGTAGGAAAAGCCCTGGAGACCTACCGCGTGAAGAGCTTGTTGGGACATTGGTCACGTCGTCAAGAGGCATTGTAGGATGGAGAGATGGAGCTTGAAGGATGGAGAGATAGAGCTTGTAGGATGGAGAGATGGAGCTTGAAGGATGGAGAGATGGGTGCGTAGGTGTAGCAGCAGGTGTAAGTGCAAGGGGGATGGGTGTAGGAGAGGAGCTTAGATTAGGAGAGAGAGTTTTCAATTTTCGGGGGAATTTTTTAAAAGTTTGGAGGGAGCCAAAAAATGTTGAATTTTGAGTAATTTAACTTACAAAACTTTTTTTTATTATGTGTATATGTTGGGGGTACTTTTTAGGGGGGAATAGAGTTTTTTTGAAAGTTTTTGAAAAAAGTTATTTTTTTGACCTCTTTGACCCACGGATTTGCTTAGGTGGCATGTGAGAGTTAAGAGGCCACTTACAAGTTGGCCAAAAAGGTAGAGAGAGAAGACCCCCTACCCCCCTACTTTTCAAATGGTTTACCCCCCCCTTCCCTACTTTTTTAATGGTTACCCCCCCCCCCCCCCTTCCCCCTACCTTTTTAGGGGTCAAAGGTGGAGGAGACCCTACCAAAATAGCCCCATTCAAAGCCTTTGTCCCCCTTAATCTTGGTAGGCTTCCTTTAAATTAGGGATTCTTACAAGGCCCATGGAGAGTCCATTTTTTTCCTAATGGTTTCAGAATTTTCACTTGGGGATGGGCAATTAAGCGATGACTTGAAGGAGGATCTGACGAGCAGGAAGGCAGATGTTACTTTTGGGCAGCTTATAGAGATGGTGCCTAAGCTAAAGCGACAGTGGAAGAGGATGGTTAACCCAATGAAGAAAGATCCAGAGAGAGGTTTAGTAAAGGTGTTGGCAATGGATGAGCTACCTTATATTTGTCCAATAGTAGATGTGTGGCATAAAAGAAAAAATTTGGGACAAGGTTATGTGGATGGCGGAGCCCAAATATGCGTCATAACACACTCATGCGTTGAGAAGATGGGTCTCACAGTGGCTGGGGTGTCAGGTTTCCGGATTAGATTGGCAAACCATCAAAAAGTAAAATGCTTGGGTGTTGTAAAGAGCTTAGAAGTGGAGGCATATGATGTAAAGGCAGTGGTTGATTTTCATGTGATGCCAGCAGGGTTGGGAGCATATCCTATTATACTGGGCAGACCATGGTTACGTGCAGTGGAAGCTGTTCAAGATTGGCGACATGGTAAGATTAGCCTCTATGGAAAGACAGGTACCATGAAGCTTTATAATATGGACACAAGGAAACGATTAGAGGAGCTTTATGAAGATGAGGATGAGTCTAGTGATGAAGACTCTTCCACGGTGACAGATGAGGACAGTGATATCACTACCAGCACTTATGAGGATGCTGATGTTGCATTTCTTTTGATAGACAAAGAAATCCAGGAGTTTGGTTTAGTTGCATTTGCGAATGAGGTTGAAGATGAAAGTGAAGGGACTTATGAAGTGATTGACGGGCTGATGCAAACCAAGGTTGATTTTTCAAAGAAGCAGGAATTGATGACACAAATGATCAGTGGAGACCTCTCATCTATGGAGAAGGATATATATTTGCACATGCTGACTAGTTTTCCTGATTTGTTCATTACGTCATATGAAGAGATCAGAGGGTTCAAGGGCAAAGAGATGCATATAGAGCTGAAAGGAGGTGCTAAGCCAGTGCGGCAAAGGCTAAGAAGGATGGGTCAAGAGCAAATGGAAGCCTTGCGAGAAGAGGTGGACAAGTTATTGAAGGCTGGGTTCATAGTCCCTGTGGAGACCACAGAATGGGTGAGTCCAGTTGTAGTCAGAGTCCAAAGAAGGATGGAAAGTGGAGAATTTGTGTAGATTTTAAACCCTTAAACGCAGCCACTAAGAAGAACCCATATCCTCTTCCATTCATCGATCAGATCTTGGATTCAGTGGTAGGTTATGAGAGGTACAGTCTGTGTGATGGTTTTTCAGGCTATTTTCAATTAAAGATTGCTCTTAAAGACCGCACAAAGACCACTTTTATTATGCCGTGGGGCTGCTATTGCTACACAGTATTGCCATTTGGGTTGTCAAATGGACCTTCCTTCTATCAAGAGAGAGCAAATTGGGTGTTGGAACCATTCATTGGTAGTTGTGTTAAAACTTTTATGGATGACTTCTGTGTTTATAGCAGTAGGGCTGAACACCATGAGAAGCTGCAGATGCTATTGGCTCGATATGATGAATGTGGAGGACAACTAAATCCAAAGAAATGTCATCTAGCACAACCGAGAGTGAAGTTATTGGTCCACATGGTGTCAGAAAATGGCATTGAGGCTGATCTAGACAAGGTTAAGTCTATTATTCTTCTTCCATCACCTACGAGTACAAAGCAATTGGAAACCTTTATACACAAAGTGAAGTACATGGCAAGGTTTATTCCATTGTCTTCTCAGATTCTTTATCCATTACAACAAGTGGCAAAGCATGATCCATTGCAAGGTTAAGTCTATTATTCTTCTTCCATCACCTACGAGTACAAAGCAATTGGCAACCTTTATACACAAAGTGAAGTACATGGCAAGGTTTATTCCATTGTCTTCTCAGATTCTTTATCCATTACAACAAGTGGCAAAGCATGATCCATTGCAATGGGATGACAACTGTGAAGAAGTGTTTCAAGAGGTGAAAGAGGTGTTAGGGGGGTTGTCAGCCATGCAGGCTCCTGATTGGGAGCAAGTGTTTTATGTAAATCCATCAGTAGAGGAGGATGCCATTGGAGCCATGCTATTGCAAAAGGGGAAGGGCAGCCATTATATGAGGCCAGTGTATTGTGCAAGCCGTGTGAAGCTGGTAGCAGAGAGAAAATTCTCGGAAGTAGAGCTAGTGATGGCCAGTGTAATATTTGCTTGTCGACGATTTCGTCATTACTTGCTACCACGACCTTTTGTTTTCTTGACGAGTTATTCCTTTTTGCCATAGTTAATTAATGCCACTAACATGTCAAATGTGGTCAAGAAATGGGTAATTGAGCTGCAAGAATTTGAGTTCTCTTTTCTAGTGGAAGATAGTACAAGGGATACCCTAGCTGATTTGTTGACCTACAAGGAGAATCCCCTTATTGTTAAGGAAGAGGTGGTGAGAAAGGTAGTTGAAGAAGTGCCACATATCAGCAGTGCGCATGTGTTGTTCTTTGATGGTTCATACAAAAAGAGCCATGATGCAGCTTCAGGGGGTATAGCACTTTATGATCCAGAGGGGAAGCTAGTATGCAAGAGAGGGTTCAAATTGGATGCTCATAGTAACAATGAGGCTGAATATGCTACTCTGGAATCCGAATTACACATTTGTTTGAAGCATGGGGTTCGAATGTTGAGCATAAAAGGTGATGCCTTGTTAGTGGTGAAGCAAGTGCTGGGTGTGTGGAAGAGCAAGAACACCTCATTGAAGGAAATGTGCTTCAGAATTAAAGGCCTGTTAAAAAATTTCGAAGCATGAAGCATCACACATTGAACGTGCTCTAAATGGAGTGGCACATGAAGCAGCTCAAGGCATGATTGGGGACCTATTTGTGTTGAGGACCACTTTACCTCTTTATCATGGCCAGGAAAGTTTGGCTCAAGAAGAGGAGTTTTTGCTAACAGGAATCATTCCAAAGGAGATTCAGAATTCTAAGAAGTACGGCTTTGTGCGTAGAGCATACAGGTACAAATTGATTGGTGATGTCTTATACATGAAAGGGGTTGATCTCGTGTTGAGACGTGTACCTTGGCGGGAGGAGTTTTACAGAGTGTTGGAAGAGAATCATGAAGGCGCATGTGGTGGCCATTTTGCTCTAAAGATCACCTTGCATAAGATTTTTCAAGAGGGGTATGTATGGCCTAGTTTGCACAAGGATGTTCACCATTGGTGTAGGTCTTGCAATAGGTGTCAAGCATTTGGGAAGAGAGTGTTGAAGCCAGAGCTACGAAAAACCATTATGGTGTTTGATGTGTTTGAAAAGTGGGGGATTGATGCAATAGGCCCGTTACCTATCACAAGCAGGGGCAAAAGCTATATTTTGACGGCAGTGGACTATCTTTCTAGATGGGAAGAGGCTATAGCAGTAAAACAGATCACTGCAAAGGATGTGGCAAAATTTTTGTATGATGAAATATGTTGCAAGTTTGGGGTGCCATTAGAGCTACTTTCAGATAAGGGGCCAGGATTTAGAGCTAAACTGCTAGACTTCTTATGCGCAAAGATGAAGATTAGGCACCAACATACCACTCCTTATTACCCATAGTGTAATGGCTTAAATGAAAGATTCAATGGTGAGTTGGTACAGATTCTTTCGAAAGTGACAGAGCACCAAGGAAAGAATTGGGATTTGGAATTGCCTAGTGCATTATGGGCTTACCGTACTTCGGTGAAGACAGGTACAGGGTTTACTCCATTTCATTTGGTATATGGAAAGGAAGCACTATTGCCTGTGGAAGTAGAGTTGCCTGTAGTAAAGATGCTAGAGAAGCTACTTGGGCCGTCTAGTAATGCATTCAAAGAGAGGCTCGTACAGTTACAGGAGGTTCAGTTGGATAGGATGAGCGCATTGGAGCATTATGGGCAGATGCAGGATAAGGCTTTGGCAAAGATAAATGAAAAGTTCAAAAGTAAGGGTATCAAGAAGCATGACTTAGTTTTGCGTTACAACAGTAAGTTGGACAACTCCTTCCAAAAGAAGTTTCAAATTAAGTGGGAAGGCCCTTTCAAGGTAGTGGAGTGTTTTCCAAATGGTACATATCAGTTGGCTAACCTGGATGGGATTCTACATAAGTCAAGGGTAAATGGATTGCGTCTTAAATTATATCATGCCACATTAATGATGGTGGAGCAAGATGAGATATCTGTGGAGCAAGCAATGTTGGTGAAGGATGAGGAGACCTGTGATGCGGCGAGTCTCATATCTCTCTTTGCTGCTGCTGATCATGAATGATCTAGCAGGCTAGGGGATGGGCAAATTATGTAAGGAGTTTTTTTGAGCAATGGATTTCACATATGTACATACACATGCATGGTGCATCGAATAAAAGATTACCCAATTTCCATAGCCAGGTGGTTACGTGGGGCCCACGTGTGTACAGGTAGGACAGGGTGTACATAGTGCATCGATTTTCACTATTATCAGTACCAGTGTGTTTTTTCTACAATAAGGAGGAGTTGGTAGCGCGTAAAACTTCTTGAGGAAACTATCTGCGGGCCGACGACATGAGGTAAGCAGGTGCGTCAAATGGCATCTAGTGGCATCAGGAGGATGAACGGGGTCAATACTTGCACGCGGAGAAGTACGGACATGACGTGGGTGTTTTCTTGTGATACTTATGCAGAAAGGTCATCATGACGACCATATTTTGGGGCCACTTCACATGGTGGCGGGATGCATTATTGAGAAAAACTGAGTGCCAGGGGTGCGGATGATGCAAAAAAGATGACAACTATGCACTACGAGGTCAGTTTTTGGCCTGTTCGGGGTCCGTTTGAGGTCATCTAAAAGGCCACAGGTGCCCAACTAATAAATCTAAGTGTGGGAACTGAAAAAAGAGAGAGAAGACCAGAAAAAACATGGAGAAGAGAGGAGGAACAGCCGCAGGTGTGTTTTTGGAGTTTTTGGAGCCTGTTTTGGCCGTAAACTGCTCATCCGAGGTCGGATTTGAGCACTTTGACATTGTAGATTGGGGTTTTGGGCCGTTCCGAACGTGATGGCGCTGTCCATTTTTCCAAATTCCTCATAGGTTTTCTACTATTTTTCTGTGTAACCTTCTCCGGTGAGTGAAGCCTCTACTTAACTTTGTGGTTGTATCTGGTGTATTTCCTCAATACTGTGTAACCTATTTGCCCCATTGGTGTTGGGATGAGCTTCATTGAGTCCAAACAACAGCAATTTGCCTCCTTTGAGCTGAATTGAGAGTGTGTGTGTGAGTGTGTATGTGTGAGTGTTGAGTGGGCAAGTGGGAAATCTCTCTCTTCTCACTCCGTCTGTGTGTTTCCTGTGTTGGCCAGGCAGGTTGTGTATGCCGAGTGGTGCCCCATAATGTGTGTGTGTATCATTCTAAGAGTGTGTGTCGGGTCGTTATAGAGACGCTGTGTGTGTTTTCATCCCACTCACACCGTATATCATGCATCCCTGCTCGCATGAGTATCCCATTGCTTTCTTAATTCCGCACAAAGACACCTCTCTACCTTGTACAATAGTCCCCAATTCCCATCCTTATTCAGATAGGGCCTCCCCCTTGCTCACGGAATCCCAAACATCCTCATCCACTTGCAGCTCTACTTGTGATTGCTCACGGCCTTTCTCACCTCAAGGAGGATTGTATCCCTTGCTTTGGCTTGGCGGCTCTGCCTTCTACACTCGAGCCCTTTCTTCTTGTCTACAGTTCCCCCTTAGTGACCCCAATCATTGGCGGCCCTCATCCCGTCTACACTGTGTAACCGTAGGCTGTATCCCCCATCACCCTCTTCTTCGTGCGAGCTCCCCAGTCCTTGGCGGCCTCCAACCTGCAAAAACAGCACATCCCTTGAGGCCCCCCACCATGCAACCTCCACGGTCCTCCTCTTCACTCGGCCGCCCTCTTGACCTGCACTGTTTATCAACGGGCTGCAGCCCCCTTCTTTCCTCTCAGATGCCGGCCCCCCTTTCTCTTTCCTCTGCCAAGGCCCTGGTATGGCGGCCCCTTCTGCACCTCGTCCCTTTCTTCTCTTCCAGCCCCCCGTCGATGGCCCCTGACAGCTCCCAGGCAAGGGGTGGCCCTCCTCAAGCAACGCCACTTGGTGCTCCTTCTTGCAGGCATCCCACCATTGCTGCCCACTCCCACAGCACCCACTCATTGTACCGCACCGCCATGGCCGTCACCGGCCATCCTGCACTTGTCGTCGCAGGTGCCAGGCTTGATCATAGAGGAACCGCAACTTGCAATTAGCTCTGCTCACTGGTTTGGCAAAGCTACGCAACTGAACCCGTACTCCATTTGAAGCTTTGCTAATGAATTGATCGTCTGTTGTCCTTTGTTGCACAGGCACCGTATACCCGGCTACGCATTGCGTACGGTACCGCACAGCCTCGCCATGACTCACCTGCTGGCCCGCACACTGCACCTGACAAAAATTACACAGTAAATGTCTGCATAGCAAGGACTCCACGACTCCACATGGGCCCACCAAAGGTATCCCCTACAGTCCATCGGACGAACATGATCCGCACCAGTTAGCCATAAACATGCAGCCGCATTAACTTCATTGTCACCAATGTTGCACTCTTCGTAAACTTCCACATCATTCTGGAAAGTCATATTAAATACCCCGCAGCACTTTGAAGTTCGGTGACTGAGACTCGCGATGCCTTCCAATGGCTGCTGTGGAAATCCTGGTCTACAAATGAATGGAATCTGCATGACCATAGACCACCCTTGCCCGCTTGCGCAACTGCTTCCAAAAAATCATCGTCTCATAATTTTCATCACCTCCAAGAGGGAAAGGTGGCATGTCTCCAGGCACTCGTCATCACCCATTATTTCTGCAATTCCCAAATTATTGTGCATGTACGAATAGACTCAAGCAGTAGCATATGCCCCCCCTTCATCACCAAGGATGGAGATTCCATCAACTGCGTGGTCGCCGAGTGTAATAGGCGTGGCTGCCTATTACGAAACAGTGCTCACAGAAATGCAAGAGAGAGGAGCACCGCACAGCATTAGAGAGAGAGATAATGAGAGAGAGAGAGATAGATGTTCACGTCCGTAGCCATAACTGATTATATCTAATTCATCTTCCTTAACCGTTGTAATTTTTCCCATTTGCGCCTCAAACGCTCCTTCTTGCTAAATCACGTCCTCCAATGATTCAGGACTCGGAAGCACCTGTTGTTGCTCCCCTATTCCTCCTGGAGTTCCTGAAACCCCCACCGAATTCCCTTTTGGAATCAGAGAAATATCCGCAAGGTATAGAGAAACCAAATCCGGGTTAGCTTTGAGAAATTGTTCCTCTTCATCCTCTTCTAATCCTTCCACCATATTAACTGTTTCAGCTATCACTGGCCATGCTGCCTGAACTGGTTGTCGGCATGTTCCCAGCATCACACGCACTTTTCTTTTACCCTTCTTTACTGTAAGCATATTTGCTTCCCAATTATGCTTTACCCTCGCTTGTCGTAACCAGGGTCTTCCCAAGATAATGTGATAATCCTGATTATGATCTTCAATATTCAAGACTACTAAGGAAACAGCAAAGGATAAGCCCGCCACATCCAAAACAATGCCCCGAAGTAAACCCACTGGTTGCACTCTTCTTTGATGTGCCATGCAAACTACAAAGGGTCCAGGCTGCCAATAACTGAGACCAAAACGCTCACACGCTGCTTGGGTGATAATGTTTACCCCCGCTCCCCCATCGAAGAGTACCTTGTCAATGTATGTGCCATGGTATTGAACTGAAAGCTCTGGAATGCGGGTATCTGTGATCCTATTTGCCGGCAACGGGACTAAATCATCATCCTCGCTTTCAACCTTCCTAATGGCGACTTCCCGCAGCTGAGTGGCCGATTGTTGCAGCAATGCATTATGGAAATTCGGGACTAATTTCAGCAATGAACCCAGAGGTACTTGAATTGGTGACATGAGAACCTCTTTCCAAACTGAATTCCACTCCTCCTGTTCTTTAATATCATCCTTATTTCCAGCGTTCCCTTCCTTTATTTCCAGACCCACAGTCGATGGCATAGTCGATGTCGATGGTCTTGCTGTCTTCACTGATGGTGCGGATTGTGGCAACCAGGACACAGTCTTTTTCTGCACTTCTTCCTGAACCATCCAATCCGGGATTTTCACATCGGGAGTTGGAACCACACTTTTACCCGATCGCGTGATTAATGAAACCACTAGGTCAGACTCCTCCAGTCCTTCAATCTGAACCATAGCCATACTAGGCTGTTTCCTTCAACGCGTTCCTACTTTTTCCGATTGTATTCCATACCTTTAGTACACTCAAATCGCCAATGTCCATCCCCCAAACAGAAAAGGCATGTCTTGGGGCGATTAGGATCTCGGCCACCTCTTCCGCGACCTCGTCCTCCCCCTTGACCCTGTCCTCCTGCTTGACCTTACACAGGCGTCTCTGATGTATGAGCATGAGCCATCGCCCACAGCTGGCTCTTGTCCCTGCCCTATCTGTGGTTGATGCCAGGTAGAAGAGTCCCCTCTACTCCGACGACCCCGGCCATTGAACTAAAATTCCACTGTATTATGAGTATTGGTCATACAAATCGCACACCACTTCTGATTCATTTCACGTTCTTGAGCAGCATGGCCCGGATTCCAACATTGGGTACAGTATATTTTCTTCAGACTTTTAGTCACTGCAGCCGATTTCGTCGATCCGGATGATACACCTTTCCCATGACGCTGGGATTTTTTCCGCGGTGTCTCCTCTGATTCTTTCCCCAAATCGCTGTTGCCTGAGTCCGAGAAATTGGATACTACGGATTCTGACTCCGAACTATCACTGCCACTGTCCTGTGACTTTCGATGAGATTTCTTCCTGTCTTTCTTCTTTGACTTCTTTGGATATTCCGTATTCTCTAAAGCCTCTCCTGCTACTACAACCCTAGCAATTACAGTATCCAGTGGAGTAGTTACCTTATCCACTGTTGCCTTAGCCGTTCCAAGATCCTTGTTGAGCCCCCGCAAAAAATAATCATTCAGCACTTTGGCTACCGGCCTTTGTGCCTAAGGTACCCTCTGCAAAAGCATCCGAAATTTTGCAATGTAATCCTCCACTGGCAATGACTTCTGCTGGAGCGTTCGAAGCTTCTCCAAATGTTGAGGGACTGTCTTTTCCGTTCAAAACCTTTGTAGAAACGCTATGGATCCATTGGCATACGTCTAGAAATGGTCATCAAGGTATTCAGACAACCATTTTGCAGCTTTCCCTGAGAGTGTAGATTCAAACACTGATTGTTGATGGAGAGGAATCACAACCCTAGGATGATTCAATCCATAAGCTTTATTGAATTGGCGCAAATGTGCATCACGGTCTTCACTCGAAATACCTCGAAACTGACTATACTTAGTCTGAGGATGAGCCATCACCCCTTGCCCAACTGTTCCTCCTCCTCCCGGGAAAAGATGACGAGCACTAGGAGGTGGAGATAGTGGCGGAGATACCCCCGGACTACTTACCGGAGACGATGGTGGAGCAACCTGTGTGGGTGAGGGTGAACGTACGACACGAGGACATGACTGACTGCGCGGAGTACGTCTCGCTTGCCGCAACCGCCTACCACGCACCGGGCTTGGTGATGGAGATACAGATTCCTCAATCTGTGGTGAAGAAAAGACAAATTCATCTAAACCGCCTCTCCTCCGTCGTCTTCCTACAATTGGAACCACAGAGTCAGGCGGACCCTGCGACCTAGTGCGCATGCATATTCATCACAGGCTGTCCATCACGCATGGTGGTCGCCAGATGTAATGGCTATTGCCCGCACTGGAGCAATAGGCATTACGGGAATGATTACCCGCAACTACATTATATGAACATCAACATATAGAATGACAAGGGAAGGAAGTACACAGTACAAAGGCAGAGAAAACCTCTTGCTTCATTCATGTATATTCCAGACTCAGAGTTACAACAGTAGATGCCATGAATATCATAGAGATTGGTTAAGTTACATCAAAAGACACGTATGCCCCTCCATATACAACCGCTGCTCCAACACAGATCGAGAACAGTGCACACACTCCTCTCCCATGATATCCCGTGAAGAACTGCTGCTACTGCCACCACATACCGCATGACTCCTAATCCACAGTGTCCAGACCTCCGCAGGACCGCATGTGTGGCTAATGCCGTAACATGTCTTCCGCAAAATTCATTAGTTGAATAGCATTTATTCGCAATGGTGATCCACACTATTGTTGTTGTCGTAGAAGACGGATTTTTGCAATGCGTTCTTTTCCTTGTACTTGATCTTCTTCTCGTACTCTCTATTTTTCTTTCATTCGTTGTTTTTCTTGATGATTTGTTGAAGCATATCCTGTGTTAGTGGTAAATGATATTTCTTTAATCGACACCCACTAATCGAATTTGGCATTTCTTCTCCTCCTAATGTAACAAGCTTGACAGCTCCACTTTGGGATAAGTCACTAATCATTAAGGGTCCCATCCCTCGCTTTTTAAGTTTCTTGGCATGTTTCTTGAAGGTATAAACAAACTGTACATAATCACCTGTTTTGAACTCTTTCGTGCGTACATGCTTGTCAAAAAACTCTTTTTGTCTTCTCTTTTTAGCATAGATCGAAGCTACAGCTCGTAAGTTCATCTAGATTTTCAAGATCATCTATTCGAGAAGAGAGCTCATGTCCTGTCCATAGAGTTGGAATTAAAAACTCTATGGGTAATATAGAATTTAGGGCAAACACCATGTTGTACGGTGTCGTTCCTATTGATGTTTTGTAAGCTACCTTGTATGCCTATAGTGTTGAGTGTAGTTGCTGATCCCAATTTTTCCTTGACTCTGATACAATTTTAGTGAGAACCGTGTATAGTGTTTTATTTGTGGCATCAGCTTGTCCATTTGCGTGTGGATGATATGTAGCAGATTTTCTATGTATGACCATGAATTCCTCTAGCAGATATTCAATGACTTCATTAAGAAAATTTGTTCCTCGATCACTAACAATTTCTATTGGTAAACCGTATCGTACAAAGACATTCTCATACAAAAATTGTGCAATGGTTCGTGCATCTGCAAAAACTCTTCAACATCCATATGCAATGTAGGCCACCATATTCTTGCGCTTAAGACAATTTTTGTCGTCTTCGCTTGAAAAATGGCCTCCACTTATGCCTCCATGTGCGTGTTCTAGAATTAGCAGGTATTCACTTTCACTTACACAGATTCTAAGTTGATTGTCCTTTCCTCGCTTATAGATTTGGTTCCCAATTAAGCTATAGTCGCGAGCCTCCAGCTCTATAGCCCTTTTTCGTGCTCTTGTTATGTTTTCAGGAAACGTCCTTGTGGGTTAAGAAATCAATGATATATTAAGTCCATGCAGGTGCAATGTTTACCTCTGAAACAATGTCGCATGATCCACTGGTGGTTTGGCACTACATATAGTACAATTGTTAACATAATCATGTGTGTCAGCATACATAGTTGGCCAATAAACCCCTAATTGTTTCAGTCTTTGGTGTGTTTTCATTGTTGGACAATGAAATGCACAATCCTGGACATGTGTTTCTTCAAGATAACACTCGAACTCCTCCGGATTTATACACAATCGTAGAATTTGGTTCGATCCTAAATGATACAGCCGTCCTGCATTCAACTGGAAGTTTTTTATTTGTCGAATTGTTTGTTGTTTGGATCTCTCTTCCTTGTTATCAAACCTACCTCCAAAGGAAAGAATGCTAACAATTTCCTAAGACCATTTATGTATCATTTCAATATTGAAAAGATACGCATCAGGTATGTCATCATCTACTCCTTCAGGAGATTCCCCGTTTTGCAGCCTTGAAAGATGGTCCGTAGATGAGTTTTACCCTTTTTGACTACCACTGTGAAATCAAACTCTACCAATATAATAAATTAGCGTACAATTCTCCCGGTATTGCATGGTTGATTTACCAGATTCAAAAGAGCTTGATGATCTGTGAAGAACACAAATTTGTTTGCGAGCAAATAATGCCGAAATTTCTTTACAGCATAAATCATTCATAACCCCTCTCTTTCGGTGGTTGTGTAGTTCTTTTCATCACTATTTAACTGCTGGCTTGCATAACAAACTGGGAAATCCATTGTTCCTTCTCTAGGTTGAGCCAGAACACTCCCGATTGCATATGCAAATGCATCAATGTGAACATGGAATATCTTTTCCCAATCCGGTGCTTTAAGTACAGGTGCTAATACAAGGTTTTCCTTCAACTTTTGGAATGAAGTTTCACACTCCTCAATCCAATCAAAACTTACTAACAAACGATACAGAGGTTGTGCAATGACTGCATACATATATATTGGAGGCGGTACGGGGCGGGCAACAAGAAGAGTGGCCTCTAAGCACCCTTCTAGTCTCCCGTGCTGCTCAATTGGGTTGGGGTTGGAAAAAACAACAAACACACACACAAACCCACAACCTAACCCTACCCAAATTTGGGGCACCACCTAGTTTTGGATGCGAACTAGGATGCATAGAGAGATAGAGATAGAGATAGATAGAGAGAGAGAGAGAGAGATAGTGCTCAGGCTGCTTTGAAATGTATCGGGTGTGATCAAGCAAACAAAATTATATATGTAAGAAAGAAAGAGAAGGGGGAGGGGATGCTTGTTCCATTAATACCTTCTTACAAATCTGTCAGGACCAATCAAAGTGAGATTAGTATTTTTGTTCAACATAGCTTGCGTAAATTACACCACAACACATCACAAAAAAATCCACCCCAATCATTGTCTTAAGGCCAAGGGAGTCCTCTCCACCCTGTTGCCCTCTTACAATATGTGGAATTTATGGCTGAATTGATGACAACACCCAGAGACAAGCTATCAAGAACGTTAAAAAACACCAAGACACTTACACATCATTGTTGTTCATTAATTCACATTGGAAGAGAGACAAAGTATCCAAGCTTAGTCCAAATCTACCCTCCTTGATTCAGCAAATGTTGGGCTTACACTAGTAGGAGAAATGATAGATTTCCTACTCTAAATTGAATGATCACTCTCTCTTACAATGGCATAGAGTTCCCTTGCTAATCACTCCTAATACAACACATGCATATACATAAGACAATGAGCTTCCACTCAAGAGCTCCTTCTAGAGAGGTTGAGCTTGTCTTCTCAAGCTATAGCATAGTGCTCTTGCTTATGGCTCCCCCCTTTTGTGCTAGCTACACCCTCTTTTTATAGAAATTTTGAGGGCTAGGGTTACTCCTCTAACTATGGTTGGGCTAGATTTTCAGCACTTATCTAATTTCTTTCTCTTGGTGGGGATAGATGAAGAAGAGAGAGGAGAGAGAAGTGGAGGTGATAGGACTTTTCATGGTAGGTTAGTGTTAGTAAACTAGTAGAGTAAGTATTTTTATTGATTTACAAATGGAATTGGATATTTACAATGGGAGTATCCATGCAGGATACAAATAAGGAAGAAAAAACTCTTTATAGGTAAGAAAATATGGATTTCTTACAATGTTGATGCTCCAAGTGTCTTGAGTAGAGTCAATTTTGACGCTTGTTGACGGTCCACTAGCTTTGACGGTACGTTTTTTCTCCACTCTTGACCTTCCTTGAGAGCCAAGGTAAGTTAACATGAGTAATCAATCACCATGATGCTGTATTTCAAGAGAAGAGACTGAATTTTGTGGTTTTTTGATAGATATGGGTAATATGGATGAGTAAAAATGAGACTAGGTGGTCAATTTTGGAATGGAAGCGTGTGTAGGAGACATGAGTTCACCATGGTTTCTCTTATTCTTCAAGGTTGAGGAGCAGGTGAGGACAGTGCAGAGAGGAGTGGTGAGAGAGGTGGGGATGATGAGTGGAGAAGTGTGTGTGAAAGAGGAAAATGATAAAGTGGAAGAGGGAGTGTGGTTGCATAGCATGGGCAAACTGGGGTCCACCAATAAAATCATAGCTTACAGCTTGTAGCTCAAAAAAATATGAAAAAACTTGAGGTAAAAGTTCAGCCCACGAGCTACAACCGTTTTTTGTACCACCTTTTCAAATTTGGGGAGCATGTGATCTTTAAAAATTCAGCAAAACCGACTGTTTTTTTCCACTACACAAAGTCCTTGGGAGGTCCTTCTTTGGATGATTCTTTTGAATACCTCCAAGAGTGAGCCCCCCATAGTGCATGCATGCATGCCACATACCCTTCATCTTGTTTGGTAGGTCTATAATTGAAGATATTGTTGAGATCATGATATAAGTGAATAGTACAACTGAGAAAATCAAATATTGAGGAGTCTAAAAAAATATGTACATGTCAAATATAAATAATATAGGTGAAAAAAATATAAAGGGGTCAAAATAAATCTCTCTCATTATAAGTCTACCATAAAAATATGAATATTTTTGGTGGTCTAATTTATGAGAGTAATAGAGAATAGATGTAGGAAGGAAAAAATCACAATAGTGAACAAATATAGAACTAGTTTTTTTGGATTTTTGTTGGGATGGAGTTACACCAAAAATAAGAGAAGCTTGCATGAAATTATTTTTATATGGAATAAAGAGTATGCAAAATGGTAAGAAAAAATATGGTAATGGTGAGTCAATGTACATAGCATAAATAACACACCATGGGTAGAAATATTTAAATAAATACAAAAATAATTATGAAAAATCCTTATATCTAGGCCCTATATACAATGAAATATTTACACACAAATGGGCCATAATATACTTATAATTTTTATTTTATTTTTTATTTTTTTGGCTCAACTAGCCTAGTGACTAGCTAATTGAGGGTTTTTAAGAAGATATGGGAAGAGTCCCCTAACTCACACACACCTATATACAGTGAAATGGTAGGGATAGCCACAGTGTTTGGATGATTTTGGTAGGGTGGGTTAACTCACTATGGCAATTACGAAGAGCCAAAAAAGGGCTATCATTACCCTCCCCCAGGATGATGGTATATTCATGTACCATCATAGAGCATCTTTTCCAAAGAGAGTGCTTCATAGTCCTTGACGAGATCTTCATTGTTTGGCCCCTCAGAAGTTTGGTTTGAGTTACACTCATGCTTTACGAAAAAATACTTACATGAGATAGTTGCTTTTTCACAGATCTTTGGTAGAAGGCGACTCAAATAAGGCTTCAAGCGATACCCGTTTACCTTCCTGGAGTGCTCTTTCCCATTCAAGTCCATTAGTTGATAGTAATTTGAATTGAAAGCCTTCTTAACTATGTATGGCCCCTGCCATCTAGTTTTAAATTTGGCATCAAAACGATTATCGAGTCGATTGTCATACCTTAGCACAAGATCTCCTTCATTGATGCCTTTTTCCTTTAGTTTCTTGTCGAGCTTCTCCTATGCCTGCATAGCTTTCCTCTTGTAGAACTCGTATGCTGCTTCTCTTTTCCACTCAAGCTCAGCTAAGGTAAGAAGTCGATCCATCCATGCTTCTTGATCATCTTGTGCTGCTTTTCCATGAAGTCGCATTGTTGGAATGTTGAGCTCAATTGGTTATAAAGCCTCTTGACCATAGACAAGGTGAAATGGTGTGAGCTCCGTGGCTTCCCTATATGTGGTTCGATATGCCCACAAGGCACCATCCAAGAAGTCATCCCACAACTTTGTCTTGTTTTTCACCATCTTTCTAATGATGCGTATAATGACACCATTAGCTTTTTCTACCAAATCATTTGATTGGGGATAGTAGGGTGTACTATGACGATGTAGAATGTGAAGTTCTTCACAGACTTCTGTGAGCAAGCCCTTTCTAAACCCTGGACCATTATCAGAAACAATCTTCAAAGGTGTGCCAAATCTACAACAAATGTGAGTGTAGACAAATTTGCTCACTCTCATCTCACTTACTCTTGCCACACTTTGAGCTTCTACCCATCTCGTCATGTAGTCTATGGCCACCAAGATACACGATTTCCCATTTTTAGTCCTAGGCAATGGACCCATAGCATCAATGCCCCACTTTTCAAAGGGTCCATTTGCAAGCACGATTTTCCTTGGACCATAAACCAATCTTCTATTCCCATTTACCTGACAATTGTGACAACTTTTACAACAATGTTGGACATCCACATGCAAAATTGGCCAAACATACCCCGCAAGAAAAATCATCTTCACAGTTAAGTCTTGGGCAAAATGACCACCACATGCCTCTTCATGCAAACCTTTTAGAATGGTTGCAATCTCCTTGATAGTTGCTACTCTTTTGCACACTTGATCCTTCCCACTTTGATAGAGGGATTCTTCTAGGAAGAGATACGTGCTTCTTGCCTTCTTCACGAGTCTCCTCTTCTGAGCCTTCGTGAAGTCTTGTGGAAACTCACCCTCCAAAATGTAGCTAATAATGGGAGTCAATGACTCCAATCCCTGCTATCTTGGTTGCTTGACATTGCTGCCACCATGATGACCTGCACTTCTTTCTAAACACATGTAACTACTTGTTGTGCAAGTAAATCGGCATCTTCATTCTGTTTACTAGGAATATGATATAGTTGCACTTCTTCAAATTGATTAAACAATCTACGAATGACATGAACTTTTGTCCTTAGGCTTTCATTCTTGCATGCCCAAATGCCTAAAATTTTCTTCACAATGAGAAGTGCATCCCCTTTTACCATGAGACGTTGTATACCTTGGCCAATGCATATCTTTAAACCATGAAGTAGTGTGTCGTATTCTGCTTCATTGTTGCTAGTTGAACCTAGTAGATTGACCTTCTCTTTCATGACCACCTCCCCACTTGGGTTGAGCAACACTAGCCCTCCCCCTGCTTTTCCTGTGGCTCGTCAAAAAGCTCCATCAAAGAACAAGGTAAAAGCATTAGGAATACTTTTAGATGGTGGCAATGGTAGGGTCTTTACTTCAAGCACCTTAATCTCCTTCTCATGTACCCTATAAGTAAGGATCCTTGCCAATTGTGCACGCACACTATCTTCTACCTTGAAAGAGTATTGGAACTCTTGCAATTCCATAATCCACTTTGAGATCCTAGTGCTAAGATTCATTTGAGATGACACCCAAGGAAACAAATTTTCTGCAGTGAGAATTACAAAAGGTTTTGGTAGCAAGTAGGATCTAAACTTTCTCACCACAAACATGAGAGAAAGCATCATGAGTTCTGCCTCCGTGTAGCCTCTCTCCAAAGCATTCATGACCCTACTAGCAAAGTAGATGGGTCGCATCCTGGTACTGTGGGGATCTTGTTCTAGTAAAACTGCACCAATTGTTTCCTTCCCAACACTAGAGCTAACAAGAATTGTGTACTCCCAACAAGGAGACATGAGTGTTGGTAGCTCTGACAAAATGACTTTAATGTTACAAAAGTACTCTTCAAGCTCATAAGACCATGCAAATTCTACTTTTTGTGTCAACTTTTGCAAAGGATGAAGCAACTTCAAAGCTAAGTGAATAAAGCGTGACATATACTTCACCTTTTGGATAAATGAGATGACCTCTTTGAGATTCTTGGGTGATGGGAGCTCAATAAGAGCCTTTGCCTTTGAAGGATCCACCTCAATGCCTTTATAGGAAACCTTGTGACCAAGTAAGATCACTTCATCCTCACCTATGTGACACTTGTCGGGGTTGAGTTGACCTCCCATGTCGTAAAGTTTTTTTAACCCTTCTTCTACCTTTTGTAGATGCAATGATTTTGAGCTATAAATGCAGAAATCATCAATGAACACCCTGATTGACTTTCCAAAGAATTCTTGAAACACCATGTTCATGAAATGTTGAAAAGTTGCAGGAGCATTTGTCAGGCCAAATGGCATAACTCTAAAAGCATAACAACCCCAAGGAGTGATGAAGGTTGTTTTCAACTGATCTTCCAATACGATACCTATTTGAAAGTAACCCGAGTAGCCATCACACAGAGTGTACTTCTCATGACTAGCTACCTCATTTAGTATCTCATCTTGAAATGGGAGGGGAAAGTGATCTCTTTTTGTTGCCTCATTGAGTGGATGGTAATCCACACACACTCTCCACTTGCCGTTTTTCTTAGGAGTGACAACAACGGGAGAGACCCACTCTGAATTCTCCACTGGATAAATGAAACCTGCTGCTAGAATCTTTCTTACCTCCTTGAGTAAAGCCTGCTCCTTGATGACTCCTAGCCTTCTAGCTTCTGAGCCTTAGGTGTGGCCTCTAGCTTCAACTTAATTTTGTATTGAACAGCATCTACTCCATGCACATCGGTGTAGTCTTTAGCAAAAATCCTAGGAAATTTCCTTAACACACCTTTGAGCTCCTCTCTTTCATCCTTTGTAAGTGTTGTAGATAACATACCTTCTAGCATTCTTTCATCTTCCACTTTTTGGTTCTCTTGGGAACCTACCTCTTCCAAACATGGGCAAGAGGTCTCTTGGTTGTTTGGATTAAACCTTACCTCCATGACTTTGATGGAAGACTCCTCTTCAGTAATGCTACCGCTACTTTCTCCTTCTGAAGTACTATCGGTCCAGCCTTCCTCCGTCTCACTTTGAGATGATTCTTCATGGAGCTCCTCTTGGCGTTGCTCCTTCATGTCAAAGACAACCTTCTTATGATTGTCATTCCTGCAAATTAGCTTTCCACTCTCCCAATCCTGCAAAGCTCGCATTTTCATTAGCCATGGTCTCCCTAGGATAAATGGGTAACCATTTCCTTTGGTAGACATGACATAGAAATCCACTGCCTTCTTAATGCCAAAGGCCTCCACAAAGACATTTTTACAAATGCCTACGCACCTAGCCTTGCTATTGTTTGCCATTTTGACTTTAATTTCAGGTGTCTCATGGATGTGCATGCCTAGTCTTTGCATGAGTCCTTCTGTCATGATGCAAATTTGTGCACCCCCATCCACTAGACCTTTCCTAACCAATCTTCCTTTGATGTAACAATCTAGCACATGTGTAATATCCTCATTCATTTTAGCATGTGCAATTTTTACAACAGGAACACTCTCTTTTATCTTTCTCCTAGTGCTAACTGCCTTCGTTAAATCCCTCCTAACTTGTGGGCATAATGCAAGAAACTGAGGCCATGAGATATCAGAATCCTTACCTCTCATGTCTTCCAATAGGTTGTATGCAGCCATACCATGTCCAAGAGGGAAGTCTTGGAGATTGATATGACGTCAAGTCCTCTTAGCTTTCTTGGTCTCCTTTGCCTTCTTGCCTCGTCCATGGTCACTGTGTGATGTGACACCTTCTTTCTCTTTACCTTTTCCTCGGCCACACGCCATTTGCTTCCATGTCAACCTCATTTGAGTTTGTCACCTCTACCAGATGCACATTTGGATCTAGCAAAGGTGGAACTCCTTCTACCCCTTGTGGAGGTGGTCTTGGTCCATTTGGTCTTTGTAGAAGTCTTGGTTGTTGACCAGTTCCTTCACCTGCATTCATCATTGGGTAATTCAAGTTAGGTCTCCCTGGCTCCCCACAGGGCCAAGGACAATTATACATCCCATGTCCATACTCTCCGCAATTCCAACATTGCAAGAATATCCTAGGTCGTGGATCTCACTCTTCAGACTTCTTTGCTTGTCCCTTTGGACCTACAGCTTCTGCAAGGTGAATTGACAAGCTGCTTAAAGATTCATTTAACTTCTCAATCACTTCCGCCGTTACCTCAGGAAGCTCCCTAGATATTGATGCTTGTGACTTAACTTTGGCTTTAAGACCTTCTATTGGAACCTCTCCCCTTAGGCACTTGAGTTTTTTATATTTCTCAGCAGCCCTAGTTTCAGTTGCATCAAAGGTAGCAGGTGCACCCGCCTCAACTTTTATCTTAAGGTCAGGAAAGAGTCCGGCTATGAACCTCTCCTTCTTTAGGAACTCTGCACCATCACCAGGGTTAGCAACATTTCTCACCCATACAAACCAAAGACATAGAAACTCTTGCTTGTACAAGTAGTAGTCATCTAGGTCTTTTTTCTTATGAGAAACAATGTCTTGCCATAGTTTTTGAGTGTTTTGGGGATCAAAGAAGTATCTCTCAAAATGATTCACAACTTCCGTGTAATTCCCTTTAACTTCCTCAGGCACAACGATTCAAACCAAGTGCTAGCATCTTTCCTAAGGACCACTTCAAACATCTCTACGCGTTCTTGATCAATTACTATTCTCTTGATACAACAAGACATCTTGAAATTTACTAAAAATAATTCTGCATCCTCTCCAAGCTCTCCAAAGAAAAGAGGATATCCAGACATTTGGCGTTGGGCCTCCATTGAATCAGTTTTAAGGTGACAACACATTTTTGTTTGTTTTTTTTTTTTTATAAAAAGATTTACATAGTAATATTTTCTAAATTGCAGTCTATTCTACAACAAAATAAAAATATTCACATCAAATGACCTATGATAATCAATAAGAGGCAGGATGACAGGGTTTGGTGATGCCATAATTTCTCCTACTCTTTGGGCACCAAACATGAACACCATACGTTGTTGAAAGTGGATCTTCCTACTAATTGCAACATTTATTCTAATGTGTGGAGTGAAATGGAAGGGGAAAACCTCTATTCCTGGGCCATTATCCATGGTCTATGCATGACCTAATGATTAAAACAAAACAAAAATATAGACGTCCAAACTAAGGTCGTACCTAATGAGAGGCAAAATAAAGGGATTTACTGATGCATTTATCTCTGCCAACCTAAGCGGACCTAAAATTCTACGAATAACACATTGAAATTGCAACTTAGTACTAACAATTATGTGTTCCTTTTGCCTTGCAATCGGAATGAAAGGATCATACAAATTCTTGTGATTCATGCAAACTACTTGACTATTCTAAAGACTGATCCTACACAAAAACATACACAAGTTGGCTCCTCTGTGGGGGAACCAATTTGGAGGCGGTCCGGGGCGGGCAACAAGAAGAGTGGCCTCTAAGCACCCTTCTAGGCTCCCGTGCTGCTCAATTGGGTTGGGGTTGGAAAAAACAACAAACACACACACAAACCCACAACCTAACCCTACACAAATTTAGGGCACCACCTAGTTTTGGATGCGAACTAGGACGCGTAGAGAGAGAGAGAGAGAGAGAGAGAGAGAGAGAGAGAGAGAGAGAGCGAGAGATAGTGCTTCGGCTGTTTGAAATGTATCAGTCGTGATCAAGAAAACATAATTATATATGTAAGAAAGAGAGATAAGGGGGAGCGGATGCTTGTTGCATTAATACCTTCTTACAAATCTGTCACGACCAATCAAAGTGAGATTAGTATTTTTTCAACAACCCCAATCACTGTCTTAAGGCCAAGGGAGTCCTCTCCACCCTGTTGCCCTCTTACAGTATGTGGAATTTATGGCTGAATTGATGACAACACCCACAGACAAGCTATCAAGAACATAAAAAAACACCAAGACACTTACACATCATTTTTGTCCATTACTTCACGTTGGAAGAGAGACAAAGTATCCAAGCTTAGTCCAAATCCACCCTCCTTGATTCAGCAAATGTTGCGCTTACACTAGTAGGAGAAATGATAGATTTTCTACTCTAAATTGAATGATCACTCTCTCTTACAACGGCATAGAGTTCCCTTTCTAATCACCCCTAATACAACACATGCATTTGCATAAGACGATGAGCTTCCACTCAAAAGCTCCTTCTAGAGAGGTTGAGCTTGGCTTCTCGAGCTATAGCATAATGCTCTTGCTTTTGGCTCCCCCCTTTTGTGCCAGCTACACCCTCTTTTTATAGCAATTTTAAGGGCTAGGGTTACTCCTCTAACCATGGTTGGGTTAGATTTTCAGCACTTATCTAATTTCTTTTGCTTGGAATTATCAAGAAGTTGGTGGGGATAGATGAAGAAGAGAGAGAGGAGAGAAGTGGAGGTGATAGGACTTTTCATAGTAGGTTAGTGTTAGTAAACTAGTAGAGTTAGTATTTTTATTGATTTACAAATGGAATTGGATATTTACAATGGGAGTATCCATGCAGGATACAAATAAGGGAGAAAAAACTTTTAATAGGTAAGAAAATATGGATTTCTTACAATGTTGATGCTCCAAGTGTCTTGAGTAGGGTCAATTTTGATGCTTGTTGACGGTCCACTAGCTTTGACGGTACTTTTTTTCTCCACTATTCACCTTCCTTGAGAGCCAAGGTAAGTGAACATGAGTAATCAATCACCATGATGCTGTCTTTTAAGAGAAGAGGCTGAATTTTGTGGTTTTTTTATAGATATGGGTAATATGGATGAGGAAAAATGAGACTAGGTGGTCAATTTTGGAATGGAAGCGTGTGTAGGAGACATGAGTTCACCATGGTTTCTCTTATTCTTCAAGGTTGAGAAGAAGGTGAGGACAGTGCAGAGAGGAGTGGTGAGAGAGGTGGGGATGATGAGTGGAGAAGTGTGTGTGAAAGAGGAAAATGATAAAGTGGAAGAGGGAGTGTGGCTGCATAGCATGGGCAAACTGGGGTCCACCAATAAAATCATAGCTTACAGCTTGTAGCTCAAAAAAATATGAAAAAACTTGAGGTAAAAGTTCAGCCCACGAGCTACAACGTTTTTTTGTACCACCTTTTCAAATTTGGGGAGCATGTTATCTTTAAAAATTCAGCAAAACCGACTGTTTTTTTCCACTACACAAAGTCCTTGGGAGGTCCTTCTTTGGATGATTCTTTTGAATACCTCCAAGAGTGAGCCCCCCATAGTGCATGCATGCATGCCACATACCCTTCATCTTGTTTGGTAGGTCTATAATTGAAGATATTGTTGAGATCATGATATAAGTGTATAGTACAACTAAAAAAATCAAATATTGAGGAGTCTAAAAAAATATGTACATGTCAAATATAAATAATATAGGTGAAAAAAATATAAAGGGGTCAAAATAAATCTCTCTCATTATAAGTCTACCATAAAAAGATGAATATTTTTGGTTGTCTAATTTATGAGAGTAATAGAGAATAGATGCAAGAAGGAAAAAATCACAATAGTGAAAAAAATAGAACTAGTTTTTTTGGATTTTTTTTGGGATGGAGTTACACCAAAAATAAGAGAAGATTGCATAAAATTATTTTTATATGGAATAAAGAGTATGCAAAATGGTAAGAAAAAATATGGTAATGGTGAGTCCATGTACATAGCATAAATAACACACCATAGGTAGAAATATTTAAATAAATACCAAAATAATTATGAAAAATCCTTATATTTAGGCCCTATATACAATGAAATATTTACACACAAATGGGCCATAATATACTTATAATTTTTATTTTTATTTTTTATTTTATTTTTTTGGCTCAACTAGCCCAGTGATGACTAGCTAATTGACGGTTTTTAAGAAGATATGGGAAAAGTCCCCTAACTCACACACACCTATATACAATGAAATGGTAGGTATAGCCACAGTGTTTGGATGATTTTGGTAGGGTGGGTTAACTCACTATGGCAATTACGGAGAGCCGAAAAACGGGTATCAATATGAATCTTCGATAATATCCATAGTGTCCCATGAAGGATTGCACTTGTTCCGCATTAGTAGGCCTGGGCAGGTCTACAATGAGTTTTATTTTATCTAGCTCAGTGGTTATGCCATTTCTTGAGACCACATGTCCTAAGATGTGGCCTTGCATAACCATAAAAATGCACTTTTCTAGGTTAAGACAGATTCGATATGTTCTGCACTTCTCAAATACCTTTTGTAAATGGTCAATATGTTCCTCTCGTAGAAGAGAGTGTACACAAAGATCATCCATATATATTTCTAAGAATATTCTCAGGTATTCTCTGAAAGCATGTATCATTAACCTCTGAAAGGTAGCTGGGACATTAGTTAAGCCAAAAGGCATAACTCTATATGCATATATTCTCCATTCTGTGGCAAACGTTGTTTTGTGTTGATCCTCTATTGCAATAGCCAATTGGTTATAGCTTGAAAATCCATCTAAAAGGGAATAAGCCCGTTTCTCGGCCACCCTCTCAAGCACATGTTCTGTGATTGGCAAGGGATAATTATCCCTTATGGTGGCTGCATTTACCTTTTTGAGGTTCACACACACTCGCAGCTTTCCGTTCTTTTTGGGGACAACCACAATGGGTGACACCCAATCTGTATGTTTGATTTCATAGAAAATGTCCTCTTGTCAATTTGCTCTTTTATTCGTTTAGAAAATGTGCCATTATATGTATAAGGACGTTGTTTGCTAGGTTTGGCATCTGATTTCAAAGGAATTGTATGTTGGCATATCGATGGATCGACTCCTTTGAGGTCTTTGTAGGACCATGCAAACACATTATTATACTTCTTAAGAAGTTGTGTTAGCCGTTCTTCTTCTTCAGGCTCTAAATGAGTTGCTATATAGACCGGCTGAGGCTTCTCACCTGGTTCAGCAAGGTCTATCAGTTTTGCATTTTCCGGCCCGTCGTAAGATTCCTGGTTTATTCTTTCCCTGACTGGTGGTGTCATTATGATTTTTCTGTCCTGGATGATGAATTTTCGATAGTGTGATGGTACATTCATGTTTCCTTTTTCTCACTCGTCCTTACCATCACTATCTCCCAAAGTAGTCCATACCTCTCGTAAAGACCGTTTTAGTTCTTGGTATTTCTTCTTATGCTCCAATTTGGTCCACTCTGGGTCTTTTGTTGTTTTTTGTTTTGATTTTTGAGATTTTTGTGATTTTGTTCCTGTTTTAGCTTTTCGTACTTCTTTTCTTTCCCTTCGAACTTTCGAGAATCTTTCTGATATTTGGTCTCAATTTGTTTTCTACTCGTTTTCTCTCAATTTGTTTTCTACTCGTTTTCTCCTATAGAGTTCTTGGCATCTAGGGTGCTGATTTGCAAAATCATAAAACTTGATATTCTTTGTTTTCTCCCCATGCTCACTTGAGCTGTCTAAACACTCATTATCTGCATCGTTATTTACCTACAGATGCTCAACAGAGTTATAAAATTCTTCTTGTTCTGGTGGTTCTACAATCTCATCTCCTTCTCATATGATGCTTACCATGTCATAGGGTAGCACATCATATCCATCCTTATCGCAAAAT
The DNA here is from genome assembly GCF_014529385.1 of Adiantum capillus-veneris. Lineage (NCBI taxonomy): Eukaryota > Viridiplantae > Streptophyta > Polypodiopsida > Polypodiales > Pteridaceae > Adiantum > Adiantum capillus-veneris. The sequence goes on from NC_140957.1 coordinate 98,936,026, forward strand.
TTTGTCGTTGGGCTATCTGTAATGGTAAAGACATCCAATGTTGCTAGTATGTGTTCCCATTCTAGAGGTTCCAAGGCATCTTCAAGAAAAGGTTCCGAAATATAATACTTGTCCTCAATCGCTCTTTCTAAGACGCATTCCTCTCTTTTTAAGCTCCCACAATGTGAAGCTCCGCACATCCATAGTCTTTTTGTTGCCCTAACCATGCTGGGAGCTCAAACCGTGCTAATGTAGCTGAATCAAACTCTTCCACTGGTGTCTGGTTCACCTCCCTATAAGTATGGTATTTCAAGTGAATTTTGATTGTAGTCTCGCCATGTCTGAGGTATATGTGGTCGTAACTCCAATCCTGGACCATCTTTAATTGTCGCAAGAATGGTCTTCCCAAGATCATCTCGTAAGTGTTGTTTTTGTCGAAATCGAATATTGCAAATGTATGCAATTACTTTTTCTAAGAGTCCTAAAGGCTTTTTCATGAACCCGTCTACCAATTGCAATTTCACTCTGGTAGCTCTCAAATCCGGTTTTCCACATTTTCTCCAGATTTTCTTGGTGGCAATAGCGACTCTTGCTCCACTGTCAAGAATAGCTTTGGAAACTACTCCTTGGAATTCTACTGGTAGCGTGGTGTTTCCATCTTCTCCCTCGCAATACTCTCCAACCTTGTTTAAAGGTATTGGCCTAGTGTTTAGTTGAGGCCTATCCAATTATTTGATCCCTTCCTGAAGCTTCGAGGTGGGGTCTTTCACTCCAAATTTTTCTAAGCATTTGCCTACGGTGGTCCACATGTTTAGTCGTAACCTCAGGAGTTTGGCTAATGTGATTGTGCATGCCACAGGAGTGGATAATAACTCAATCAATCCTTGTGAATCCATCACTCTATTTGAAGAAAGTCTTTGAGATGAGATTGCTCTCACCTCCAACTTGGCTTCATACTCTCCTAGGTAAGAGAGTAGAGTTTCCAGCGACTCTGATTGGTTATGCCCCAAACTAATTGATCCCTAGTCTCCCCCTTGCGAATGTATATCAAAGTTCATTTGTGATCTTGCCTCAAATTCTTCAATAGGAGGTAAGATCTCATTTTTCTCTTTTCTCGTGTTGTTCATGTGGTAACTCACCCTATTAGCTTTGTTGGCATCACGGATTTTCTTCCACAGGTCATCTAGACCGTTACAATCCTTATCCATTTATGCCAATGTTTTAGGCTGGAACTCGTCACTTGTCTCATCCGTGATATTTGGCACTATGATAGTCTCTCTCCTAGACTCAGAGACATTCATGAGTCTTTCCTTTGTTTCTACTTGTTTCTCTAAAGTTGGTTTGATAGGGGTTGGAGCTGGTACTTCATGCCAACTTGCAAGTTTACCAATCGGGTTTTCCATCAATGATTGAGTTGTTTCAATCATCTTTCTACACATTTCCAACCTTTGTTTCTCTATTTCATCCATCTTTGCTCTTGGGTTTGGTTCTTTTTGAGTCTGGCTTTGTAAGCTTTTAGAAGTGCATCTAATTTCTCGTTTACCTTGTCTGCCAGTACTGATCCTCCTGATCCTACACTTTTGGGTTCTGCTATTTCCTTGGGTGCTATGGTTTCCGTAGTGTGTGAGCTTAGGCTAGCTAGATTCTCTAACCGCTATAATCTATCCTCTGTGTGTTTTAACTCCTCGGATAGAGCCGTTTGCTCTCGTTCTCTCTTGGCTTTCATACTCGCCTTTCTAGCTTTCCAAGTGCTTCTCTGATTTTTCGTTTCTGAACTTGGGTCATCGGTTTTTGGCTCTTCAATTATGGGTTCGTTCGTCATTCTTTGAGCTTGGGCTTGTGTTACTGCATGAATAGGTATTATTGTCTCGCTTTCTGACCCTCCACTGGAAGGCACTGCTTCCAGCATGTTCAAAGTAGTTTTTGCTCATTTGCTCGGGTTCTTAGGGCAACTAGGGATGCAATATGCGTTGACTCTAATTATTTCATCATGAGGACAGTCTCTTAGACAATGGTCTCCACCACACTTGTAGCAGGGTCCTTTAGGCTGCTGAGGTGCTCCTTGAGCTCCTCTTTGTTGGTATGCATGTCTCTCCTTGCCCATGCCTCTGTTGGCTATGAACAACAATGTTCGTTCATCCAAGCTATATCTTCCTTCTCCTGTTGCCTGTGCAGCTGTTGGTGGTCCTGTACTTCCCATCATGCTCCATGGTTCTGGCATTGAGGGTTCTTCTGGTGGATAATAGATAGGATTTGCAACATATCCATTGGGATCTTTGTAATATGCATGCATAGGCACCAAAGCCTTCTCTTTTGATTCGGTTACTATTGGTGTGTACCTTATGCCGACTGTAAGTAATCCTGGTAGGGGTGGTTGTTGCCCCAACACTGGTTGTGGTCTTTCTATACCTACAGGTCCTGGTAGGTTGCCTACTTGATACCTAGGCATCGATGGAATTTGAGGAGATGCTACCTGAGCTTGGGGAGCATAAGGTCTCTCTCTCACATATCCCTTGCTATAATAACATTCCTCTGTCCCATGGTTTGTCCATTTTTGTTCAATAGCACACCACTTGGTCTGTTTATGCTGGGGTTTGGCGTACAAGTTAATCTTTTTTAGCACTTCCTCTACAAGCTGGTCTGGGCTTACAGTTACTTCCCCCCTTCGGTGTTGTCTTAGAAGACTTGCTCCCACTTTATTGGGAGGATGAATCATCATCAAGATCCCTGAACTCACCCTCTTTGTAGACCGCACAATTGTCCACAAGGCAAAGATCCTCTTTAGTTAACTCATTTAACGTTTTGCTCCTCTTCATATGTAAGTCCTTCTGGAGATTTGCATTCCTTAGTCCTTGGATAAATATAAGCATAAGTCTGGATTGAGTTGGCAGTTTTTCCACTAGGCAGAACTTAACATATCTTTTTAGTCATAGGGATGCCTTTCGCACAGATTCCCCGTCTTTTTGTTTGAATTTATGGATTTGTGAGACTGTATTATGACCTATCCCCCTTTGTGAGAATTTCTCAATAAACTCGTCAACAAACATCTCCTCCATAGACTCAAAGTCTCTACGCTCCACAGAGTCAAGCCAAGTAGCAGTTTCATCCTCTAGGGTTAGTCCAAATCCTACAAATTGAGTAGGGAGTTCTAACACCTCTTCAACTCTAACTACACGCACAAAGGCTGCTGCATGATCTCTAGGATCTTTGTTTCCCGTGTATTTCTTGTTTACCCATTTTTGCACTTCAGAAGGTCTAATTCTACGATGGTCTGTGAATCTCATCATTGGATCTCCTCGTCCCAATCTATATACCTCCTCTGGCATTCAGTAGTGGCCGGGTTCCTCTTCTAGTGGTGCTCCTAAGGCATAATTTCTGACGGTTCTTGCAAGAGATGGTTCATCCCTTCGAACTCGTTCTATGGGTGGTCTTCCAAGCTCTGTTGACCCTTGAGTTTTTGGTTTACTCTCCCCCTGATACCTTGAATAGAGTGGTGGTTCTTGTAAATCCCTTAACCCTTGTGCAGCTTGATAACCTTCTCGGTTTTGGTCTTGTTCTAATGCTGCAGTCTGCCGAAGCCATGCCTGCAATGATGACTGAGTTGCAGGTTGGTTTTGGTTGTTGAATGTCTAATGTCGGGTAGAATGTGAGGTCGCGCTAGAATCTTCTAAAAAGGGATTTGTCGACTTGCTAGGGGTGTAGGTGGCTCTTGGCACTTCTTTGGGGGCATATGTTGATGCTCCTGGAATTGTTGCCTTTTCTACCTCCTCTAGGAGAATACGTTTGTATTCTCGCCCGTACCTATCAACGAAAACAATATCCTTCCCCATAGCAATTTCATAAGAGAATAAGTAAAGAACCTTGTCGTTGCTTAACTCGTTTGAGTAGGCTTCTTTGCATCGGAAGTGAGAGACTATTTCCTCGCTCTCATGCTTGTAAATTCCCACATTCTCATTATAGGTTGAAACCCTAGTTGTTTTCTTATCATACATAAAAAGCGCTCTGTTAAACCTCATGGCTCATGAAAACCCTATCACCTACGACGGACGTTGTATTATTTACTTAGTAGAGTCAGGTACCGGGCTTGTCGGTCCAATAGGAAAATGGTAAGAGTGATCACCGATGAGAAGCGCACTCTAAAGGGATTAGTTGGCTAAGGATGGCTAAGGATGGGCGCCCAAGTGTGAATGGGGTGAGCTCATATAAAAGTCAATTAAACCTAAAATTCACTCATTCTCTCATTTGTGCAATTGAAGAGTGCTCTTGCTTCATCTCCATCTTCTTCTTCTTCATCTCCTTGTGTGTGTGTGTATGCGTGAGAGAGAGAGAGAGAGAAAGAGTGCAATCGAGCATTGCGGCGGCGTGACGGTGGCGGCGAGGCGGTTGAGCACGGCGTAGCGGCGTCTCCCTCTTCTTCGTGGCGAGGAATCCTCCACGAAGCAAGCTTAGAGCGGTGAGTGGCACACCATCATCATCTTTGAGCTTACTAGTTTAGGCTTGTTGTGTGCTTAGAGCCATTTGTGGCTCGCACGCGGTATATCGGCAAGTTCCTTGCATTGACACGTACGACATACGCGCACATTTTTGGCGCTGTTGTCGGGGAATGCCATACACTAAGATTGAATGGCACTATGTGCTTCTTTTGTGGTGCAAATTCAATTGTAGAAAAGGTAAGGAAGGAGAGTGTGTGTGTTGAGAAGAAGGATTTTGTGTTATACTGTGTATTTTTTTTGTTAATGGAGTTTTCAAAGGTACTGTGTTGATTCTCGGTGTATTAAGATTGTTAGTTTTCTTTGTTAATGGAGTTTTCAAAGGTACTGTGTTTATTCTCTGTGTATTAAGGTTGTTAGTTTCTGTGTAATGTAATGTACAGTAAAGTAGGAAGTAGATCTGTGAGAGCTTATAGAGTGTGTTAGTGTGTAACAATAGGTGTATTAGCTAAAAGTAGGTAGATAGAATGTGTGTGTGCTCTTGCGCAGGCCGCGGCAACCTTATCCTTTTAAAAAAATTAAATTTAAAATAAAAATAAATAAATATATATATATATATATATACAAAAATTAAAGGTAGGACCGGGATCGGGAATATCTCCCAGACCCAAGCCCAAGCTCACGCTTAGGCCTAGGCCTCGGTCGCCTTTTAAAAAAATGAATTTTAGCTTCACGAATTTTACCAACAGAACTTCAAATGCTCGAAAATTGTGTTGTAAAGCACACAACAATTCTCTAAGTGATATGCTCGTTTTGAGCTATCACACACTTTAATCAAAAAAATCAAACATTATAAAACATTAAAAACGTAAAAACACGAGTGAAAACGGACGCTTAAAAAAGTAAGTGGTTAACCTTCGAGGTTATTGGCCGATGCTTGTAGGGTGCCAAAGACACATACATCTGCGTTCTGGTCGTGTGCTAGAGACGGAGCAACTAGAGAGAATTTCGACTTACGTGAGTTCTCAATATCCACCTACTTTAGGTTCGGGGCCCTCGGCAGGGACCCAAGGTAGTACAAACGAAGACCTGAACATAGCGGCTAGTGACTCTTCCTCTGACTACGACGTCATGGAGGGTTTCCCAATGCCTAATCCCGATAGCTCAAGCCAAAACATGCATGCCATGGACCCACGGTCCAGGACGAGCGTGCTTAGCCGCCCGAAGGAAACCTTTAAGGAACACTCCATCTAGGATTGAGGTGCTAGGGGTGTCCTTTGAGCTAGATGCAATGTTGCTTTCTAGGGGTTGGCCCTTAGCGGTTGCTAAGTCAGGAGCACTCGATTGCTCTCTTAGCAAGGATATTGACATAGGGGCTTTTGCTTTTAGCTCTCTTCGTTGCTCTGCCTTGCGTAAGCTCTCGACTTCCTTTTCCCTCGCAGGATATACTGCTCAACCTCTTGCACTTTGGCAAGGATTCTACCATTGGGTAATATGACCTCGGAGGGAAATAACTCTGAAGAGTGAGGAGGTGCAGTGAATGAAGTATTCACGTGCACATTCTCTAATGGTATAGGGTCTACGTTGGTCACGAATGGTGAATTTACTTCCCCACCCCCCTCATTTACATCATTAGCTCCATGTTCGGAGCAAGTGGCGCCATGGACCTCATTTGTTAGTAAAGCACCGCTACATGGTATCTCAATGCCTGCAATAGTACCTACAAGTGTGTACCAATCGTATACACCTATGGGTCATCGCACTCATGTAGTCCCTTCCCCTCCCATTGTTTCAACTACCTATGCTCCAAAACCACAATACCCAAGTTCTTATTTCCATGGGACTATACCGGCTAGCATTAGCATGTCACATCCGATGTCTGCTATACCTAGGTCTACACATATGAACTATGGACCACCACATGGCACAACATCGTACCCAATGTGGAACCCAATGGCTTCCTATGCGCCAAGCCCAATGCCAATACCTACTCCACATGTAGTCTCTGGAGCACCTTCACCCACGGTGCTTGCTCACTTAGGTGACTTGGCAACATTTGCTCAAGCTATCGGTCGATCTATTGTCGAGAATATGTGTAACGCGTCTGATAGAGAGCCTAGAAGTAAGGCAGTACAAATAGCCAAGCTCACACAAAAATTTAGTGGAGACGGGGATGTGAGAAAGCATATTGAAGTGTTTGAACAAATATGCAATTCTATAGGAGAACACAATGACTTGCATAAGAGCAATTCTTTAAGCCTAACCTTAAGAAGTGGAAAGGCAGGGGATTGGTATAGAACCCTAACGGTGGAAGAAAAAACGATTTACCCTACTCTTAGGAGACTATTCTTGAAAGAATACATACGAGAGGGAGTACTTTGGGGTGTAGCCTCTCAGCTCCAGAAAGCCCAACGAGAGGAAGGAGAGTCAGTGAGAGACTTTAGTAGTCGCTTGAAGCATTTTAATTCTCGTTGTAATCCAAATGAACGCTTCAACAATAACCAATTGCTAGATAGATTCATTTGGGGATTACAAAATGAGGATACCTACAATGGCCTAGTCATTAGAGGTATCACCTTGGGAAGAAGTCACCACCAATGCGACCCAATTGGAGGATAATTTAATGATTCAAGGAGAAAGACTGTCTGTTGAGACTAAATCTATTAGCTCACAAGCATCGGGGCATCGGCCAATGACCCTAAAGCCTATTGATAAGGAGCCAAAGATATCTGAGATGACTTTAGCAGATCTCACCAAGGCTATTCAAGAGAGTCTTAGAGACAATCGTGCTCCGCACAACAATCATATGTATCCAAGAAGGGAGCAACAATGGTGCTCAGTATGCTATGGACCACATAATACCAGTGAATGCCCTACTTTTAGAGTAAAATTCAGTGGGAATTGCAATGCCTGTGGGAGGTATGGTCATCAAGGTAAGGATTGCATAGTATTTAAGCGCGCGATGGCCAATAGACCAACCTTAGCAAGGATAGACAAACCTCGAGTGTCTGCATTGATGCCGGCCCCACCTCTTGAACAAACAACACAACACATGGTCTCTAGGGCCCAAAATGTTGTTCAAACAACACCTTTACCACCTCTAGTGCTAGGACCGCAACCACCACATCCGAGAATCACTTTTGTGAATCAAGTGGTTTGTGAGTCATCTATTGCTTGTTTGGAAGGCTGTGAGGAAGATATAGATCCTAATATTGCCTATGGGCTAGATGTGCTTGAAGAAAGTCCACAATACTACATGGAGGACTATTGGGGACAAGTCAAACCTGTATATCAAGTAGCTTCTCTTGCAGCAGAGGCCAAAATATCAATTACACTGGTAAGATACCACCTCTTCAATGCTATGAGTGTGGAGGTCCACATCATGTAGCCGAGTGTACTAGGCTACAAAAGAACGCCACACTTATGCAAACCAATCAAGAGAGCACGTCTACAATTCCGATACTCATGTGTAATCGATGTGGCATAGATAATTTGATTGCCCAATGTCCAAATAGTCCAAATGCACCGAAGATCAGGCCGTTAAACTTGATTGAAGTTACCGAGGAGCCATCACAAAGTACACATGTGGTACCAGTAAACGTACTGACACGATCGATGCTCCAAAAACAAAATTATATTCTTGAGGAAAGAAACACAGCATCAATTGCCCAATCTCAAAAAAAGAAGAAAACACGAAGGAAGAGATCGCAAAAAACAGCGAAGTCAGACCCGAGTTCAAAGACCAACATAGGGATTGGTGACGACCCTGTATATATGAATGACGTTGAAGAGGATTCTAATTCAGAGAAACCATGGAGACCAAAACGACCACTAAGATAAAAACCAACAACGAAGATCTTTATGAACCACAATGGCCAAGATCCAAGAAGAAGATACGAACTTATCCAAACCCTACAGAGGAGATTGAGCGAGTCAAGCAATTAAGGAGTTTGGTAGAAGATACCCAAAGGGATCTAGAACTGTTGAAAGGTCAACCTTTCAACAACGCTTCCATAAAGATTCCTCAAAGATTCTAAATAAAGATGTTGATGAAGTGATGAAGACAAAGATAAATGTTGTAATGTGAAGATACAAGCTCATGGACATCATCGAATATCCCGTTATTATTATTTTGAGCCATTACGGCCACTTTTGTAATGTTTACGGGAACTTCATATTTTAAATCGGCAATTGTATTTAGGCCACAGATGCTTGTTGGATGAGCAAAGCCAGCTCACGGTGTTGTAATTAAGCTCTATAGAAGCATAGGGACAAATAAGGTCATTTTGGTCGGACATTAGGTTTTCTAAGGCTTGGTCTATAAGCCAAAACCTAAAACTTTGTAAAAAGACTTCTAATAATCTGATCTTCGGTGTTGTTGGGAGACTGCGAGAGAGTGAGAGAGTGTGTGTGTGTGTGCTACAGGAGCTACGGTGGTGAGAATCGCAAACAGAGAGTAGCAGTGTGTTGCCCACGAGGAGAGCTACGCGTTGATGCTTACATTACGCACATTCGTCTGTGTTTTGGCAAATTCACCCGCGATCTACTTTTGGAGTTTCGGTGAGTAACAGTTGTCCGTTTTTGCATTTCAGCATATCCACGTGATTAGAGCGAGTAGAGCTTAGGCACTTTAGTTTTCCGAAACGTTGACCTGCAAAAACCGGCCAGACATCCTACGCGTTTTCTGCACGGAGGGTATTGGGTAGGTTTTTTTGGTCACGGACCTTAGAGAGAGTGGCCTATTGGTGTTGATAGGATATCCCTCAAGTTTAGTAACGTTTCGAGAACGTCTAATGGGCTTTTGGCTTGCGGTAGCATCATAGGAGACTCTCACATTCACAGAACCGATGGCATGTAGATTTGATATCTTTGTAGGAAGTAGTCATTAGTCGGGCGAGTAGAGGTTGACACCCTTTGCTTGCTTCCACGCGCCTGCGGGTCGAGCTCTGTCCTCAATTTGACAATTATATGTTAGGTGAGTTCTCACTATGCTGACGGCCGTCGCGGCGTATCCGTCCAACATTGGCGTCGCTGCCGGGGACGAGGGCCCTAAGTAGGTGACCGAGACTAGTCCTTGAGGATAGAGGTCCCTCTGGCTTTCCAGAGTACTATTTTACATTTAGATAGGATCAGAGGGTGGTGGACTCTCTAGGTCTTAGGAGGAGTCTAGGGAGCGTGTGTCTCTAGCCTAGATATTCCGTCTTATGTAGTATTAGGTAGTAGTAGGTTGGGGTGTAGAGAGTAGGAGTTGGAGTGGTAGATGTGGTGGTAGGTTGACTTGAGAGTCCGTGTGAGGCTAGGAAGCAACCAAGACATCAAAATCACCATCTCACATTGATGAGTAGAAGTAGGATAAGTAGGATATCTTGATTGCTGATCTATAGTACTTTATGCATGTCTTCTTTGCTGTTAGGCTCATCAGAGAAGTGAAAAACGCTAAGTAGGAAAGACGGTAAATTGTGTTTGGAAGCTGATTTGAAGTCCAAAAGTTTCTGTGATTATTGCTAAGAGCTCTACAGAGCATAGGAAGTACTACTACCAGAAAAAATTTTCATTTTAAGACAGTAGACATCCTACGTGTAGGATGTCTCCAAGTTACTTTTGGCAGGTAATTTGGGGAAACTGAGGTTACCAATGGGTTTAGAGGGTAGGTTTTACCCTAGTAACATATTGACTTGAGTGTTTTTTTCTATTTTTGTTGACCAAAAGCCAAAAGGCGGAGTCAGAAAACGTAAAATTTTAGAAAAGGCTTAAATTGAGTGATTTTTGCATGATTTTGCAATTGTGAAGCATACTTGCACTTGCTGAGAGCATAAGGAAGCATCAGGGACACTTCAGTCTGAAAAAATAAGCAGTCCTACACGTAGGATGTCTACAGGGTGATCTGGGCACTTTTTTGAAAATCTGAGGTTACCAGTGTGTTTAGAAGGTAGGTTCTACCCTATTTTCACCTGGAAAGTGGAAATTTGACCAAATTTTGATAGATCAAAGCCAAAAGAGGAGAATTGCCAGACATCCTACCCATATTGTGTCCAAGGCCTAATTTTGAGACCAAACCATAGGATGACTCCAAAGGGACGTTCTAAATGTTGTATTGAGTGCATGTGATAAATTTCATCTCATTTGGGTCAGTGAAAGGAAGATTGAACAGACTTTAGTATTTTTGACTGAAAAAGGAAAGAATAGCTAGTTTTGGGGTCTTGACATCCAAACTCAAATCTAAGCATACCAGTGGGTTGCTAAAGACTAGGGGAATCTTTGGTCCAAGTATGGGTTCATTCTGAGCAAAAAGACATCCTACGCATAGGATGTCTACTGCATAATTCTGAAACCAAAATTCTATTGTGACCATACGCTGTCATATAGCCTTAGATAAGCCTCCTAGGCAAATTTGGTCCACTTTGGAGTTGATTTGACTTGGTAATTAATCAGAACAGACATGAGGCTTTTGGAACAGATTCTTGATCATTTGACCAACCTATAGGTGTCATAATCAAAAAGTAAAATAGCTCTGAGATTAGCACATCAAGGGGAAGCTACAGTGCAGGTTTGAGCTGAAATAGAGCAAAAAGACATCCTACGCGTAGGATGTATCCAGGGTCATAAAGTGGTCAAACTTCTACTTTGGCCATATAGGGAGGTTCTAAGTGTCTCAAGGATTCCAGAATTTTTTTCAAAAGTGAATTTGGACCTTGTTTGGCCTATTTACCAAGCAAAGATAAGAATAGTCAGACATCCTACTCTTGGAGTGCACTAGAAGCTCTTGCAGCCCAAATCTCGACCTATTGGCATCCAAATTCAATTCTAAGCATACCATTGGGTTGTTGAGCACTAGGAGAATCTTGGGATAAAGTTTGGACAAAATCTGAGCAATTAGACATCCTACACATAGGATGTCTCCAGCTTGATTTAGGACTCCAAACCAACCTATGAGCACACCACTGTGATCAACACATCAAGGAGAAGCTGGGGTGAAATTTCAAGTCATTTTGAGCAAAAATACATCCTACGCGTAGGATGTCTCAAGGCTATTTTTAGGTCCAAATAAAATTTTGAGCATACCATTGTGTTGCTGGACCTAAGGGGAGTCTCTGGACCAACTTTTGTTAAATTCTGAGCATATAGACATCCTACGCGTAGGATGTCTCTAGGCATGTTTTAGGGTCCAACTATAGTTTTCACCATACAAAAGTGTTCAGAGTGTCACAGAGATCCCAAATCTTCTTTTAAAATTGAATTTGGACTCATTTTGACCATTCTAAACTGCATTTCACTGTTTTGGCCATAACTTTCACAAACGGTATCGAATCAGAAAAGTTTTTATATCAAAACGTAGCCTGAGAGCGACTCTACAGATCTTAGAGAAAAACTTGAACTAAATGTATGCCATCGGAAACCATTGAGTTCAACTTTGAAAAAAACATCGTTTAACACTAGGTTGGTAACATTACAGGACATAAAAGTGTCCTTTCAGGGTTTTGAAAAAAACCTCCAAAACCATAGTAGATCCACTCATTTTGTAAAATCCTTTCAGGAGGTTATAGTTCAAGGCCTACTACGCATGGAAAAAATAAGAAACTTGTAAAATTTCTCATCTTTTGGTCACACCAAGCCTCCAAAGTTGATGGACCAGTACATTTTCATCAAAATAGTCATTTCTTACGTTATGTTGCATAAAAATAAGATTAGGGGTTTTTGTAGGACTTGAGATAAATTCCCTAGTTAACTTCAATGGGTTGGTGATCAAAACATATGATTTCTTCTCACTCACTATTTTTTGTTTTGCCAAAAGAAATAGGTACAAAAAAGTTGAATTTTCACCATTCTGCAGACCTATCATCAAAGTTTCTATAGCCACGCTCAATACAAATAATATATGCGTGTTTTCTTAGTTCCCTATTGTTATTTAGGTTCATAAGGAGCCATGGAGCATGTCAAACGAATAATACATCTCTTACCAAGGGGAATCTTCGGGACAAAGATGAAGTGCTAAATACAGCAAACATGAAAAAAATGGGTTCAACATTATGAGTTGTAGAATCCTATAGAAAGTATTTAGTATCTAGCCAAATTTGATCCTTATGACTAGATATGGTTACTACCTACAAAATGCATGTAGTTGTCACAAGAAACTAACAATATTGAAAAAGCTATACTTGATATACTAGAATGTTTTGTTTTCTTCTATAATTGGAAAAAGCAACCATCGTTGTCTACTATGCAAAATAGGGTATTAGGTGCCCCAAAACTCAAGGAATATTAGCTTTATGTTACAATACGCGACATAGAAAATCAAAACTGCATTTGGATATCATGAAAGCCACCAAAAAAATCATAGAAGAGCTAAAATTGGCTAAAAACAGGATTTGACAATTTTTGTAATTTGGTCATAACTTACAACTTAAGCATTTATTTCTCCCTAGAAGCATCAGGACATGTTGAGGACTACTAAAGATAGTTCTCTAGCATTATAGACCTCACAAACATAAATTCTAGAGTGGTATAGTTGCAAAAAGTTGAAAAAAACCAAAAACAGGACCCGTTTCACACAGTTTAGGTTGTGAAATGTTGTGCAAGGACAAGGTTAAAGATGGAATTGATATTCCAAAAAAATGTCGAGTTTTTTTCAGCTCATGAGACAACTTTCTAGACAGATAGCACCTCAAAATCCATTTTGAAACTCTTGACATAATTCAAGGAAAATGGTCACTTAACAGGACATAAAAGTGTCCCAGGACATAAAAGTGTCCCATTACCAACCTAGTGTTAAGGCCTCAAAATGCATCCGGAAGTCAGGAGTGTCTAAAACCGACAGTTCAAAAGAATTGTGAGAAAATGGACACGGTTTTGAACATAGTTTTGACTTTTCCCTAGGAGAGGGGCTAGTGAGCCTTAAGCGAGGTCATCGGCTAGAGTCGACCCAAGATCTAGAACAGACCGCTCAAATCGACCTAGAGCAGACTCGAGTGCATGTGAGATTTTCATCATCAGGGAAGCTGAAATTTGAAACCAGATTTGGTCTCTAGACCTTCTAATTGACCATCAAAGACTGCTAAGTTAGCAGACTAAAATTATCTTTTGGAAAAACCATTGGTCACCTGTTGGAAGGTGCTCAAGGAACAAGTGTGGCCGTCAAAGGTACATCAAGAATTTTTGCATTCATTGTGAAAAAAGTTTTCCAGCTAAATGAATTTTGTAGATTGTGTGCTAAAAGTGAACACATGTTAGCTTGACTCAAGAATCGCTACAAAGGGAGCAGTCATTGCAGTATAGTGGTAAGTTGCATAACTTATCACAGTGCTTCCACTAGATCGAGGCCTGCTAAAAATCTCTAGGAAAAGCAAGCAGCCAGACAAGACAATATCAACCCTAGCAAGCAAGGGAGCTAAGAAGTTGAAGAAGTTCAAGCAAAGCCTAGTTCAGAAAACTCAGAGATTAAGGCATCCACAAAAGCTGGAGGACCTCAAGCGAAAAAAACCGACACAAGGGTGCTAATAATTTTTATTAGCATTGAGGCAAGCAATTAGAGCTATCACTGAACAGGTACAGCGAGGGAGTCAAGACGAAAGCAATGGCGTCTCAAAGGAATTAGACCAGTCAGGAAGAAGCTTCAAGTACATTGACAAAAATTACAAGAGAGCAAATTTGGATCTATCTGATTGGATACTACAAAGGACTGCCATGCTATGAGGATGTCAAATGGAATTTGTACATCAAGACAAAGAAAGATGCAGAGGAGACTCGGACATCTCAATATGTGGAAGTTGAAACAGCGAAGAATGTACTACACCCACATCCAGATTTCATGGAAGACTGTCTGGGATCAATTTACATGAGGCACGAAAAATACATCGACAATGAGATAGAAATGTTGTACAAGGATCAACTTACAGAACTCTACGCATATCCTCCAAGTATTTTTCTGTACAAAGCACAAGATGGAAAACGGAAAGTTGGTGCCCTCTATGGAGACGAAGACGGTCGATACTACAGGGCTGTCACAAGTCATGAACTTCCTGTAGAAAACAATCATTATTTTGCAGCAGAAGCGTTTGGCTCAAGAGGAGAAGACTACATGTGTAAAGGTGGTAATGTATACCATCTCGTTACGCACCTGGAAGAATTGACACCTACAGCTGTCACTACACAAATGAGTGACACACCACATGACACACAACAAGGCACAACACAAGACACAACATGGAAAGACACGACACAAGTCTCGTGCATTGCACCAGCACAAGACAAAGCTCAAACACACCAAATTGCACAAACAGAGAATACGCCGAAAGTATCACCTATGAAGATAGCACAACTTCAAAAAGAGCTAGCTCGGTCTCAAGAGCTACTTAACAAAGCACACGAAGTCATATCATCGGGCATTAAACAGATGCCAACATCAGATATGAAATCCTCTCGGATGGGGGGAGTTCAAACTCAACAAAGAGACCCTATCTCTTCAAGAGTAGGATTAAGAAGTCCAGTTTTACAAGAAGCAGTGTCCTTTTCAGGAGTCCAAGTGGAATAAAAGAAGCATTGGAAGATGCCGAGCCGTAGGAGAGACCAGTGGAAATTCACAATGCCCAATGTAAAAGGTCAGGTCAAGATGTCATTCTGGTCGACAAATATGATAGGCACTATGAAATAGCCGCTGTGAAAAATATGGATGAGTTTAGAAATTGTGGCCAACATGTAAGTCACATACTTGGACCACGTCCAAAAGCATCATCAAGGGAAACGGAAAACAAATATTCAGTTCAATCTTCACCCTCGGTGCAGAACTCGCCAAAATCAACTCGGAAACATAGCCCTAAGGCTATGCAGAAGTTTCATAATAATCAATATCTAATTCTCCTAAATGATTTTCTCACATTAAACTGATCATTTAATGTGGGGAAGTGCAAGGGGAGAAAAAGCTAGAATATTGGTTAAGCTAGCAGACCGGCCACTGTAGGGACCAAAGGAGGGAAAATAGGGATCCAAAAGGGGGGCCATCTGCAAAAGAGCCATGTGGAACAATGGGCTAAAAAGACCCTAAGGTTCAGCCCATCAAGACTTCCAAAATTCAAAGCTTGTGTCCAAAGGTCAACCATAGGGGAATTGGATGCTTTGTGTGTGTCCAAAAAAGTCTTTGCACATCCCTACATAGGAGGGGGAGAGCCTTTCTTGTAAGGGATGAGAGAGAAATCCACACACACACACACAAGCTCCCTTTACACAAAGGGAATGAGGGACACATGTCAGCTCCCTAGCCCAGATGCCCACAAGGTGTACCCAATTCCTATTGGATGGCCTTGGAGGTAGACCAATGAGAATTAGGCTAGAGTAAATCTAGTTTAATTAATTCAAAAACACTTAATAAAAGAACCAATGAGAATTAAGTCCTCTAGAAGACTATTGGATAGTCTCCCAAGTGGTCCAATGAGCATTCAGGAGCCCAATGGGTTGCCTCATTCCTATTGGCCAGGAGGCAAAAGGGGTCCAATGAGAGTTTAGTTGAATTATTAAATTACCTAAAGCTCTCACAAAAGGGGAAATGGGGACACATGTCAGAAGGCTATCACATATGCTGCTTAATTGTCATTCCCTAGCTCTAGGGAGGTCCAATGGGGAGATAGCAAGAGCAAATAGCAAGAGGGCTCGCCCAAGAGAGAGAGGGGGCTGATTTTTGCAAGGAATTATCACACACACACTCACACAATCTCATGTGTAAAGTAAAGAGGAATCTCTCTCTCCTTCTCCAGCTTTAATAGAAAGCTTACCACCTACTCCCAGCTTGTGAGAAGGGAGGCCTACTCCAACAACTCTTGGCTTTGTGATGAAAATCCAACCAAGAGCCAAGCTTCAGCATGCTCATCTCCTCTACCATGCTAATTAATAAGCTAATCTATGCTAATATGAGTGATTATGTGAGGAGATGTACATCTTTATCGTAAGATACTCCTTCTTCCTGTCAATCTACTCTCATACCCTGCTAGCTCTCACCATCTTAAAAGGTGTGTGAGGTCTTGGGTCTAAGACCGGGGATAATTGATGTTGTGTTTGGTAAGTGCTTTGCCTCATTCAACTCCCAAAAGCCTAATCAAAAGCCTCCTTGTGAGACTCCCAAAAGAGGTCTCTCTCCGATTCGGGAAGAAGAAGAGAATCGATATGAAGGGCTCAAGAATTTACTTCTTGATGATGCATCTCCTTCCCAAAGGAGAACTCAAGAGCCTCCACTGAAGGAACAAGAAAGAAGTGAGTCTCCTACCACCTCGACAGAGATGGCTCCACGAAGACGGCGGGCTAAACGCTCTCCATCACCACCAAAGCGGAGAAGACCATCACACTGTTCTCCACACCACAATTGAAAGAGGGATGATAAAAAGCAAGAGAAGAAAAAGGCGAGAAAGAGGACACCCTCTTCTCCATCTTCTTCATCCTCTTCCTCTTATGAAAGTGATGGTGAAGAGGACGAAGATCAAGAAAAGAAAAAGGCGAGAAAGAGGCCACCCTCTTCTCCACCTTCTTCAAATTCTTCACCTTCTGAAGAAAGTGATGGTGCAACCTTTGAACCATCAAAAAGAAGAGGCCATAGGAAATCCTATGCCGCATGGAAGAGGTCATCCAAGCTAAAGAAGTTCAAAGAGGGAGGGAAGAGCATCTCTTTCCTTACATATGATGGTACCTTCGGTGCTACAGACAAAGTCTTGGACTTTATCCAACATTTTGATGCGGCGTTTGGAGATGAGGGCTTCACAGAGTCCTCTAAGCTACTCCATGTATCTATGCACTTTCAAAAGTCCGCCAGGCAATGGTGGTTTAGCCTACGAGCCAACGGTGAAGCTCCACGAACATGGAAAGCTTTAAGAGCTTCCATTATGAAGTAGTTCTTGGCCACTGATGCCAAAGACAAAGTACTCACCGAATGGCGAAGCTTAAAGCTCTCTCCCTATAAATCCATCCACAAATATGTAGACAAGTTTTGGGACCTACAACACAAAGCCACTGTCTGCAAAAAGTTGGATTTTGGAGAGCAAAAGCAACAATTTTGTGCGGGATTAACCGAAGAAATGGCAGAGTATGTCAACTCGCAAAGTCCACGTACCATATCGGCGGTAATACACCATACTATGGTGGCCTCTCGAATCAATTTCCAGACGGGGGCTAAAAGAAATAATAAGCCCACAGAAAACAAGGGTTCGAATGAGCCTAAGAGGAAGGACAATGTCCAAAAGTCTCCTAAGGGAAACTCCAACAAAGCTAAAGAGAAGGGAGTTTATAAAGGTAAGAACAAACTCTCTCCTGAACAGCTTGAGCGTTATCGTAAGGATAACCAGTGTTTCAAGTGCGGTGAACAAGGGCATGCGTACCGCGCTTGTCCCCAAAAGAACAACCGCCAAGATCCTCCTAGAGCTTCCTTGGTTGAGATCCAAGAGGAGGAGACTCACCAAACTCACCACAAAGGATCTCCTCTATGCCATGCTTGGAAAAAGGTAAGAGAACATGATTCTTTTATTCTCTTTGACCCTGGTTCTACTCACAATTTTATATCTATAGAGTTGGCCACCAAGCTAGGCATACAAGCTTACGAGATGGGAGATTTCCTACCCGCAGACAGTGCTTTCAAGGAGCAAGAAGCTTCAATCACTCCCTTAATCGGGAAATTGAGGCTTCATGTTCAAAGCTATGTGGACAAAGAGGACTTCTTTATCTCTCCTCTCAAGCATGAGGATGTAATCCTAGGGGCACCATGGTTTGATCGCCTAGCGGCCAATGTTAAATTTCCTGACAGGAGAATCTCCTTTAAGTTCAGGGAAAAAGACATCTATATAGATGCTAAGGAAATGGGTAACACTATCCCATTGTACATACACTAGCTTTCAACAATTCAATAAAGAGCTCTATTTCCGTGTACATGATTTTTGTTAAAGATTCTCAAAATGAACCTAATGCTTTAGCAAAATAAAATAAAAGCAACCAAAAGGAATTAGAGTTATCCAATTTTCTCAAGGGGTTTCAAGATGTTTTTATTGACAACATCCCTTGTGAGCTACCTCCTAAACAAGGTAATGATGTCCATGCAATTGAACTTCTTCCAAGAAGGTCACCGCCTAACAGACCTCCTTATAGAGTTTCTCAAGCTCAACCAGAGGAGATTATGCAGCAAGTGCATGAGTTAGTTGAGAAGGGCATGGTTAGGCCTAGCTCATCTCCATTTTGCTCACCTGTGCTATTAGTCCAAAAGAAATATGGCACATCAAGAATAGGTTTCCCGTTCCACGGGTAGAAGACCTATTTGATAATCTACAAGGATCGACCTACTTCAGTAGGATTGACCTAAAAAGTGGCTATCATCAAATAAGGATAGTTGATCAAGACATTGTAAAGACCGCATTTTGCACCACATTTGGTCTTTACGAATACATTGTCATGCCTTTTGGCTTGACCAATGCACCAGCCACATTCAACCGCTTGATGGAGAAGCTGTTCTGGCCTCATCGAACCTTCACTGAAGTGTTCTTTGATGATATTATCATCTACTCTAATTCATTAGGGGAACACAAGCAACACCTCCAGGTAATATTTCAAGTTTTAAGAGAGAATAAACTTTATGTCAATCGAAAGAAAAGTGAATTTTTCTTGCAAGAGATTCAGTATTTAGGTCACATTATCTCTCAAGATGGCATCCAAATGGATCCATCCAAGTTAGAGGTAATAAAAGGATGGCCTAAACCAAGGAACCTTCATGAACTAAGAAGCTTTATAGGTATGTGTGCATATTATAGATGCTTCATAAAAAAGTTCTCACAAATTGCGGGACCACTACATGACCTAAAAAAGAAAAGAGTTAGGTATACATGGTCTGCTAAGGAGAACAATGCTTTCAAAAAGCTTAAAGAAAATCTTATCTCTCAACCTGTGCTTACACTGCCGGATCTCTCAAAACCATTTGAGGTCCAATGTGATGCTTGTGGTGATTGCCTTGGAGCTGTTTTGCTCCAAGAAGGGCACTCCATAGGCTATGAGAGTTGAAGGCTCGACCCTGTTGAGCAAGCTCTAGGCATATATGAAAAGGAACTCCTTGTAGTTCTACATGCCTTAGACTCATGGAAGCACTATTTATTGGGGACTCCTTTCATTTTGCGAACGGATCACCAAAGTCTTAAGTACTTCATGACTCAGACCAAGCTCTCCGACAAACAAATGAGGTGGGAAAATTTCCTTTCGCAATTTCATTTTCATATTGCTCACATTGCTGGCAAGCATACTCAAGTAGCTGATGCACTCTCAAGACGGCCGAGAGTGAATGCGGTTTCCATAGCAACTCCCAATGATCTATCTTCAATGATAGATGAGTATGCTATTGATCCCAATTTTAGAGATGTAATTTCAGCCCTTGCATTAGGAAATAAAGAAGAACCATTTACTTTACAAGATGGTTATCTTCTCTATGGAAATAGACTATGCGGCGTTACTAACTCACTACGTGAGAAAGTAATGTATGAATCTCATGCTCCACCTTATGCGGGGCATAGAGGGATTTAGTCTACCTTAAAGGGAATTGAAACATATTTCTATTGGCCTACCATGAAAGTGAACATACAAGAGTATGTTTCTAAATGTGTGGTATGCCAAAACACAAAATTTGATAGAGGGAAGCAACTTGGATTGCTTCAACCCTTGCGAATCCCTAATTCACCATGGGAGAGCATATCCATGGATTTTATCTTTGGATTTCCTAAGTCTATCCATGGGAATACGGGAATATGGACGATAGTAGACAGGTTCAGTAAACAAGCTCATTTTATACCTGTCAAAAAGACTATCAAAGCCCATCAAATGGCAACCCTCTTCATCTCACAAAGTTTCAAATGCCATGGCTTGCCAATGTCCATAGTGTCGGATAGAGATCCTAGAATGACCATTAACTTCTGAAAGGGTCTCTTTGAGAATTGAGGGACAAGGCTAAACTTCTCTTCGGCCTATCATCCACAAACGGATGGCCAAAGTGAAATAGCTAACCTAACAATTCTTGATCTACTAAAAGCCTATGTAACGGAAGTAGATCAAATATCCCAATGGGAGAAGTACTTACCCTTAGTGGAGTATGCTTACAATAACACTATACATACTTCCATGGGAAAAGCACCTTTTGAGGTAATTGAGGGAAGATCAAAAAGTCCCTTGCTACTTAAGGTACATGGGAAGATCTTGGCTGCAGATGATTATAGCCGAGACCTACAAGAATCTTTTCAAAGGATTAGGGATTCTATCTCTATCTCACAACAAAGGCAAAAGGTTGCAGCCCAAGCGTTTAAAGAAAACGATTGGGTCTTATTAATGTTTCCCAAGGCTCCATTAAGGCACACAACAGGCAAGAATCCTACGTACTATGGTCCCTTCCAGATTCTTAGGCTATTCAATGAGATGGCCTATCAACTCAAGTTGCCCAATCATTGGCTCATACACAATGCTTTCCATGTGAGCCTATTAAAGCCTTACAAAGGAGAGCCACCTCAGGAACCAACTATTGAAGACCCACCGGAGATCGAGGACCAAGAGGAGGTGCTGCCGCCTGAGTCCATTCTCCGACATGAAGACAAGGTATTAAGAGGCGGTGAGACTATCCGGACGATATCTTATTAAGTTTAAGAATTATCCTTTTGAAGATGCTAGATGGATGCAAGGCATACAACTAAAGGATAACCTAAACCTTGTCAATGCTTACAATGCTTCCCAGGAGTAAGCAAATTTACAAAATGTTAAAAATGAACAAAGTTGTTTTTGTCTTATAAGACTCTCTTTTTCTTTATTGTGCACAAAAATGAAGTAGTATGCATGCTTAGATCAAGTTTGCGGAGACGATGTCTCCCAAACACCAAGTAGAGCTTGTCACTCTACTATGGAAGACTAATAGGACTAATGTACAGACATGCTTGCTGCAGCCTCAGGCTCTCAAGCACCAAAATGGACTAGTCATCCATTGTGGAATGATGTCGTAGGGTAACATAGGGATCCTCCACCCGCTAAGAAAAGGACTCATGAATATGCTTTATCTTCTCTACACCATAGTCGAGGAAGAATATGATTTCAAGAGAGAGGTAATGTCATAATAATCAATATCCAATTCTCCTAAATGATTTTCTCATATTAAACTGATCATTTAATGTGGGGAAGTGCCAGGGGAGAAAAAGCTAGAATATTGGTTAAGCTAGCAGACCGGCCACAGTAGGGATCCAAAGGAGGGAAACTATGGATCCAAAAGGGGTGCCATATGCAAAAGATCCATGTGCAACAATGGGCTAAAATAACCCTAAGGTTCAGCCCATTAAGACTTCCAAAATGCTGTGGGTTCCAAAATTCAAAGGTTGTGTCCAAAGGTCAACCATAGGGGAATTGGATGCTTTGTGTGTGTCCAAAAAAGTCTTTGCACATCCCTACATAGGAGGGGGCGAGCCTTTCTTGTAGGGGATGAAAGAGAAAGCCACACACACACACACACACACACAAGCTCCCTTTACACAAAGGGAATGAGTGACACATGTCAGCTCCCTAGCTCAGATGCCCACAAGGTGTACCCAATTCCTATTGGATGGCCTTGGAGGTGGACCAATGAGAATTAGGCTAGAGTAAATCTAGTTTAATTAATTTAAAAACACTTAATAAAAAAACCAATGAGAATTAAGTCCTCTAGAAGACTATTGGACAGTCTTCTAAGTGGTCCAATGAGCATTCAAGAGCCCAATGGGTTGCCTGATTCCTATTGGCCACGACGCAAAGGGGTCCAATGAGAGTTTAGTTGAATTATTAAATTACCTAAATCTCTCATAAAAGGGGAAAGGAGGACACATGTCAGAAGGCTATCACTTATGCTGCTTAATTGTCATTGGCTAGCTTTAGGGAGGTCCAATGGGGAGATAGCAAGAGAAAATAGCAAGAGGGCTCGCCCGAGAGAGAGAGAGAGAGAGAGAGAGAGAGAGAGAGAGAGAGAGAGAGAGAGAGAGAGAGAGAGAGAAGAGGGCTGATTTTTTCAAGGCATTATCACACACACACTCACACAATCTCATGTGTAAAGTAAAGAAGACTCTCTCTCTCCTTCTCAATCTTTAATGGAAAGCTTACCACCTACTCCAAGCTTGTGAGAAGGGAGGCCTACACCAACAACTCTTGGCTTTGTGATGCAAATCCAACCAAGATCCAAGATTCAATGCATGCTCATCTCCTCTACCATGATAATTACTAAGCTAAGCTATGCTAATATGAGTGATTATGTGAGGAGATGTACATCTTTCTCGTAAGATACTCTTTCTTCATCTCAATCTACTCTCATACCCTGCTAGCTCTCACCATCTTCGAAGGTGTGTGAGGTCTTGGGTCTAAGACCGGGGATAATTGATGTTGTGTTTGCTAAGTGTTGTTCTTAGTGCATGAAGCTTTCATCTTCATTGCACTAGCTAGTCTTGAAGGAACACAAATAATTGTATTGTACAATGTCTCTCTTGATGGGAGAAACCATAATACAAAGCCTTTTGGAGGGGGGATCGGCTCCATGCAAATCCGGTCCTCAACTGTTGTCAATAGCTTAATTTCTCTCTCTTTTGAAAGTATTGTTCATGATATCTAACTAGATGTTATGCTTTTTGTTGCTCTCTCCACCCAAGCACTCTTGTAAGTCTCATTAGGAATCTATTCTAATGAAATGCCTACTATGTTCATGCTAATTTCCGCTACACACAAGTTTTTTAGGCCATTAAATGTTACAAGAAGCCCCACGTCAAAGACCATATAGTGATGGAAGAATTAGCATTACAACTGCTAGAAAGCATGGATAGTGATTTTATTTTGTATGCAAGCTATGATGGAAGCTATTTTCAGCTTCTCAAGGACAAGACGATGAAGGATAAAGAGACAAAGCCAGTGGATACACCTAAGTGAGTCGTAATCTATAGGTTCATGCATGCAAAGAAGAGGTCATACATGTATCTAGATACCAAAGGAAACCATTATCAGGAGTATTATGGAGAGCTACCTCGTCCAAAGGGTGCACATGTTGAGATAACAACATATTGCGACCAATGTGCCATTGGTCATTTAGTGAAGGACTGTCCAACAAAGCTCTACATGGAAACGAAGAAGCAACAAGACAAAAGCAAAGTTCAGACAGTGACAACAAGGGAATGAAAGCAAGAATCCGCAATAATATCTCCAGAAAAGAAGTAGATCTTATCGCAGAGCACAAAAGATAGGCTCAAGACACAATTTCTTGAAGTCAAGGGTGTCAACGACATTATCATAGAGAATCAGGCTTTCAAAAAAGATCAATTGAATAAGTTGATTCAAGATCGTTTAAGGAACCTCAATGACGACAAGTCAAAGCATCCACAAGGTGATAAAGATGAAGCTCGTAGTTCAAGGTTCGAGAGAAAAAGAAGCCAAGATTCTGATGATAATTAGCCAACACAAGAAGAGGTGGCAGAGGTAACAAAAATTCTTAGTGCCACGTCACAAGTGGAAGACATGCAAATAGATGGATGAAGCTAAAAGTCTACCAAATAAATTCTCTATTGTGGACTCTTCATTGGTGATTGAACAAATCAAAGAGTATGAGAAGCTAAAAGAAGCTGTAACTGAAGACATAGAATGCACAGAAGAGCAGGAAATGACAAAGTCCAAGATTGACTACCAAGGACAAGCAATACAGGATATGAATGAATATTTTTGAGAAGAGACTCTACAAAAACCCATGGAACAATGGAAAACAAAGCCCACCGCAACCATTGCATCAAAAGAAGAGAGTCAACCTCAACATCCTGCTACACAAGCTTCAAAACATCTCCAAGAAGAAAAGTCACCATTGAATGACCTTCAAGTGCTAGAAGAATTAAATAGTGACAGAGAGCTTCTAAAATCAAGAATCATGGCTTCACAATCAGAAACTAGCAATGAACACCAACAAGCAGCTACAACAGAAGATAGTAAGCACTTGGGATATGCTACAACCAGTCAATTACAAAGAAGTTCAACATACAAGAGGATGACAAAGCCTTCAAGGCACAAAAGTCCAACAAAAGTACTGAAAGCAACAAGGACATCAGCTACTTGGCAGCCAACAAGAAGATTAAATTCTCGTTGGATGTGTATGAGAAACTGAAATTCAACTTTACAGCAGATATAGATTGCACTCCCATGACTAATGTCATGTCTTATGGGCTATGGTTACTTCTAGATAAGCCGGAGTTGTATGAAATTCAGGTAAAGGTTTCCATATCACATGGAATCGAGGTCACAAGTTTGGGGATTGCAGAAGCCACCCTTAAACTACGGTCAAAGGTCATTAAAGACAAATTCATAGTGGTGGATTCATCTAAAATGAGCACACTTTTGATTTTGTCCAAGAAATGGGCAAAGACAGTTGAAGAAGAACCTAGATTTTCAACAATGGTCATCACGACTAGCTCTCAAGAAAGCCAGCCTACTACCGCTCCAAGATTATCGATTGTTGCTGACAAAGGCAAAACCAAAACGAGCCCACAAATGTCCTACCAACAGAAGAAGCCCCTTAGATTAGAGTCTTCAATCCAACCCAGAAAAGTTCAAGATAGAGTGTCTATATCAACTGACCACATGCTTCCACATGAAAGGCAGACTCCAAAGAAAACCTTTCAACCAAAATACCCTACACTGCGAGATCACCGCCGCCAAAGGTTTTCAAAGGTCTACATTAAAGCTGAAGAAATAAAGGTCAAGGATCCAATATGGATAAATGATCCTATCCAATTGACGAAAGGTAAACACATGGGATGGATAGCCTCCCACTACAACTTAGCAAAGCAAGGCTATTATGAGGGTCAAAAGAATCTTTGGCTACCAAAACCACAGACCTCGGCTTATGCGGCGGATAAAGGTTTCAAAAAGAATCCCCAAAAGCAACAAATCTCATATTTATATCGCCAAAGGAGACCAATCAACAAGGCTCGCCAAAGGTACACCGGAAATTTCAAATCTAGCTGGCCTTCATACCAACATAGGACTTCATCGGTAAATAATCCCAAAAATGGCACTCTTGTACATCTCAATACGACATCAAAACAATCATGGGAATTGCCATCTACAATTCTTCAAGCACTTGGTTACTATCAAGGAAATCGAAGAATCTGGCTACCAAAGATGCCAGGTAAACATTCCAATCCGACGACTTCAGCATGAAAATAATCGCAATTTCACGGAAGGAAAAATCAAGGACAATGTCAAAGTCAAGGCAAAGTAATCATAAGAGTCAAAGTCTATTATTTTAAATGGTGGAGTGGCGGAGTAGTCCAGAAAACACTCACGCACATGAACATAGTGAGGAGAGTGGAAAAAACCTCATCGACAAAAACCCTTCTTGTGAGTAACAGTAGCTCTTGAAGTCAAATATATTTTTTCTTCTCTCGCTACGTTCACTCCTGGAAGCACCCAAAACTCCTCTCGCACTGCATATTGTTTCCAATGCATCTATCTGTGCAAGAATATACAATGTCCCATCATTGGACATTTGTATTTGACACGATTTGTGTTCCACCCATGCACTTATACAACAAAATGACGAAGAAGAAGCGGTAACAGGTTTCATGAGCATTTGCTCAACAACAATGACTCTGACTTCAAGCTACTAACACTTATCCAATGTATATCAAGTCAATAATAGAAGACATACGGCCATAAGTACTTTAACTCAACAAAACTCGGTTACATCAAACATAAGTACATATAGCCTCACATTTAATGGTGACTAAAGGCATTTTTTTCCCACAGGGTTTTTCCCTTTAGTCCTATCCAGGTATCCAAGACCTTCATTTTGTAATATACGCCACATTCTATTTTTACTATTTTTATTATAAAAACACAAAAAAGCAGACCAAAGACATCCCCAAACAACTACATGCTCATCAACGAGAAGATCAAAGGCGAGCGGCCAAGAAAATGACTTGCTACAACAACAAACCTCACTCAACCTATTCCTGCTACAACAACCAATCCAGGGGGGAGAGCTATGGCTTCAACTACACTACATGTATAAGAAAAAGGTACCTCTACAACATAGAAAGCATCTAGTAGAAGCAACTGCAACAACAAAAGATTCAACCAACACCAAAACATGAAGCACTCGCCAAGGCCACTGCAGACATAGGGTCTTGTCGGGGACGACAAGACTTCAGAGGGGAAGAGTGTTGAAAGGTCAACCTTTCAACAATGCTTCCATAAAGATTCCTAAAATATTCTCTAAATATTCCAAATACAGATGCTGACGAAGTGAGGAAGATAAAGATGGATGTTGTAATGTGAAGATACAAGCTCATGGACATCATCAAATATCCCGTTATTATTATTTTGAGCCAT
The DNA here is from genome assembly GCF_014529385.1 of Adiantum capillus-veneris. NCBI lineage: Eukaryota > Viridiplantae > Streptophyta > Polypodiopsida > Polypodiales > Pteridaceae > Adiantum > Adiantum capillus-veneris. The sequence goes on from NC_140957.1 coordinate 98,962,797, forward strand.
TACGGCCACTTTTGTAATGTTTACGGGAACTTCATATTTTAAATCAGCGACTGTATTTGGGCCACAGATGCTTGTTGGATGAACAAAGCCAGCTCACGGTGTTGTAATTAAGCTCTATAGAATCCTAGAGACAAATAAGGTCATTTTGGTCGGACATTAGGTTTTCTAAGGCTTACTATATAAGCCAAAACCTAAAGCTTTGTAAAAAGACTTCTAATAATTTGATCTTCGGTGTCGTTGGGCGACTGCGAGAGAGTAATAGTGTGTGTGTGTGTGTGTGCTACAGGAGCTACGGTGGTCGGAATCGCAAACAGAGAGCAGCAGTGTGTTGCCCACAAGGAGAGCTACGCGTTGATGCTTACATCACACGTGTTCGTCTGTGTTTTGGCAGATTCACCCGCGAGCTACTTTTGGAGTTTCGATGAGTAGCAGTTGTCCGTTTTTGCATTTCAGCATATCAACGCGATCACAGCGAGTAGAGCTACACAATAGGCACTTTAGTTTTTGAAAACGTCGACCTACAAAACCGGCCAGACATCCTACACGTTTTCTGCACAGAGGATATTGGGTAGGTTTTTTTGGTCACAGACCTTAGGGAGAGTGGCCTATTGGTGTTGATAGGATATCCCTCAAGTTTCGTAACATTTCGAGAACGTCTAATGGGATTTTGGCTTGCGGTAGCATCATAGGAGACTCTCACATTCACAGAACCGATGGCATGTAGATTTGATATCTCTGTAGGAAGTAGTCCCTTTGCTTGCTTCCACACGCCTGCGGGTCGAGCTTCGTCCTCAGTTGACAATTATATGTTAGGTGAGTTCTCGCTATGCTTACATCCATCGCGGCGTATCCGTCCAACAAGAACCAGCACCTAGGAAGATCCAGATTACAAACACCGTGTTTCCTACGCAACATCAACCTCACCAAGTCCATAGACCCTTAGCCATACCTAGTGTCATCCAAGAAGAAAGTGACTTAAAGTCATGGGAAAGTGGGCATACTCACTTCTTGATGGAAAGAATGTTTACAGAGGGACTACTTGATCCTATTGAAGAAATGGAGATCCCATCTTCCCCACGTCAAGGGACTCAAGGCCAAAAGGTGCCGTTAAACATTGCCAAATTGATGGATTTCATGTCTTCGGAAGTTAGAACCACCATCATGCCCAAACTATATAAAGACCCTGAGCTAGTCTCAGCTCTTCGAGCCTTCCTCAATGGAGAACTAAAGTTTGGGCTACCACAATTTGCACAGATGGATGGAGCTGGGGAGATGCCAATAGAGGAGGAAAACATAGATCCACAACCCAACCTAGATGAGAACCTTGTTATAGAAATACATGTTAACAAGTTGGGACAATACTTTGAGGGTGATGAATCCAATGCGACCATACCAATCACTACTAAGGGATTAACTGTGAAGGTAATCCTTGATGGTGGCACTGGGGTTAGCATTGTGACTAAAAATTGCTGGGAAACTATCGGAAGACCTCACCTTGTGACCACAACCATAGTAGTGAAGATGGCCAATGGGTCTATTGTTAAGCCTATTGGGATGCTAGAAGATCTCAAGATCAGGGTCTTTGGACATAAAATAAGGATTACCTTCATTGTTATGGATTTATCCAAGCACATTATGGCATAAGAGATGATCTTAGAATGTCCTTTCATGAGCGAAGCAAAAATGGTGCATGACTGGTCTAAGAACCATGTCTACCTACAGTTCCAAGATTCTATCATTCCAGTGGATCTTGTGATGGGTCGAGCACATCCTCTAGGAAACAGGTTTATAATTGATCATAGATCTGACACCACAGTTCACTCGGCCCCGTTGCAGTATTGTTACACGTGTAAAGAGGACACTGATGTTGGGGAAGATTCTCCTTATATGGATGTACTACCTGGGATGACTGAGTCGGACAATGTGGATTGGGTCCACCTAGCAGCAACCATAGACACTTGGGGAAATAGGGGGACAACCTGGGTAACACCTCAAGGGGATGAAATGCCACCACTCGTACCCTTAAATATCCTACAAGCAATGCATATAGCTTCTGACAAGACTCGTCCTAATATAACGAAGAAAACATACAAGTGGGTCCCTAAAGCTTCTTTAGTGACCATAGCTAGTGCTAAAAGATAAAAGCCTCATAAGAGACGTCCCATTCGCCCCAATAAATGTAAAGAAACGTTGAGCTGGATTCTGAAAAAACTATTGGAAGCCCAAGGCTACTATAAAGGAAATGATCAAATCTGGGTGCAAAAATGTAAATTGTGCTCTTACTTGTCACCGGGCCCATGTGAGCTCAATTTTGTGACTCCAAAACAAATTGAAGATCGCAGAAAGGAAAAAATCACGGAATGCGACACACCCACTCCAGAGCTAGTTTGGGTACCTAGCTCACGAACAGGGAAATCAAATGAAGCTTCTTGCTCTTCATGTAGTTCCTATACGGAAATAGAAGCTTCGACACAACCTCCACCTACCATTGTACATATCCATACAAGCAAGAAAGAGTTTGCACCTCCCGTTGTAAGTTCACCACCTACAACAATGTTGCAAATAAAATCATGGGAGAGTACCTTACCACCCTTGCAACTAGATGAAACACATAGGGCGGTCAAAAACTATCGGTTAAAGCCTTCACCTATTACAATTTGGAACAACTGGATATGCTAAAGAGGTAAAGTTGTTCCGGAAAGGATTGCTCTTCGCTGCTGCTACCGCTCCCCCCCTCGCACCTGCACCCCCTAGCGCTACCCCCCTATCGCCTGCCCCCCCCTCTTGCACCCACCCTCAGCCCCCGCTCCCGTTGCCCATTGCGCTGCCCTACCCCTCCCCCTGCCCGCCCGCCGCCCTCAGCCCTCATTGCCCCCTGCGCTGCCCCTGCCCCTGCCCGCCAGCCACCTGTCCCCACTGCTCGCTACCCTGCGTTGCCCGCTGCCCCCCTTTTTTCGTTGCCCTCACCCTTACCTCACTTTGCCGCCTGTCCCAACCCCCCCCCCCCACGGCCCGTGGCTCTTTTTGTACTGTTTTTTCCTCTCGCGCCGTGGTTCTTTTGTCGATTGGATTTGGCAGTACTGGTTCTTTGAAAATGCTTGTTGGGGTCCCTTTGCAGAAGAACTGCTTTACCCTCTCTTTCTCCGCCACAGCAGTAGACACAGATGGAGGCTCCAGCTTCGCCACACAGGGACTCGCCCAAATCCCCCTTGCCCGACCTTGTTGAGCCCACCATTCAACTTTCTCTCTCGCCGACAGAGCAAGCGAGCCTTGCCGTAGAGGTAGAGCGATTGCAGGCAACTTAGGCCATGTGCAAGATTCTCGGCACCCGACCTAGCAGAGGAGAGCTGCGAGACCTTCTCCAGGCCCGCCTTCTTGTAGAGGTGGGCAAGATCTTGGATGTCCAGATTCTCAGACGGGGTTACTATCAGATCGAGTTCGAGACCTTCGAGATGGCATCCGAGGTCATAGCTATGAGTCCAGTGGCCATTCAAGCATCACGCACCCACTTTCGACAGTGGCGACATGGTTTTGACCCGGCCTCGGATGTTCTAGTAGAGGAGGCAGACATCCCCATCTCAGTCTGCTTTCCGAGTTTATAGAGGGAGTACTTACCACTTCTTTCTAGGATTGGCTCTGCCATTGGGTCTGTCTTGGAGACACCTCGTATGGCAGCATCTATAGCTGCCAAGGCAGCAGGCATCCCCTCAGTTTGAGTTTTGGTCAGAGATACCCACACACTCCCGAAGGTTATCCTTTCTGTCTCGGGTGAGTGGGGGTTGGTTTAGACAGAGTGTGGAGTACTCAAGCCTCTCGAACCAGTGCTTCATTTGCCGACAGATGGGCCATCTCGCGAAGGCCTGTCCATGGAGGAGACCGAGACCTGCACCACAGCCGCAGCCCCAGTCGGATGGCCTGCAGCCACAGCCAGAGGCACAATGCACTCATGCAGAGCCACCCTCCGAGCCTGGGGCTCCAGCGGAGGAGGGGTGGTAGAGCAGGCCTGTGGCCGATGACTCCATGACAGCCGCTCCCCCCCCACTGTTCCCCCCTTCTCCCTCATCCTCCCCCCGCCTTCTGCTCCCATCGCCTCTCCACCTAGCCCTTTTACCTCTCTCTCCCCATCCCGCCCCTCTTCTCCTCCTCTTCCCCCTGCTCCTTCTCCTCCCCCTCTTGCTCCAGTTTCACAGTCGACTCAGGAGACTTGTCCCTCTCCGGCGGCTAGGAGATCTCTTGGAAGCACCTTTGCCACGAGGCTCCTAGCGCGAGAGGGTCATCCCTTCTTGTGTCCCCCTTTTCAGATTCAGACATCTTCCCTTGTAGCTATCCCTCGTGGTCTGACGAGCATTGACATCCAACGCCGCTGGGACTTCTTCGACTACGGGTTCACTCGGTTTCTCGGCGATTCCGCAGTAGACCATGAGGCAGCTTGCTTCAGGGTCCATGTTTTGTTCCTCGCCGCTAGGGGGACAGAGGCCTTGGACTCGGCAGTTGGTTTCTCCTTCCCCCTCTATGGTAGGGCCGAGATAGAGTGGTCCCTCGACTTAGTGGTGGGATGGTTGTATACACAGGTTCTAGAGTTCTCTCACCACATGGGAGAACTTGGAGTTATAGATTTGCTGCAGACATTGTGGCCATTGGCCAAGTTTACGGTGACACCCGCAGACTCAGCAGGATGTAGACACATTGTGGTGTACTTCTTTGCTGATACGCAGTGTTTGCCTTGCTATGTATACATTCATGAGGACTCCTGGACAGAGGAGGTTGCTTTATGCATGGCTCGCTTGGCTTGGGATTGGGCTAGGCACTCACTACAGTCACACCTATCTAGAGGACGCTCGAATGCGGATTACTCCCCATCCAAGCCACCCTCAAAGATAGCCCGTGTTGCTGCTGCAACAGCATCTGTTCTCTCTCGCTCCCCATGAGGATCATCTCATTGAACGTGCAGGGACTAGGTGGGCCCCAGTTTCAGCGACAGCGGGGCCGATTGTGTCAGGAGCTTCAGCGTTGCCTTGTGGGAGGAGAGATTGATCTCCTTATGCTTCAGGAGCACCATCTGTGTGAGAGCCGCATTCGGCGATGTGGTTAGTTTTGGCGTGGACGATATGATACCTTTTGGTCAGTTGCTTTTGGACCTGGAGGCATCCAGGGTGGGGTATGTATGACTATTGTGGACTCATTGCAGTAGGCCATTGTGGGAAGAGGTATTATTGTGCCAGGTAGAGCTCAGTAGATTACTATGCAGGTGCAGGGTGGCCTTGTGGCCTTCCTAAACATCTATGTGCCAAATGTGGCGAGTGCTTGTGCAGAGTTTTGGTCATAGATTGTTGCGTCCTTGCCACAGGCCGATCATTGGTGTATAGGAGGGAACTTCAACATGTTGGAGGACCCTTCTGACAGGATTGGTGGCAGCCATGCTACTGTGCATGGAGTCGAGTTGGCAGATTGGGAGAGGTTGTGTATGACTTTGAGGGTCTCGGATACATGGCAGCACTTTGGTTTTCTGAGGCCCCCAGAAAGTCTTGCCTTCTCTAGATCGGACCGCAGAGTGGGAAGACTGAATCTATCGTGGATAGATCGCTTCTACACTAGTGACCACTTCAGTGACTTGGGGGGATCAGTGGGCATCCTGGCAGGGACATCCTTCTCGGACCATGCACCAATGATCCTCACAGTGGGAGACAGGCAGAGGGCATGGACAACCAGTTTTCACCTGCAGACAGAGTGGCCTCAGGCCTTGCTCAGCTTAGCCACTTTTTTCTTCAGGAGTCTCTGGCTCGCCGGGCTGCAGTGAGAGAGGAGGAGAATCATCTCAGACGAGGCATTTCTTAACTACAAAGGATGCAGGAGCAGCATCTAGACATTCCATGGGTGGAGGAGCAGTTACAGCAGGCTCGATAGTAGCTTGCTATCACACGAGAGGCGTCATGAGTTTGCCTTTCACCGAGAGGCATCTCGTGACAGAGTGACTAGTTCTTTTTTTGAGACACTGGGACCTCGGCACTCGCATGCCAAGGTCATTCAGTTGAGGAGGCCCGATGGGTCACTTGCTTGTGCAGTTTCTACTGACTTTTACCATGAGTCATTGTCGCGGCTAAGCCTCAGTTAGAGCGGCAAGATGCATTGAGGGAGCAGGTTTGGGCACAGATGCCATGTCTTGTGACAGAGGAGATGCACCAAAGGATAGAGATGCCACTTCAGCTTGAGGAGCTGCACACGGCTCTTAGGGCCCTCCCTCGTGGGTGGAGGAGCAGTTACAGCAGGCTCGATAGTAGCTTGCTATCACACGAGAGGCGTCATGAGTTTGCCTTTCACCGAGAGGCATCTCGTGACAGAGTGACTAGTTCTTTTTTTGAGACACTGGGACCTCGGCACTCGCATGCCAAGGTCATTCAGTTGAGGAGGCCCGATGGGTCACTTGCTTGTGCAGTTTCTACTGACTTTTACCATGAGTCATTGTCGCGGCTAAGCCTCAGTTAGAGCGGCAAGATGCATTGAGGGAGCAGGTTTGGGCACAGATGCCATGTCTTGTGACAGAGGAGATGCACCAAAGGATAGAGATGCCACTTCAGCTTGAGGAGCTGCACACGGCTCTTAGGGCCCTCCCTCGTGGTAGCTGTCCAGGTGAGGATGGATTGACTCCCAGCCTTTTCTTGGAGTACTGGGACCTGCTTGGCCCAGATATTTGTAGTGATTTTCAGTACATTTTGCACACAGGAGTGATGCCTGACAGCATGAGTGATGGCCTGATCTACCTCATTCCCAAGGAGGGTGGCTCCTTGGATGAGATTCGATAATGGCGCCCCATCACCATCCTCAACTCAGCCTACAAAATTCTTGCCAAGGCTCCGAGTTTGAGGATTCAGCCACTTTTAGAGAGCCTTATCCATGGGACTCAGAAAGGTTTTGTCAAGGAACACAGTATCCTTGACAACATCTTTACTTTCTGGGAGGCTTCTGCCCTGTCACGGCTCTGTGGTGAGGACCTTGTCATTATTCTTCTCGATTTGGAGAAGGCACACAACAGGGTTGACTAGGACTTTCTAGAGGGCACTCTATGCAGGATGGGCTTCTGAGATGCTTGGATCAGAGGGGTGTCAGCTTTGTACAGACAGGCTCATAGTCAGGTGCTTTTGGTAGGAGGGAGAGGTGAGCGCTTCATGCTCACACGCTCGATCAGACAGGGTTGTCCTCTTGCCCCCTTTATCTTTATGTTCTATGCAGAGGCGATGACCATAATTTTGGTGTCATAGTAGGTTGGTCATCGGGGCCTAGCACTCCCTATTCGGGGAGATGAGCTACTGGACGTTGAGTTTGCCGATGACTCAGCCTTGTACTTAGATGGCCAGGAGACCAATATTCACAGACGTGAGCAGGCTTTGGAGACCTTCTATTGTGCATCGGGCGCATTGATCAACTGGAGAAAGACAGTGGCTTTCTCAGTTGGTAGTGCTCCTGTGCCAGATTGGATGCCAGGAGAGGGTTTCAGGTGGATCCCCCCAGGGACTACAGTTCGATACATGGGTTGTCAGATTGGTTTGGACTTGTCTCCCAAGTAGCAGATTGCTCCTCTTCTCCTGTACATCAGGAGAAAGTTGTTGATGGGGGCTTTTCACAAGCCAAGCTCCCATACCCCTCTTCTCTCGTCCCCACCCCATGAAAACCCCCTCTTAGGGAGGGAGTGATAAAAGGCATTGGAAAAAGTAAGAAAAAAATAAGGTATGATTATGTAAATATATAAGAAAGGTAAAATAGGCCACCTCATGCCTGCGGGGTACCCCATCCCCACCTTGCCTCCTTTTTCTTCACTGTTGCCCCGCCGTGTGTCCCTTTTCCTCTCCTCCACTCATAAGATCAACCCCCTCTCTCTTCCCCTTGTCCTTTCTCCTTTCTCTCTCTCCTCAAGCTACCCCACCTCTCACCAATAAGGCATTATAACTCACCAATAATGCACCCTAACTCACATGCAACTTACCCTATCTTCCAAAATAGTATACCCCACCCCCTCTTTCTCTCTCCTATCATATCCCATGACCCAAATATCCCCCTCTCTCTCTCTAAAGGGCGCCATATCTCTTGTCTTGTAGCTCAATAACCTTCCCCACACTCACACACACTCAGTTTCACTGAAAAAGGTGCCCACAGACCCATCCCCACCCAGTGGTTACCTGATTTTTATTGTGTTCACACACATCTGCACACAGATTCACCTCTGAACACACTCCCCTCTCTCCCCTCTTGTAATTACTTTATTCTCCATGTCACCTCTCACTTTTTTTCATCAACCCATCTCTCTCTCTTAGTCTCTCTCTCATGAGACTGTTGTTCTGGCACATATACACACAGCTAGACAAGTGGGGCCCACAGTCACATGGCCTATGTAGATAACGATTTCTTCATTTCTAAATTATAGAATTCCTCCCCCCTCCTCCCCTATATAAAGAGGGGTCACCATCACACTAAATACACACACACCATCACCAAAGAGTACACTATACACTGTGTGTGCCTAGTGCACACACACACACACACACACCATCACCATCACCGCGATCACCATGCTCGTCTTGAGCATGACCTCTACACCCCTTGGGCTATGGAAGATGAAGGGAAACTAAATGAAGGATGATGGCCATAACCCTCGTGCGAGTCTTCTCTATCAACTCCCACCTATCTGCCATGTGCTCTACCACGCTCTCCCTTCTCATTCCCCTACCCTATGCTCCCCATTTCATCGCCTTATTCTCTAAATAAAGCTTGAGGTTTTGTGAGTATGTTTTCTTGCAATGTTTTGCCCATGTGAGGTGTGCAGAATCGCCACCTAATCTTGTGTTTGGAGTGAGCTTGTGTATGTGTGAAGGGTGTGCGGATTCGCCATCCTTTTGTGGTGCCTAAGTACTAAGCCGCTATACCCCCTCCCTCACTCTCTCTCTCTCTCTCTCTCTCTCTCTCTCTCTCTCTCTCTCTCTCTCTCACTTGATCTCATTCCCTTTCCTCTTCATCATTACTCCCAAGCATCCATCTCTCTTGGATGAAAACTTTGTTATGGTGGTGTGTTGTTTGCATCCTAGCCGCTGAAGCTAGGTGGTGCCCCCTGTTTGCTTCACCATGACAGGCTCGAGGCGCGCCATTCGGTCCCCAATGTTTTAGAGGCCGTCGGGGTTCAGGGTTCTCTTTGCTCCCGTCATTTGGTGCCCCCACTGAGGATCTTTTCATGAAACCCTTCAGTTTACAAGACTTAAACCCCTAAACTATTGTGAATGGATGAATGGCTAGCAGGATTTGCTAATTGGACGACAGGAGAAGAAGAGCTTCAAGCACAACTAGACGAACTCCGCATCTCTATCGAAGCTCGAGTGCCAGGCGTAACGGTAATCGATTTGCAGTGGGAGAGTCAACCAACACGCCAAACCCAGTGGATATACATAGGCCAAGTGCCAAGAAGAAGAAGGAGAAGGTCGAAACCATGTCTGCAACCTACAACCAACCCACAATAAAAAAATGGAAGGAGCTCTACACAATAGAGAATCAACACTATTCTACTTTGAGAATGGGGTAACTCAAGTCACCGAGGTAATTATCACAGTCAGTTTTCAAGTCGCACCTGATGCTGCAGCACAGATAACGGAATCATTGGCTCACACTCTCACTAGAGAAACTAGAGATCTACTGAGTTTGTTTCAGGAAAGAACACCACCCTCTCCCACAATCTTGGACAGTCACTAAGCACCTCTAAGCTTCACATGAATCAGTACAACCTACCTCAAGACATATCACAAATACCAACACGTGTACACTCAATCAAGGTAATACTAAATTTGAGGGCTCACTACCAGCACGTCATCAACACCATGCTGGGTGCGGAGCGATTTTTTGAGGTCCTGGCATCAGATCAACCATTTGTCCTACCTTTGGTACAAGGCAATGTACCGTTTGAAGTTTTAATCTATGTCCTAGTATAAGAGGGTATACACGCCTCCTCGTAAAGAAGAAAAAAAACTTTTGCAAGTTAAGCAGTGTGTCTTTCTAGCTCTCTCTCAGTAATCATGGCAAGTGTAGCATTTCCAACATTTAAAGGAAAGAAGGGGGAGGATTTGGTAACAGACTTCCTAGATGACTTTGAAGTAGCATGTGTAATGAGCAACAAAGATACGGATGAATCCCGGGTTAGAATCTTTAAGCATCTCAAGAAGCTAGAAGCTAGATCATGGTACAATGCACTTCCACAAGCAACCAAGGATGACTGGGAACCCTTAAAAACCGCTTTTAAGAGGCGCTTTGGGGGAGGTACCACTTCAGAAAAGTTGTGGGACAAGTTGAGAGACTTGAAGCAGGAGGGTCTTTTAGAATATGCCACCTATGAGTCCAAATTTGTGGATTTGTGGGAACGGTGGGTTGAGTCACTGGCAAGGGGAGAAGCCGCACCTGATTTCCTAAAAAACGATCGGTTCACGCATGGCTTATGGCCGCTTCTCAAGGAGAAGGTGAAAGGTAGATTCTCGGCTACGTACGAGTTAGCCGTTGAGATTGCTCGCCTTAAGGACAAGAAGATGCGAATGAAAGCCAAAGAAACCGAGTCAACAGAAGCAGGAACATCGCGTCGACCAGCAACTACGACAACCACCATACCACCACCACCGGCTCTTGGGGTAAGAGATGACCAACAAGATATGTTGGCCCATATTACTGACCAACTGCAGAATTTGTCTGTCCACTTAATACAGCAAGGGAGGAGTCAAGAAAGAGATCAAGACCCTAGAGGAGCACAACGACAAAACAGGGAGTATCATTGCTACAACTGCGGAGAAGACGGTCACGTTATGTACTACTGTCCCAAACCACAACAAAACTATAATAGAGGAGGTAGGAGGAACCAATTGTCACCCCCTAGAGAAAGAACACCCCCACCCCGAGCACCACCCCCACCAACACAAATTCTACGTCCACCCCAGATATCACTACAAGCATCCATCCCACCTCTTCCACCAGCCCCACCACCTGATCGCCCTGTAAACATCATAAGGCTAGAAGAGAAAGGAAGAGCCGTAGTGGTGGATCCACCCAGAGCAAAGGAGAGGGACAAGGGTAAGGAAAGGTAACCTTTTTAGAACCACTTGAAGCCATGACTGTGAAAAGAGCTAGGAGGGAGAAGGCTACACAATCAGATGATGAGAGAAGAATGAGAGGAGAAACTAGCAAGAGGCCATCCAGGCCACGACGGAAATTAGGCATCACCGACTTCCAGCTAGGGGAAAGTTCTAAGCCCTATGATCTAACATTGGATGTGGCAGAGCAAGGACCAAAGATTACATGGCCACAACTGCTACATATTGTACTTAAAGTAGGGCGACAATGGTCTAAAATGGTAAGTACAAGACGCTCCAAAACAAAGGTAGACGGAGCAATTTCGGGATGCAACATGGATGACATCCTTCCAATTGTCGGCATAAACATAAAAGGAAAGAGGGTTGGAAACACCTACATTGATGGAGGTAGGGCTCGAGGTTGACAGGCCTTCTCCATGCAAGGAAAAGATGGCAAACAACGCAAAAGTAAAGTGTGTGGGTGTGGTAAGTGCCATGAAAATCAAAGCTTTCAACACTGAGGTAGAGGTAGATGGTTTTGTAATGCCTACTAAGGGGGAGGGCTATCCACTAATTTTGGGAAGGCCATGGTTGATGGCCATGAAGGCAAAACAGGACTGGGGTACTAGCCTTCTACGCATGACCGGTAATAAAGGGGAGACAATCTACTACGACATGAGGATTGGCAAGCAGAAGCAAATGAATCTGGAAACATCGGCAGATGAAACCACTAGCGAATCTTCCAGTTCTGGGGATGAGACCACATCCACCGACGAAAGTGATAGTTCCATTGATGTGATGGGTATCATTATGAATGATCCACAAAGGGTAAGCACAACTGGTGATCCATCACCAAAAGGGAAACCCAATGAAGAGGAGAGAAAATCACCTGGCCTAGGAGGAAGTAGGTTGAAGGGTATGTTGTCTACGGAATTAACACTTGAGGAGAAAGATATTTTTTTGCACATGTTGATGGGATTTCCTAACCTATTCATTGACAACTATGAAAGAATCACAGGCATTACACTGGTGGAACATCATATTAAGCTGAAGGAAGGGGTAAAACCAGTTGTGCAAAAGCTACGACGACTGGGGGTCATACAAGAAAAGGCACTCTTGGCCGAGGTAAGGAAACTGTTAGAGACGGGATTCATCTATCCTGTAGAAAACTCCGAATGGGTGTCACCCGTAGTGGTGACGCCTAAAAAGAATGGTAAGTGGAGGGTCTGTGTTGACTACAAACCACTAAATGCAGCTACAAAGAGAGACCACTTTCCTCTCCCTTTCTTGGATAAAATTCTGAATGAAGTAGCGGGTTTTGAATTCTATACCGTCTGTGATGGTTATTTAGGATACTTTCAAATACGCATAGCCTTGGAAGATCAGCTAAAAACCACTTTTATTACGCCATGGGGTTGTTTTGCATACATGGTTATGCCATTTGGTCTCACAAATACACCTGCCACATTCCAAAGATATGTCACATATGTTTTTCAACCGTTCTTTGGAACATCCATAAGAGTGTGCATTGATGATTTTTGTATATATAGCTCTCGTATTTCACATTTAGAAAAGGTAACTGAAGGTTTGGCAAGGTTGCAGAGCCTAGGTGGGCAATTAAATGTGGATAAATGTCACATTGGGGAGAGTAAAGTCATTCTACTAGGCCATGAAATTTCAGCAAGAGGTATCAACGCCGACCCAAGTAAGGTGTCCGCACTCATAGCCCTACCTTCACCAACGACCGCACGTCAACTGGTCTCTTTTCTACAGAAGGTGAGGTACATAAGTAGATTCATACATCTACTATCACAACTTGTTCTATCACTGCAACAACTCACTCAAAGATCAACTTTCACTTGGGACGAGGAAAGCGAACATCACTACAACAAGGTAAAGGAGGTCTTAGCCACTCTGCCAACTATCTCACCACCTAAGTGGGATGAAAAATTCTATGTCACCTCAAGTGTTGGTGATGACTCATTGGGGGTTGTGCTACTCCAAAAGGATACGACGACATCTTTCATGAGGCCAATCTACTTCTCTAGTCGAATGATGACAGCAGGATAGAAAGGTTTCACCCATGTGGAACACTTAGTCCTAGCTCTTAGATTTGCAACTACAAAGTTTAGGTCATATTTGCTGCCTAAGCAATTTGTGATTCTAACCACAGATGAAATATTTCCCTATGTTGTACAACACATGGATGTGTCTGCTAGAATTACTAAATGGCTAGTTCGTCTGCAAGAGTTTGACTACACGGTACAGGTAGAAAGCACGACAAGGGCAAGTTTGGGGGGACTCATGACCTACCAAGTCTTTGAAGGGAAGGAGAAGCAATCTAAGGAAGGAGAAGTCCGATTACCTCTAGTACCACCAATGGTAGAAGGAGCATACTCTCTCTACTTTGATGGAGCCTACAAGCGAGCGTCCGACAAAGCAGCTGCAGGCATAGTGGTCTTTGATGACAAAGGGACAAAGGTATTTTCGTTGGGCCAATTATTAGATTCACATTCTAACAATGAAGCTGAGTATGAAACACTAACCAAGGGTCTACAATGGTGCGTGTCACAAGGTGTACAACGCCTTAATGTATTTGGGGATGCTCTACTTCTGGTAAGGCAAGTAAATGGAGCATGGACATGCAAGAATCCTAGTTTAAGGACTCACTTAAGTGGTGTAAAAACCTTGTTGGGTAAGTTTGAAGAAGTTCAAATACACCATATCCCAAGGGCTCAAAACCAAGAAGCAGATGCCCTAGCAAGTGAAAGACTACAGGAAGTGGTGGTTGGAGCAATAAAACTAAAGCTCCCTCTATTTCAAGGAAGTGATGCCTTGCCTGACATCATGCATTTTTTGGAAACAGGGGAATGCCCATCAGATTTAACAAAGGGACAAAAGCAATGGCTGACGCGGAAGGCCAAAAGGTATCGACTCATCAATGACGGTTTGTACTGTAAGGGTAAGGACCAAATACTCAAGAAGGTCCCTCTCTCTCAGGAAATCATGGAAGTAATTGCTAGTTGTCACGACAGGGTTTGTGGTGATCATTTCGCCCTAGACATAACAAGTAGGAAAATATTGCAGGCAGGCTTCATATGGCCTAGCCTCAACCGTGATTTACACCACTTGTGCAAAACGTGTAAGTTGTATCAAAAGGCTGGCACTAGGTCACTTATGCCTGAACCACAGACACCTATTCTCTCATATGGCCCATTTGAAAAATGGGGTATCGATGCCATTGGGCCATTACCTAGGGCCAACTCAGGAAAATTCTACATTATCATGGGGGGGGTCGACTACATGACTAGATGGGCAGAGGCTACAGCCACCACTAGAATCACAGTGGTAGAGGTAGCTAAATTTATCTACGAGCACATATGCTGTAGATTTGGCACACCTTTAGAGATCATCTCTGATAGAGGGCCAGGTTTCAGAGAAGACTTGGTAGGAGAATTAAGGCAGAAACTGGGCATTACAAGGAGGCACTCTTCACCATATTACCCTCAATGTAATGGCCTAGTTGAAAAGGTAAATGGAATGATTTCTAAAATTATTACCAAGCAGGTAAACAATCATCCTAGAGACTGGGATAAGTATCTACTACCAGCTTTATGGGCCTACAGAACTTCATTTCGTACATCCTTGGGATTCACACCGTATCATCTAGTATTTGGTAAGGAAGCAATCTTGCCCATTGAAGTGCAACTACAAAGTCTCAGAGTAATGGCAAGTTAGCTTCAACAGCCCAACATGCATTTGAGAGATCACATCATCAACTTGGAAAGACTATAGCTGGACAGAGAAGAAGCAATAAATTATTATGCAGCACAAGCAGAGCATAGACGGCTTAGCTTAAACGAGCATCTCCGGAAAAAATAATTGAAGAAAGGAATGTTGGTGCTCCACTACCACAATCGCTTCGACATGCGCAAGGATAAGAAACTCATGCTCCGATGGGAAGGCCCTTTCATCATCAGGAAAAAGTATGCCAATGGAAGCTACCAGCTTATGGAGGCTGATGGAAAACCTCATAAAACCAAGGTAAATGGTTGGCGACTTAAACCCTATTTTCTTCAATTTGACGAGGCTCCACCAATTGACATTCCAGATGAGGACACATCATCAGCCGCCACCTCCGACGATAATGATCAAACAGATGACCTAGAGACATGAATGCCTCTAGCCAAAAGGGGAGGGCTAATGATGGGAGCTTTTCACAAGCCAAGCTCCCATACCCCTCTTCTCTCGTCCCCACCCCATGAAAACCCCCTCTTAGGGAGGGAGTGATAAAAGGCATTGGAAAAAGTAAGAAAAAAATAAGGTATGATTATGTAAATATATAAGAAAGGTAAAATAGGCCACCTCATGCCTGCGGGGTACCCCATCCCCACCTTGCCTCCTTTTTCTTCACTGCTGCCCCGCCGTGTGTCCCTTTTCCTCTCCTCCACTCATAAGATCAACCCCCTCTCTCTTCCCCTTGTCCTTTCTCCTTTCTCTCTCCCCTCAAGCTACCCCACCTCTCACCAATAATGCATTATAACTCACCAATAATGCACCCTAACTCACATGCAACTTACCCTATCTTCCAAAATAGTATACCCCACCCCCTCTTTCTCTCTCCTATCATATCCCATGACCCAAATATCCCCCTCTCTCTCTCTAAAGGGCGCCATACCTCTTGTCTTGTAGCTAAATAACCTTCCCCACACTCACACACACTCAATTTCACTGAAAAAGGTGCCCACAGACCCATCCCCACCCAGTGGTTACATGATTTTTATTGTGTTCACACACATCTGCACACAGATTCACCTCTGAACACACTCCCCTCTCTCCCCTCTTGTAATTACTTTATTCTCCATGTCACCTCTCACTTTTTTTCATCAACCCATCTCTCTCTCTTAGTCTCTCTCTCATGAGACTGTTGTTCTGGCACATATACACACAGCCAGACAAGTGGGGCCCACAGTCACATGGCCTATGTAGATAACGATTTCTTCATTTCTAAATTATAGAATTCCTCCCCCCCCTCCCTCACTCTCTCTCTCTCTCTCTCTCTCTCTCTCTCTCTCTCACTTGATCTCATTCCCTTTCCTCTTCATCATTACTCCCAAGCATCCATCTCTCTTGGATGAAAACTTTGTTATGGTGGTGTGTTGTTTGCGTCCTAGCCGCTGAAGCTAGGTGGTGCCCCATGTTTGCTTTACCATGACAGGCTCGAGGCGCACCATTCGCTCCCTGGTGTTTTAGAGGCCGTCGAGGTTCGGGGTTCGCTTTGCTCCCGTCACTATTACATTGGAGCTCAGCACAACTTTTGCTGGCTGGTAGAGTAGTAGTTGCCAACCAGGTGCTGTTGGCGACTATGTGGTACATCACTTCCTGCTGGATCTTCTCGAGTTCTTGTATCAGCCAGGTAGAGAGGCTGATTAGGAACTTTCTTTGGTCAGGACGTGACACTTAGATAGCTCAAGCCAAGGTGGCTTGGTCGTTCATCACGCTTCCTTGTTCTCAGGAAGGACTTGGGATCATTAATCCAGAAGAGCAAAGCAGAGCCCTTCTTGGGAAGTTCATAGTCAGAGGCCTTCTTCCAGATGAGGAGCCCTGGAAGGAGTTCTTACTGCAAAGGCTGCAAGCCACGGTGCCTCAGTCAGGAGGCCCTTGGCAACCTTCGACCAAATGGATCTTTACAGAGATGCACCGAGTTGGTTTGAGCAGGAGACTGGAGGACCGCTTTGCTGTGAGTCTGCTTCGATCTTGGGAGCTCTTACGGCGTGGCTTGGAACAGAGACAGCCGACGTGCACGGAGGAGCACCTACGGCAGCCCCTCGTCTGGAACCCCATGGTTAGCACTCAAAGAGTCCACTTGGTTGGTAGCCGGTCTCATGTTTCGTGGGGTCCCATGGCAACAGGTCCAGCGCGCTCTCTAGGTGACTGGCTAGAGTTCACCGTTTTGTCAGAGGAGGTGCAGGGTTTCTAGCTATACACGGCATGACAGGGAGTGTAGAGCATGTGTCAGGACATCTCAGAGTCAACTCTAGCTAAGTGGCTCACGCCTCTAGAGCCAGTAGCACCCCGGTGGATGGGAGCCTTCACACGACTAGAGGTTCTCATTTTAGTCAAGGCCTGCTCAGAGACTGTCCCAGCCCTGTTCTTCGAGCTTCAGGGTGGGGGACGATTACAGCGAGTTGCAGTAGAGGCCCCACAGGTAGCAGAGTGTTGTTTCCAATGGATCCGAGTTGTGGGCATCTGTGGGAGGACTTGTGTCATAGACTCTGACCTAGCAGCTCTTGAGACCGGACACTGGAGGCTTTGGGCTTGGGAGTGTTGTCCACTGGCACGAGTACAGTGGGATCCTAGTGAGTGGCTATGGAAGGACCCCTTCTCTTTTGCAAACCACCCAGGAGTCCCCTTCTTTCAGTACACTGTTCATCTTGGACGTCATATACTTGTAGCACAGAGAGAGGCCCGCCCCGCTGTAGCACGTCATTGGCAGGAGGAGGGCCTCATAGTCGAGTTCTTGGCAGCCTTTTGGTAGAGGCTGTGGGACTCCAGACAGTCGAGGCGCGTCACTTTGTTTCAGTGGTGGCTGGTTGCACACAGAGCTACAGCAGTAGGGAGCTGGCTTGTGCATAGTGGTCTCTCGGCCACATGTGCAGCCTGCGACCAGTTGGTGGAGAGTCAGCGCCATTGTATTTTCGACTATCCCTCGGCCCAGCAGGTGTGGCTACGAGTTCTTCGGCTGATGCCTACTCTCTCCACGGCTAGACAATACACTTGGGGGCTAGCGGCTTGGTCCACTCTCACGAGCCCGGCACTTCAGTTTGAGCTATCTTCCACCAGCAGGATGATAGTGATTCAGGGGGGGCGACCTACACTCCAGCGTGCTACAGAGCTTACTCCACATGAGTGGTGCAGTGAGAGAGAGAAGTGTTGGGAGCTCATCAGTGGCCTGACACTTTGGTTCATCTGGCGGGCCCGTTGTTTCCGTATTTTTGAGGCTCGCTCTGTGCCACCGGCAGAGACTATTCGTGAATTTTGACTAGAGCTGATCCATACTCTCAGAGGACAACTTGAGGGACTACAGAGCAGATCCGACCACATGCAGAAGCGCCGCGAGGCTTTCCTTCGACTCTGACGCCCTGGGCCTTTCTACACCATTGTCCAGGGGGTGCTCAGATGGCACTACCGACCACCTGTGTGTCTTTTCCCTCCTCCCATCTCTTGATTTAGTCTCATTGTATATATGTTTTTTTTCATTGGGAGAGTTTCCCCACCATGTTTGTTGTAGCCCTCTCTTGCAGAGGTGGTGTAGCCCTACATGCAGTTTTCATTAACTAATAGAAGGATCTTTTTCTCGGAAAAAAAAACTTGGAACAACTGGTTTCAAAGGGTGACGACATCATTTCAAATGGTATGATCTACCCAAGGAAGGGGGGAGTGTTTGCTGACATCCATCATTCACTTGCTTCCCTCTCAACCTTTCTCCCTGACCTCTTAATCTCCCAATCTTAGGGAATGTATATATAAATCCTTATACTCACAAGAAACAAAAATAATAAAGAGCAAGAGCAATTAGCAAACGAGTATGCACAATAAAAGTCAAAACATTGACCCAGACCTACACATTCACATCCGGTACACTGAAACAAAAACCTATGTCATGAAACACCTTTGATCCTCATCACTCGACTGATCGAGGGTAGGTAGGATTAGTACGATAGGAGTGTTTCTGTTTTAGAGTTGAGTGATTAGCAAAGTTTCTTTTTCCCACCGATGTGCCTCCTAGAGGTATTCTTTGTGCTTCTTAGTGTGTACAGGAACGTGTTGCTCTATTTAGGATTTTGACCTTCATGGGATCTTTCTCTCCTTCACAATTCAAATCAAGCGGCGCGACCATCAACACAAACAAGTGTTTCTTGTCCATTAGCATTGCCCCTTATCTTTTTCGCATCCATGTTTGTCTGCTTTGATTGTGATGGTAGCATAATATTCAGCGCATTTGCTTAGTACCAAACATTAAATTCAATGTAATTTTTTGTCATAATCACTTGTCTAAGTTTAAAAATCAAGCATTCCGACTAAGCTAGTTTGACCAATTTAGGTGTTACAGATCTTCTCTTAATAACATGGGGAATGCCTTCCTAATAATCAATGGTTACTTACGTTCTTAATCCGATTTTGGCAGCATTGTGTGAAATGTACTAGGGTTTTCTAGTGGGTTTAGTCCCTATTGACCTTTAGCTTAAGTATTATAAAGGGATTTTACTAGTGTGATGAGCCTGGGGAGGTGAAACAGTGTTATATGACCCCCCAAAATTACAAAATTAAAATGCAGAAAAAAAATAAAATCAAAGTGCCACAATGCAAAATTTTAAGCTGGAAGAGAAATCTCAGCTTGATTTGGTACTTCACTCACATGTATCGCCTATGGTACTAGAGCCCTAGAAGTTCCCACTGTGGGCGCTTTTCCTTGAAAAGCAAAAAACCCAAGGCATACAAAATAAGCACACACATCAAATTGAATCACTGTGAAAAGACTTTGGGGGGTCAAAGAAGAGATAATCAGTCACGCGATGATTTCATGAGAAATTCCTTTTATTGTAGCTTAACTACAAGGTCTTCTAGGTATAGCCTCCAGTCAACCCTCGAACATGAAATACTTGGCTCTCGCGATTAAACAACTTAATTGACTAGAGAAAATTGAGAAGCTTACCCATGGTATTAATAGTCGATCTCTAGTGCCTTTCGACCGTTAAATTAGGGACCCCAAACTTGTTTAATTTTTTACCTTTACATCTGTTTATGCATTTGATTATATTGCAATTTAATCTTTATTGCTGACAAATGGGTTAAAATTCTGTTACCAATCACATTGTCTACCTACAATTGCATAGGATTTTTAATTCTATATGAGAATGCAATTACTGTGCCAATGTTGTTTGATTTTGCAATGACTGAAGAAGGCTAAGGACATTCATCTCAAATGCTCTTCCACCTCGACGAACGAGCTTTAACTCAATAGCTTCCGAGGATGGAATCTACATCAAGAAGGGGGACATGTTAACCCTCACGACTCATGGACACCCTATTACCTATGACGGACGTTGTATTATTTACTTGGTAGAGTCAGGTACCGGGCTTCTCGGTCCAATCGGAAAAGGGTAAGAGTGATCGTCGATGAGAGGTGCACTCTAACTGGAACATTCAAGGGATTAGTTGGCTAAGGATGGGCGCCCAAGTGTGAATGGGGTGAGCTCATATAAAAGTCAACTAAACCTAAAATTCACTTATTCTCTCATTTGTGCAATTGAAGAGTGCTCTTGCTCCATCTCCATCTTCTTCTTCTTCATCTCCTTGTGTGTGTGTGTGTGTATGCGTGAGAGAGAGAGAGAGAGGGAGTGCGAGAGAGCATTACGGCGGCACCACGGCGGCGAGGCGGTTGAGCACGACGTAGCGGCGTCTGCCTCTTCTTTGTGGCAAGGAATCCTCCACGAAGCAAGTGTAGAGCGGTGAGTGACACACCATCGTCATCTTTGAGCTTACTAGTCTAGGCTTGTTGTGTGCTTGGAGCCATTTGTGGCTCGCACGTGGTGTATCGACAAGTTCCTTGCATTGATACGTGCGACATACGCACACACCCTCCAGGTCGATCAATGTTTGGATGTGGTTCTTGAGTTTTTGAAACCATTTTTCCTTTTGCCACATTATCTCCATATCTGTTGTAATCCTTCGGGTTACTAACTATCAAATAGTGGTTTCCCTTTTCATCTCTGAATCTATCTCCATCATCATAGACTCGAATTATCTCGAGTCTCTAAGCCGGCCTTTCTTCAATACAAATACACTTGCGTCCTCGATAGTCAGAATAAACTAGGGCTCCCCTCAAGTTTGTTCCTTCTAAGAAGATTACGGTGAATTTGGAATCATTCAAAGGATTTAGGGAGGTGCCTCCTCCTGGCATTGTTCCTTCATAGGTGAAACCTCTTGGCTATTGACTACCCATCATGAAGAAGGACTTGTCTAATGAAGTGTCAGTATCACTACCCTCTTCAATAATTGGTGCTAGTGGTTCTAGCCTTGCCTGAGTTACACTCTCCTCGGTGGACACTAAGCTACCTTGATCACCTGCCACCTTTTGGTCTCTAAAAATGTGTCTTCCTGATTTTAAATTCATCAAACATAGTGATAGCCATTTTTTGGCTCTCTGTAATTGCCATAGTAAGCTACCTCACCCTACCAAATTCACCCAAACTCTATGGCTATCCCTACCATTTCACTGTACATAGGCGTGTGTGAGTTAGGGGGCTTTTCCCATATCTTCTTAAAAACCCTCAGCTAGCTAGTCACTGGGCTAGTTGAGCCAAAAAAATAAAAAAATAAAAAAATAAAAAAATAAAAGTATATTATGGCCTCTTTGTGTGTAAATATTTCATTGTATATATGGCCTAAATATAGGGATTTTTTATAATTATTTTGGTATTTTATTTAAATATTTCTACTTAGGTGTGTGTTTTATTAAACCTATGTACACCTTCTTTCATCCTCTTACACCATAATTATATTTTTTTCCAATATGTACATACTCTAACCTCATATTTTTCCTTTATACAAATCACTCCCACATTTTCACCCTCACCCTCGTGAAAACAAAAAATTGATTTCTACTCATTGGTTACGTTTATTATATTATTTACTTGCATACCTTTTCCTCTTTCACCCAAAATAATTCAAGGAGGGACCATATCATATGATTCCAATATCTTTCCATATCCATAATTCCTCCATATTTTTATTATTATTTTTACTCATTATTCTAACACCATGTGCTCATTGAGCTAAAGTCCATGAATAGTCCATACACTAGTCCCACCATGTATATATTTCTTTATTCACCAATAATCCTCCTCCATGTATGGGTCAAGGGCAACTTGGATGCTTTGTATTATAATATGACAAAGGAGGGGCTCACTCTTGGATGCATTGTACAAATTCAACAAAGGAGCGGGCCACTAAAAGACTTTTGCAGGCATAAAAACAGGCTTTTTGGTGAGAATTTTGGCACCTATCTCCACTCTGAATTTGGAGCAGTGGTCAAAAAAGAAAATGTAGCCTACGCTCTGAATAATCACCTCAAATTTTTTCATGATTTTTGGAGCTACCAGCGGTGAGGTATGATTTTTTGAGTGGACCCCAGTCTGCCCACTTTTCTCACAAGTAGCCCTTAGTCTTCTCTCACCCTTCCACACACCTACTCACTCTTACACATCCCTCCCTCTCCTTCCCTCACTCAAACCTGCAGTTTCCATGGCTTCTCCCACCCTCTTCACCATTACCGTTCTCTATCATCCCTATAGTTCTTTTATGAACCTCTACATACATACACCCTCTCCATGTCTCTCTCTATTGCTTCTATGTTACAATTTCATTTACCTCTCCTAAAAATATCTAAAATTCAGCATCTTAACCATGATAACTTCTTCAAATTGAGGATTTTTCATCAACAAATCCTCTTTTCATCGTGGTGGTCAACCGTGGCGGCGGCGTAAAGAAGCGAAGAAGAAGAAGAAGACCAGCAGTCATTTTTTCCACAATCTACACAAGGGTGAGTTCAAGCTTCTTCAAAGCTTCACCATCTCAATGATTCTCGTTTAGTTCATCCCTCTTCCTTCATCAAATCAACTCATCCTACCCATTTTAAATGTATCACTAACAATTCTAGTGATTATTACCACTAACAACTAACTTCTCTTGTAAAAATGCACCCACACTATCAACATATGGAGTAGGCAACCGCACAAGTAAAACAAATTCACTCACTCCCATGGAAGTTTCTCTCCTTTCACCACATCAATAATTCTCTTACTTGAGCCCACATCCATGTGACTCAAGAGAAAAGAGAGACCCCATTCTCATTTGAAATTCATAAAAATTCAAATCCTTGATCTTTCCTAATAAAATTGATTAGGCTTAATCCTAATCAAGGCTTCTAAAACCTATAAATAGAACCCATTCCTCCTTGTAAAAGACATCACTATTCCATTTCACACTAGATTGAGCGTACCACATGCCAGTTCTATCTTGGTTGTAAAGAGAGAGTAAGCTTTCTATACACCATCACCTTGGTGCATAGAAAAGCTTGAGCTAGTTTGAGTGAGTGCGAGTAGAAGATATTTTTCCTACCATTGTTGTATCTACCCCAACATCAATGAATTGGTAGTTTTGGGTGCAATTCATGTCCAAAGGCTCACGCTTCTCCTCCAATTTGGCTTGGCAAACTCATTCAGCTTCATAAGGTGACTTGTTTCATTGAAGGTTGTTGTTTTGTTGCTTGTGATTCATTGGCTATTGTTTGGCTACCATTGTAAGAGGGTGGATGGTGAGAGGGCTCTCATAACCCTAAGACAATGTGCTAGTGATGCTATAACCAAATCTTGTCACTTGATTCCGCAAGCTCTAAGTTCCTTTTTGTGCAAAATATAAAGTTGAAGCTAAGTTGTACACAATCTCTCTCTCTCTCTCTCTCTCTCTCTCTCTCTCTCTCTCTCTCTCTCTCTCTCGTGTTTTAGTGTGTGAGAGTGTTCCATTGGTGTTAGGGTTAGTGTAAATTCCTTGCTTGTTTGTGGGTTGCTCTAACGATTCTCCTCTTTTGCGTCCTAGTTCGCTCTTAAACTAGGTGGTGCCGCTTGTGTAGTTGGGATTTGGCTGTGGGTTTGTTGTTTTGGTTTGTGTTGTGTTGTGCCCCAGCCCCATTGAGCAACACGGGAGCCTTGAAGGGTGTCTAGAGGTTGCTCTTCTTGTTGCCCACCCCTGACCGCCTCAATAGCAATGTAACTTAACACAAATCCAACCACTCACCTAGCAAAGGATCAATCTCCGCACAACTTCTTGATTTGCTACTGAATATACAAGTACACAAGCGTTTAATTTCGGCAATCGAATCAAAGCATCTAACCTCTAGAGGTGATTTTAGTAATGATTGGTATAACTGGAGAGTTAACCTCAACCACTACTTTATTTAATACACTTCTGATGTTCTGGATTAGGTCTGCTAATTTGGAACTGTACTTCCCTTGGATGTCGGTCAATTTACTTGAAAAAGTTTTAATTTTGTCTTTGCTCAGTCAAAAGGTCCAACAAGATCTAAATTCACTTCTGAAAGAAGTTCTGGAACCCTTAATTCAAATGGAACATCACTGTATAACCTCAGTCAAATTTTCTATTTCCTAAGCCCCAGTAGACATCCTACGCATAGGATGTCTCCTGCTCTGTTTTGCCTGGATTTTTGCACTATGGATTCCCCTTGATGTGCTGAGTCCACAACTGTTTTTACTTTTTGATTTGGGCACCTATAAGCTGGTCAATTGGCTAGAATATACAACACCCTGCTAGGCCTACAGTCAGTTTCTGGCTTGAATTTCTTGCTTTAGACATTCTACGCGTAGCATGTATTTTTGCTCAAAATGGCTTCAAATGCAAAGCATAGACTCCTCTTGAGGTGCTGATAACTTTGGTATGCTCAAAATTAGGGTTGGAGTGCCAGATCACCCATAACACATCCTACGCGTAGGATGTCTTTTTGGCCTGTTTGACCCCAGACTTGACCCACAGCTTCCCCTTGATGTCAACAACCCAGTGGTATGCTTAGATTTTGGTTTGGATTTCAAAAGTCCCCAATTTTAGTTGTTCTAGCCTTTTTCAGTCAAAGATGCTAAAGTCTGCTTAGAACCCAATTTTCTCACCCAAATGAGATGACTTTAGCAAATCACTCAATATATGATGCAAATCATGTCCATGCAACCATCCTATGGTTTCAGTCTTAAAATAATGCCTTGGCACAATTTGGGTAGGATATGTGGCAATTTCAGTCTATCTGGCCTTATCTTGTCAAGATATGGTCAAACTTTCCCTTTCATGTGAAAATAGGGTAAAACCTACCTTCTGGACATACTGGTCAACTCAAAATTCCAAAATTCCCACCAGATTAGCCTGTAGACATCCTACGCGTAGGATGTCTCCTGGCTTAAAATTAATTTCTTTCCTGACAGAAGTGCTCCTGATGCGCTGCAGCTCTATCAGAAACACTCATAGCAACTTTTGGACTTCACCCCAGCTTTCAAACACACTTTTTCATCTTTTACAACCTTGTGGATGAATCTTACAAGCAAGTATACATGCATGAAGTGCTCTAGATCCTGAATCATGATGTCCTACTTACTCTACTCCTACTCATCATGTGAAATGGTGATAATGATGTTTTGGTTGCTTCTTTGCCTCTCCGAACTCTCTCACCGCTTCTACCACTCCAACTCCTACTCTCTACACCACACTCAACTAAAAACTGAAAACTATCTAAGTCTACCTAAGTCGAAGGATCTAGGCCAGATACACGCTCCCTAGACTCCCTCTAAGACCTAGAGAGTCCTCCACCCTACGATCCTATCTAAATGTAAAACGAAACTCTTGGTAAGCCAAAGAATCCCTATCCTCAAGGACTAGTCTCGATCAACTACCTAGGGTTTTCGTCTCCGGAAGTGGCGCCAATGTTGGACGGATACGCCATGACGAACGTCAGCACAGCGAGAACTCACCTAGCAAGATTTGTCAGCTAAGGACGAAGCTCAATCCGCATGCGCGTGGAAGCAAGCATAGGGTGTCAACCTACACTCAACCGAATCCTAACTAATTTCTACAGAGGTCTCTACCCAATGTCTAAGCTACAGCCTTCAGGAGTGCATAAGAAGAAAGTTTCTACAACGCTTTCTAGATCCGCATACCCATCAAACAATCTCAAAACGCCACAGAACTTGAAGGAGACCCTACCAACACCAATAGGTCGCTCTCCCTAAGGTTTAGGAACCAAAACCTCAACCCAAAACACTCAGTGCAAAATCACGTAGGATGTCTGGCCGAAATTTGCAGGTCATCGTTTTTTAAAACTAAAGTGCCTAATGTGTAGCTATACTCAATGCGAACGCGTGGATATGCTGCAATGCCAAAACAGATAACATATGCTCACTGAATCACCAGATGAAGCTCGTAGATGGAGCTCTCAAGACCGGACGGTACGCGTGCAATGTACGTATTGGCGCGTAGCTCTCGTCGGGGGAAACACGCTGCAGTTCTTCGCACTCGATTCCGACCATCGGTGCGCGCGTAGTGTCAAGATGAACCTCTCACTCTCTCACGTACACATTACGCTCACTCACAAACTTCCAACTTTTTAAAATGACAAAGGTCCGTTATTAAGGTCAAAAAGTGGTATAAATACCCTACAATTCTTAAACCCTAATGTTCCAATTTAACCATCTACTCAATCTAAATGTTAATACTAGAATACAATCTAGAAACTTGTGTAAGCCCCAATATTTACAGAGGTGAAATGTCGGGTTTCCTCAATAAATGAATAATTACAAAAAATAATAATCCGCTGAGCAGTCATTTTCCGTAGGGTGTGTCAAGCTTCTAACAATTTTCTAGAACCTTCTTGATCCCTCTGGTTCTTCTAGAACCTTTTGGATCCTTGTTCAACTTTCTAGAGCTTTCTAAAAACTTCTAGAATCTTCCAAAAACTTCTAGAATCTTCCGAAATCTTCTCCAAGCTTCTAGAAACTTCTAGAATCTCCTTGATACTTGTAGAACCTTCTAGAATCTTCTAGGCGATGATACAGACGATGATATAAGCGATGACATCAGCAATGATGCAGGTGATTTCATAAGCAACTAACTCTCAAGCATCCATGACATTACCCCCTCCTCTAGCGACGAGTTCCACGAGGAGCGGCCCGGGGAGGTCACCAAATAAATTGTAACCTATCACGTGAGTTCAACAGAAGGGTATTTAAAGTTCTTGAAACTTACAGAAATATATATACAAAAGGGCATTATTTTTTCAAAATTGAAAAAAAACTTACAGATTTTAAAAGAAAAGGGTACATTATATTCTTAACAAAATTCACAGATAAGGGGTTTTACAAACATGTCTTGAACGCACGTGATATGGTAGTTTTATACATAGGGACCCCCCCGAGGGAGCGGCGGTGTTCCTTGACTGGGGCTTCCATGGGTGCTATTGATAGAACTCATGAATTTTGGACCAATGACAAGGTTCATCCAATTGAAACACAGAAGACTGGATAAATTTGCATAGACTGTGGAAACTAGAGATGATGTATGAGTGGATTCACTTGGCCAACTATCTTGAATGGTCCAAGCCTTTGATAATTCAGCTTTTGAAAAGGGCAAAACGTACGTAGATCATGGCAGAGAGGCCACACTCGATCCTTAACCTTGCATGGTAGTTGTTACATTTTTTGTTCCTCTGTGTTGACCGTATATCTTTGTTGAGCTCTTCTAATATTCATCATCAATTCTTTATGAATGCTTTGGAGATGTATGGCTAGATCTGTGGCAGTTCGATTCTTCACTCGATGATTCATGTGGACATCCATCCTTAGGTGTTGATGGTAGTTGATTGTGCATCGATGATACTATTCTATGGCTTGATTCACCCCCTTTGTTTGTCCATCACCTTGTGGATGATTGGATAGAGAGAGATTAATCTTCACAACTTGAAGCTTGAACAAGCCTTTCCAAAAGCTTGATATCAACTCTCGTCCTCAAAGAAAAGCTTTTTCATTCCTTTCCCAGTGAATGAAGAAGGATGATAGCCTTGGTGTAGCTTGCTAAGCTTGGTTTCAAATACTACTTCTCCAAAGCATGTTGAGAGAAGTGCGCCAATGGGATTAATTTGAGAAGCACCATCCAAATAAATTGGTTGCATGCATATAAACAGCTCCGCTTGTTGGAAGAAGCCTCTAAACTTTGATCCTATCCCATCATACTTTTCAGGTAGGTTGTCCTCATGGTCCTTCCTTTGTTGTGGTGAACAAGCTGAAACCACGAGAAAAATTTAGCACATATTGGCTTCTTGGACTGGTGGTTGAGACTCTTGCACCACTGGACTTGGAAAGCATGGTTTTTCTACTTGACCGATTGGACTAGCCAAAATCATGGGTGGGTTTTGGCACATAGCGGCTTTATGGAGTTCTTGCATTGGGGGTTGAACCTCTTGCGAATGGGATGGGGGTTGAAGCTCTTGCACCACTACACTTGGCAAGTGTGATTTCTCTTCTTTCCATTGTGCGTGTAGCTCTTGAATTTGTTGTTGCACATTTTGCAAGGTGGATGCAATGCTTTCCAAAATAGATTGTTGCATGGCTAGGTAAGCCATGATGCAAGTCTTGCCAAACTGTCATGAGCGCATATAGAGCTAGAAGAGAGCAAGTGGAGGTGCTCACAATGTACAAGACCTTGGGAATTGATGATAAGCTTAATCTTGATTACAAGACTTAATACTTTATTAAGGGAGCTAGATACAAGACTTGGATTACATGACTTGCGTACAAGACAAGGCTTGATTGCAAGGACAAGACTTGAACGTAAGACAAGAACTAGAAGAGGGCTTTTCTCATAGGAGCCTCACAGCTGGTGTTGGCAAGACTAAGGGGCTTGTGGTCCATGACCCCTATTTATACTAGTGCTTGAGGAGGTTAGAAATTTCTAGGTTCTTCTTGAGGAGGTTAGAATTTTCTAGAACCTTCTTGATCCCTCTAGTTCTTCTCTAACCTTTTGGATCCTTCTTCAAATTTCTAGAGCTTTCGAAAAACTTTTAGAATCTTTCGGAATCTTCTCCAAGATTTTAGAAACTTCTAGAATCTCCTTGATATTTTTAGAACCTTCTAGATCCTTGTAGAATCTCCTAGATCCTTCTAGATTCTTCTAGAGCCTTCTAATGATGATGTAGACAATGATATAGGTGATGAAATCAACGCTGATGCAACTGATGACACAGGCAATGATGCAGGCAATGACATCAGCAATGATGCAAGTGATGACACATGTGATGATGCAGACGATGACATCAACAATGGCTAACTCTCAAGCATACATGACATTCAATTGTTATAAGCGTTGGTGCAGCCAAAGTTGGTGCGCACTATAGAATGTGCTATGCAGTGCAAGGGGTGCTAACAGGTGCATGGTAGAGGGCTAAAGCAGGTATGAAGGCCCTGGGCAAGAGAGTGGCATCGGAAATGTATGCTTAAAGTGGTTTTTTAGGCCAGGGGAGCCTTCGAAGTGGGCTAATTGGGATGGCAGGTCAAATTTTTTGAGATGTGAGAAATGTGCCCAAAATGTGGTATTCGAGATGCGCTAGAAGCTCGTCCAAACAGCTCGTCAAACAGAGCGTGGATGTGCAAGATATGGTAAGTTGAAGTGGGATGCGTTTGGAGATCCTCGCCAGATTGGGCGGGCACAGGTGGTTGGTCAAGGCGGGTGTGAAATGATACATTCGAAGTGCTCGAGTTGTGAAGCACGCTGGTCTTTTCGGATTGAGAATTGGGCTTCTGGATGGAAAGTTATGGACAATCAAGTTTTAACAGGGGCCACTTTTGAGGCGGTTGGGCCGCATTGGGAAACATTCCATTTGGTGTTTTCTCGAGCTCGCCAGGTGTCTGGTGGATAGTATGCAGCATGTGATGCTATTTGGAGTCGACGGCACTTAAATCGGAGTCCGGAGCATGGAGATATGCTTCTCCGAGGTCGGTAGTTCGTAGCGAACGTGGATGGTCAGATGCCTTTTTCCATGTTTGGGACATGCCATTTGAGGCCGTAAGGCGGTCTAAATCAAGTGGAGTTGGTAGGGTGTGGCTTGGCAAGAAGAAGGTTCAACGAGTCCCTGCACTGAAGCACCGGCACCATGGGAAATAGGTGCAAAAAAATCCTTGGCTATAAATGCGAAAGGGAAAAGGGTGACCCCTTAACTTTGGTGGAATAAGCTTTAAGAGCAAGAGGGGAGGTGAGTAAAAACTCACAAAAAAATCTCAAAGAGGCAGCGGCGCCAGGGCCGAAAAAAGGCTCAAGTTTTTTTCCCTTTGCTTGTGAAGCTAAGAGGTGAGTGGAAAAAAGAAGAGGGCAACGGGTTTTCGAAAAGGAGGGGGGCTTTTCTTTTGTAAGAAAAGGAGAATTGAGAACAAGAAAGGGGAGGGGTTTTCTTGCGCCCGACGATCGAAGCCAGCATGCAAGGTTTGTCCGTGAAGCGACCGAAAGGGCGAGGGCCTGGCAGATGAAGTAGCCAGCGAAGGCTACCTAGAGGAGGAGTGGTCGCCAAGGTGAAGCGAGAGTTGGATTTTCTCGTCGATGTGTATGCCGACGTCGTCAAGTGGCGAGTAGGTGTGTGCCCCTCTGTGTGAAGCAGGTGATGGCCTTGTTGCGACCAAGAGCACGCCATATGGATTTTGTATAGGTGTTTTTGTTTTGAAGGAGAAGCTTTCATTGTCGTTTTTGGCGTCGTCTTTCCCCCCTTTCTTCTTTGCTCTTCTCCAGGGTGTGTGGTGCCGGTGTGTGTGAGCGTGTGCGTCCCCCCTGGCCCCCTGTATGTGCGAGAGAGAAAGAGAGAGAGGTGTCGAGATGTGGAAGAGCTCGAAGCGAGCAAGACCGGTGTGGTAGCGTTTTGAGGATTGTGCAACGTGTGTGCGTTGGGCGAAGTGCAGGCGAGGCCCTGCTAGTGTGAATCGTCTTTTTTGAAGGTTTTTTTGAGAGGATAGGGGTGCTATGGTGGGATCGGAGAGCACACACACAGAGAGCCAACACGAAGAAGGAGATAGACACAGTGTGTGGCGGGGCGGTACTCACACTACAATGTGTAGTTGTAAGTATAGTTATTATGAATGAGTAAATGAATTGCTGTACATGGGCGGCTAAACAACGGGCAGCCGGGCACACGGGCCTGTAACCCAACAATCTCCCACTTAAAGGCAGTGTGCCTTTAAAGTGGCCAGAGTACAGCAAAAGAAGTCAATCCATACCCATCAGCGATCTGTAGTGTGCAAACCGCTGTGAGGCTAACGACTTCGTGAGTAGATCAGCAGGGTTATCGTCAGTGTGTACCTTGACAAGCTCTATGCGCTTGTCCTCTAGCACCTCTCGTATGAAGTGATACCTCACCTCAATGTGCTTTGTCTTCGCATGGAAGACAGGATTCCGTGCCAACGCTATGGCACTTTGGCTATCACAATGTAGAATCGGAGCATCACCAACCATACCAAGATCTCCCACTAGTCGTGAGAGCCATACGGCCTCCTTGGCAGCCTCAGTGGCAGCCATATATTTAGCTTCTATAGTGCTCAAAGCAATGCATGGCTGTAAACGTGATGCCCACGAAACCGGTCCACCTGCAACTGTGAACACATAGCCGCTAGTAGACTTCCTCGAGTCCACTGACCCTGCATAGTCTGAATCTGTATATCCGCAAACATACATATCCTTCTCACCATAACATAGGGACAACTCTGAAGTCCCTCTCAAGTATCTGAGAATACCTCTCACTGCATCCCAATGACGCTTGCCCGGGTTAGACATGTACCTGCTAACCACACCAACTGCATGAGCAAGATCTGGACGCGTAGCCACCATGGCATACATCAAGGAACAAACAGCTGACGCATAGGGAATCTGAGACATCTCTGTAGTCTCCAAATCTGTCTGAGGGCAGTCATCATGGCTGAGTTTTACATATGGAGGCAACGGGGTACTAATGGCCTTCCCCCCTTCCATATGAAAACGCTCAAGCACCCTGTCAATGTACTCTTTCTGACTAAGAAAGAGCATCTTGCGAGAACGATCACGAATGATCCGCATACCCAAAATATGACTGGCATCCCCAAGATCCTTCATGGCAAAGGTCTCATGTAGCCTATGTTTCAAGGCATCCACATCAGAAATACACTTCCCTGCGATCAGCATGTCATCCACATACAAAACCAAAACAATAAGACTACCATCTGCAACCTTGCGAGTATAGAGGCATGGGTCCTCATAACTGCGTACATAGCCCAATGAACTCATGAATGCATCAAACTTACGATACCATTCATGAGATGATTGCTTCAGCCCATACAAGGTCTTAAGAAGCCGGCATACCATCTTCTTTGAACCATGAATAACAAACCCACTTGGTTGCTCCATGTACAAATCCTCGTGCAATTCCGGATGTAAGAAAGCTGTCTTTACATCCATTTGCTTCAACTCCATGTCTTCTGTAGCTACCAAAGCAAACAACATACACAAAGTAGACATCTTCACCACTGGGGAGAAGATCTCGTCAAAATCAATGCCCTTCTGTTGCTTGAATCCTTTAGCCACAAGCCTTGCTTTGTACCTAGGCTTTGCATCCATTAAACACAATTTTATCTTGTAAACCCATTTGCATGGTAGTGCCTTCTTACCCTTTGGCAAAGGAGTAAGCTCCCACGTTTCATTTTGGATCAACGAATCCATCTCTGACTGCATAGCCTGCTCCCACTTGAGCTTGTCAACACTAGACATGGCCTCATCATAACATGATGGCTCCCCGCAATCAGTCAACAATACATAATCCATAGAAGGCACAAAACGCTGAGGCTGTCTTGCACGCCACTCTGAACGCCTCAAAGACTGTGCAGGAGGTGCATCTGGCTGTCCCACATCTACATGATCTCCCAACAAGGGCTGATCTCCCACTTGAGGGTCAATGGGCTGCCCACGAGCAGCCATGGGACCATCATACCGATGACCATCCTCCTCAAATATCACACGCCGAACCTCAACCGTTCGCGGTGATGCTCTATACATAGAGTCCTCATGAAAAACAACATCATGGCTGCGCACAATCTTCCTGTCAATAGGATCCCACAATCGATAACCCATCTCACCAGAGCTACCATAACCCAAGAAGATACATCTCTTGCTCTTTGGATCCAATTTGCTGCGTTTTGCCTTAGGTACATGTACATAAGCTTCACAGCCAAAAACACGAAGGTGACCATACGAAGGTGGAAAACCTGTCCATACCTCTTCAGGCACTTTGAAGCCCAAAGGAACACTAGGTGAACGATTTATCAAATGCACAGAAGTGGCAACAGCTTCAGCCCAAAATCCATTTGACAAACCAGCCATAGAAAGCATACTACGGAGTTTTTCCTGTATAGTCCTGTTCATGCGCTCTGCCACACCATTTTGAGAAGGTGTATAGGGAGCACTAAGCTCGCGCCGTATACCCTTCTCAATACATAATGTTGTGAAAGCATGAGACATAAATTCACCCCCATTGTCCATACGTAAGCACTTCAACTTACAACCTGATTGGTTCTCAACAAGAGCCAACCATTGCTTAAATATATCAAACACCATATCCTTCTTACGAATGGGGTATGCCCATACCTTCCTGCTAGCATCATCAATGAACATAACAAAGTACATAGCACCTCCAAGAGAAGCATTGGGCATCGGCCCACATACATCACTATGCACCAAAGCTAGCTTTTCCAAAGATCTGTGTGGAACACTTTTCTTAGGAGAAGACCGAGCATGTCGACCATAAAGGCAATGCTCACAAAACTCAAAACCACCAAAATCTGAAACGGGAATGTAATCCGCACGTGCCAACAACTTCAAACCTTTCAGTGACATATGCCCCAAACGCTGATGCCATAAAGAAGCAGGAGGTTGCTCAGTGATCCCCACAATGTGATCAGCCACACTAGCTACACAAAGGGAATACAACGTATTCCTCTTAGCACCTTTAACCAAAACAAGGCTGCCCTTAGTGAGCTTCCAACCTCCATCACCAAAAGATACATTGAAACCAAGTGAATCCAACTGACCCACGCTAATCAAGCTTTTTGCAAGAGCCGGCACATGACGCACACGCTGCAAGACAAACATAGTAGAGTTTGGCATAGCCAAATGAATATTTCCAATGCCATGAATCTGCATAGAACGCCCATCGGCAATCCTGACAGTACCTGTGCTCGAAGCATCATAGTCATGAAACCACGACCTATGAGGTGTAACGTGAAAAGAAGCACCACTGTCAATGACCCAATCCATAGGCATACTACTCTCATGAGTGAGAAGAAAAGCGTCATCAAAATAGGATGCAAGCAACACATCACCAAGCTCTTCACTAGTAGTACTAGTCGGAGCACATACATGGTCATCTTGAGAGCTACACTCTCCCTGTGTTGCATTTAACTCCTCAATCTTGACATTGGACTTAGGCTTGTCCTTAGCATCATGGTCTTTCTTCTTACCATCTCCATTTTCCCTTTTCCACTTGTAGAAATCCTTTTTTAAATGGCCTTTTCTACCACAATGAAAACATTCCACATCCTTTTTACTTGTGCCTGCACGGGACTTGCTTCTAGATTTACCCCTGTTGGACTTATACTTGTCCATAGTCCTGCCTCTGACAACCATTGCACTAGAAGACTTACTACCTGCATTATTCTTTCGATTAATCTCTTCCGTGAGAAGACTAGACTCCACATTAGTACTTGTCAACTCATCTGCTGGAACCGAGTTACTTATGGCTGTCCTAAATGTGTCCCATGACTCAGGCAACGTGACAAGTAAAAACATAGCTTTTACATTGTCCTCAAACGTAATTTTCTACGTAGCAAGTTGGCTGAAAATTGTATTGAACTCATTCAAATGCGGATTCATGGAAGCACCTTCCTCCATTCGCAAATCAATAAGCTTTTTAATCCAATACACCATAGAAGCAGCCGAATGCTTGTCATACATATCGCAAATCTGCCGCCATAGCTCATAAGCTCCACCCTGTGCATCTTTCACATTGTAATAAATAAACTTTGAAAGGGAAAGCCTAATGGTAGACCTGTACATCTCATCCAACTCCTCCCAATCATCCCTCTCCATGTTCTCTGGCTTAACTCCCTGCAACTTTAGAGGTCGAATCTGTTTCTTCTGCACCAAGACATCCCAAATCTGATCTTTCCAATATGAGAAGTTAGCACCATCTAACTTCTCAATATTGAAAACTGTGTCCTCTTTAGTGCCCATTACAACAAGAATGCAACAATGAGAAACCTGTAACCAACCAACAAACTGCAACAACAAAGTAGTGTTGCAAATCTGACAACACCTGCTGCTCAATCAAAGAGCAAACGCATAGAGTATAAATCAGCCCATAATATGGTCAAAAAACGTACGTAGAAATCCACAAACAAATGCATAAACCCGTGACACCTATAACTCAACCGGCCTAGGCAAACCGTGCCACAAAATGCATCAACAATGAGCTGTCATAGAGGCATAAACATACTCCATGTCTGAATAACCACAATAGAGACATAAGCTGACCAAGCTTACACAAATCCATGAGCATAAATGGATCCAAGTGAGCATATAACCAATGCACAAGCTCAACGAAGTCCAATCTCTACTGTCAACCAAGTACCTGTCTGTACTCAAACCGCAACACTGCAAGCAAGAGCAAACCCGCTCTATGTATAAGTGAACCAAATCTCCACATATCATGCATAAAGAGTGTCTGTCAAACTGCCATATCCACATCCATCAACATACATAGATGATGTAAACCTGTAGTTCAAGAACACGCATAAACAGACTGCCCAGAAGAGTAGAAGCTCCCACTCAAACCACAACCATATACATGGCTGTCCCACAATCAAAACACATGTTTTGTAACCACAGAAGAAACCTGTATCCAAAGCTCCTTGTAACCTGTAACCTGTAACCTGTACCCGTACCTGTACCTGTACCTGCACCTGTACCTGTACCTGTAGTCGAAGAAGACAATGTCGCCAAACTCCCACTCTATCTGTGTGTATGAGGCCACTCCAAGAAGAGGCTACACACTCTCAAATGAGCTGTGGGCTCACGTAAGTGGAAGACACTACAACAGTGGCACCTGTAATGGCTATGGAAGCTCTGGCAGCAGAAAACTACCAAAGAGAGCTGAAAAACGCAGCTCCTAGTCTGTAGCTCGGATGCGATTTCTAATGGCACGAATGGCTCCGAAAGGGGGGTTAAAGCCTAGGACGCCTGATGAAAATACTCGCGGAGTGCTGAACCTTCCAATGCCAAGCTCAGAAAAACCTTCTGCTCTTTAGAAATGCGCGCGTGCGCGAAACCGAAAAACGGCAATGAAACAGCAGCAAGTTTCAACACACTCAACAATGATGATGAAGCTCTCAATGCTCTCACTACCAAGCTCTGATACCACTTGTTGGGATCGGAGAGCACACACACAGAGAGCCAACACGAAGAAGGAGATAGACACAGTGTGTGGCGGGGCGGTACTCACACTACAATGTGTAGTTGTAAGTATAGTTATTATGAATGAGTAAATGAATGGCTGTACATGGGCGGCTAAACAATGGGCAGCCGGGCACACGGGCCTTTAACCCAACATGCTATGAATACCTTGAGCTATATAGGGGCAGTTGTTTGTGTGTCGGGTGTGTTCCCCATTCCCCCTCTCCATCTTCTGGTGCCCCCACGGAGGAGCACATTGATTGCTCCCTGGTGATGTGTTTATAAGCAAAAATGTGGCAGAGTGTTGGCCCAATTTTCAGTGGTGAAGAAGATGCGGATGAGTGGGTGGCAGATTTTGAGTTATTCATGCTCTCATTGCAGATGTGGAGTGATGAAGAAAAGCTGGAGACAGTTCCGTTGGTGCTGCGAGGTAGAGCAAAAGCCTGGTTTGATGGTCTGGAAGCTACAAGTAAGCAGTATTGGGTTGGTTTTCGAGAGTGGTTTCTTTGTAAGTTTCACAAAGTGATGTCGGCTACTGAAGCGGATGCAAAGATTAAAAGGCTGCGACAAGAAGTAAGTGGAAATTTTGATGCTATTGATAAGCTCAACGCTTGTTGGAGTGATCTGGTTACTGCCACCCAAGTGGTCAATGCGGATGGTTTCAAGCTGGATAGATTCCTAGCTTGCCTGTGTCCTCGAGTTCAAGATAAGGTGGATGATGAAGAGCCAAAGACTTATGCCGAGGCAGTCAGAGTTGCCAGGGTGAAGAGCAGGAAAATGAAAAGAAAGCTGGAGTTAGGCTTGCTAAAGCCTGCAGATTGTGTGCATGTTGAAGCAGCAATCTGTTCTTTGGGCCGTCGAGGATGGTGTCAGTGATGCCAAGTGTGGAGCCTGCTAGGGTAAGGCCTATGATCGATTTTGTTCCTTGGGAATTTCCGATTTGTGAGGTGTCTATGCCGATTGTGGAGGAGCTTGTCAACAAAGATGAGCCTTGTATTGAAGAGAACTTGTGTGTAGAAGAGTTAGCAGATGCCAAGTGTCGAGGGCAACATGAAGAGGTGGAGCCTGTTCTCGTGGAGCGCTTGTATGAAAGGGTAACAGATCGTGGCCAAATGGTAGGTACCGAAAGGTTGGGATTGGATGAAGAAAGTGGGCATGACGATGGTCCAACTTTTGTGGAGCAGCTAGAGGATGATGATGCAGGTGCCGAATCGGCCTATGGTAAAGATGATGAGGCTACAAGCTCGAGTTTCTGGGAAACAAGTGAGGAGGATAGAGATACAAGCTGGGAGATAGAATCCGAAGGGTCTATGTTGGTAAAGGTAAATTTACCTTGTTATATGCATGAAGATGTGGTGGTTGCCACTATGGATGAAGACCAGGGAAGAGTGTTAGAGCTTGGAAATAGAGACATGTAGGTGAGGGTGCTATGCGGCACCATGCTAATGACGATGCTCATCAAGGTAGCGATGGAAGGTGCTTTGATTGTACAACGGATACAAAAGTTTCCCAAGAAGGAGTGTTGTTGTGGCTAAGGAAGAAGAACAGGTTGAAGAAGATGGCATGCAAGAGATATTGGACGCTCATAAAGAAGAAGAGCAGCTCCAGCTAGACATGGATTGCATGAGAGATGCCTTCGATACGGGTGCTTTTGAGCAGGTATGCTTGGATGATGAGGTTTATTGGGGGTTTGATGACCTGGTGGGTGAGATGGATGAAGAGACACAGGTGCTTGCTGGGAAAGCTTTAACCATAATACAGCTGATACGAGGGTCTATCCCTCTACAGGTGGAGGTTTCTTTGGGAGAGCAAAAGTCTGCTGCTATGGTGGTGTCGACAGAGGCAGGTATGGAAGTGAGTACGGAAGCAATGGTGACCAAGGTGCCAATGTTGAAAGAGTTGCCCGCTAAGCGGAATGGTTCTCTTGAAAAGTCCAAGGGTGTGGACTTGTTCGAGCTGTCAAAGGAAATTTTTGTATGGTGGTTGAAGGGGATGCTGATAAACACAGCTGTGCAGTGGGCTGTCGAGCAGGTGCAGGATTTGCTTGAGGAGGATCTTGCATTATATGGTTGGGAGGGAGGGCATGGTATGTTTCGTGTCAATGATAATATGTCTGATGGAAGCGGTGATGCTTTGATACTGTTTTTTTGGAAGTGGACAATATGCCTATGAATGCTAGGAGCATTGGAAGCATGCTGAGGGAAAATTATGTGGATAATTGGCTATGCGCTAGGATGCAGCACTATGGGAGCCCGTTGCAAATGGATGGAAGTGATCAAAGCCAGGTGTTTCACCCAGGTGGATGATGGCAAGTAAAGTTGGGGGCTGGGCAACCCGCATGAGCAAAGGCAGCGGGTAGCAGATGCCAGGTTTTGTACATATGTGAGGTGGTTTTGTGATGTGCAGAGACTTTGTTTTGGTGTGGCAGTTTTTTAGTGCAATAAGCCTGTTTGTGGTTGAAGATGAATGTTCAACAGGGGGTGGGCAATGATGGTGCAGCCAAAGTTGGTGCGCGCTATAGAGTGTGCTATGCAGTGGAAGGGGTGCTAACAGGTGCATGGTAGAGGGCTAAAGCAAGTATGAAGGCCCTGGGCAAGAGAGTGGAATCAAAAATGTATGCTTAAGGTGGTTTTTTAGGCCAGGGGGGCCTCCGAAGTGGGCTAATTGGGATGGCAGGTCAAAGTGTTTGAGATGTGGGAAATGTGCCCCGAAATGTGGTATTCGAGATGCGCTAGAATCTCATCCAGACAACTCGTCAAACGGAGCCCGGATGCGTTTGCAGATCTTTGCCAAATTGAGCGGGCACAGATGGTTGGTCAAGGCGGGTGTGAAATGATACACGGGAAGTGCTCGAGTTGTGGAGCACACTGGTCTTTTCGGATTGAGAATTGGGCTTCTGGATGGAAAGTTATGGAAAATCAAGTTTTGACAAGGGCCAGTTTCGACGCGGTTGGGCCGCATTGGGAAACGTGCCATTTGGTGTTTTCTCGAGCTCGCCAAGTGTCTGGTGGATAGTATGCAGCATGTGATGCTAGTCGGAGTTGACCGCACCTAAGTCGGAGTCCAGAGCATGGAGATATTCTTCGCCAAGGTCGACAGTTCGTAGCGAACGTGGATGGTCGGATGCTTTTTTCTATGTTTGGGACATGCCGTTTGAGGCCGTGAGGCGGTCTGAATCAAGTGGAGTTGGTAGGGTGTGGCTTGGCAAGAAGAAGGTTCAACGAGTCCCTGCACTGAAGCATCGGCACCATAGGAAATAGGTGCAAAAAAATCATTGGCTATAAATTCGAAAGGAAAAAGGGTGACCCCTTAACTTTGATGGAATAAGCTTGAAGAGGAAAAGGAGGGGAGGTGAGTAAAAACTCACAAAAAAATCTCAAAGAGGCAGCGGCGCCCGGCGGCGCCAGGGCCTAAAAAAGACTCAAGTTTTTTTCCCTTTGCTTGTGAAGCTAGGAGGTGAGTGGAAAAAAGAAGAGGGCAACGGGTTTTCGAAAAGGAGTCGAAAAGAAGGGGGGCTTTTCTTTTGTAAGAAAAGGAGAATTGAGAACAAGACAGGGAGGGGTTTTTGTGCGCTCGACGATCAAAGCCAGCACGCAGGGTTTGTCCATGAAGCGACCGAAAGGGCGAGGGTCTGGCAGAGGTAGTAGCCAGCGAAGGCTACCCAGACGAGGAGTTGTCGCCAATGCGAAGCGAGAGTTGAATTTTCTTGTCAATGTGTGTGTCGATGTAGTCAAGTGGCGAGGTAGGTGTGTGCCCCTCTGTGTGAAGCAGGTGATGGCCTTGTTGTGACCAAGAGCAAGCCATATGGATTTTGTATAGGTGTTTTTGTTTTGAAGGAAAAGCTTTCATTGTCGTTTTTGACGTCGTCTTTCCCCCCTTTCTTCTTTGCTCTTCTCCAAGGTGTGTGGTGTCGATGTGTGTGAGCGTGTGCGTCCCCCCTGGCCCCCTGTGTGTGCGAGAGAGAAAGAGAGAGAGGTGTCCAGATGTGGAAGAGCTGGAAGCGGGCAAGACCGGTGTGGTAGCTTTCTGATGATTGTGCAACGTGTGTGTGCATTGGGCGAAGTGCAGGCAAGGCCCTGCTAGTGTGAATCGTTTTTTTTAAAGGTTTTTTTGAGAGGATAGGGGTGCTGTGAATACCCTGAGTTATATAGGGGCAGTTGTTTGTGTGTCGGGTGTGTTCCCCATTCCCTCTCTCCAGCGTTTATAGAGCTAGAAGTGAGCAAGAGGAGGCGCTCACAATGTAAAAGAACTTGGACTTGATGATAAGCTTAATATTGATTACAAGACTTAATACTTTATTAATAGAGCTAGATACAAGACTTGAGTACAAGACAAAGCTTGATATTGAGGACAAGACTTAAACATAAGAACTAGAAGAGGGATTTCCTCATAGGAGCCTCACAACTAGTGTTGGAAAGACTGAGGGGCTTGTGGCAAAGACCCCTATTTATACTAGTGCTTGAGGAGGTTAGAACTTTCTAGGTTCTTCTTGAAGAGGTTAGAATCTTCTAGAACCTTCTTGATCCTTCTTCAACTTTCTAGAGCTTTCCAGAAACTTCTAGATTCTTACGGAATCTTCTCCAAGCTTCTAGAAACTTCTTGATCCTTCTAGTTCTTGTAGAACCTTCTAGATCCTTCTTCAACCTTCTAGAGCTTTCTATAAACTTCTAGATTCTTCTGAAATCTTCTCCAAGCTTCTAGAATCTCCTTGATACTTTTAGAATCTTCTAGATCCTTCTAGGTTCTTCTAGAGCCTTCTAGTGATGACATATGCGATGGTACAAGCGATGATACAAGCGATGACACATGCGATGACATCAGCAATGATGCAGGTGATGTCATAAGCGACTAACTCTCAAGCATCCATGAGAGCGGGAGCCCTTCACACGTGTCGCAATCTGTGACTTGAAGGCTAAAGTCCAAAAAAAAAAAAAAACCCTTGCACGCGATAAAGAGGGAGAGAGGGGGAGAGAGAGAGGCCACCGTAGGCGTCCGGCCATACTAGTGAAGATTATGGCGATGATGATGCAATTGCATTCATTTAGAGAGTTTACAATGATGAAATCGCATAAAAACTGCCCTCCTTCAATGTAAGATCCGACAAGCCCTTCTTATGCCATCTCCAAGTCTTCTCCTCTTCCCAAAACCTCTCCCCTCCTTTTTCGTTCAGCTCCTGATTGCTCTTGTGGTGATATTTGTTGTTAAACAGGCACGCAAACAGAGACTTGAGTGTGAGGCAATAATGAGAGTTGTTTGTTATGCTTGCCAAGGGCAGTTTAAATGTACAAGTTAGAGACAGACATTGCCCATTAGTTACAGTTGTAAATGCTCGTCCAGGGAAGATCCTGGGAGCCATAAATTATGCGGCTAAATTATTAACTTATTTCGCCACCCCCCCCCCCCCCCCCTAAGTTGATAATTCCCATAACAGTGATTTTAAGCAAAGCTGTTGACAACTTTCACGATGCTTTGCCTTTGGAATGGACTTCGTGAGGAAATCTTCCCACTATTGTTCTGTACGAACATGGGAGAGCTCGATGCTGCCTTCTTGAATGAGCTCCCTGATGAATTGAAGCTTCATCGCTATATGCTTTGTCTTTTCTGAGTGTTTGAGATTCCTTGCAAGCATTATAGCAGACATATTGTTACAATGAAGTACTAGTGGCTGATTTGGGAAGAGTGTAGTCTCCATTAAGAAGTGTTTAAGCCAAATGCCTTCTTTCAAGGCAAGAGTCATTGCAACATATTCAGCTTCTGTCGATGACAAGATGACTCTTTCTTGTTTCTTGCTTTGCCAGGAGATTGCTCCTCCAGCCAGAAGAAAGGCATATCCTGAGGTGGATTGAAGAGTATCTTGATCATCCCCCCAATCTGCATCACAATAGCCAACAAGGAAGGGTGTTAGCAGAGGCTGAAGGGCATAATAGTAGATGCCGTAATTCTTCGTATGCTGAAGATAGCACATGAGACGCTTTAGGTGTTGG
This sequence comes from Adiantum capillus-veneris, assembly GCF_014529385.1. Classification (NCBI taxonomy): domain Eukaryota; kingdom Viridiplantae; phylum Streptophyta; class Polypodiopsida; order Polypodiales; family Pteridaceae; genus Adiantum; species Adiantum capillus-veneris. Next base: position 99,004,990 of record NC_140957.1, read on the forward strand.
ATGTGGATTAGCCCAGGAGATTTCATGTAGCGTGATAAAAGGTTTGCAGCAAAAAAAATGTCAGACCTAGTACTAGGTAACGGACTCTGCCAAGAATGTTGGAATCTAGAAAAGACTCCATATCAACAGCTAAGGTTGAAGATAATTCCGATTGTTTCAGCTTGAGCGAATTTGGGAGAGGAGTCTCCACTCTGTTGCATGTAGACATGTTGTACTTCTTAAGTAGGGATTGAATGTAAGACTCTTGGCTAATCCGGATGAAGCCCTTTGAAGGATTCTGCAAGACTTGAATCCAAGGCAGTAGTGGAGGGGCCCCATGTCAGTCATGGAGAAGGAAGAGTGGAGTTCACCCTTTGCTGTTTCAAGAGCGGATTCAGAATTAGAGAGCAGAAAAATATCATCCACATAGATGGCGAGAAACAGTAATACACCAGCAGAGTGACAGTTATACACATTGGCATCAGATTGAAAACGTGCATATCCAAGAGTGATCATGCACTGATGGAACCTTTGATAACATTGCCTGTGGGATTGTTTCAATCCATTAAGGGCCTTGAGTAGCCTGCATACATAATTGGATTGTTGCATTGAGATATACATTTGGGGCTGCTCCATGTAGATCTCCTCCTCTAAATCTCCATCTAAAAAGGCAGTGCGGACATCCATTTGATGAAGGTGGAAGCCAAAGAGTGCAGCTATTGCAATCAGAACTCAAAAAGAGGTGATGCGAAGCACAGGATAAAAGATTTCAGTGAAATCCATGCTAGGGACCTGGGTAAATCCTCACGCCACAAGTTGAGCTTTGTAGCGTGAGACTGTGCCGTCAGCATTGAGCTTCATGCGAAGAAACCATTTGCAGGTCACCAATTTTCTGTCTGGTGGAGCAGGGACTAGCTTCCATGTGCCATTATCCATGAGGGATTGGTACTCTGACTCCATTGCTTGCTGCCAAAATCTGGCCTCAGGACGCGACAAAGCCTCATCCAAAGAGATTTCATCAATGGATTCAGCAACAAAAAGAAGTGCGTCAAGATCGTCTGAGGAAGCATTGAGCACCTGGAGGTAGAGTACTTCAGCTTTATTGGAATTACTAGAGGGTGATCATGATCAGCTGAAGGATCCAGGACCTATGAGTGGTTTGTCTTCTCATAGGTCTCCTTGAGAGATGGAACCTTTAACACTAGAATGGTAACAGGACACTTTTATGTCCTTGGACACTTTTGTGTCCTGTTAAGTGACCATTTTGCTTGAATTATTTGAAGAGTATGAAAACGAATTTCTAGGTGCTATACATCCACAAAGTTGCCTTATGAGCTGAAAAAAACTTAGCATTTTTTTTGGAGTATCGATCTCACCATTAACCCACTACAAGAGGCTATTCATATTAGCGACGCTCACGCAGCGACGCTCAAAAAAAAAATCCCGGCGTCGCTATGAGCGTCGCAAATTTACAAGTAAATTTGCGACGCTCATAGCGACGCCGGCTGGGCTAAAAAAAATAACTGAGAGCGCCCAAAAACTCAGATCTCATATCTGAGTTTTTCGGCGCCCTCAAGCAAGGAGCAGGTAACGCTCTCCCTCTCTCTCTCTCTCTCTCTCTCTCTCTCTTTCTTCTCCACACACACACACACACACACACGAGGAGAGGAAGGAGAGCCAGGTATGCTCCTTCCCTCTCCTCACTCTCATGTTCCCTTCCCCTCTTTCTCTCTCCCTCTCTCTCTCTCTCTCTCTCTCACACACACACACACACACACACACACATAGTGTTTTTGAGAGAGAGAGAGAGAGAGAGAGAAAGAGTACAAACATAAACAAAAACGCACACACACATACATAAACAAAGAATGCACCCACACATAGAGAGAGGAAAAGAGAGAGAGAGCATGCATAAACAAAAAACGCACTTATTGAGAGAGGAAAAGAGAGAGAGAACATGCATAAACAAAAAACGCACACATTGAGAGAGGAAAAGAGAGAGAAAACATGCATAAACACAAAAACGCACACACATTGAGAGAGAAAGAGAAAGAAACTAATTTAACGTCGTAGGAAACTAATTAAAATTAAAAGACCTAAAGATCTAGCCAACGAGGAGTTGAACTCAAGACCTATTATTCAAGAGGGAAATGGCATAACCAATCTATCATACTTGGCATGGGTGATAGAAAGGTTATACCATTTATCTCTTTTTATTGGCACACACACGCGCACACACAAGAAGAAGAGAGAAACTATCCTAAAAGACGTTAAAGATTAGGTTAGATGTAGACTTACGTTAAATTAGATTTAGGTTTATTTAAGTTAATTTAGATTAGATTTAGGTTTATTTTTAGTTAGATTTACGTTTATTTACGCTAGATTTAGATTTACGTTATATTAGATTAGATTTAGGTCTCCATAGACTGCGATGCCTGCATGAAGCGGGTGAAGAAAGCCCTCAATGGAATATAGGGTATTGTTACCTTCACTCATGGTGGGCTCCGTCGATCCAAAAGTACTGGTGAAATGTCTTCAGAAGATAAGGAAGAAGGTGGATCTTCAGGGCGGCAAGAGTCACTACATCCCCGACAATGACCATCTAGACAACCTCTAGTCATTCAACAACAACTTCAAAGTTAGTAACAAGAGCAAGAACGGTCCAAAGGGCCAATTGCTGTCGTCAGATGTGGATGGAGATGAGGCAGCGTCACCGCCGGAAGTTAACTCTCACATCTTTAGTGATGAGAATGCCCACTCTTGCCGAGTTATGTGAAAAATTATGTGTTAAATCAATTTTAAGGTTCTTATAATCCCTGTTAGTTTAGTTCTTTGTTTTTAATATAACATAATTTACGTTAGATTTAGATTTATGTTATATTAGATTAGACGTAGGTTTATTTAGGTTTACCCACACACACACACACACACCCACACAAGAAGAAGAGAGTTTTAACGTCGTAGGAAACTATCCCAAAAGACGTTAAAGATTAGGTTAGATGTAGACTTACGTTAAATTAGATTTAGGTTTATTTTTAGTTAGATTTACGTTTATTTAGATTTACACTTATTTACGTTAGATCAAGTCCACGCAAGAATTACTTACGGTTTAGGATTTAGAGTTAGACGAACAGTGAAAAGATCTACTGTGAAAAGATGTTAAGATGCTGTGAAGTGCTACAGTTAGAGAAGAGGCAAAGGGGTTTTGTCCACTACATGCAGTATCATGTAGACGTGGGTCTGTAGATTTCTTGTACCCACAAATATAGGTATTGACCAATAAAGACGAGATTATAACCCGGTGGTTCTGATCTCCGTGCACCTCTAGACCGAGGTGTGCGGGGATTGGACATGACTAGAGAATGTGAGAGAGAGAGAGAGAGAGAGAGAGAGAGAGAGAGAGAGAGAGAGAGAGATAAGACAAAGAATGCCAATAGAATATTAAATTTGTTGTCCAGGTTATAAGATTTTTATCCTCATTATGAGTAGTGACGAGGATGTGGGACCGTCCAACCGAAACACCTATCTCTCAACGAGGGTCTTATGTCCTTGTAATCAATGCAAGCATGCTGTGCGACGGACAAGACGTGTTTCTTTGCAGCACGTTCGCGAATTTGGCGAGTTCGATCCATCTATTATAGATCGAGTTGTTGCCAATTATAACTCGTCGGACTCTGACGCTGGCATACAAGCAGCAATCTTGCAACCCAATAGACGTGTTCGCAGGCGCTTTGGTCAAGCAGCATATGTGAGGCCACAAGATGTAGCCTCTGACAGCTCGGGGGATGATCATGCAGAGCACATTCCCAACGAGGCAATGTTTGAGCCCGAGATTGATGAAATGATCGAGACGATCATGGAATCAGAAAGGCTTATCTATAACGCTCTTTTCTACTCGCGCTCACATCTTTTGATTGAAAATTTTGAGTTTTCGACTTGCCTCTTCTATCACTCAATTCATTGCGTCATTGTATTTATATGCGTCATTACTTCATTGTATTTAATGGTCTTTGCGTCATTGTCTACTCTATTCATTCAATATTAAGGTTAAATATTCGTGTGTTTAATGCAGGTATGGATGAAGAGGAGTTTCTTTATTCTTTGTCACCGCAGCAGATACAGTGGTACGTGGAGCGTCATCGCTCTGGCGCATCATCGCGCGTTCCTACTCCATCTGCATCTCCCTCTCTTTCGGAGCATTCGGCACGCTCCGAAGCTTCGGCGTCGACGAGACGATCTTCACACTCGTCTAGACACCGGCGCTCGAGTGGTGGTGGTGGCGGTTGTTGTGGGGATTCCGCCGCCGATGCCTCCACACCGCCTCGTATTCGACGAGGCTCTTTACCCTCCCCTTCTTTCCCCGCCCCCACACCAGCCACAACATCGCCATCTACGCCAGGTTTTGCGCGGCTAACTGTTCCTAGCAGCTACACACCTCTACCTACTCCGCGAGGAGCCACCCCACTCGACACTCCTCGCTTCGGGGCCCAGACGCCGGTGGAGACACCTGACGTCCGTACCCCCATCGACACGCCGCTAGAGACCCATGCCGGGACACCCAGGTTCACGCGTCACCAGCCAGAGGGCTTGCCTTACTCCGTCGACTTCAGCGGCGGCATCATCATGGATGATGACGGCAAGAAGGTGATCTCGCGCATGCGTGGTCTTTGCTCTCAGCTGTTTAGACACTACATACTAAACAAATGGAGTGAAGTACCAAGTGATTTAAAAAACAGAGTCATCAGCATACTTCATGATGAGTTTCCCGTTCCAACACGGGATCAGCGCTTCAATGAAGACCTGATGAAGATTCGAATGTGCGAATACTGCAAACACAAGCGTTTCGAAGTGCAAAAAGCAATCAAGCATGGATGGAACAAGCCAGATTGGCTGGCCAAAGAAGATTGAAAGAATGCGAAGAAAGTAGCGCGCGAGAATCCCGACAAGTGGAAGCAACAAAAGGATGCAGCCAGAGCGCGAGTAGAAGCAGGGAGCTCGCACCACTTGGGGAGCGGTGGATGGGCATCATTTGAGGCCGATTTTGTAAGTATTTTCGCATTGCTCTTTATGTTTGATAGTTTAGGGTTTATGAGTTTTTTAATTCTAACATAATGAAATCTTTGTATGTTTTGACAGTGGTCGATGACAGGACGTGATCCCACACCGTACGAGCGCGAGTACGCAGGCAGGAAGGGCTTAAACGCCCTGATGGACATTCTCAGTTCTCGGAGCGGCATGGTTAGTATTAGGGTTTACTCTTTTCTATTTTTTGTATTGTTTTATAAATGTCGTTATATGTTTATACTTACTGAAAACTGTCTTATTGTCTTTTTTTGCAGAATCCGGCAGATACGCCGCTTGGACGCGATGAGACGTTTGATTACACGACGTCAGTTCAGCCGTAGCTAGATAGCATTAGTTTAGGGTTTCTCATAGCTTATATATCATGAGACGGATTTTATACGTCTTTTTGAACCATGTATATTCTTACATTTGTCAATGCAGTTCATTTTGCCAATCAATTCTTTATGCCTATGATGTTGTACAATTGTCATTATTACATTTGCCAATCAATTCATTTTGCCTATGATGTGTACAATTGTCAATTTTACGCTTGTCAATTTTGCAAACAATGCGTCTTGTGGGTGACTATTTTGGGTCTATTATCTACCCTTGCACTTTTATTAAAAAGTGAATCAAGTACAATATGGTTGATGGGTGGCAAGGCATTCAATGCCCTGTCACCAAAACAAATATCTCTCGGGCGTCGCTATAACCGTCTCTATTTATGGCTCTGGAGCGTCGCTATGAGTGTCGCTATAGACTTTTGTGTAACCATCGCTATGACCGTCGCTACGAGCGTCGCTATATAGCAACGCATATAGCGATGCTCTCGTAGCGACGCTATTAGCGACGCGGGGGGTTATAAAAACCCAGTGTATTTCCGTCGCTAACAGCGTCACAAGAGCACACAACCTCTTGTAGTGACCTTACTCTTACACAACATTTTTGAACCTAAACTGTGTGAAAAAACGGGTCCTGTTTTTGGCTTTTTTTCCATTTTTGGCAACTATACCACTCTAAACTTCATGTTTGTGAGGTTTAGATGGCTAGAGGTTAGGCCTTCATAGTTCTCAACATGTTTTGATTCTTGTAGGGAGAGCTTAGTGTTAAAATTCAAAGTTATGACCAATTTACAAGAATTGCATAATCCTGTTTTTTGGCCAAAATTAGCACTTTTATGATTTTTTGGTGGCTTTCTTGATGTCCAAATTCAATTTTGATTATGTAAGTGTAATGTATAACAGAAATCTAATCTTCCTTGAGTTTTGGGGGACCTAATATGCTATATAGCATAGTATATGATGATGGTTGAGTTTTTTGATTGTTGAAGAATACGATACATTTTAGAGTAGCAAGTATAACTTTCTCAATATTGCTAGTTTCTTAGGCCAATTGTGTGTATCTTGTAGGTAGTAATCATATCTAATCATAGAGTACAAACTTGCTAGATATTGAGTAGTTTCTATGGGTTTCTAGAGGTCATAATGCTAAATCCTATTTTTTTATGTTTGCTGTATTTAGCACTTTATCATTGCCCCGAAGGTTCCAATCGTAAGAGATCCATTATCCTTTTGGCATGCTCCATGGCTCCTTTTGAATCCAAATTAAGGCCCAAAGAGAACTAAGAAAACATGTATATAGTATCTGTATTGAGCGTGACTATAGAAACTTTGATGATAGGTCCGCAGAATGGCAAAAATGCAATCTTTTTTGTACCTATTTTTTTGCCAAAAACAAATAGTGAGGTAAAAGAAACCATATGTGTTGGTCACCAACCCATTGAAGTTAACAAGGCATTTTATCTCATGTACTACAAAAATCCCCACTCTTATTTATATGCAATCAATCGTAAGAAATTGTTGTTTTGGGCAAAATGGACTGGTCCATCAACTTTGGAGACTTGTAGTGACCAAGAGATGAGAAAAATTACAAGTTTGTCATTTTTTCCATATGTAGTAGTTATTGAACTATAAGCTCATGAAAGGATTTTTCAAAATGAGTGGATCTACTATGGTTTTGGAAATTTTTCCCAAAAGCCTGAAAGGACACTTTTATATCCTGTTAGGTTACCATTCTACTGTTAAGCACTTGGAAGGGCGAGAGGTTGGGTTTGGACCGCGCAAAGGGCGCTGGGCGATGGGCTCCACTGGTACATATGGGCTTCAGTCCCTGGTGTCTGATGGAGGACTTGAAATCCGTGAAGAGGGAGCAACTAGAGAAGCTGTATCATTCGCCAAAGGAACCTGAATAATGGGGTTATCTGCCACATGAGGGGGAGGCTGGCGAGTTGTGGAAGGCATCACCAATTGCCTTGTGACATCTGCTGGCTTATTATGACCAGGGAACAAGGGGTTTGGAGATTTTGGAAAGAGGACGGAATTGGTATTGTTCCCAAGAGACCAAGGAGGTGCACTTTTTGGCATAGGAGTGCCAATTGGAATTGGAAAAGGAGGCGTCTGTGGTATAAGAGGGGCATGGGGCAGAGGTAAAGGTTTCCAAACATCTGCTTCCTCCCATTGGATCCGTGGAGCACTTGAGATAAGAGGATCTGATGTGTTGTGTCCACATGGTAGTGTGAGCATGGGAGGAGATGCATCTCTCTGTTGTGGACTGATCATGGAAGATTCATCAAAATAGACAGAGTGAGCAAACTGAAATTTTTTCAACTGAGGGTCATACAACCTATAAGCTTTCACTCCAAGGCGATCACCATAGCCCACGAACACCATCCTTGTGCTGGTTGGGTCGAGTTTGTGGCGCAGGGAAAGGGCCTTGATAGGGTAGGCTGAACACCCGAAGACTCGGAGGTGATGCAGATCTAGAACTTTACCAAACCAATGGTAGTATGGGGTGTACTGGGGATCAATTGCATGTGGTTTGCAATTTTGAAGGTAGCCAGCAGTGGCAATTGCTTCCTCCCAGTATGCCTTTGATAGCCTGTCGTGAGTAGCATGGCACGTGAAGCTGCGATTCTTCCTTTCGGCGACCCCATTTTGTTGAGGTGTGTAGGGGACAGTGAATTGTTGTTGTATGTCCTCATCCATGCAAAAGTTTTTAAATGCATTGGTGACATACTCTCCTCCATTGTCCGAGCGAAGAGCCTGCACGGGTAGATCATGCTGTCGCACTACCAACCTGCAGTACTCTTTGAAGCTTGAGAAAACTTGTGACTTTTGATTCAAGAAATATATTGTATTGTACCTGCTGAAATCATCAATAAATGTTAGAAAGTACACAGAACCTATAAGGGAGGTTGACTGCATGGGTCCACATAAATCACTATGGACCAATTGATTCAGCTGAGAAGATCGCGTCTGAGATCGAGGGAAGGGCTTGTGACTCGCTTTACCCAAGAGACAACCTTCACATAGATCAATAGGTGACAGGTTCAATGGGAGGCCTGAGCATAGTTTGTTCTTCGCCATGCGGTGGAGTGTGGGACCATTGATATGCCCAAGCCTATAATGCCACGTAAGGGTCGATGCTGCTTTGTTTAGGTGTAGGGAGATAGTTGAAGTCGAAGCTACCACAACATCATGGACAGATTGGGTGATTGGAATCGGATACAATCGATTCTTTTGAGGGAGTTTGAGGATTTCGTATTGGCCATTAGGGAGTTTAAAGTGAATGACACAAGAGTCATGGAAAAACTCAATAGAGGACCCTATAGATGTGGCTGCAGTAACTGAAAGGATGTTGTGGCTGAGGGCCGGTATGTGGTAGATGTCACGTATGATGATGGGAGTTCCACTGGGTAAGGAGACATGGAGATGGCCGTGCCCCACTGCATTGAGGCTATGATTATCTCCAAGGTAGACTTGAACCGGGCGTGCGAGGTGTTTATAGTCGCGAAGCCAATGACTCTGTGGTGTCATATGGTGTGTTGCGCCGGTGTCAAGTAGCCACTTTGTTGCAGCAACTGAAGAAGCAAGCAAACCAATGAAGTTAATGTGGGAAGTAAAAAGTTGAAGTGATTCCATACCCTACTGGATGAGGGTAGGTACTTCAATGTGCTGTAGTTGAGGTTGTGGACGACGATCGTTCCGTTGTTGTTCATGCCGTTTGGTTTGGATTCATGAACAAGATGACCATGGCATCCACAATGGCTGCAGATTCTGGCAGGAGTGGGGTTATTGGCAGGGTTTCTTGTGTTGTTGAAGCGGCGAGAGCCCCTCCTTCTGAAATTTGATTGACGCTGAAAAAGTTGTGTGGAGGGACGTCTGGCTGGTGAAGGTGCACTCGAACTGCCTCGCATGGCATCTTCTTGAAGGATGCGAGAGATAAGCTTTTCAACAGTGAGGCCTGTCACACTGAAGCTTGAGTGGTGATGAAGGGTTGCCAAGATGAAGGCAACGCAGTGACGAGTAGCATGATTGAAGGCCTGAGAGGAGGGCATTATCCAAAAGGGTGCGCCATTCATCAAGAAACGTGGAAATTTCCTGTTGTTCAGAGATCACAGCAAGAAGTAGTTTCTTGAGGGTCCTAACACGAGTGATCAGGTCCTCATGATGGTAGGCAACACGTAGAAAGGTCCAAATTTCGGCTGCGGTTTGGCAACGCCTAACCATTTGGACCTGACGATCAGCCAAGTGCAACATGAGTTCAGCCTGGGCTTGCAAATCCTTGGCTGTCCAATCAGCGCTATTAGGACTATTAGCGACGGGCTGGACAGTGATTCCGCTCACTATATCTCAGAGTGCTGCTCGTTTGAGCAGCAAGTTTACCCGGGTGGCCCATGTAAGATAATTGGGGCCTGTGAGCTTATCAAGGTGATAGCTCCTCACTGTGGAGGGAATGAGGGAGGCAGGGGCTTGGGCTTGCTGTGACATGCTGGCTGTCGGATCAACGAGCACGCACAAGAAAGGGCAGCGTGCGCAGGTGAAGAGAAGGGCGGTGGGTGTTGGGCGTGCTCTACTGTGATACCATGTTGTTAAATAGGCACGCACACACAAGAATGAGAGTTGTTTGTTATGCTTGCCAAAGGCAGTTTAAATACAAGTTAGGGTAAAGGAGCCAATTTAGACACTCAAGAAAAAAAGTGTAATTTTGCAAATTTGAATTTTGAAATTTGCATGAGATTCCTCATGCAAAGGCATATTGATAATTTTTTGATTTAATTTGGGAAGTCAATTTGAGAAAGTTTAAATTTTGAGGTCCTTTAGGGGTTAGAAACACCCAAGGTCCGGTAATGGTACATTTTTCAACAAATCACAAGTTGACACATAAACAAGATTCTTAACATATTCCAAATTTTTGTCTCTAAATTGGGACGTGCATGACTTTTAAAAGGCACATGTGTTACAACTGGCTCCTTTACCCTAGAGACGGACGTTGCCCGTCAGTTACAGTTGAAACTGCTCCTCCGGGGAAGATCCTGGGAGCCAAAAATTATGGGGCTAAATTATTAACTTATTTCGCCACAATATTACCCTATGGAGGTCAATACCTGCCTTATGGTCACCCTCTTGAAATCACCAAGCAAGTGACCCTTTTCGGCCTCCAATTATATCCTCCTTCTCCCTGGTGTCCTTGTCGCCAATCAGAAGCGTCCATGTACTTTCAAACCTACACAAGGGCTGCGCTGCGAAAGCATCACCTTGACCTGCTATCGGCCCCTCTTCAGTGCTCTCAAAAGCCGGACGAGACCTGCTCCCGCCTGCTGTCTCTTAATGTAGCACTCGCTGGCCTTCAACACCTCCCCAATAACCCTTGAACCTGCTGCCCTCTTTGGCAGCTCTCTCTCTCAGCTTTCTCTCTCTCGTCACTTGCCAACCTGCATGCGTCCCTCCTTGGCAACTCCTTGCCTGCAAAGGCGCCTTCGTCTGTACCACGAGTCCCCCATCACTGGACGCCCTCAGCTAATTATGGCCCTCGTTATCATTTGCAGATGGAGGCCTCGCCTTGTCTGCAGCCCCTCCTTGGATCTTGAAAAGCTCCCCTTCTAGATGGTTGGCGGCCCTGCTCGTCATGCCATTGGTGGTTCCACTCGTCCATGCAAACTAATGGCGCCACTTTCTCTGTGTCAACTACAGCGCTTCTGCAATAGCGCCCTTTGTTTAGTGCCATTCCGTCGTCGACTCCTGCATGCTTCTTTCCCACCTCCCAAACGAAATTGTTCTATCAATTCAACTTAAGCAGTCCTTCCCATGCAGAACCTTGAACGCAAGTGCTTAAAAAATCACTTATTTAACTACCTCCAGGACCTTAATTGTATACCCGACCCCATTTCAAATTTTGGATGGCCCCATGAGAAGTCTTCACATGGTCAACATTGTGTCGAGCTTCGCACTCGAGAGCCCAAACATAAGCTTTGATAGTCCGAGTACCAAAGCTCCATCTCCAAAGCTTCATGCTCATCTATGAATATAGTTGGCTTCATAAAGAGGACTTTCAAATGACAAAACCTCCAAGAAGAGCACGATTTGATAGAGATATCCACCAATCTTCAATACCTTTGAGCACCCCGACGAGCAGTGTGGAAGGCCATCCTTGCCATGCTAAATGCCACATCTTACATACACATCAACTTAGGTCTTGCTGAACCCTATATCAAGCAACTACTTAACCACTGTACCATCCACCTACTAAGCCTCATGTACGTACTTCCAACATGTCTCTGGGTCGACAATATTTGGTTGCACCATCATTGCCCACCCCCAAGTTGAACATTTATGCTCAACCACAACATTATTTAGGTAGAATATGATTGCATAAGATAAGATAGTATAGATAATAGATATATAATGAGATGACAAAAAAAAAAGATGATAGATAGAAACTTCTTATCTAATGTAGAGATATAGTAAAGAGAATTCATCTCTAAAACTCTGCAGGGTCAAAAGGAAAGCCATAAGCCCTCCCAAATATAACTGGCACTCCACCCGGATCAAAATGAAGCCGTTGGCCGAATCCATGCATCTGTAAAATAGATGTAACATGTGCATGTAATGCATCTATAAACCTGCATATAGAGCATGATAAAAGCTCTTCATACTCTTCCTCCACTTCAACGTATATTGAGAAATGACCTTCCTGCCCATGATAAGCATCCCCATCCATATAAGCGACTCCTATAGAGTCCCGTGCAACCACACCAACATCCACTGAAAAGAGTCCATCAATTTAGAAACTCCTTGCAAACAACACAGTATCTAGCATATTGCAACTTGCTGAAAAGCAATCCTTAAGAACATAACCATAAACCAATTAGAACAAAGTTGTTTGCACAGATCTTGGTTGTCTCTTGCCATTAATCCCAAGTCCATAGAGACGCCCTCGTTGGCAGTTCCATCCTCTATTTCTTTTTCTACATCCAAAACTTGATTGTTTGATTTGACATCACACAGAGGCTCAAGAAAAATTAAATGTGCTTCATCTTCTGACACTGGAGGAGGTGCAAGTCCTTGCTTAATTTGTATCCTGGCCATAGCTTTAGCAACAAGCACCTGTGAGTCTTCATCTATACCAATCATTGGCTCATCAAACCCCCAATCAACTTCATCCTTAGAGATTACCTCTTCAGTTGGCAGCGCCTTACCATCCCAAGCATAAGAGAGGCCGGTTGCCCCACCCCCTAGTCTTGGACATCATTCGTTTTTTGCCTTGATTACTTGAGCAACTTCCAGCTTTGTACCTGCTTCTACAATTGGAGCCTCTGACGCTTCCATGGTTGGCTTGGTCTCCTCTACCGCATGATGATCTTTATTCTCTATCAATACCTGAGAACCCACGGCATATGCTATCTCCTCTTTATGCATATCTTTGTTTACGAACCCTTCATCCTCGTTGATGAGATTTTCCTTTGAAGACATGTATGTATAACATATAGGGGGCACTAATGAAACATGATATTGAATAGATCTTACCCATGGAGAACTTGCAACCGCTGCATGTCGGCAACTGTGAACTGCTTTTAGCTCCACACAAACTGAATGAGAAAACAACTAGCAAACATGTGAATGAGAAATGATAAAACAACCAACACACAATCTGAATGTCTCTATATAGCCCAGTGATTTCACAACACCCATATCCCCTATTTAACATACACACAAAGACCCACTCTGCTAACAATTACTGGCCAAGCCCGTACCCAACTATCCCTAACTGCAAACACCCGACCACAAAACAAGCAATTTGAGCTTAAGCTTCTACCCCTTTCAAAGCACCTTATACCAAACAACACAACCTCAACACTTAGATTTCACACCCTTCAACACTTATAAAACTTTTGACATTCGCAAACTCCTATGCAAAAAAATAACCTTCCTGAGAGCCTGGAATGTTTTCCCATAAGGTAGACTCATGCACTCAACACACCCCAAAAACAGACATATGGTTGATCCATGATGAGACATGAGGAGGAGAGAAGATAATCATTGGTTTGCAAGTGAAATAGACCAATATCATGGCAGTGTCCCGTTAAAAAGTTGGGCAATGATGGAGCCTATAACAAAAGTGTTTTGGAGCATAATTGCTTCCTTCCTCCTCCACGAAAACGACTAGCCTCCAATGTTTCTTCCCCGTCCTGCCTGGTGGCTTCTTGTACTATACTTCCCCTTATGATTTGCAAGTGGTCACTCTACTCCAAGGAAAATCCTAGTTGGTGGATCTTGGCTACTTTAATTACCCACGTTCTCTTCTCTCTCTGCAATAACGCCCGATCCTTGGTTCCTTGGCGACCTACTTTTCTCTCTTTAGTGCAGGTGGCTCCTTAGGTCACAGCTCTCAATACCCTCTGATGGCTCTTAGACCATGAGGGAGTCGTCCCCTACAACTGGCATCCTCACCTATCCTTATGCTTCTTGGCCCCTGTGTCATGTCGCCACTATCAGCAGCCTTTCCTTAGCAGCACTTCCTTGTATAACAGGCATTTCCCCTTTGATGGCGGTCTCCCCTTACCTTCTCAGTGCTAGGTGGGAAGCTATGGAGGATGCATTTGTTGAGGAAGAAGAGCCATGACGAGTTGAAGAAGGGAGATGAATGAGAGAGAGAGAGAGAGAGCGCGAGAGAGAAAGTCGACAATGCACGAGAGAAAAAACACTTCTAGTAATTTTATTCAATAGTCTTTGTACATTTAAAGCCCCATAGCCATGCAAATTTCTAAATATTACTGAAGCTTACTTGTATGCCTCAAGGGCTTGTTCCCACGGGTTGACATCAAAATAATTGAGGGCTTGGAAACCCCAACAATCTCCCCCTCAAGCCCGAACTAGACAAGTCACTCTCATGATACCTCGAGTTTTTGGTGTCCTCGTCAACTGTGAATTTAGGCTCTCTCACAACCAAGGATTTTTTATGTATCCATAACCTGGTGCTATGATAAATCCCCCCCTTGAACAGATAGGGTGTAGGTCAAAAACTTAGCACCAATAAATGGAGTTTTTGGTTCACTTCCAAACCTTGGGTTTAAGGTGTACCCAGTAACCTCACGAGAAGTGCAACAAAAATGGGCTAAGAACAAATATTTTCGGGAGGTCTTACCACTCATGTGTGGTAGTGTCTACATCCTATACAATTTTTTTATCATGGAATGATTGAGAACAGATAAAGTAAAAGAGGCTTTCACTGAAAAGCATATGATTGTTCTGAAAATAGACAAAAAAGGACAAGTCTATGACACTAAACTGACAAAAATAGTTTGTGAAAACTTGTACTGCAATCTCGAAGCAGATTTTCATGTGTAGCATTTGTTGGTGTACCGAGTGCTTTTCATCTGAGAACTTGTCTCATCAGATTAGTCTCTATTGTTATATCACCTCTTGGTGAACCCCTTTGAAGCCATAAAGCATAAGACAAACCCCCATGAGATGGCTTTTGAAACACTATCAACCTGTGAAATACCTTTGTTGACAGGCCCATTTGGCTTGACTTCTGAGCATTTTGAAATGCTCAAAAAACACCAATTAGCTACATACAGTACCCTTGTAATATGCTAAAAAATGGCCCAACCTTCAATGCCTTTAGCGGATGAAGCTAGTGTTGGCAGCTTTTTGAGATGCTCCAAAAACTATCTAGTTTGCCTAATGCAAATCTACAAAAAATAAAGCGTTCTGAAATGCTATCTACTCCACCATAGTGAGCACGCCCTGCAGCGCCACAATGAGCGTTTTGTTACGTTGACAAAAACGTGTAGTAGTACTGCCTTCTGTAGTGGCGTTTTGAGAAGCTCCTACCTTGCCTACGACGACCTTCACCTTGTGAGAGGTAGCGTTTCAAGATGTTGTCGTGAATTCACCTCCCAACGCCATAAGTACTGTGCGTTTTAGAACGCTAACCCGCCTAGGATCCACCTCAGAGAGTCTTGATATGCCTGCTTGCAACGCCTTTTGAGATGTTGCCGATGCTTCTACCCACAGCGCGTTTTGAACGGCAATGCATACAAGCTGTGATACCAGTGCTAGGTGGAAAGATATGGAGGATGCAGGCGGTGGGGAAGAAGAGCCATGGCAAGGTGAAGAAGGGAGATGAATGAGAGAGAGAGAGAGAGAGAGAGAGAGAGAGAGAGAGAGAGAGAGAGAGAGAGAGAGAGAGAGAGAGAGAGAGAGGGAGAGAATGAGAGAGAAAGTCGACTATGCACGAGAGAAAAAAATCTTGTAGTAATTTTATTCAATAGTCTTTGTACATATAAAGCCCCATATCCATGCAAACTTCTAAATATTACTGAAGCTTACTTGCATGCCTCAAGGTCTTGTTCCCACGGGTTGACATCAAAATAATTTAGGGCTTGGAAAACCCAACACTCAGCCCAGTGGCCCTTCTCCTACTCGTCGAGGTCCCTCCCTTGCTCCTGATTGTTGTGGAACCTTCTTATCTGGGTGAAATCATGCTAGCATGCCGCACTTTTTGTGCTATTTGACATATGCCAACAAGCACATCTTGTAAGCATAACACATGGATAGGACAATCATGTTTTTTCAAGTGTGTGGGCCACCATCATGAACTATACAAAGTGTAATACTTGGACTTTGAAAAAATTAATCGTAACATTTTTAAAATCTCTAACAATTAAGCTCAGTCGTTACGTTGAGGTAGTGGTGTAGTCATGAAGCATGGAGAGAACCACATCGTAGGGGCCACATATCAGAGCGAGGGAGGAAAGTGATTGCGAGCTGCAAGCAGGTCTATAGCCAGCCCAAGTGGAGGATAGCTCACCACTAGAGCCAGCCACCTCTGTCAGCAATCTTGACAGTACTCCACGGAGAAGGAAGTCAAGGGGAAAAGGTTTTGTTGCTTCTCCTCGGCCATGCAAAAGATTGAGTGCTTCTAATTCCCAAGGATCCCCAATGTCAAGGTACATGCATGCAAGGAAGGGGAAGCAGGATTGAGGTACTCTCTCTCTCTTTCCCTCTTTCTTCAATGAGGGGGCACATTTGGAAGTTGTAAATCAAGAACATCATGACACATTTCTCCAACATGCCCCGACTACTAATTTGCTAGTGAATCCTCTCACCCATGAGAAAATTGTGTTGCTAAGCATATGCTGCAATCAGCATAGAGGACTATGCATTCAGCTTATATGATTGTTTTTGCAATAGCCCCTTGCTTACAGTGTTGTTGTGGATTATCTCACCCTAATCAGGCATTCAAGGTGCATGCTTAGATGATTCCATCTAAGGATAGGCTGCGCAGTTGCCTATGTAGAAACTACTTGAGAACCCTACTCTAGTGGGGTTCTGTAAGGTTTTAATCTTATAATCCTTTGTGGTGCATGTGCAGGCCAATGGAAAAATCCCAGGCTAAACATCCCACTACAGGATAAGTTTTGTGTAGCAGCAAAAGAGTTTAATGTTTTCCATGGCCTGTCCATGGATGGTGTCAACCCCAAATTGGTGAAGTGGGAGCAGATTACAGATCTAGAGTGGTTCAGTGTATTCAGAGAGGTGAAGGATCGCAAAAAATATCACTTCAAATGCAGTAGCATTCGTAGAGACATGTATGACCAAGTACTTCAACTGCACTATAGGGTTTACCAGAAATCCCCCACCAACATGGAAATTAATTCGGCTTTTGCAAAGGGTGTTGTAAAACAATTTAGTCTAGTGGCAATTGCAAGTGTCTCAATCATGCAGCTCAATTGGGCTGATTTTTCTCTCCAGCATTTGTAGGACCTTCTAGAAAAAGGATACTATGATGCACATGCTGAAAAGTGGAGGGTGTGTAATACCCACCCCTCAAGTCAAAAAACAGAGGAGGGCTCCGCGGAAACCAAGGACGATTATGCTGGTCAAGTATCTTCGAACTTTATTTTTGCTGACACGGAACACCCCTCTCTATTAAGAGTGAATCTGGAAATGTTAGTGGGTTGTCGCAACGGACGTCTGTAACATAGCTATCTGGCACTCAATATAATCTATCAATACTCGTGGAAGTGACTCACATGGGACACAAAGACTCTTTGAGGTTGTAAATCCTCAAGAAGTGAACATAACAAGCAAACACATCAACTCAGCCAGAAAATCATCACTCAATTATCTAAAAATCTACCTATGTCCTATCCCACCACTCTAGGTCATCACACTGTTTTAGTGACTAACGGACTCGGATTGTCATGAATCTTTAAGGGAAGCTTCACTAGGCCTAAAGGGATAAGTTTGAAAAGTCTGGCTGCATTCTAACAAGGTACATGGATCACGATCCATCATGATCTAAGTCACAAAAAATGTAAGAGAACTATCCAAAAATGCCGTTTTATGGTCTAGGAACACTCTTCTATGGTAAAATGTAAAACAGAGTGATTTAAGCACACCTAGCTAACATGGATTCACAATGCCTCCCATCTCTCCCTTGAAAAAATAATAGAGTACAAATGAAAAAATGCCCGTATTGTGAATCCAGCTAGCAATGCCTCCCATCTCTCCCTTTTTAAGTGTAGTAACCTCTCTTTTTTTCCCTTTTATTGATTCAACATCAGCCATGTTTGTTTTAATACACACATTTGGGCATCCTCGGCCTCTCTCCATCTGCACTTTTCTTACTCCTCTTCCATCTCTACGAGCATGCCTCTCATATCCTCTCTAATTGGAAAGCCTCTCAAGATGGCACAATCTCTTACTGCTCTCAATGCTCTCTCTTTCTACAAAAAGAGACTTAATGTGTATGCTTGTGTGCTCTCAACATATGTGTGTCTAGGTTGTGTGTCTGAGAGCAATCAGAGACGACCTATTTTTTGAAGAGATACATGTCCAATAACACGTTCAAATATCCATTGTGTGTGTATATGCATTTGCAGTATCATATATGTCCTTTTCTGGTGCACGTTGCATTGTCTTACACAGCAAAAAGGTGTCCAGTCCTTTTTTTTGCATTTTTCAATGTTGCTAGCTTTCTAATGCTTTGTGCATCCTCGGTCTCTCCCCGTCTACACTCCTCATACTCCTCTTCCATCTCTTTCTTACTCCTTGTGTTGCATTTATACACCGATTTTTGAAAAAATCATATGTATAAAACGCTATTATACATTATAATCCCATATTCATTGAGGTCTTTTACCATCATAAATCTCAATAGTAAATCTTAAAAATTTACTATTAAAGCTATTAGGTAATTGATGTAGTGAAGCTTGTGGGGAGGGTGATATGTTGAAGACTATAGTGAGGTTGGTAGAGATTGAAGGGGTAGAAAACCCATATGCAATGTAGTAGTGTATGGCATGGTATAAAAGAGGCCCATTTCTCAATTCCAAAACATCCAAGTTTGCGTACATGAGATACACAAACTTATGACCTTGTGATCACTTGCACTCAGCGCAAGATCGTGTTTTTGAGTCCAAGCTAATCTATCTTGGAACCTTATTCCCTTGAGTCATATCATTTGTTCACACTTCTCTCTCTTAGTTATGGTTAGGAATCACCCATCCTAGTTCCCTTGCATCAACAATATCTAACATGGTATCAGATCCATGGTAGCTAGGGCTGAGTAGCACTAATTTAAGAATAGGAGCTTAGTGGAGGAGGTCTTGATTCGTTCATCAAAAGAGTATTTATCAAGCGTGTGTAAAGCTCATATTTAATCACTCTATGTACCTTTAAATAAGCTCTCTTATATCTCATTAGGAGTGTGTGGAGAGAATACCCACCATAAGTTTTTTTATTTGAAGCATCACATCAAAAAGGTTGCTTTAAAAAATTAAGGCTTAATACATTTTTGTAAAGCTAATATTTAATCACTCTATTTACCTTTAAATAAGCTTTCTTATATCTCATTGGGAGTGTGTGGAGAGAATACCCACCATAATTTTTTTTTATCTGAAGCATGACATCAAGAAGGTTTTCCCAAAAATTAAGGTTTAATACATTTGGGATATACTTCTAGAGAAGGTTTAATGTATTCTTTAAACAAAATATAGCCCAAAATGGCCAAGCATATAATATTTGCAAGTATCGGTTTGCATCATCCACCTCTTCTTGCCTCGCTACAAGGAGTTGCCTCAACACCTTCAACGCCTTCAACACATCCCTGTCAAACCTCACCGAGCACAGAGCTTGCGAGAAACACACACATGCAAAGGTTGCAAGGTTGTGTGCATAGATTTGTAGGATGCACATGGATTTGCAGGGCTGAAAATATTTTTTGGTTTTCCTTGCAAAAGTAGAGCCACCGCCAAGCCCTAAAAGAATTCATTGTGCAGGGCTCCATACTGTCTTCTTGGCATTTGAGCGTATCCTATACTTGCAACCAATTATTTCTTTTAATTTTCTTGATCTTGGCAACATTTTATGGTAGCATTAAGTTAAGGCACTGACTCTATTAAAAAAAGGGTTAAATAAACATCATTTTTCTTGACCCTAGGAGCGTCAAGGTAGTAACTCCCCAAAAGTTTTGCTAAAACTTGTAGACTTGTGCGCAGTTGTTGACGAAACTAAAAATTGGCAAGTGTATAGTAAAGGCATATTGTAATTATGAGAACCTAGTATTGATCACTTGCATGTGCGAGTTGTAAGAGGTCCATAGACACTGCTCGAGTCAAAGATGACTAAGTAAGACCACCTCATGGAGCACAAGTTGATGTGTGGCTACATTTCATGGAGGAAATTTCTTTACATGGCAATGCAAAACCACGTACTTACTAATGCACAAAGGATTATGGCATTTAATAGAGCCAAATGATGAAGCATCATAATCAACGACAATTTCATCCAATCAAAAGGCTTTTGGGTTAATTAGGTGATGTCATCTCACATATTGTTAGGATCATGGATGTAAAGGAAGCTTGGGATGCTCTCAACCGGGAGTTGGCACCGCATCGGAGAGCTCAAAGACCAGTTTATTAATGTAGTTCTACAAATTAAAGAAGAAGGATGATGAGTCTCTTGTGGCTCACCTTAACAATTTTAAAGCATTGAGGCAAAAACTACTAGGAGTACAAAAGCAGATTCCTAATGATGAAGCAACAACAACTCTACTTAATAGTGTTGATAAAGCACCATTTGACATGCTCGTGTCCAACTTGAAAAATATGGAAAAAACGCTTAATAAAGTAATTTTTGCACTTTTCAAATTTGGTTCAAAGCACACGACTGAGCCAAAATGTGCGGCTCTAACAAAAGTGCCAAGAGATTGACTATTCTTCAACCAAAGAGGATTCAGAGGAGGAAGAGCAACCATGACAAGAGGAAGAGGAAAATACCGAGGTGGTAGCAAAGGACATTTTATATGTCACATATGTGGACAACGAGGAGAAGAAGAAGAGGAGAAGAGGAGAAGAGCAAGGAAAAGAAGAGGCACCAACAAGGGAAGAGACTACAAGGAGAACTAAAAATTTGTTCTAGACTTTGTTGTGAAACCCCCATGATGTATGCACATGTCAAGGGAAGAGACTACAAGGAGAACTAATTTTTTTTTCTAGACTTTGTTGTGAAACCCCCATGATGTATGCACATGTCAAGGGAAGAGACTACATTAAGGAGGACTGAAAATCTATTTTTGAGTTTGTTGTAAAACCCCCATGATGTATGCACATGTCAAGACTTGGGCTAATCTAGAGGGATGAGAAATCCGGGCTAGGTTATATAATTCTATGGCATATTTTTTGGGCAGCTTATTGTGGAGTGAAGGGATAAGGAAAGTGCAAATATTTTATCTTTTAGGGGGGTTCTTAAGATTATGGTGAGGTTGGTAAAGAGCAAAGGGGCACTCTACAACATAAAAGAGGCCCACTTCTCAATGGAAAAACATCCAGACTTGTGTACATGAGGTGCAATGCTTCTTATGAACTTGTGATCACTTGCAACCAACTCAAGATCTTGTTAATGAGTCCAAGATAATCTATCTTGGAGCCTACTTGAGTCATATCATTTTTTCACACTTCTCAGTCTCACTTATACATTTTGTCTAGGCCTCACCCACCCTAGTTCCCTTAAATCTATAGTATTTACCATGATATCCATCCTGATGTCAGACAAGGCCTACGCATCTCATTAGAATACCTCGAACAAAGACTATTCCAATGCCTAGAACACAGACAAAAGCTATAGGAGCTAGTGATTTCATGGAAGAGAAATCAATATTTGCAGCCAACATAAATTACTTATGTTAATTTGTTAGAAATGGAGGAGTACATGGAGATATTGGAATCATATAGATTACCCTTGGTAAAGGTTAAGGTGTGTGTCTTGCAGAAAGGTCATGGTGTAAAATATGTGACATGTCCACATACAACTCGAGGGGTGCACTATGTAATCACATGAATGTATAACGTGAGTTCGAAAGGAGGGGTTTTTAAAATAAAAAATTTAGGCAATTTAAAAGAGATACATTAAAATAAGGGGTTTTTATATTCAATTTTGGAAAAAAATCCTAAAATAAGGGGTCATTTTATTCATTCAGACATGTTAAAAGAGGGGCTTTTCTAATACCCCGCGAACGCACGTTATATAGGGGGTTACTAAACGGTGAACCCCCCGAGACATACAACAATTGACAAAGAGTGTGGCCTATGTCCATGTGAAGAGAGATTCCAGTTATGGTCAAGATCAAAATCTGTGAGACAAGGAAATCTATGGTATTATAAATCATGGTAAAATCAGGCTTTAGGAAAGGAATAAAATGAATGCAAAGTGTATTGAAGGTATTTGTGCCAATATTCGTAGTGTCTTTTAGACAAGGGTGGAGGAAATACTACATCCACGTGTGGAGAAAGAGGCCGTGAGGGTGCCTTGAATGGTCTGTCTTACCAGAAAAGAAGGAGTGGGTAGGAGGTAGAGGGTTGTAACTGCACTTTTCAAGGATGTTAAGGCTATTCATATTGCCCTTTTCTATGAGTAGAGAGAGAGAGCACATCGTGTGGCCAATGGACAAAGAGGCCTTAGTATCACAATCCTGGGAGAAGGGTGATTGAGTTTGGCAACAAAGGTGGAAACATATGTAGCTGTAGGGCCATTGGGCTCTACACTACTACCTCATTTTAGTGAGGTGATGGCCATCATTACTATGATGGTGTAGGGAATGGTTTGTTAGTGACCATTCCCTATATAATCACTGTGACCACATGGAAATCGACGGGGAGACATGAGCCATGGAGGGAGCAATGAGCATGATGGAATGGGTACTACCGGACCCTTCCATGTGCCAGGGGCAAAGAGTGAAGCATGGATTGGCATTGACAGTGGTACAAAAGCTAGAAATGCAATAGGAATGAGAAAAATTGGGGGCAACAAATTGGGGCTATAGAGCCACATTAGCAGTTGAGGCGTTGGAACCTCCTTGCATAATGGTTGAAGAGGTGGCAACACTTCCATGCATTCCATTCACAATATCATTGATTTGTAGGTGTATAAATTACACATGATGATATGTCAGCAATCTAAGAGCTCCATCCCTTCATTCCACCATGGAAACACAAAATAGATGGAGTGCCAAGAATTACAACCCTTTGACCACTAACCTTGATAGTGTAGAAAATGGTCCATCAATGACCTATCCTTGTAATCACTATGAATGCATGGCCTTCAATAGGGAGCCGAGATCCATGGCGGGAGTAATGGTTATGAGGGAGTGATTACTAATGGAACATTCTCGACTGTCAAGTGTTGGGGGGCCAAGAGTGAAGCAAGGCTTTGCATTGACAATGGTACAAAACATAGACCTGCAGTGGGACTGAACAGAGTAGGGGGCAAATAAATTGGGACTGTAGAGCCACATTGGCAACCGAGGTGTTCTCCTTACATTCTAGCTATTGAGATAGAGACACCTCCATGCATTCCATTCACTAACCTGGAATAGTATTATTGGCTTGTAGGTGTATAGAATGCACATGCTGATGTGGCAGCAATGTGAACGCTCCATGCCTTCATTTCATTAAGGAAACATTAGTCAATGGGGGGGGCCATGATTTATAGCCCGTTGATCCATGACCTTGACGGAGTAGGCATCAATGGTCATTCCTCGTAATCACTACAATAGCATGGCAACTGACGGGTGGTCAATAGACATGGTGGGAGCAGTGATTACAAAGGAATGGTCATTGACAAACCATTACCGGTTGTCAAGTGTTGGGGCCCAAGAGGGAAGCAAGGCATGGTGTTGACAATAGTACACATGGTAGATGTGCAGTGCAACTAAGCAGAGATAGGGGCAAAAAATTGGGTCTGCAGAGCCACACTGGCAGCTGAGGAGTTGGAACCTCCTTGCAATACGATTGTTGCTGAGGTGGACATGAAATCCATTCGCTCACTTGGAATAGTATCATTGTCTTTCACATGTGCAAATTATGCATAGTGACATGTCAACAATCGGACAGCTCTATGCATTCATTCCGCTGAGGAAACACCAATAGATGGAGCGCCATAATTTACAGCCCCCCTGACCCCCGACCTTGACAGATGGAGAAGTGCTTGAATCTAGAGACAATACAATCAAAAACATTCATGGGGAGGCAAAAGTGACTGGTGGGAGCGCTAACACAGAGCAACATAGGTGACAAGTTCATTCTGAGGCATGCTTTTTACGAGGACACCTCGGGGGGATGCTATGTATAAATTGAGTATATTGCGTGCGTTCACGGACTATTTCTAAAATTTCTTATCTGTGGACTTTTAACAAATAAAATAAACTCTTTTCCATTCAATCTGTAATTTGTTTTCCCACTTTCATTTTATGGTACCCTTCTGTATGAGAAAATGTGAGACAAAATAAAATTTAATAACCACTTTTGCTACACTCACATGATAGAAAGTGATCCCCCCCGAGAAGGAGACCTACAAAGTGTCTTGGCCTTGTCAATGGCACTATGAGAGGCAACGTCGATTGCCACATGTGTCTCTCTCTTCCCTTCCAATATAAGCTTGGGTCTAGACCCAGCAGGGATAGAAGGGAAACGGGATTGTTGCACTGGAATCTTGTCTTTGTGGTTGGATACACAAAAAGGAGGCATGTCCCCCCCCCCCCCCCCCCGGCAAAAACAAAAAGATAAGGCAGAACCCCCAATATACCATGTATCCTAACATGTATATATTGTTACTTTGTACTTTTTTCCTTTCCCTATAGATGTATTATTTGTCTAATAGGCCAATTTCGGCCTCTAATAGACATAATAAGATCTCTCTTTCTCTCTCTCTCTCTCTCTCTCTCTCCATATATATATATATATATATATATATATAGGATGTTGAGTATATCCTCAACCACTACAAGAGGTTATGCGCACTTTTGGTGATTTTAGCGACGCAAATACATTGGGTTTTTATACTCCCCGGCGGCCCTAAGACCATTGCTAACTGCATCACTATGAGATTGCCGCTTTAATTGTGGCTATACGCGTAGCTATATAGCAACCCCTATAGCGACAGTTACAGCCCTTCTGTAGCAACGCTTATAGAGACGTAGCAGAACCTTATATAGAGAAGCTTATAGCGATGCCCGATAGTAAAATTTTTTGGGTAGCAAGGCATTCAATGCCCTACCACCCATGAACCATATTGAATGTTTCCAAAATAGAGTAAACCTAAATGAAGCCAAGATAAGCCCAGATTCACCTTTGAAAGAAAGTGCAAGGTATAGACCAAAAGTAGTCACCCACAAGACAATATAACCATTAACTCCATCATGCATAGTACTATTGTTTGCAGAATAAAGATACAAAACAGACAAAACTAATTGGAGGAAAGTAAATCAATGACAATTATACACATCATAGGCAAAATCACTTGATTGTTAAGCTTTGCAAATGTAATAGTTACAACACAATTGTCATTATTGAAAAAATACATGGGTTTTCAATAGTTACAAAAAGACGTATACACGTCATCTCATTATACATGCTATGACAAAAGGAAACTAATGCTATCTGGCTACGGCTAGACTGAAGTCATCTCATCAGATGTCTCATCACATCCAAGTGGTGTATCTGTTAGATTCTACATAAAAAAATAACAAGACTTTCTGTATAAATATAAACATATAATTACAAAACAATCTATTTTCTTAGTTTATCATTAAAATACAATAGATGTAAAAGAGTAAAGTGAAATACTAACCATGCCACCGCAAGAACTCAAAATGTTTATCAAGGCATTTAAGCCCTTTTTGCATGTGTCCTCGCGGTCGTACGGTGTGGGGTCAGGTCTTGTCATCGACCACTGTTCAAAAAATACAAAGAATCCATTCTATTAGAATTTAGAAGTACAAATAGACATAAATACCAAACCTAAAGAGCAATGCAAAAACACCTAGAAAATCGGCCTCAAATGATGCCCACCTGCCGCTCCCCAAGTGGTGTGAGCTCCCAGCCTCTACTCGCGCTTTGGCTGCCTCCTTTTGTTGTTTCCACTTGTGAGGATTCTCGCACACTGCTCGCTTCGCATTCTTCCAATCTTCTTTGGCCAGCCAATCTGGTATGTTTCACCCATTCTTTATTGCTTTTTGTACTTCAAAATGCTTGTGCTTGCAGTATTCACGCATTCGAACCTTCATCAGGTCTTCATTGAAGTGCTCATCCCGACTTGACACGAGAAACTCGTCATGCAGCATTGTGATGAAATTTTCTTTTAATTCACTTTGCACTTCACTCCAGGTGTTTAGTATGTAGCGTCTAAATACCTGAGAGCAAAGACCGCACATGCGCAAGATCACCTTCTTGCCTTCGTCATCCAAGATGCTGCTGCTGCTGATGTCCATCGAGTATGGAAATCCCTCTCACCTACGACGCGTGAACTTGGGTGTCTTCGTAGGGGTATCTAGCGGTGCTCGATGGGGGTACTAACGTTAGGTGACTCCACTAGAGTCTGGGCCTCGAAGCGAGGAGTGTCAACTGGGGTGACTCCCGGAGGAGTATCTAGTGCTGTGTAGCCAGGAACGGCCAATAGCCACACAAAATATGGCATAGATGGTGATGCCGTGACTGGTGTGGGGGCAGGCAAATAAGGGGAAGGTAAGGAGCCTCATCCAACAGGAGGCGGTGTCAAGGCATTAGAGGCAGCATCCCCACAACAACCATCGCCGCCACCACTAGAGCCTCGATTCTTAGATGAGTATGAAGATCGTCTTGTCAACACCGAAGCTTCAGAGAGCAATGAATGCTCCGAAATAGAGGGAGACGTTGAAGGAGTGGAACGAAGTGATGGTGCTCCAGAGCAATGACGGTCCTCATACCACCTCCTCTACTGGGGTGACAAAGAAGAAAGAAACTCATCATCATCCATACCTGCATTAAACACACGAACATTTAATCTTAATATTGAATGGAGAAGAAAACATGGACAAGTTATATATCTATACTATAGATAATAGGGTCAGGGATTCCTGTGTAGAGAGAGAGAGAGAGAGAGAGAGAGAGAGAGAGGGAGGGAGGGAGAGAGAGAGAGAGAGAGAGGGGACTCATAAAGAGGGAGGGATTCCTGTGTAGACAGATTCTTGTGAAGCTCTTGTGAATTTGTGTCCCGTGTGCATTCTATGTATCTTGTAAAAGGATGAAACTTGTAGTGCGATGGAGATTGAGGCTGCAATCATGAAAGAAGATATCCATCCATGCTTATAGATGCTACTAGTCCCTCCACTAGATCTAGTGCAAGGACGAGCAACATCTATAAGAAGAGACGGATCACCTCCTTCGCGATTGCCTCCTCAGTCTCCATTGCACTCGGAGTGTAGTGTTGCATCGGCGTATTAGACTTTCACGACACATCGAGGAGTATGCCTGCTTGTGAGAACATACCTGGAGTGGAAGCAATGACGATTAAACAAGATTTAAATTTCTCAAGTATAGCATATAGACAGGAATGGACAAAAAGCCACATG
Source organism: Adiantum capillus-veneris (assembly GCF_014529385.1). Classification (NCBI taxonomy): domain Eukaryota; kingdom Viridiplantae; phylum Streptophyta; class Polypodiopsida; order Polypodiales; family Pteridaceae; genus Adiantum; species Adiantum capillus-veneris. The sequence continues at coordinate 99,032,266 of NC_140957.1, forward strand.
AATACAATATATACTATAAAACAGAGCAAAATTGTTCAAATACAATGTTTATGGCTTTAAGAGGTCTCTCTCTCATCCTCGCATAGCTCAACATAACTCCTTATGTCTATATAGAGCTATGCGTTTAGGCAGATGTCCTCCGTTTCATTTTGTAGATCCTCTGCATGCACCCCATAGAGTAGCATCTTGGTGCTCGTCTGGCACCACCTTAGCGGCTTTTGATTGAGCATCTTCTCCGATCTCCTCCATTGATGCCTCTGTGATTGGCACATGGTAGCCCTCATACGTCCCTACACTACAAGGGGGTACCTCTATGATGTATCACCAATTTGATGTAGACTTTGTAGGATGAAATTTCACCTACCAGATCCACATAACTTACATGAGAGCTTCCAAGCACATAGACTCTAAAATTGCATGTTGACTATTTAGAGACTTAATTTGTCGCTCTTGCTTTGCATCCTCGTATTGTGAAATCCACTTTTGCATCATTGGATTGTAAAGCATGAAAAATTGGTTGATTTTAGCCTCTAGATCTTCCGTCATCTTCTTCTCAACACCGAGATTGCACATGACAATCCCATATATGCGCTCATCATCTATGGTTTTCCATAGCGTATCGCGGGCTTTATCAAATCTGTCTAGCCACTCTACAATGTAAACTAGGAACTCTGATACCAGCCAACCTTCTGCCATGCTACCCTCCAGACGTTCCTTCTAACGCACATATCTTTTGAGCGTTTTCATGAAACGTTCTAAAAAGAACATCAATTTGGAATATAATGTGCCAACTATTTCTACCTCATCAACTATGTGAACAAGAAGATGCACCTGAATGGCTAGCATGGTAGTAGGAAAGTGTTACTTAAACATGCACACAACTTTTGCAGCGTTTAGTTTGGCAAATGGTATGGAGTCTACATTGATGTCCTTTTGTGAGATCCATTGCACCAACTTTGCAAGTTTGTAGATTGTGCTACGGACGTCCGGAGACAAACATCCCTCAATGGCCACCGGTAAATAAACTGCGAAACACATCTAGCAATGATATTAAAGTCCACACAAAAAATTGTTACACAATTCCCACTATGTGATATTCACTTCAAACATACCTGACACATTTTATGCCAGTTGTGTGACTTCAAACCAGTAAGCTTCCCTTGTTTAGTGAAACATGTTCAGAGCGTGTGCATTATGCTAGTGGGGGTCCTCACAGATTGAATGGTCTCTTTTACTTTGCGTTCTTGCGCTCTTGTTAAAATCCATGGCACTTTAGGGAGTTTTATTGATCCATTGGATGTTGTCTATGGCCGATATTTCTCCATATGATCCTATGCACAAATTTCGAGCTCCCTGGCAAAATCTTGCCATATATCGTCTATATGTTTCCAGGATGCACAATCTGCAGGAATCCATAGTACACCATCCGAAGATCTATTCTCCTTATGCCATGATGCTAGGACGGCCATGGACTTACATTCGAAGAAATGCTTGATGCGAGGAAGCAGAGAAAAATGTCGCAAAACCTTTTGTGGAATTTTTGTTCACTATGGAGATCTACTCGATATCTCTCGGAATCACATTTTGGACACTTTTCCATGTCTATGTATTCCCCTCTGAAAAGAATGCAGTTGGTAGGACAAGCGTGAATCAAATTGTAATCCATCCCCAAGTTTTGCAAGACCTTTCTTGCTTCCTCTGGAAAATTAAGAATCACATTATCAGCTGGCAGTATGTGCTCTTTGAGAAATCTACACAGCGAAAAAATGCGGTACACTTGAGTAAGTAATCTATTGAATCATTATACATCTAGATTTTTTAATTGAAGTAAACACATTGTAATAGATCACTTGAAAAGTTCTATGATGCTAGTGTCACTTCATCCAAACTTGGCTTGTATGCTGAGAAGAACCAGAAGCGCCTTCAATCTAGACACACGTGCTCCATCATACAATGGCTTATCAGCTTCACTTTTCATATCATCGTAGATAAGCCTTTCTGAATCCATGATCGTCTCGAACATTTCATCAATCTCGGGTTCAAACACTGCCTCGTTGGAAATGTGGTTTGCATGATCATACTCCGAGCTGTCAGAGGCTACATCTTGTGGTCTCATGTATGCTGCTTGATCAAAGCGCCTGCAAACACGTCTATTGGGTTGCAAGATTGTTGCATGTTGGCCAGCGTCAAAGTACGACAAGTTATAATTGGCAACAACTCAATCTATAATCGATGGATAAAACTTGCCAAATTCACGAACGTGCTGCAAAGAAACTCGTCTTGTCCATCACACAGCATGCTTGCATTGATTACAAGGACATAAGATCCTTGTTAAGAGATACGTGTTTCGGTTGGACGGCCCCACATCCTCGTCACTACTCATAATGAATGTAAAAACCTTATAACCTGGACATAAATTTAATCTTCTATTGGCATCCTCCGTCTTTTATCTCTCTCTCTCTCTCTCTCTCTCTCTCTCTCTCTCTCTCTCTCTCTCTCTCTCTCTCTCTCTCTCTCTCTCTCTTTCTCTCTTTATTCACACTGTAAACTACCTCACATTCTCTAATCATGTCCAATCTTCGCACACCTCGGTCTAGAGGTGCACGGAGATCAGAACCACCAGGTTATAATCTTGTCTTTATTGGTCAATGCCTATATTTGTGAGTACTAGAAATCTACACACCCACGTCTACATAATAGTGCCTGTAGTGGAAAAAACCCCTTTGCCTCTTCTGTAGCTATAACAATTCACAGCATCTTAACATCTCTTCACAACAGATCCTTGTTCGAGGGATTACTTAGCACGTTACATATTGGCCTCCAATCTGAGTATCATGCCGTTGAAAGGTTTCCAGCTTAAGGTCGCATCCGTAGAGAGGAAGAGAGGGATCACTGCTCCTGTAACTCTAATTTTTTACTGCAATCCCAAATGTAGACTCTAATATAAAAACTTAATCAAGAATATAATATTAAATCTAACCTAATTGAACATATGGTGATTCTGATTTAATTGAACATGGTTAGTGGGTGAGTTAATTGACCTCAAAATTGAAAGTTGAATTCGCTACTGCCAGTAGATTATCCTTGTGCAACATGGTGAGAGGGCACGAGTAGAGTTATGTGCACGAGCTACGTGGCAGGAAAAATACATCTTGCTTGAAATGCAATTATTCTGGCCACGAGTCCAGTGATACGACTAGAATCAAAGAGCATTGGTTTAAATTCCTTGGCAATGTGGAAAAGTGTACAGCCTCGCTAAGAAATATTCATATTAGATTTCCAAAGTACGCTCGTACAACAGAGTAGATTATTGCAGCTAAAAAGAAAGGTGGTGATTCTACAGGAGTTCTAGTGGATGTTGAAGTGTCCATTGGCAATGTGAAGATAGAGAATGTGTTTACGCCAAAAAATGAGCACTATCCTTCTCAATCAATCCCTCTTGATGGGCATGCTTTGACATCAACATCCGTCCCTAACACAACTGAATCTTGCAAAGCATCATTTAATGGACACATGTTCTATGAAGTGTTAGATAAGCACTAGATAAAGTGTTAGACACATGTTGTATGAAGTGTTAGATAAGCACTAGAGCTTGTGTTTCACTTGAAATGGATGCAATCTTTTGTGGCATATGGTATACCATTTAATGCTATGTGGAACCCCATATTTCAAGATGCTTTGATGAGCACAACCAAAAAAGGGTTTGTGCCTCATGACTACAACAAGATGTGCATAGAGCACTTAGATAAAGTGAAAGAGAGTACTAAATCTATCCTCAACTGCATGATGGTAGACTTTGTTCCTGCATATATTTGCACCATAGCGTTAGAAAGATGGACTAACTATTAAAAAAAACCGTTAATCAATGTGGCAAAATGTAATTCTAAGACCAAAAGTTATTACAATGTCATAACCCACTCTATGGGCACCATTTAGAGAGAGAGAGAGAGAGAGAGAGAGAGAGAGAGAGAGAGAGAGAGAGAGAGAGAGAGAGAGAGAGAGAGATCAAAAGCATTAAGCTAGGTTCAAGGATTATTTTGCTTTCCACTCTCAAGGTGTCCAAGTACATTGATCAAAGAACACCTTTTGTTTTGCTCATGGGGCATAAGCATGCACTTTAAGAGACATTTACAAGTATGGCACATAGAAAAGAAATCCCATGGATTTAGTCCCGTGTTGAGGGAGGAGAAAGATTAGTGGATATATAATCGGGGGCAGCCAAAAAAAATCTATCTCGCCTTTCTTTTTGGTTTATATCTACAAATCATAGAGAGGAGAAAAATGGGCCATTGTTTTTGTCTTTGTGCATGACCCCCAATGCGCAATGCCTATGTAGATGCCCTCTATTTGAAGAAGAGTAATAATAATGTGCAAAATGTTATTTTGGAACAACTCTATTTTTCCTTCCGTGGTTACATAATCACAAATGGCAGGTTGACTACCATCTGCATTGCACTCTTTTACACAATACTCTGCATGGCTGCCATTCCAAAAACCTAAAATGAGCATAGGACTCTCCACATGGAAAACCATGGCAAGTAGATACACAATTCCACGATGAGCAATGTTAAAAAATGTGGCTTTTTCTTTAACCAAGTGATCCACCATGGGTCCATGCACGAGAGAGAGAGAGAGAGAGAGAGAGAGAGAGAGAGAGAGAGAGAGAGAGAGAGAGAGAGAGAGAGAGAGAGAGAGAGAGAGAGAGAGAGAGAGAGAGAGACAAGAGACAAACCATGTACGCTCCCAATGAATAATTCATATTAAGCTATATATATATATATATATATATATATATATATATATATATATATATATATATATATATATATAGGTGAGACCAAGCTAGGTGGAATGAGCCATATAAAGCTCCATCAAGAAGGAGTTGTAGTGAATACCAAAGAAGTGACACTCAACTTGGATAATCAATCTCTATGGAGAAGAAGGTGTTTTTTTAAATAAGACCAATAGAAGAAAATCATGGTGAACATTTTTTGCTTGGAGGAATTTCCCAAAATAGTAATCAAATACCTAGAATTGGTGAGTCCCCTAGAAAAACAGATACCATTAGAAAAAATATAGTGCAAACAGTCAAGGCTACATTTACTCTACTCAGAGCTCTCCTAGAAATAGCTTTTTACTTGCTATGCAAGTTTGCCAAATGATCATGACAACCATTCAGGCTTTTCATGATGGAGAGTAGATGGGACATCCTTGGATAGTACTTATTGAAGGAAGTGAAGGATTGTTCTAGGACCTTGGAAACACTCCATCAAAGAGAATCACAGTGGGGATGTATGCCAAACTCATGTTCTTGCTATTACACTATCTACTGACTTTTGAAGAATGTTTTGTGATAAGATTCATTTAGATCAAATCCTTGATCTTAAATCCAATGAAGGGATTTGCAAGCAAGCTTAATGGGGTGGGGTGGGGGGGACGGATGTTAGTATGTTTAAATCGTGTATATCACGTGCATTTAAGAACTATTTCTCTAAAAATCCTTCTATGTGATTTTTTGACAAATAAAACACATCCTTTTTCTATCAAATTTTTTAGGTCCTTTCCAATTCCATTATATGTAAAGAATGAGGATGCAAGAGAGCTACACAAGACAAGCACAAAGCACACAGAGATGGAAAGCTTCTTCTTCTTCTTCACAGAAAAGAGAGTACAAAATGACTAAGTGCTAAAGCTGAAAAGTAGCACATATGTACATGCGGTCACTAAGTGTGAACTCGCTAGAAGCGTACTAGGCTGGCACTATAAGTGTAGTCCAGCTATAGAATCACTGGCAGAGATCCTCCGTGTCGGTCACCTAACGCGCCAGTGAGTAAATGCCGTAAGCGGCCAAGACCCGTAGTGGATGCCAGCTCAAGGTGTAGAGCTCGACATCTCAACACTCCCCCTCGAGCTCTGCATGTCGCAGAGTCCAAGCATAGTCCGAAAACATCGAAGCTTCTCAGCTCCGAGGGCCTTGGTAAAGATATCCGCTATCTGCTCCTCTGTGCTGACGTAGACCAAGTCGATGTCGCCCGCCAACACTCGCTCTCGAACGTAGTGGTAATGGACCTCTATGTGTTTGGTCCTGGCATGGAACACTCGGTTCCTAGCCAACTGCATGATGCTGAGGTTGTCACAATGGATGAAAATCTGCTGGTCCACCTGCACTCCCAAGTCCTCAAGTAATGTGCGTAGCCAAGCTACCTCGCACGCCGCAAGTGCTGCACCTCTGTACTCGGCCTCTGTGCTCGATAAAGCAACCGTAGGCTGCTTTTTGCTGCTCCAAGTAACAGCAACACTCCCAAAAGAGAACATGAAGCCACTCGTAGATCTCCTGTCAACAATGCTACCTGCCCAATCTGCATCTGTATATCCATACAATGCTAATGGTGCATCTGCTGCATAGAACAATGCGTAGTCAAGAGTACCTTGCACATACCTAAGTGTGCGTCGTACTCCATCCAAATGTGGCTTCCTCGAAAGTTGCATGAACTGACTCTCCAAGCCTACTGTGTAGCTCAAGTCTGGCCTCGTGATAGTCAAGTAGATTAGACTACCCACAATCTTCCTGTACATGTTGACATCCTCAACAACATCACCCTTCTCTGCACTCAGCTTTGCATTCACATCCAAGGGAATAGAAATTGGCTTACAATCAGCCATACCATACTTTGACAACATGTCCAAAGCATACTGTCTCTGTGATAGCCATACACCCTCTGGAGTCCTGATCACTTCAATGCCAAGAAAGTAGCGCAACTCGCCTAAATCTTTCATTTCAAACTCCTGTTTGAGAAGACCCTTCACATGGTCAATCTCCATAGCATTGTCACCAACAATAATAAGGTCATCTACATATATGGTAATGACCACAATCCCCACATCACTCTCACGTACATAGAGTGAATGATCAGCATGAGCTCTCCTAAAACCAATACTGACAAGATACTTGGCAATCTTGTCATACCATGCTCTAGAGCCCTGCTTCAAACCATACAAAGCTTTGAGAAGTCTGCATACATAATCTGGGTAACCTGGATCAACATAACCAGGTGGCTGATCCATATACACTTCCTCTTGCAACTCACCATTCAAGAAGGCATTCTTTACATCCATTTGATGCATAATCCATCCTCTAGATGCAGCCACTGCTATGACAGCTCTCACTGTCGTCATCTTTGCCACTGGAGCAAAGGTCTCCTCATAGTCTATGCCATACATCTGTGCATAACCCTTTGCGACCAGCCTTGCCTTGTGACGCTCAATGTTACCATCAGCCTTATGCTTGGTTTTATACACCCATTTATAGCCAATAGCTTTCTTGCCACTTGGAAATGGCACCAACTCCCATGTGTCATTTGCTTCCAATGTAGCCATCTCTTCATTCATTGCATCATCCCAATACACATTTCCAACTGCATCCTCAAAACATGTGGGCTCCACATCCTGTATCACCTTAGCCATGTAGGCTTGGTGATGCGCTAGATACCCATCATAAGTCAATTTTTGAACTGGATTTTTGACTCTATTAGATCTGCGTGGTCCTGGGTCACTCCTTTGCCCTCTAGCATCTTCTTGTACTTTCCTTACACCAGGTGTCCTGACAGCCGGAATTCCAAATTCCTCATCAAGACTTTGTTCAGAACCATCTGAATCCATGTCTACATGTGAAAAACCTGATGATGCATCAACCATAAAGGGAGGTTCATCAACCTTTTCCTTTCCTTTTCGTGATACATTCCCTGTACCTGTTGGTGGAGTAACCTGCGTACGTAGTCTACCATTCCATGGTTTCTCAACAGAGCCACGAGAAGAGGACTCTTGTGGTCCACTCAAAACCTGTGACTGTGGCCTCACATTTTGTACAACCACATCATCTTTTACATCAGCCCCAATAGTGCCATGTGCATTACTGTACCAACTGCTCATCTCATCAAAGACTACATCTCTGCTCACTCGTAATTCTCGTGTAGTAGGATTGTAGCACCTGTACCCCTTTTGTTCAAGGGAATATCCCACAAGAATACATTTCTCTGCTTTAGGATCCAATTTCCTACGCAACTCATCTGGTACATGCACGTAAGCTATGCAGCCAAACACTTTCAAGTGTGCCAAATCAGGCTTTGTACCTGTAAACTTTTCCTCAGGTGTTACATCATGCACCGCAACTGTAGGTGTCCTGTTCATAATGTACACAGCTGTATTTACAGCTTCAGCCCAGAAATGATGAGGCATGTTCTTCTCATTCATCAATGCACGTGCAACCTCTGCAATGTGCCTGTTTTTCCTTTCTGCGACCCCATTCTGCTGTGGAGTATATCTGCATGTAAACTGCCTGTGTATACCATGCATTCGCAGAAAATCTGAAAAGTCATTGGAGAAGTACTCTCCCCCTCCATCTGACCTCAATGTCTTGATTTGCATATCTGTCTCCTTCTCAATCATGACTTTGAAGTCTTGAAAGTGACCAAACACTTCACTTTTGTTACGCTTGAAGTAGACCCATACTTTCCTTGTATGGCCATCAATGAAAGAGACATAATACCTGCAACCATGTATACTTGCAGTATCGGTTGGACCCCAAACATTTGTGTGCACCACCTCATGTGGCTTTTTACATAGATTGCGCTCATGTGGAAATGAGCCCTTTGACTGTTTTCCAAACTGGCATGCTGCACACACTTTATGCATACCATCCACCTTGAATTTGGGCAAACCTTTTACAATTTGTTTTGATTGCATACTTCGCAATCTCTGCTCATTGACATGGCCAATGCGTTTGTGCCAAATGTCAACATCAGCCACAACACCTATGCCCTGTGCAAATAATGCAGCTTTTACCTCAGGCATGTCTACATTCAGCGTAAACATTCTGCCCACACATTTGCCCTCTGTGATCAGCTTACAACCATTCTGGAAATCTTCTACATAACAGCCATTTGGATTGAAGCGAACCTGCAAACCCTACTCAACCATTTGTCCAACAGAAACAAGATTCTTTGTAATGTTTGGGACATGAAGTACATCTGCTAAGTACTTTGATTTCCCACTCTTCGTATTTAGAGGTATGTCCCCTACATGAGCAATGGGGTGAGCTGTGTCATCTCCTGTCTGCACATAGCCTGACACATCTGGTTTGCGTATATCTCTAAACCACTCTCCACGAGACGTCATGTGATTAGAGGCACCTGAATCCACATACCAAACATCATCTTGGGTGGAATTCTCTGCAGTCATTGTATTCATTACATGCTACATAACAAACATGCGCTCATTTTTGCTGTCATCAGCATCTCTGCTAGTAGATGCATAGTTGCCCTGTTCTCTCTTTCTACTTGCTTTTCCCTTTGGACAGTCACGTGACATGTGACCTCTTTCACCACAAGTCCAACATTCTCTACTATCTGGAGTATGTTGCTGCCTGCTTGATCCTGCACCACGACCTCTTTGACTCCCCCTGCCTTGAGACTGGTTTCCCCTACCAAACATCTGTGTGCACCACCTCAAGTGGCTTCTTCCATTGTCGTGGGGCACGAATCGTCGTAGGTTCAATGCCTTCGTGCATTTTTGTAAAGAATGAGGATGCAAGAGAGCTACACAAGACAAGCACAAAGCACACAGAGATGGAAATCTTCTTCTTCTTCTTCACAGAAAAGAGAGTACAAAATGACTAAGTGCTAAAGCTGAAAAGTAGCACATATGTACATGCGGTCACTAAGTGTGAACTTGCTAGAAGCGTACTAGACTGGCACTATAAGTGTAGTCCAGCTGTAGAATCACTGGCAGAGATCCTCCGTGTCGGTCACCTAACGCGCCAGTGAGTAAATGCCGTAAGCGGCCAAGACCCGTAGTGGATGCCAGCTCAAGGTGTAGAGCTCAACATCTCAACATTATACGATACCCTTCTATATTGAAAACATGAGGACAAAAAATTAGTAACCCCTTTCTACTGCACACATGTGATAGTGACATAATTATTAATTGACCCCCCAAGTGTAGAACTTATATATCATGTTTGTTAAGGATGATTTATCAAACCAGCTATTGAATTTGTAAATTTATTTTCAAGATCATTTTCCCAACATCCTTCTATATGTAAAAATGTGACAAAATAAAGAATAAAATAGTCCCTACTATTGAGACCGCATGATAGGAATTCTTTTATTTTAATGAGCCCTACTATTGAGACCACACAACTCTGTAGAACACTTGGAGCTTCAAGAAGATGTCAACAATGGAAATCTAGATGACCAAGAAATCTAGATGACCAAGCAGGTGGCAAGAACAAAACTTTAACTAATGAATGGTTTTATGATTGTCCAAATCAAAAACCTAGGAATGAATGTCACCCCTACAAGAATAAAGTGCATCAAAAGTGGATTCCAAAATCCTCAATGGTAGATATGCAGCTGCAACAAGCATCCTCATACGTGGATCCCATACATGAAGAAAAAACTCAACAAAGAAGAACAATATCATGTCAACGAGCTAACAACGCTCTAATCAAGTGGTTAGAAAAGCCCTCCCAGAAACAACAATCCAACAGTAAAACAGATAGAAACTTTTCATAACCAGCCAAACCACAAAGGGAAAGTGCTAGAATGCAACCTTGCTGAGGATAGCAGCGGTAGTGATGATTCTTATGACACTCCCTACCAGCAACTCAGGTCATCACCATCACTAGTAGCTTCTGTGACAACCAAAGAAGGCCAAAAGAAAAGAACAACAAGTCAGATTCAAAAGGATTGACAAATCTGGATACCAAAGAGCCAGATTATCCAAAAGTAGGTATGGATCAAGAAGACCAAGATATTTGATGAAAATTCACAAGATCCAATGAAAAAAAAATAAAATTCAAAAGACTTCAAGAACGTCCAAGAAAATCACAAAATTAGAAGCTTTTGTAACTCAGATTTGGGTTTCAAAGAGGTTGACTCAAGCACAAAGATGTCAGGAGTTAATTTGGATTCCAAAACGGTTAAATTGTCAACTCCCAAAGTATTAACTCTCAAAGTCTTAATCTCTTCATCAATCAAGCATACAAGATCTGAAGCAAAGACCGCATAAGAGCTAAAGCAAATACCGCTGAATACTCACACAAAGACAAGGTGATCCCAAAGAAGTATTTTCAAACACAAAGGAAGTGGGTACAAGTATGGGTTCCCAAACGAGCACCATTAATGAGACAAACAGTAATCATGAAGAAGTGGGTCCCAAAGGAAACCAATAACACTACTGTCATTGCACCACTACTTGAATTCTTTCAATTTCTCCTACAGTTATAGTACAGCTAGAAGAGAACCACTGTTGAGGAGCAATGCCAAATACAAAAACCAACCACAAGGCTAAATTGGATTCCAAAGAAGCATCAAAGAAATAAATAAGCCTTCAAAAAATATCTACAACCTTCAATCCAACAAATGGAATATGAGCTTCAAAGATCAACACATTGCTTAGAATAGGAAGCCTCACCAGCAAAGCAAATTGCTTATACCCACATCTTGCACAACATAAACTTTTCCATGCATTGACTATGCATGCGTAATGAGGCTATATTACATGGCCTGCATATGCACAATTTTTGATTGCCCAACCACAATACATACCCTTGGTGATACTCGGTAGTCAAGGAGGACTCCAAATAGGAGGGGAGGAGGCATTCTAAATGCGGACCTAATATATGCATATTAGAGGGCAATGTTTTGTGAGTTGTAATAAATTTTTGTGTTTGATTGTGACATTGTTTTGAGAAAATTCAGAGTATACGCCCTCCTAATAGCATTACAAGAGGAGTATGAGGACATAGACAATATATGAGCCCCTAGCGATATGTGTATAGTGTACATAACATTTAGAATTCTATTAGAATGATTTTGCTTTTTTGGTTTAGTTGATTTTTGATTTTTTTAATATTTTTCAGATTTCAAAAAAAAGGGTAGGAAAAATCCATAATCAAGATGAAGAAGAAATTGATGATACCCCTCCCCAGGGGTCTATGCACAAAATATACAATTTTCAATATATATCAAAGTTGCGGAAGCATTTGCATAGGGGAGGAGTTGTCAGTGCTGATCAAACATGGAGTTTACGCCATGAGCTGGACTGCATCCAGAGGTACCTAGCGACTAGTGCTACCCCTGAATGGGTGTTATGAATGAAAGAATACTCAAGAAAAATATAACATTGTGGAGGGTGAATATATGTGTACACCACATTCCGGGAAGAGAGAGAGAGAGAGAGAGAGAGAGAGAGAGAGAGAGAGAGAGAGAGAGAGAGAGAGAGAGAGAGAGAGAGAGAGAGAATATAGTGGAGGGTGAAATAGAGTGCACAGAGACATGAGAAATTGACAACAAAGAATCTTTAAATGCCCATCTAAATGGAACATGCAACCAATGCAATGACAAAACAAGTAGCAGAGCACCTGACCCTATGTAGGGATCGACCGGTCCACCCATCAACTTCCGCTCTCCTACGGAGAGAGAGAATCTCACTTTGCGAAGAGCGAGCCAGAACACCTTCATTCTACCTGAGCCAGACATAGGTGAGGCCGCTTTGCCTCCCTCCATGAATCCGAGCTCTGAAAGGATCCCAAATACCACAGTAGGTGGTAGGGTATCAACACCAACCATACCAGTTTAGGTGCCCTAACTCTTCAATGCCCACAAGGTGTTTACGCAAAGCCAAGGCAAGATCCCCGATGCGTTAGCCGTGTAGGTCATTCAACCCCCGATGCACTAATTTTATAGATGAGCCTAACAAAAAGAAGAAGACCTAGGCAACACCCGCGATCTAGCAAAGCCCCAGGTCAATGACCCTTTAGTCTAAGGCTAAGCGATGTAGGTGATCCTAGTCTTGTAGCGACGCTACCATGAGAAACATAATAGATGAGTCTAATCACAATAGCACTTCCCAGATGCACAAACAATCCTTTTCTAAACAGTTAGACTATACAAGGTCTCTACCCTTACACATCTATCATAACCATCTTTATCACTTCATGGTCCAATCCAAAAACCATAAACCATAAACCATATTTCAAAAATCACATCACACGGGTGAGCTCTCCACCCTACTTGGGTGAGGCACGACCAATCCTATATAACCACTTTAGAACATAACATGGCTGCAAAACTTTGGCAGCATAACCCAATAGAAAAAACAAACCACAAGCCATACCTGTCAAGTCCCTGCCCCTTGTTGAGAGGAGCGGAGTACCTTTGATAGGTCTCCAACCCCGAGAAGGAAAAACCAACGGACATTGCCTTAGCTACTACGTAGCCACGGGCATGAACCGTTAGTGAAGGATTGGTCCTATCTCGCTATGGCGGAGCGTGACCACCATAACCCTATCTAAAAACTATCTATAATCAATTATACTGATAACCGTTTTTCGGCTCTTTGTAATTGCTACAGTGAGTTACCTCACCCTACCAAAATCACCCAAACACTGTGGCTATCCCTACCATTTCACTGTATATAGGTGCGTGTGAGTTAAGGGACTTTTCCCATATCTCCTTACTGAAATAAAAAACCCTCAATTAGCTAGTCATTGGGCTAGTTGAGCCAAAAAAAAATAAAAAAAATAAAAAAAATAAGTATATTATGGCCCATGCGTATGTAAATATTTTTTTGTATATAGGGCCTAAATAAAAGATTTTTTCATAATTATTTTGATATTTATTTAAATATTTCTACATAGGTGTGTGTTATTTATGCTCTGTACATTGCCTCACCATTACCACAATTTTTCTTACCATTTTTCATACTCTTTATTCCATATAGAAATATTTTCATGTAAGCTTCTCTTATATTTGGTGTAACTCCACCCCAACAAAAATCCAAAAAAACTAGTTTTATTTATGTGTATATTTTTTCACTATTGTGATTTTTCCCTTCCTACATTTATTTTGTTTTTGTTTCTAAAAAGTTAGAACACCAAAAATATTTATCTTTTTATGGTAGCCTCATAATGAGAGAGATTTCTTTTGACCCCTTTATATTTTTTCCACTTATATTATTTATATTTGACATGTACATATTTTTTAGACCCCTCAATATTTGATTTTCTTAGTTGTACTATTCACTTATATCACAATCTCAACAATATCTTCAATTATAGACCTACCAAATAAGGTCAAGGGTAGGTGGCATGCATACATGCACTATGGAGGGCTCACTCTTGGAGGTATTCAAAAGAATCATCCAAAGAAGGACCCCACAAGGACCTTGTGCAGTGGAAAAAAACGATCGATTTTGCTAAATTTTTAAAGTTCACTTGCTCTCCGAATTTGAAAAGGTGATACAAACAAAAGTTGTAGCTCGTGGGCTGAACTTTTGCCTCAAATTTTTTCATATTTTTTTGAGCTACGGGCTGTGAGCTATGATTTTATTAGTGGACCCCAGTTTTCCCATGCTATGCAACCACACTCTCTCTTCCACTTTATCACTTTCCTCTTTCACACACACTTCTCCACTCATCATCCCCACCTCTCTCACCACTCCTCTCTGCACCCTACTCACCTTCTCCTCAACCTTGAAGAATAAGAGAAACCATGGTGAACTCATACCTCCCACACACAATTCCATTCCAAAATTGACCACCTTGTCTCATTTTTGCTCCTCCAAATTACCCATATCTTTCAAAAAAACCACAAAATTCAGCCTCTTCTCTTAAAAGACAGCATCATGGTGGTTGATTACTCAGCTTCAATTACCTTGTCTCTCAAGGAAGGTCAAGAGTGGAGAAAAAATGTACCGTCAAAGCTAGTGGACCGTCAACAAGCGTCAAAATTGACCCTACTCAAGACACTTGGAGCATCAACCTTGTAAGAAATCCACCTTTTCTTACCTCTTAAGAGTTTTTCTTCCTTATTTGTATCCTACATGGATACTCCCATTGTAAATATCCAATTCCATTTGTAAATTAATACTAACTCTACTAACACTAACCCACTATGAAAAGTCCTATCACCTCCATTTCTCTCCTCTCTCTTTCCCCACCAACTTCTTGATAATTCCAAGCAAAAGAAATTAGATAAATTGCTGAAAATCTAACCCAACCATGGTTAGAGGAGTAACCCTAGCCTTCAAAATTGCTATAAAAGGAGGGTGTAGCTAGCACAAAAAGGGGAGCCATAAGCAAGAGCACTATGCTATAGCTTTAGAAGCCAAGCTCAACCTCTCTAGAAGGAGCTCTTGAGTGGAAGCTCATTGTCTTATGCATGTGCATGTGTTGTAATAGGGGATTAGCAAGGGAACTCTATGCCATTGTAAGAGAGAGAGTGATAATTCAATTGAGAGTAGGAAATCTATCATTTCTCCTACTAGTGTAAGCCCAACATTTGCTGAATCAAGGAGGGTGGATTTGGACTAAGCTTGGATACTTTGTCTCCCTTCCAACGTGAAGTAATGGACAACAATGATGCGTAAGTGTCTTGGTGTTTTTTTTAAAGTTCTTGATAGCTTGTCTCTGGTGTTGACATCAATCTAGCCATAAATCCCACATACTGTAAGAGGGCGACAGGGTGGAGAGGACTCCCCTGGCCTTAAGACAGTGATTGGGGTGGCTTTTCTTGTGATGTGTTGTGGTGAAATTTACGCAAGCTATGTTGAACAAATACTAATCTCACTTTGATTTGTCATGACAGATTTGTAAGAAGGTATTAATGCAACAAGCACCCCCTCCCCCTTTCTCTCTCTTTCTTAAATATATAGTTGTGTTTGCTTGATCATTGCCGATACGTTTCAAAACAACACGAGCACTCTCTCTCTCTCTCTCTCTCTCTCTCTCTCTCTCTCTACGCGTCCTAGTTCGCATCCAAAACTAGGTGGTGCCCCAAATTTGTGTAGGGTTAGGTTGCGGGTTTGTGTGTGTGTTTGTTGTTTTTTCCAACCCCAATCCAATTGAGCAGCACGGAAGCCTTGAAGGGTGTCTAGAGGTTGCTCTTCTTGTTGCCCGCCCCGGACCGCCTCAATACCTAAAAGTATAAATCTTAGAGTGACCAACCCGTGCGCTTTTTTCCCCATGTTTGAGAAGCACAGACGCCAAGGCTTGTCTCTTTTAAGATTTATGACTTTAAAAAAAAAAAAAAACAATTTCTAGCGTTGGAAAGTTACCCGACTCATCGGGTCCACTTGTCCATAGAATGATACCGTCGGGGTATCATTCTCCCACTTTCCACCCCGCACTCACCCTTCTTTTGTTATCTAATTACTACCACACTGTTTAAACATACATGTTCCTTTACTTTATTTATGATACTGGTTCGTTAAAACAGCCCTTCAAACAGTATTACAAACAATAGTCAAACAAGAAGTCGTCCAATTTTAAACCAACAACCCTTGGATTAGGTTCACTCAAGAATCTCTACTGGCGCTACTATGTCCGATCGGTATATACATTATTTATAAAAACCCTTGTCCTCATGAGCGTCCCATACCACTCGACAAGTACTCGTTGTGCTAATCTGGACGTACTCCCGTCACAGCAACAACGGTGCCAATCTGGGCGTCATCCTCACGCCACAAAAAAACAAAACTACAGTATCCAGCTGGGCTAATCTGGGTGTACTCTCACCACAGCATCAGCGGTGCCATCTTGGGCGTCATCTCACGCCTCGGCAACTGCCACATAATACCAGCGCTAATAAGTAGAGAGACTTGAGAGAAACCATACCGAAGGTTTTGGACAAACATTCTTTCCTATAGCAACCAGTTTAACCAGACATTCTTTCCTACTTGTCAAACATATGCCGAATATATTGAAGTTAAGCCCCGTGGTTTCGGTCCGTGTTTTCTTTTCATAAGGTAAATATTATATTTCTATGGTCTCGCATATGCAATGATGCATAACTTGAAACTGCAATACTAACCTGTACCATATCTCCGATTGGTCCGATTGGTGGAGACATAGCATGTTCCGCAGGGGTTCCACCGTTACTTGTACCAGCTTCATGATCATTAGCGCCTTGGGTTCGAGCCCGCTTTGGAGCCATTTTTTTGTACTACACTTATGTTATAAACTTAGAACTTTAAATTGGTCAATTTCCCTAGTAATCTCCTTGTTTCCAAAGAGAGTCTGTAATTTGAACCCTCGCCAACTCGAATTCACACTTAGTGTTGTTGTTCTACATCTAATGTCTATACATCAAATATTTGCTAATCAAAATTAATCAAAAATTAAGTGTGTAAACTGTGAGTGAAAGTTTAGGAATGCATTACTTTTATGCTTCACATTTCTAATCCAATTCTAACTTCAATTTCTATACTTCAACTAAATCAATTTTTAGTATTATTCAAAACTCTACTCAATTTGATTGACAATAAAATTGGTGAATGAGACTTTTATCATGTATAATTAGAATATGATGAGTTCTCTTATGTATTAACTTTCAATTAACTATGCATAAGTTAATAGTGAAGATGTACTAACTATAGAGAGTAGGTACACTTAGAGAGATTAGAGTAAGAGAAAACATATACACACATCTTTTCTAAAGTTAATTGAATCTTACTAATCCATTAGAAGATTAGAGTAAAAGAGAACACACACACATCCTTTTCTAAGAGAAAACATACACACACATCTTTTCTAAAGTTAATTGAATCTTACTAATCCATTAGAAAATTAGAGTAAATAAGAACACACACACATCCTTTTCTAAGAGAAAACATACACACACATCTTTTCTAAAGTTAATTGAATCTTACTAATCCATTAGAAAGATTAGAGTAAAAGAGAACACACACACATCCTTTTCTAAAGCTAATTGAATCTCACAAATCTATTAGAGAGATTAGAGTAAGAGATAGCACACATACACACATATCCTTCTTAAAACTAATTGAATCTTACTAATCTAGTAGAGATATTAGAGTAAGAGATAAACACACACACACACATAGCTAATTGAATCTTACTAATCTATTAGAGAGATTAGAGTAAGAGATAGCACACACACACATAGCTAATTGATTCTTACTAATATATTAGAGACATTAGAGTAAGAGATAGCACACATACATCATTCCTAAAGTTAATTGAATGCTTGATTAATACGCACCTTATTAATCCACTAGAGTTTTTGCTCTCTTAGTGGTTTGTGGACGCCTTCTCTCTAAGAGAAGTGGCAGCACTTCGTGAGCACTATAGAGAAAATCTCTATGTCGAAAGTGTGAGCATGGATGCTCTATTTATAGCAGAAAAGAAAACGTCCAACTTTTTGTTTTCCAAAAAAAGAAAATATTTTTTAAAAAATAATTTTTAGTTTTTTTTCCCCCCAAAAATCATACCCGCATTTTTGGTACCCTTGTGGTACCCATCAGTTTGACCACTTTGTCATTATCATCAAAAGATAAGGCCACACAGGCCCCCCTCATTAAGATTGGTCAAGACTAGCCTCTCCTTTTCATGTGACAGTGTGTCCCACTTTGTCCCCTCCTATGTGAGTCCAAGTGAGTCCATGTGCCTTCATTTGTCATCCCTGTGTATTCTTTTGTCTTTATAAATATTTTACTTATTTCGTTAATGATAATTTACTTTACATTTTTAAGTTAAACTTTACAGTCTTATATTAACTTTACAGTAGTAAAAGAAAATTCTACAATCAGTAACTAAGTCTTGCAATAAGTTAGTTATTGATTCATATAGCTAAACATGTCAGAATTTTGTAGCATAAATTTTAAATTCTAGGTTTTCTCAGCCTACGATTCATAATTTGAACTCGAATATCTTAAATAATAAGTGGTGGTTAAAGAAAATTCAACTGCGTAATAGAACTTGTGTGAAATTTGAAAGTAGAGACCTTACAATACCAGATTCAACCATAAAATATCAACCATAATTAATGAGGGAATGTCAGCCCTTAACCATACATCATAATCACGCTGAACCAACTGCCACACTTGGAGTTTGACACATCTCCTACAATCAATCGGAGTCTACACACATGTGACCCTTAAGATGTGATTCTTTCATGCATAAAAAGAGTCCAACCAACAACTAATCATGATATAAAAATATAAATTTACAACATCCAACCATGCAAAGTTGATGCCATCCAACCATCACATTTACACTTCACCACTCTAGCACATAGAGCTAGTTTTGACCTAGAAAGGTGGAAAGCAATCATAACCATGCATATGAGGCATCCACATCAATCCATGAGTTCCCATACATCATATGATAACATTCCAACACCATAAACATTATGCAAAACAACTCCGACCTTTAGGTCAACCATAAACCATAACTTCACACATGTGAAAAAACAACTTTGTGACATTTTTGGAATCATGCAAAACATGTAGATGAAAGTGTTTGACCTCAAAACAATTCGTCAAGTTCAGATCTATAATATAGACTATCACTCCATCACGTCACTTTGACCATATGATACTCACACAACAAACGGTATCCCCAAAAGAAAGTCACTTTATTCATATATGCCTATGCGGTTCGGAATGTTTAACCATATACTCTCATGTAAGTTTAGGGCCATCTAATAATTGAAATCAAATCTCCAAAAAAAAACCATAAAACATATCAAAATGGCTCGGTCAACTCACGGCGTCATATGGTATCCCCCTTTGATAGCACTCCTACGTATGTAGGTAAAACTAATAATAGAGTGATTAATACCTTGCATTCCGAAGTGATAACGGAGACCTAAATTCATTTCTTCAATTATCATCAATCTTTTCAATTGGTTAAGTGGGTTTGCCCACCCAGTGAATCTATATAGTAGTTCTCCAAGGAGCATGGAATCAAACTTTTGGTTAAGTGTAGTGGGTAGCAATCTACTTTCTTTTACCATATCTCTTTCCTTGTGCGTGTTTTTCACATGTTATAAAAGAGAGAAAATGTTTTAAATGACATGTTTTATCTATGGTACAAACGGTTCAGGCTGATTCATAACGGTTTGTGATTTATGACCAAAATAGTATTCCTACCGCTTCTATGACGTGAAACGAAAAGCGCTTTTTTATGCACGTGTGTGACCATAACGCATTATGTGCATAAATAAATGCGAGAGGGTGACTACACAAGAAAACGGCAGAGAGAGAGAGAGAGAGAGAGAGAGAGAGAGAGAGAGAGAGAGAGAGAGAGAGAGAGAGAGAGAGAGAGAGAGAGATGATGATGACTATGGAGTTTATGGTTTCTCACCGTGCTTTAGAATCAATTAGGGGTTGTCAAAAGGCTTCTTGCTTTGCTGCTGCAAGATGAGAGCTACATAGAGGTATCCACCAATAAAACTTCCGGAGAGCGCATACACCGTGAAACGAGAGAGAAGACAATAAGCAACTAGAGAGAGAGTGTCCTTCTTCTTCTTCTTCATGAGAGAGAAGAGTTTATGGAGATGGTGTTGAAGAGCTTGTACCACTCCGTATAATAGATAAGTAATTCTGACGTCAAGACAAGAGAGCTTCTGTGTCTGAGAGTGTATCTATATCCCCAAAGTGAAAGAAGAGAGGTCTTTACATAGGATCTCAAGGCCAAAAGCACTAGCTAAGAATAGAGTGAGCAAGGAGGGACAAGTTCGTGCATGTTCGTGTCTTCTCTTAATATATATATATATATATATATATATATATATATATATATATATATATTTTTTTTTTTTTTTTAAGGACCTGAATTTCGATGCGTGATTTAGAGACTCGAAGAAGAAGTTGGTCTCCAAGAAAAGAGTTCTAAACTAAGCTTCTCCTCTCTTTTCTAAAAAGACTCTTTCTTTCCTAAAACAAGCCTTTGCTTTTTGGTGGTCAACTCTTCCACTTACCATTCAATTTTTATATCAAATTTGACCATCCGAGCAGTATCCAACCAATTAATGGAAACCGTAGCTACGCCACACCGTAACATCCTGACATAATTATGACTTTCCAATACTGTCAATCAAGCATCAAAATTCGGTGAAATAGATATTGAATGTTATTTTTCTTATTTTTAGAAGAGACCCAAAAATTGGGGATCTTAGATCCTCCCACACTTGAAAAATTCGAGGTGTCCTCACCTCAACATGGATAACAAATGAGTAAGTCTAAAACCTTCTATAGATATATGCTAAATTGACTATTCTATTTGTCAACTATGATCCTGTCTTGGAGAGATTTTGGTTGCCATAATATTAAATAAGGTTGGAGCATTTGCTTGTCCAAATGGCACCGAAAGTTCTTCACTTTCTCCTTCGCTTGTAGTAGTTGCATGGACATGAACATTTGATGGATTTCCTCCACCTTGAGCATTCTGAGTTCTACTGGCTTGGGTTCCTCCTTGAGGCTGTTGATTTTCTCCTGAACAAGCTGGTCTATTGAATTGTCTATTTCTTGTAAAGATTGGATTTCCAGGTCTCAAATTCCCTTGGTTTTGTGGTGGTCTTTGGTTTGTATTAGGTCCAGATTGTGAATCTCTAAAGTTCTTGTTACTGTCCGTACTTCTAGCATCATTTTGAATTGCAAATTCATAATTCTCTGGATCATTAAATAGAAAATCTCAAGACACATGGTCAGGCTCAAAGCAATTGAAGAAAATGTGATCTCTTATTGCCCTCCTACATAATATGGCTTCTCGAGTCTGCAGATATGAAGATCTAGACTCATCCTCTGGTTGAGGTCTTTTATTACCATTTGATATTTTGAGCTCAATTGGTTTACCCACATCAAGAACATCCGTAAAATTTGTAAGTTTTAAGCTCTGAAGTCTAGTATTCATAGGATTATGGAGTCCTGACACAAATCAAGCTACCTTGACCTCTTGAGTCATCCCTGCTGGAGTATGCTTGACAACGGTTAAGAAATGTTGGTAGTATGATTCCAGATCTCTAGTCCGTTAAGTACAATCAAGAAACTCATTCATACGGTCTGAATGATAAACTTTGTTTTGATAGTTTTTTTTAAGTTGGGTCTTAAGATAATCCCAAGTTGCAACATTACGATCAACATTGTTTTCTGTGCAATGGTCTCTCCATCAATGCTTGGCTGTTTTCTCTAGTTTAAACTTAGCAATGATAGCCTTGTTCTGTGGGGATGAATAAGCCAAATCAAAGTAATCATCCATGTACTCAATCCAGTCCTCAAGAACCTTGCCTCTATCTTTGCCTTCTCTGCTAAAGTTACCATGTTGTGACTTTCGAAGCATAGCATTGATATCATGATCCATGATAGTCGGTTGAGGTGCAATAGGGGCATTAACATTATCAGGAACTCCATTTACTCTAGGAGGCATGATGTATTTCTGCATCATGTCAAATTCAAAATCTTATTAACAATATATTACATCAAACTTTCCACGTTATGAGTCAAAAAGGGTGGGTGGAGGGAAACTTTTTTAACCATAATTTTCTAAGAAATGGGTAGTTATTTACACCCCATTGAAAGACAAGATCTAGTTACGAGACATTAGAAGTCACCTGTAAAGTTCATTACTAAACCAAACATTCAAATAAATTCTTGATACACTTGTTGAACACTTCAATCACTTTACC
Organism: Adiantum capillus-veneris; assembly: GCF_014529385.1. NCBI lineage: Eukaryota > Viridiplantae > Streptophyta > Polypodiopsida > Polypodiales > Pteridaceae > Adiantum > Adiantum capillus-veneris. Next base: position 99,054,753 of record NC_140957.1, read on the forward strand.
ATAACTCAAACCAAACACTTCCACTCAAGAAGACAAGTCAAACAAGTACCATCAACCAATGTCACTTATAGATGCATCATGAATACAATATCCTTTCTCAAACAACATGCAGGAATGCGTGCATGATGCATAACTAACCCAACTAGTATCAGGCTTTAGGCCATCTGCATAACCTTAAGCATTGGATCTAATACCAGGTGAGAGATACCCCTCCCAGGGGTCTATGCACAAAATATACAATTTTACACTTTTATACAATTTTCAATATACATCAGAGTTGTGGAAGCATTTTCATAGGGGGGGATTTCTCAACACCCGACCAAGCATGGAGTTTAGGCCATGAGCCGGATTGCATCCAGAGGTACCTAGCGACTAGTGCTACCCCTAAATGGGTGTTATGAATGAAAGAGTACTCAAGAAAAATATAACATTGTGGAGGGTGAATATATGTGTACACGACGTTGCGGGAAGAGAGAGAGAGAGAGAGAGAGAGAGAGAGAGAGAGAGAGAGAGAGAGAGAGAGAGAGAGAGAGAGAGAGAATATAGTGGAGGGTGAAATAGAGTGCACAAAGACATGAGAAATTGACGATAAAGAATCTTTAAATGCCCATCTAAATGGAACAGGCAACCATGTATTAATGCAATGACAAAATCTGGGTATACCATAAGATCAAAAAGTTTTAACAAAACAACTAGAGCAACGGATCCTGTGTACTACGGAAAAAGAGAATTTCACTTTTGTGGCTTCTTGAGACGTTTGTAAAAAATCCTCAACACTATGTTAGTTATCTAAATAGAAAATGGTTTCAGGGAATTATAATCAACACTCAATATGAGTTGATAAAAAATAATACAGAGCTAAATAAAGGTCTAAAGGTGTCTTTCCATTGCCATCTTCTACAAATAATTTGTGGGGATGAACAAAATTTTTCTATTTTCTTTTGAAAGTAAATCAAACCATTGCTAAGCAGGCTCAAACTTCTTTGAAAAATCCCTCAATATGTATGTAATAGATGCGTTAGACTTTTTTAACCCATATGCAAAGACTGCCGACATTTTTTACTTCTTCAAGTTAAGTGTTGAAGTGTAGTTTTACATAAAATTTACAAATTTTAGAAAAGTAAATTTTTTTATTTATGAGATTTTCATGTAAATTGTGTATTTAGAAATCTTTTTCATATCTTGAACCCATAATTAAGAAGTTTCATGAAATTTTGATGTCATATACAATAGTTATGTTTCATTTACTAGAATCCTGATGTGAGCCATTTTTGTGGCTTTAGTCAGTTTTGTGGCTCATTACAAGTCTAGTGTTAACCATAAATCATAATCACATTGAACCAACTCCTACACTTGCAGTTTGACACATCTCCTACAATCAATCGGAGTCTACACACATGTGACCCTTAAGATGTGATTCTTTCATGCACAAAAAGAGTCCAACCAATGACTAATCATGATATAAAAATCCAATTTTTACAACATCCAACCATGCAAAGTTGATGCATCACATTTGCACTTCATCACTCTGGCACATAGAGCTAGTTTTGACCTAGAAAGGTGGAAAGCAATCATAACCATGCATATGAGGAATCCGCATCAATCCATGAGTTCACATACATCATATGATAACATTTCAACACCATAAACATGATGCAAAACAACTCGGACCTTTAGGTCAACCATAAACCATAACTTCACACATGTGCAAAAACAACTTTCTGACATTTTTGGGAGCATGGAAATAAAAGTGTTTGACCTCAAACCAATGCGCCAAGTTCAGCTCTATAATATAGACTATCACTCCATCATGTCACTTTGACCATATGATACTCAAACAACAAACGGTATCCCCAAAAGCAAGTCACTTTATTCATACCTGCCTATACGGTTCGGAATGTTTAACCATATACCCTCATGTAAGTTTAGGGCCATTTAATAATTGAAATCAACTCACCAAGACAAACCATAAAACATATGAAAATGGCTCTGTTAACTCACGACGTCATATGGTATCCCCCTTTGATAGCACTCCTACGTGTGTAGGTAAAATCTAATACTAGAGTGATTAATAACTTGCATTATTGAAGTGATAACGGATTGTTGACTATGATGAAAATAGATTGCTGATTGATAACGGTTTGTGATCTATGACCAAAACAGTATTCCTACCACTTCTATGACATGAAACAAAAAGTGCTTTTTTATGCACGTGCGTGACCATAACGCATAATGTGCATAAATCAACGTGTAAAACACGATGAAACAATCATGAGGAAACCTCATATGTACTTGGTTAATCCATTCATGCACTCATATGCGAAAAAACCATCACCGAGAGGGTGACTACGCAGCAAAACGACATAGAGAGATGATGACTATGGAGTTTATGGTTTCTCACCGTGGTTTAGAATCGATTAGGGGTTGTTGAAGGGATTCTTGCTTTGCTACAAGAAGTGGTGATGAGAGCTATGTAGAGGTATCCGCCACAAAAACTTTCGGAGAGCGCGTACAGCGTGAAACGAGAGAGAAGATAATAAGCAAATAGAGAGAGAGTATACTTCTTCTTCTTCTTTACGAGAGAGAAGAGTTTATGGAGATGGTGATGAAGAGCTTGCACCACTCAGTATAATAGATAAGTAATTCTGATGTCAAGGCAAGAGAGCTTCCGTGTCTGAGAGTGTATCTATCTCCCCAAAGTGAAAGAAGAGAGGTTTGTTACATAAGCTCTCAAGGCTAAAAGCACTAGCTAAGAATAGAGTGAGCAAGGAGGGACAAGCTCGCACACATTCGTGGCTTTTAAAAAAATAAAAAATAAAAAATTCCGAGGACACGGATTTCGATGCACGATTCAGAGACTCCAAGAAGAAGTTTGGTCTTCACGAAAAGAGTTCTAAACTAAGCTCCTCCTCTCTTTTCTAAAAAGACTCTTCCTTTCCTAAAAACAAGCCTTTGCTTTTCAGTGGTCAACTCTCCTACTTACCATTCAATTTTTACATCAAATTTGACCATCCGAGCAGTATCTAACCAACTAATGGAAACCGTAGCTAGACTATGCCACGCCGGAACATCCCGACATAATTATGACTTTCCAATACTGTCAACAATCAAGCATCAGAATTTGGCAAAATAGATATTGAAAGCTATTTTTCTTATTTTTAGAAGAGACCCAAAAATTGGGGATCTTACAATTGAAGAGACATCGAGCAGTACAAAGAGAAGAAGGCCCAAGAAAATGATGACACTTCATGACATATGTCTCAAAATCCATATGTCTCAATGGATAATATCAAAGGTAAGAAAAGAATGTTGATCAGTCTTCAACAACATGGGGCCAAACATGACTGAGAATATTCATCAAACTCCAGGATGGCCTACAAGGACAAAGAAAGTTGGTGATGCGACTAAACAAAAGGACCCATCAAATGTAAAGTTGCCATCATACATTTCATGCGACTACAAGGCCGTATACAGAAGTAGATCTTTATACTATAAATCTTCTACCTTGTATGTGACTTAATGAACCTAACAAACAAAAGGGACTAACAATTATATTGACAAGATATGATGTTGTTCCTGATAATGATGGAATTGCTCCACCACCTGGCAGTGAGGCAGTTTGTTGGGGCGTTACTCTTGAGAGGAAGACCTGCGAGAAGTAGAAGACAACTCCACTTTGACCCATTGAGGGTTTCTAACAGGCAAAGAAGTACAAGAATCCCAAATCCTATCCCCATGGACCAGCCACCTCCTACTAATCCACAGATTAAATCAACAAAGTTCAGCTGGAAGTCTAAGGAAGATGTAGATTGTCACGTGGTGCAATTTGAAACGAGAAGGCAAGCTAGTGGATATCAGGTGATGTACATGGATCCTATCACATTACATCAATTTGCAGCTACATTAGAAGCTAAGGCCATCAATTCGTTTAGCCAATATGGTATGGCTCACTTTCCTACTTACAATGCACTTAGAGAATCCTTTTTACAAAGGTTCAAAAAGGAGAAAACTCATACAGACATTTTAAGAAAGTTGCGTCGTATCAAACAAGGTACCATGCTTGTAGAGAATTTTGCTCAAAAATTCAGGATTTTTGTTGAAAGATTACAGGGTAATGAACGACCTACTGAGGAGATGTTAGTTGGCTGTTTTTTGAAAGGTTTAAGGAGTGATCTTAAGAATGTTGTGGCCAGTTTGATATTGTAGGTGGTTTTAATAACTTGGTACAAGCTGCATCCAGAGTTGAGAAGAGGCTTGGCGGCATGACAAAGTCTAGCAAAAGAGGAAGCAAGAATTCTAAATCTGGTTTTGGTTCCGGTACAACTTCCTCTTTTGAATCTGATTCAGAGAATTCACCTGATGAGGAGGATCAAAAAAGAAGAAAAAGAAAGATAAGAGAGGTGCTGATGTTGATTTGATATATTCAACAGTTAAAGGGTATCGGATATTCAGTCATTGCTCCTAAAGAGAAAAGGTTCTATGAAATTTGTGAGAAGGATGGTCATACAATTTCTCAGTGTTGGTATAATCCAAAGCAGAGGAATAAACCACCTTCTAATACTGGGCGAGGTACTGCTTCAACTGAGGTTAGTCAAGTGGCTCCATTCAGAGAAAGACCACCTAGTGAGGGAAATCCGAGAGCACCTAGGAGAAACAAATACAACTATCAAAGAAGATCCTAAGTGGTGATGCCTTGTGTTTACTGTGGTGATCCTAATCATTGGGTTGGACTCTGTTGTGCATTATGGGTAAAACATAGAGAAGAAAGAGGTATTCCAGTTGTTCCTTTTAATCAGGAGAATCAGCAAGTCCTCCATAACCTTTAATCAACAGGTCCTCCAGTATAGAAAGGTTCTTTAACGGATGGAACTATATGAAGCATTTAATGAGGAGAATCAGCAGGTCCTCCATAACCTCCCTAGAATCAAGCTCAAGCACAAGATAATGTCATTATCATTGATATTCCGATTTATCAGGGACCCAAAATTGGATCAGATTCAATAGTTCAAATTGAGGATTATGAAGAGGAGGATATTAGTTGTAATAATCCAGAGCAATTGGAGCAAGACATTGAGGTATTGGCTATAACAAGGTCTAAGGTCAATGGTCCTATTGAATGGGAGCAACAAAAAGGGGTACGAGATTGGGTGAATAAGCATGTTTGAAGGAGTAGCAGCATCAGATTTTGGAGGATAATTCTAATTTTTTGTATGAACCATAGCAACACCAGCAAAGGGTTGAAGTATTTGAACATGATTGGTTTGAGGTACTCATTAATTCTCTTTTACATTTAGCTTTGGATCAAATGCTTTCTATAGTTCCAGCCTTTAAAGAAAGGTTGTTGCATAAACTATTGGGTAAGCAATATGAAGTTCTAACTCAGCAAATGGGGAACCTAGTGTGAACACAATTCATCCTTCTGATGGGAATTTTGTAGTTCTTATTATTAAAGCTACCTTACAAGACAGGATATTTGATGGGGTACTATTGGATGGAGAATCTGGAGTCAATGTTCTACCTGAGTCAGTGTATCTTACAGTGGGCTTAGGGAAATTGGAAACAACACCTTTTCAAGTCAAAATCGTAGCTCAGAGAAGGATCTAGCCTGTGGGTATTTTGAGGAACTTTTTCATTCAGATTGCCAAGGAGATGATTCTTATGAAATGTTGTCAAGAAGGCCTTGATTCAGGTTAGCCAAGGTAAAACAAGATTGGGCTGAGAATCAAGTGGTTCTTACCAAGGGTAAGCAGGTAATCACTACTCATATGTTGCGAAGAAAGCATATTCCTGGCAAAGAAAGGCCATTGTTTGCGAAATCTATTCGTTTGCTGGAGAGGTGGAGGATGATGAGGAGGAAGCCTTTTTGCAGGCTAGTCTTACTATTGCTCCAATTTTTGAAGTTGATATTGCAGGTATCTTGCAAAAAGAACAGGAACCTGAAGAAAATGTTGATGAAGTTATTTTGGGTCAAGAAATTCAAGGATTCGACATACTTAGGTTAATGGATCAGAGTGCAGCTTCTAGTTCAAAAGAAGCAGTTGAATAGGAAGAAAAGGATGCCAGATACATGGTGGAGAAGATCTACAACAAAAGGTTTGGTGGCTCTAAAAGAGTTCAGCAAGATGAATTGAAGGAACTAAATTTGGGAACTGAGGATGATCCTAAAATGGTCAAGGTCAATATTTATGTGGATGGAGAATTTCTACAGGATTTGTTACAGTTTTTATTAGAGTATAAGGATGTATTTGCTTGGGATTACTTAGATGTCAAAGGGATTGATCCAATGTTTCATCAACACATCATATTAATCTGAGACGATGCAGTTCCAATTGTGCAACAAAGATATAGGATGAATCCTAATTTTGCACAACAGGTTAAGCAGGAGATTGATAAGTTTTTAGTAGTTGGGTTTATCAAACCAATCCATAAAGTTACATGGTTGTCACCAATCATTGTGGTACCGCAAAAAAATGGAAAAATTAGAGTTGTGATGACTACAGAAAATTGAATGCAGTCACTATCACGAATGCAACCACTATCACGAATTGAATGCAGCCACTATCATGAATGCAACCACTATCACGAATCCATTTTCAATGCCATATTGGCTGTAGTAGCAGGGAAAGAAATGTATAGTCTTTTGGATGGTTTTTTAGGGTATAATCAGATTACAATTTTTGAGGAGGATAAGCACAAAACAACCTTCATAACAGATTGGGGAGATTTTGCATCTATAGTGATGAATTTTGGTCTCAAGAATGGACCACCATCATCTAATTTTACAGTTTATAAAACATTTGAGTCTTCTGCAGAATTTTATGAGCGTTTTTGTGGATGACTTCTCAGTATTTGGCAAAAGGGATTTGCATCTTCATAATTTGAAGTTGTGCTTTGAAAGATGTCGCATGTTCATACCTTTTTTGAATCCTTACAAAAGTGTAATGGCTGTCAAAAAAGGTGTTTTATTAAGCCATGTGGTATCTCAGGAGGGGATGTCTATTGATGCAAAAAAGGTTGAGGTGATTAATTCAGCTCAGGCACTATCAAAATTAAAGAATTGAGCAAGTTTGTGGGTCAGGTCAAATGGCATAGCAGGCACATTAGATATATGGCCAATGTGTGCATGCCTCTTACACACATGACCAAAAATCATGTAGATTTTGTATGGTCTGAACCTCAAGAAAAATCATTTCAAATGCTGAAGAAGATGTTGTCAATTGCTCCTATTTTTCAACCTCCTAATTGGATATTGTCATTCCATGTTTTTGTTGATGCCTCAGATGTGGCTATTGGAGTTGTTTTGATGTAGGAAAAGATCAGAGGATGGTTCTGACCTGTCTATTATGCAAGCATGGTGTTAACTCTTGCTAAAAGGAACTATGTAGTTACTGAAAGAGAAGCCTTAGGAATGGTTTATTCCCTGACTAAAGATGTCTTTGCAGGTGTGTACCATATATTTACATTGTGAACAACAAGATAATTTTTCTACTTACAATGTTGTTGCTTTTGTTAGATGGTTGTAGAAGTGAAACTTGGACATTAGAGGTGTCAGAAGCTTGCAGAGAATGCTCAAAGTATTTGATGCAATTGGAGGAAGACAGATTGGTCAATTCTTACATCACATAGGTCATTCAGAGAAGAAGGAAAGCTTGGGTCAGTATTAACATAAAGTTCAAAGTTTTTCAGGTTGGAGATTGAGTTATGCTTTACAATTCCAGGCTTGGTCCTCATCCTGGTAAGTTGAATTTGAGTTTAAAGGACCTTATAAAATTGTTTAGGATTTGGGTCAAGGTACATTTGTTGTGGCTGATGTCTTTGGAACTAGAGTGAAAAAGACTGTAAATGGTTTCAGGTTGAAGAAATTTCAAGGAAAGCCACCTCATCTAGATTGGCTTCATCCTACTGTTGTAGATTCTTCCTTGTGTGAATTTTTTGGGTCCTTGCATAATCCAGGGGAGCAGGTCATTATTAAAACTTATTTTCAAAGAACTAGGATTCCATTAAGGTAGTACTGGATTGGATTTTGTTGGCTCAGACTTTACTTGGTCGGCTTGTGTTGTATCGAATTTTACTTGGATCAGATAGTTTAAACAACGTTTGAATTTGATAAATGGTATTGAATCGCGTGAGAATCATTTTCCACTACACATTATTATGAGAGTAATCGAAAGGATCAATCACCTTACTTACTATCCCGTGCAAGTGTATTTGTGTGACTAATCACGTCGATTCTGCATGTAACCACAACAACCTTTCAAGATTTCTTCGCCCTTCACCCACCATGCCAAGAGCTAGCTAAACCAGCTTTAGCTATGAAGCCTTCTCGTGATGATGATCAAGGGGAACCCTGCAAGTTGCAACCGCGGAGGAAAGGAGCTACCATGAGGGCGACATATTAGACCCAGAGGATGAAGCCGACTTACCACCTGAGGTGGATGCAACTCCTTTGTCTTCCAACAAGATGCTGCAGTGTTTGATGTAACCTTTCACAAATTTTAAGGTAGAAATTGATTGTCAAGATGACAAAAATGTGTAGTGGTTGAAGCGTATTGGCTTGTATGATTTTGCAATTTTGCCATGGGCTAAGTGGAAACCCAACATCTATGCAAAGATAGAGGTGGAGTTATTGAGGAAAACAAGGGGAGCAGTTTTAGAGAAGCTAACTTTAAGTCTGGGTCTGATCTTTGAGGTATTTTAGTTACCTTTTACTTCTGTTACAGTAGCTCCTAAATGTACATATGAAGATTTAAAGAAGGAATTTGGTCCTAGAGAGGGAGGAAGACAATATTACATGCTTAAGAATGTTGATTACTACAAAAGGGAACAAATTAAGTGGTTTCTGGAAAGACTGTGTTTTTTTTTCAACAAGTATGTTTATATGTCAAAAGGTAAATATGCTCCTTTGTGTTTTGTTAAAAGTGGTGGAAAGGTGAGTTGGGCCAATTGGGTCTATGCTAGAATTCATGCAGAAATTTTTAATACTGACAAATGAAAAACTCAGTCTAGCAACATATTGTCTGCATTTTTGTCAATATTATTTTCTTTTGATATGAGGGTGGATGCAGGTGAGGTGCCTGTGCCTAGAAAGACTCTATTGAGCTAGAAGAGATGCCTAATCAAGGGAAACCATCTAAGAAATTAGATGTGCCTACATCATTATCAAAGAAAGTTTAGACTTTTCAGGACTTACTTGCAGCTGGCTACTTTGAAGAAGAAGCTAGGAAACTTTTGGTCAGTCCTGACCAGAAGATGATATTAGGTGACTTGTTCATGGAGCTAGATGTGGAATCTCAGACTCCTCGTAAAGTGATTGGGAAAACTTTCTCAATACCTAAGAAGAGGAGGTTGGATGCTACTATTTAGGATTTAGCTAAATCAATGAATTTTTTTGAAGTTGGGCCGAGTTCTTCAAAGGTATCTGAAACAACTATTTTTTAGGTACCTACAACTGTCAAAATGTTACAAGCTTTGCAGGGTTTTTTTACTCATCAAAAACAACAAATGGAAGAGCAGTTGTATCATGTAGCAGATTCAAGGGTATCTAGGGTCTTGTTGTAGCAGAAAACGGATGTAGCAGAGGTCTTGAAACTACAATTGGAGGAAATGAAGGGGCAACATCAGAAGGGCTTGCGAGTCAATTGCAGCAACATCAACATGAAGTTGCTAAAGTAAAGATGTCCTTGGGTATTTTTCAGGATTGGACAAAGAAATTGAAAGGCAAAGTAAATTCTGAGTTATAATAGATTTTTGTGAGAAATACAGAATTACAACTTGAGAATGAAATGTTGCAACATAGGTTGAAGAGTTTGGAGGAATTAGAGAAATAGGTTTTAGCTGATGAAGAGATTACTGTCACTAGAGTTCTTATGGATGAAGGGGATTTGAATGTTGTGAGACAATAGTTAGTGGAACGAATGCATCATGTCTGGAAATCTATGAGAGAGAGATTCACTTTCATAGTAGTCAAATATCCCTATGAAGTTGTAAAAAATGGTTCTGTGAGTACTTATGAAGCTGATTTGTTACAACAGATAGAGCAATTGAAGAAGGAGAAAGAAATTTGTTTACAAAAACTTGAGGAATACAAAATACAGGGTTTGATTGAAATTAGATTTTGAGCAGAAGGAATTAGTTGATGTATGTGTCCAAACTTTGGAGACAGATGATAAAGTTTAGAAGTCAAGTGCTGATGAGGATTCAGTGGAGGTTGAGCTTGAGCAGGTTTTTGAAGTTGTTCAGAATGTTGGAATACAAGATATGACTGAGGTGTTGAAAGATCATGTCATAAAATCTAATATCTAACTAACCCAAATGATTTTCTCATATTAAATTGATCACTTAATGTGGGAGAATAAACGGGAACAAGTGTTAAGATATAGGTATGTGCTTTTAATTCTATCTCAACACGGGGCCAATGTAAAGGGGCCCAAAAGGGAGATGGTCTATCAAAGAGCAAGGCTAACCAATGGAGCATAAGACCTTAGGGTTAGCTTCATTGAAGACCTCCAATAAATGTGTGTAAAAGTCCTTTTGACCTTAAGTAAGCTAGGGCTGAGCTTGAGGTGGGAACCCGCCGGCCCAAGCTCGAGGTGCTTGTCCTGCTTGAGGTGCTTGTCATGCTTGAGGTGTTTTTCATGCTTGAGGTGCTTGATTAAGATGCTTGAGGTGCTTGACTGGCTCCATGCTTGAGGTGCTTGACTTGCTGCATGATTAAAGTACTTGAGGTGCCTTGAGAAGCTTGCCTGAGATGCTTGTGGGAACCCCCCCTAGTTCAAGTGCTTTGTCATGCTTGGTGAGTAAGGTGCTTGATCACCTAAAAGTCAAAAGCATTCCTACAAGAGGGGGGGCGAGCCCTTTTCCTAGGGCCTAGAGAGAGAACACCCACTCACACACAAGGGAAGCCCATCTTGAAGAGGCAGCAAGGACACATGTCAGGCCCCTACCCATGTTACCTTCATGTGTTGCTTGAAGCCTATTGGCTAGGCTTCAAAGGGGTCCAATGATAAATTACATGAATTATCTAATTGTTTTAGCATTTATCAAGTCCTCTCTCTCAAAGGGGAAAGGGGGACACTTGTCCCAAGGCTACCCATGTTGCTTGTAATGGCTCCTGCTTGTGATTGGCTAGGCCTGGAGGGGTCCAATGAGCTTCAGGCATGAGCTACAAGGGGGGGTCGACCCAAGTAAGCTAGGGGGGTGCCTAGGGGGTATACTCACCCACACACACTCACAAGCACTCTCATTGTGTGATATGCAAAGTGCAAGAGCTCCCTCTCCAAGCAAGTAGAGGTTGAGAGCCTACACCAACACTCTTGGCTATGGAGTGCAAATCCAACCAAGAGCCATGCTTCAATGCTTAAGCTTGCCATCTCCTTCTTCTTCATTACTATGCTATTATGTATGCTAGCAACAAGAGTATGATAAGTGAGGAACTAATTCTTTCTCCTACGAAAGTTTTCTTCTTCCTCTTCCCTACCCTCATTCCCTGCTAGCTCTCTCCACCTTCGAAGGTGTTTGAGGTCTTGGGACTGAGGCTTGGGATAGTTAAAGCTTTCTTCAAGTTTATGTTATGTTTGTGGTGCATGAAGCCCTCCATCTTCATGGCATCACCTAGGTCACAAGGAACACAAAGACTGTATTGTAACAAGTCTCTCTTTATGGGAGAAATCATAATACAAATGCCTATTGGAGGGGGGACCGGCTCCACATAAATCCGGTCCTCAATTGTTGTCATGTTCTCTAAACTCTCTCTCTTGCAAAAGTATTGTCTATGCCAAGTTAACTAATTGCTATGATTATGTTGCTATCTTCAATTATGTATACCCGCTATGCTCACAAAATCATTTCTTGAAAGTACTCTCATTAAATTCCACTATTCTCAAATTGAATAGGCAAATTCCATTACATTGGTATCAGAGCATTTGGTTTCTCTTTTCTTGCTTAAGAAGAGAGGTCCTTAAGTAGCCTATAAATGGTTGATGTTGTTAATTATAATAGAGTAAGTGGAACTGGGATCTAATACCGGTTTTGTTAAGCCCACAATGTGGGGGATGGTGCACACCTCGGGAGCTTTGGACTTAATAATGGAGTCTTTTTAGACTTGCCTACGGCTTTACCATTATTGAGCCATAAGAAGTCCGAAAGGAGCTAGCCCTTGGCAACTCTGCTATGTTAGACCTACTCCTCTACTCTCTATAATTAACCACTTTGAGCCGTGGGTGTAGATACTTAAGAGCCGATTTTCAAAGGCTAAGAGGAGTGGCAACTAAGGTTTTGAATTGCCAAAGCATACACTAAGTACATACATAAAATTTTGTTAACATGGCTGACAATAATCAAGAGAGTAGAATGAACATTGATAGCTTTGATTTTGCACATGAAGGTGCTAATGATGATGCTCCCATGTTTGTGAATTATCTTGTGACTAGGTTGCAACAAGCTATGGGAAACCCTACCTTGCAAGCCGAAGTTACCCAACAACTTCGTGCCTATGGAATTTCCCTTCCTCTCCAAGAGGAGAGAGAGCTTAGGAGGCCTCTTGAAGAGACCCCCAAAAGAAGACTCTCTCCCATTCGAGAGGAGGAATCCAAACAGAAAGAAAGCAATGAAAGTCTAAGTTCTTCTGAAGATGTGGCTCCACGAAGAAGGCGGTCTAGACGATCGCCTACTCCTCCCAAGAGGAAAAGAGAAACCCATAGTCCTTATCCTCATCACTCTCAAAGGCAAGAGAGGAAACAAAGGAAGAAAAGGTCTAGGAAGAGGTCACCCTCTTCTCCTTCTTCTTCACCTTCCTTCTCTTCCGATGAAAGTTATGGCTATTCTCCTAGAGAATACAAGAGGGGAGGGCATCGCAAATCATTTCCTGCATGGCGAAGGTCACAAAAGCTAAAGAATTTGAAGGAGGGAGGAAAGAGTATCTCTTTTCTCACCTACGATGGCACCTTTGGTGCTACCGACAAAGTGTTGGCCTTCATCCAGCAATTTGATGCGGCCTTTGGGGACGAGGGCTTCACAGAGTCCTCCAAGCTACACCATGTAGCTATGCACTTCCAAAAATCAGCTCGTCAATGGTGGGATAGCCTTCGTGGCAATGGAGAAGCCCCAAAGACATGGAAAACTCTACGAGTTTCCATCATGAAGCAATTTCTTCCAAGCGATACTAAAGATAAAGTTCTTACCGAATGGCGCGGCTTGAAGCTCCTCTCTCATGAGTCTATCAACAAGTATGTAGATAAGTTTTGGGATTTACATCTCAAAGCTACTGTCTTTCAAAAGATAGACTTTGCCGAGAAAAGACAACAATTCTGTGCGGGATTACCTGAAGAGATGGCTGAATATATCAACTCTCAACGGCCCGGTACTATTACCGAAGTAATCCACCACACCATGGTTGCTTCACGCATCAATTTCCATCAAGGGGCTAGACGTAATGTCAAGCCCATGGAAAACAAAGATAAAAATGATGCAAAGGGGAAATCCAATGCTCAAAATAATTCCCAAGGCACTTCCAACAACAACAACAACAATCGGTCCAAGGAGAAGGGAGTTTACAAAGGTAAAAACAAACTCTCTCCTGAAGAGCTTGAAGCTTTTCTCAAGGACCATAAGTGTTTCAAGTGTGGGGAGCAAGGACATGGCTATCGTTCTTGCCCCAAGAAGAATACTCGCAATGAGACTCCTAGGGCTTCCACCATCGAAGCTCCAAAAGAGGATGCTCATTGCAAAGGATCATCACTCTCCTATGCTTGGGGAAAGGTAAGAGAGCATGATGCCTTCATCTTGTTTGACCCTGGCTCTACTCTCAACTTCATATCAATAGAGTTGGCCACCAAGTTGGGCATTCAAGCTTTTGAGATGGGAGATATAGTAACAGCTGATGTAGCTTTCAAGGGACAACAAGCCTCCGTCACTCCCTTGATTGGGAAGTTGAGGCTTCATGTCCAAAGCTATGTCGACAAAGAAGACTTCTTCATCTCTCCCCTCCAACATCAGGATGTTATCCTAGGGGCACCATGGTTTGATCGCATGGCTGCCAACATGAAGTTCCCTGAAAGGAGAATTTACTTCACCTACAGGGGAAAGAACATGTATATAGATGCTAGTGAGCGTGGTCGCACTATTCCACTTGTAAATCCTCTTTCTTTTGATAAATCAATGAAGAGCTCAGTTTCTGCGTACATGATTTATGTCAAAGAGTCTCTAAAAGCTAATAATGTTTCATCAAATGGAAATGATAGGAATCAAGAAGAGTTAGACTTGTCTACTTTTCTAAAAGGATTCCAAGATGTGTTCATCGATGATATCCCTATGGACCTGCCTCCAAAACGAGGGGATGATGACCATCGTATTGAGCTCCTTCCAGGAAGCTCACCGCCTAACAAACCTCCTTATCGAGTCTCACAAGCTCAACAAGAGGAGATCATGAGGCAAGTACAAGAGCTGGTAGACAAAGGGATGGTGAGGCCTAGTTCCTCTCCCTTTTGTTCTCCAGTCCTTTTAGTGCAAAAGAAAGATGGTACATACCGTATGTGTGTGGACTATCGAGCTCTAAACCATATCACTATCAAAAACAGATTTCCCGTACCTCGGGTAGAAGATCTGTTTGATAAGCTACAAGGCTCTACCTACTTCAGTAGGATTGACCTTAAGAGTGGCTATCATCAAATAAGGATAGTGGATGAGGATATCTTAAAGACCGCGTTTCGCACAACATTTGGTCTTTATGAATATCTAGTCATGCCTTTTGGCTTGACTAATGCACCAGCTACGTTCAATCGTTTGATGGAGAAAATTTTTAGACCATATCAAAAATTCACTGGAGTGTTCTTCGATGATATCATCATCTACTCCAAGTCTTTGGAGGAACATAAGCAACATCTCCAAGTGATTTTTCAATCCTTGAGGGAGAACAAACTTTTTCTCAACCAAAAGAAAAGTGAATTCTTCCTTCAAGAGATTCAATATCTAGGCCATATTATCTCTCACGATGGTATTCGTATGGATCCATCAAAGTTAGAGGTAATAAAATCATGGCCTAACCCAAGGAATCTACATGAGCTAAGAAGCTTTATTGGTATGTGTGCATACTATAGACGCTTCATAGCAAAATTCTCTCAAGTAGCAGGACCACTACACGACTAACGTTAAGTTTGTATGGACTGCTAAGGAGCAAAATTCTTTTGAAAAAATCAAAGAGAAGCTTACTTCCCAACCAGTCCTCGTGCTTCAGGATCTCTCAAAGCCATTTGAGGTCCAATGTGATGCTTGTGGTGATTGCCTTGGAGCGGTTTTGCTTCAAGAAGGGCATGCCATAGCATATGAGAGCCGAAGGCTCAATGGTGATGAACGAGTCTTGGGCATTTATGAGAAAGAGCTTTTAGCTGTTCTACATGCCCTAGACACATGCAAGCACTACCTATTGGGGACTCCATTTATCCTACGAACCGACCACCAAAGTCTCAAGTATTTCATGACGCAAACCAAGCTTTCCGACAAACAAATGAGGTGGGCAAATTTTCTTTCGCAATTTAATTTCCATATTGCTCACATAGCTGGTAAGCACAATCAAGTTGTCGATGCACTTTCACGACGACCAAAAGTTAATGCGATGTCTATAGCTACTCACAATGATCTATCCTCTATGATAGATGAGTATGCTACTGACCCTGACTTTAGAGACATAATGTCAGCCCTTGCTTTGGGGAAGAAAGAGGAACCATTCACCTTGCAGGATGGTTATCTTCTCCACGGAAATAGGCTATGTGTTACCCATTCCCTTCGTGAGAAGGTTATGTATGAATCCCATGCTCCTCCATATGCAGGGCATAGAGGTATTCAACCTACTCTCCGAGGAGTAGAGACGTATTTCTATTGGCCTACCATGAAAGTGGACATACAAGAGTATGTTTCAAAATGTGTAGTATGCCAAAAGACCAAGTATGATAGAGGGAAGCAACCTGGATTACTCCAGCCATTGCCTATTCCAAATTCACCATGGGAGAGTATATCCATGGATTTCATCTTTGGATTACCCAAGTCTATCCATGGGAATACAGGAATATGGACAATAGTCGATAGGTTTAGCAAGCAAGCACATTTTATTCCTGTCAAAAAGACTATTAAGGCACATCAAATGGCAACTCTCTTCATATCTCAGATTTTCAAACACCATGGATTACCCACATCCATCGTGTCAGATAGAGATCCTAGAATGACCAGTAATTTCTGGAAAGGTCTCTTTGAAAATCTAGGAACAAGATTGAATTTCTCTTCGGCCTATCACCCACAAACGGATGGCCAAAGTGAGATAGCCAATCTTACGATACTCGATCTACTCAAGACTTATGTTACCGAAGTAGATCAACGCTCACAATGGGAAAAGTATTTATCGCTAGTAGAGTATGCCTACAATAATACTGTACATACTTCTACGGGCAAAGCACCTTTCGAGATCATAGAAGGAAGACCTAAAAGTCCCTTGCTACTGAAAGTACATGGGAAGATCTTCGCCGCCGATGAGTATAGCCGTGACCTACAAGAATCTTTTCAAAAGATTAGGGAGGCTATAGCCATCTCTCAACAAAGGCAAAAAGCTGCTGCTGATAAGCACAGAAGAGCCTTAATGTTCAAAGAAAATGATTGGGTCTTACTCAAGTTTCCTAAGGCTCGATTAAGGCAAACGACGGGCAAAAATCCTACGGGCCATCAAAAGTATTATGCTAAACTAGCAAAAAGATACTATGGTCCTTTCCAAATCTTGAAGCCTATCAATGAGACGGCTTATCAACTCAAGTTGCCCAACCATTGGCTTATACACAATGCCTTTCATGTAAGCTTACTTAAGCCCTACAAAGGAGAGCCACCAATTGAACCAATTATTGAAGACCCTCCCGAAGTTGAAGACCAAGAAGAGGTGCTACAACCCGAAGCTATCCTTCGGCATGAAGACAAGGTACTACGCCATGGTAAGATTATCCGACGGTATCTTATTAAGTTCAAAAATTATCCTTTTGAAGATGCTAAATGGATGCAAGGAGTACAACTTAAGGATAGTATGAACCTTGTCAATGCTTACAATGCTACATTAGAGTAAGCAAATGTACAAATTTCTTTTGAATAACTCATGTTTTTGTCTTATATGACTAGTTCTCTTTTTAACTGTGCACAAATTTAACTAGTATGCATGCTTAGAATCATGTTTGTGATGACGACGTCTCTCAAACACCAAGTAGAATTTGTCACTCTACTCTGGGAGAATGAAATGGACTAAAGAGCAGACATGCTTGCGGCAGCTATGTCTCCCAAGCACCAAATGGATTAGTCATCCATCTTGGAAAGATGTCGTAGGGTAAAAAGAGATCCTTTACCCGCTAAGTACGATTGACTAATGACTAAGACTTTATCTCTTCTACCTCATAGTCGAGGACGACTATGATTTCAAGAGAGAGGTAATGTCATAAAATCTAATATCTAACTAACCCAAATGATTTTCTCATATTAAATTGATCACTTAATGTGGGAGAATAAACGGGAACAAGTGTTAAGATATAGGTATGTGCTTTTAGATCTATCTCAACACGGGGCCAATGTAAAGGGGCCCAAAAGGGAGATGGTCTATCAAAGAGCAAGGCTAACCAATGGAGCATAAGACCTTAGGGTTAGCTTCATTGAAGACCTCCAATAAATGTGTGTAAAAGTCCTTTTGACCTTAAGTAAGCTAGGGCTGAGCTTGAGGTGGGAACCCGGCCCAAGCTCGAGGTGCTTGTCCTGCTTGAGGTGCTTGTCATGCTTGAGGTGTTTTTCATGCTTGAGGTGCTTGATTAAGATGCTTGAGGTGCTTGATTGGCTCCATGCTTGAGGTGCTTGACTTGCTGCATGATTAAAGTACTTGAGGTGCCTTGAGAAGCTTGCCTGAGATGCTTGTGGGAACCCCCCCTAGTTCAAGTGCTTTGTTATGCTTGGTGAGTAAGGTGCTTGATCACCTAAAAGTCAAAAGCATTCCTACAAGAGGGGGGGCGAGCCCTTTTCCTAGGGCCTAGAGAGAGAACACCCACTCACACACACAAGGGAAGCCCATCTTGAAGAGGCAGCAAGGACACATGTCAGGTCCCTACCCATGTTACCTTCATGTGTTGCTTGAAGCCTATTGGCTAGGCTTCAAAGGGGTCCAATGATAAATTACATGAATTATCTAATTGTTTTAGCATTTATCAAGTCCTCTCTCTCAAAGGGGAAAGGGGGACACTTGTCCCAAGGCTACCCATGTTGCTTGTAATGGCTCCTGCTTGTGATTGGCTAGGCCTGGAGGGGTCCAATGAGCTTCAGGCATGAGCTACAAGGGGGGGTCGACCCAAGTAAGCTAGGGGGGTGCCTAGGGGGTATACTCACCCACACACACTCACAAGCACTCTCATTGTGTGATATGCAAAGTGCAAGAGCTCCCTCTCCAAGCAAGTAGAGGTTGAGAGCCTACACCAACACTCTTGGCTATGGAGTGCAAATCCAACCAAGAGCCATGCTTCAATGCTTAAGCTTGCCATCTCCTTCTCCTTCATTACTATGCTATTATGTATGCTAGCAACAAGAGTATGATAAGTGAGGAACTAATTCTTTCTCCTACGAAATGTTTCTTCTTCCTCTTCCCTACCCTCATTCCCTGCTAGCTCTCTCCACCTTCGAAGGTGTTTGAGGTCTTGGGACTGAGGCTTGGGATAGTTAAAGCTTTCTTCAAGTTTATGTTATGTTTGTGGTGCATGAAGCCCTCCATCTTCATGGCATCACCTAGGTCACAAGGAACACAAAGACTGTATTGTAACAAGTCTCTCTTTATGGGGGAAATCATAATACAAATGCCTATTGGAGGGGGAACCGGCTCCACATAAATCCGGTCCTCAATTGTTGTCATGTTCTCTAAACTCTCTCTCTTGCAAAAGTATTGTCTATGCCAAGTTAACTAATTGCTATGATTATGTTGCTATCTTCAATTATGTATACCCGCTATGCTCACAAAATCATTTCTTGAAAGTACTCTCATTAAATTCCGCTATTCTCAAATTGAATAGGCAAATTCCATTACAGATCATGCTATGTTTGAACCAACATCTGAAGTTCTATCTGAAGATGTTGTTAAAGCAGATTCTACAGTCTAGGGTGGTCTAAGCTCAATTTCTTTTTGTCTATTTATTTCTTATCAAGGGATATATGGATTCAAGTCGGATTTCTCAAAAATCCATCACTGGGTCGTGCCATGTGTTGACATGCACACTAGTATGTCATTTTGTTGGTCAATCGGATGTAGTTTGATAGTCAGCTGGATATGCTTTATAGGATTGGAGTAGATCGGATTATGGTCAGTTGTGGGCTGTAGTAAATTGGATATTTAACAGTTAATGGTATTCCAAGACTGAGGTTGTTATGAAAAAATTCAGGTGAAGCAGGCTTATACGCTCACCCTACACATGTATGAATTCGACTAAAAATGGGTTGAGGTTGTAGTTATTTTCTTGATGAATCTAGTGGATCTGAGTTATATCCTTTCTCTGTTATAGTTTTTTTGGGTATTGCTTGTTGTATCTGAATGTAGTTTTGAGTTATGTGAGGTTAAGTGTAGTATTTCAGTTCAGTTTTCTCTGTGTTGATGAACCACAACATTCCAAGTGGAAGGCAAAACCCTTGGAAAGAAACCTTTGGTCAACATAATCATAGTAAATTTCAAAATCCTCATGTAGATTTTCAATAAGGTGGAATTGGGCTTGAATGTGAACATCGGCGCACTCTAGTTGATATTAACTGTTGAGGGCCACAAGCTTGATTTGAGAAGGGCTTGTGTACAAGTATAATCCATTACAAGCTGCACTATTCAATACAAAGGAAAGCTTCCTCGTGAGTCCGTGAGCCTTTTCTCCACACAATCATGGTAAGAGTCAAAATCCTTTTGTAGATTTTTAGTAAGGAGGGATTGGTCTTCAATAAGCATGTTTGAGGCATATACCTAAAAGCAACATGGATAATATAAAATTGCATGGCGAGCAAAGCTTACCATTGATTCAAAACAAGGGAGAGTGAAAACACATTGCACAATAGGGAAAAAAGGGAGACTCGAGCCTAGGGAAAAAAGGTAAGAAAAAAAATATTATTGGATGCATTGAAGACAATATATCAAGTAGAAACCTAAAAATACTTCCCTATGACCGAATTTCGTTGTTTTGTCTTATCAATGCCCATGCTTCTTGTATTATCTTTTAAAACTTGAAGTTTGGTTTGTCAATTGTCTATAATCTTTGCTAAAAATAAAAAACTTTATACTCAATAGAATATTAATGGATAGTAGACAACAGAGAGAGCTTTTTATTATGTCCATTTTTAAATATTTAAAAATATACATGAGTTAGTTGCCATTTTGAAGTTTTTTGAAAGAGATCTAAGTATAGCAAAATCTTGCTAATTTATGTGCACTAGACCCATAATTAAAGAATTATTACAAAGAGCAAGTGATGATTTTCATACCATTTTATGGATATCAGAATCACAATTTCTAGCTAGACATAATTTTTAAAGCAGATGTCTATGGTCTTTAATCCACTTTTTAATCATTGTAAAAAAAAAACCATTATCTAAAAGAAATTTTCCCCTTAGTTTGCTTTATTTTAAAATACAACTTGAAACCTAATTTCAATGCACCAATACCTCTCATGACTAAAATGTGGTGTTATGGGTAAATCTTGAGTTATAAGAAAATTAGCGAGAGGTTAGAGACACAAAATTCATGAAACCATTGCAAAGACTTACATTGTTGCATAGATATTTCACATGTGGATACGTAGAAATTGATGGCACTCAAAACAGACAATCCCCAAGAACAATGCGAGCATCAGAAATAGAAAGAGATAGTGCATTACACTTAGAGGCAATAAAATACAATTCCT
This sequence comes from Adiantum capillus-veneris, assembly GCF_014529385.1. Taxonomy (NCBI): domain Eukaryota; kingdom Viridiplantae; phylum Streptophyta; class Polypodiopsida; order Polypodiales; family Pteridaceae; genus Adiantum; species Adiantum capillus-veneris. The sequence continues at coordinate 99,075,677 of NC_140957.1, forward strand.
TATCCAAAAACTTCAAGACTTTTGTAGACGCTAGCACAGCAAGAACAAGACCAAGCCAAGTATGGAGCAATGATCCGCAAGCGCATATAAACAATTAATTTCTTGTCAATCACCTACCCGAGCTTCTAAGACAATCACTATGAAGAAATTTGTCCTAACCCACTATGTACATGATGGCTACCATATCTATGACACATCTACCTCTCAAAACAAAACCTAACAATGTCCAATCTTTACAGGGCTAGTCTCTATACACCTAGAGGACACTACCCTAAAACCTTTACCCCAATATACTATCTACACACACACGCAATCACAATCGCATATGATGTTTGACAATAAGATTTAGATCACCGATTGTGAACGTGATTATGCCTAAGGTGTAGCTGTCTCGCCATGAACGCTTGGATATATAACAATAATGAAACAAACACATGGATAGGGAGAAAACTAACCTTGAATCTCAAGAAAGAGCTCTTTGCAAGAATCCAAAACTGTGCATGCTTGGCATGGATGCGTAGCTCTTACCGTAGCTAACATGTTGATGGAGTCGCCTTAGCAATGTCACTCATGTGGCATGCATAGAGAGAGAAGGAAGACCCACTCACCCACGCACAATATGTAACGTAGTTGAGCCCAATATTAATTTAAGAAAAAGTCTCCCTCAAGGTTACAAGGGTTTGTCTTATATACGTCAACATTAAGTTGGGTATTTTAGCTAAAAAAGGTACTAAATACAGTTATTGAGTGAATATGACTCTCCCTCCACTTTCATCATTACAGGGGTTTTCTCGAGATTTACAATTGTAAAAGGACTTCCCGTAATGAGTGAGCTACAATAGCTGGCTTTAGGCAAAAATGATATAATTAATTAATGCACCTCCATTGACCGCTTGGATTTGGTGTGCTGGTCAACTGTTTCAACACTCCCATCCCATGTTCTTGTTGTCTTTTGAGGACTAATCTTTACAAATAAGTGGAGACTTGTTGTCTTTTGTTGGGGCGTCCTTCGCTTTGTTTTGAAGGTCACTGTCAATTGTTGGAGATGAGCCTTCGCTTGTAATTTGTCACTCTCTTTAAAGGGTTCTCTTGTGTACAAAGGGTAATGGCTTTTTTTTATGAGTCTTTTCTACAACTTGTTAAAATTGTTGCTTTTTTTATTATTGTTCCTTGCGTCTTCGTCTTTGAGTATTTTACTTCTTGTGAGACTTTTTTTGAAGCTTGTACTTTATTGTTTGTGACCATGATCTGTGTGGAGAAGTTTGAGCAGCTTTGTCACTTTGTCTTGTGAGAAAACCATTCTTTGTACTTCCTTAGTAAGATCCCTATTCACTTTTGTAGTCTTTTCTTATTGTCTTTGATGTATGTACATACATTATTGAAGTGTTGTCCTACATCAAGGTTTGATACCTCCATGAACAAAGGGAAAAACCCAGTGGGAAAAATGCCTTCGGTATACTCTCTTATTTAAGTTGAGCTTGTTGGGCTTTGAGTACATGTTCATGCAAGGTGAGTGCTTGGGAGAATCAAGAAAAGAGTGCCTATTGCAAACGCCAATTATGGGACACTCTAAATGCATATGAGAATTGAGAAATGTTTCAAATAAAACCATGCTATGTAAGAAGTGGATTTGATGGATACTTCAAGGGAAGAATGTAGCACTTGTGATATCCAAAGACATATCAATAGCTTTCACTTTTCCTCGAAGGATTTTTGTTGTAGAAGCTTCTCCACGTATTCCTCACTATGCTCAATGTGTTGTCGGGGTGTGCGTCTCTCTAAGGTTGACTGGGAAGCACCGAGCTTTTGAGTGTAGATAGAGAAGTAGTTTAGGTGTGAACCAAGGGAAACTAGTGTGATTAGGGCTGATTTAGTGTTAATAAGATGCTATAGATGTGTTTAGGGAGGATTGCAAGAGAATATTATAGATCGGAACAAAGTTAATAGCTAAAATCCAACTTAGAATAGGTATTAAAACTTAATTGAGGTTGGCAATCGAAAGATGTTTCTATTAAAACAGATATCTAGAACCCTTGATACAAATCGGTTTCATACACCAATGTCGGTATGCCTACTGATTTGAAATCCCTTATTCAAATAACCTCAACCCATTGGAAAGAACTTGTAATTGCCAAGCAGGATACCCACCTTGTATTGTTCCTTTGCTCTTGAATTCTGTACTAGACGTTTCTTGAATGAGAAGCTTATTGATAAAAAACTCCTTCTTTCGTTTCTCCTACTTGCCAGAACAACACATTTCTTCTTCTTCTTTGACTCCTCTCACACTGCAAAACCATCAATCTTCTCCCTCTTTGACAACTGTCACTCTACAAAACAACACCCTTCTTCCGTTTTCATAAGTTCGCACTCCCCAAAACACACTTGCTTGTTCTTCTTTGACTCCATCTGTTCTCCACAACCTTGCTTCTTCTTCCTTATCCACTCCCAAAGAGATCTCCCCAGAATTTATCCCCTCCACAAAACCTATCCCTTAGGGCGCCTGAGACCTTCTCTTTTCTTAGCCCCCACGACTACTTTTGGCTTTCCTTTTGCATGTGAAGCACCCGCTTCTATTTTCGACCTTGGTTCCGTTGAGACCCACGTCACCCACATGAATCCCCTCTTAGCTGGAGCATCGACGACGCCTTCGGTGCTCCCAAGCTTACTCTCAAAGAGGGTTTTCCCTTAAGGCATGGGAGCAACAACACCACATGGGTCTACCACGTAAGCAACCACTAAGTGCGAGTGGCACCACCGCCTTGCCACCATGCTATTTACATTATTCATAAGCTGGCAAACCATAAATAAGTATACATCTCCAAAGCATACATCTCCGACCTCTTGCTGGCATAACACCTGTTAACATTATTCATAAGCGCGCAAACCTCAAATAAGTACGCAAATTTGCATCTTTCACCCCGTGCCCGCAAAGCGGCACAACATCCACCCCCTCTAAACCTGCACATCCTCCGGTATGTGCCAATCTTTAGAAGTCCTCCAAGGAAAAATCATCATTAGAAGACACACCTTCATCATCTAAATCCCTATCTTCAGACACATTGAAGTCTCCATCTCCAATTTGAAGCTATGCATCCCTTTTCTTATACATTTTTGACACATTTTTCTACAATTGGAATCTTTAACTGTGTACCATCCATTTCACATAACTTGTAAGTAGTATTAGGAAAAGCATGTTTAACCACATAAAGGACAAACCATCGCTTAACCATTTTGTGCATAACTACATACTGATTATCTAAACTGCTCTCATAAACAATTATTCAATCTCCTTCTTGAATAGTGCTCGGCCTCAGCTTGTGTCGTTGGTCAAAAGCATCCTTGTTCTTTGAACGCGCATTTCTCAGTCTTTCTTTTGCAGTTTCCACATCTCATTAGTCCTTTCTAATTGTCGAATCCTCAAAGCAAGTAGATCTTCTCTGCTCATCTTTGTATCCCAAGGTAATATACTCCATGTAGCTACTGTCTCCTCAAGAGGCATAATAGGTTTTTGACCATGTATAGCAATCAAGGGCAACACCAATATTTCCTTTTCATGCTTTAGCCAATTCCTTGATAATGGGGAGATGTCCCCTCACACTTTTACCATTTCCTTCTAAGCTATATGCCATAGTGTGAGATAACTTAATACATAGACGAGCAAAAAATTCTCTGGCCTCATCAGCATTGAGTTCTCCTCTATCTGCAATAATTTTACCAACACATCCATAACTGCATATTACATCTTCAAGAAGAAACTTGCATACCACACTTGTAGCTTTGGTTCCCAAAGCCCTCCCTTCAATTTGGTTTGTCAAATCTTCCCTAGAAAACACAATATACCTCATTTCCCATAATCCTGTAGGCAATTTAATCAAATCAACCACCCATTTGAAATGCATACACATTGGATATGTTGTGTAACCCATCATGATGCTTTACATTTGAGTACATTTGACACATATTACAATTTTCAACAATGTGTACCACATCTTTAAACATTCCCTTCGACCAATATTGATCTTGGATTTTAGCAAAAGTTGACCAAACTCCTCTGTGAATTGCCCATAATGACTCGTGAAATTCTTTAAGTACTTGGAGTTGTGTTATCCTACCACAAACCACTCATTGAGGGGATCCTCTTCACTTCTTTGGATGTTTCCATAAAAGCCCATTCTGTAAGAAATATCCATAAGCACTCTTATGAATTTGGTTACACTCTTGCTCAATCCAGTCCTCCTACTTCTCTAGTGTACTCAAATATTTCCCAATCAGTAAACATTCACCTTCACAATTATTTTCTGCAAAAGACTGCAATGCAAAAACCATCCTTTTACATTCTATGTGCAGTTTTAAAGAGGTAAAGAGCCTCAAGACCACGCCTTCATTTTCTAAAATCATAGTCTCTTCATCCTCAAATTTGGACCTGGACAACATGTCAAATATCGATTATCCTTACCTGCAATGTGATGAAACTCAGGATTTAATGACTTTATAATCCAACATAGTGTAGCTATATCTGGTGTAGAACAACTTGTGATCATCCCGAGTAATTGCAAGAAATCTGTCTCCACTATTATAGAATCCCCAAGAAGTACTCCTTGTTGATCCTTAGGCCAGCTGCTACACCCCAAAGATCCCTGTTTACTTGCGGATATGCTCTTTGCCGAGCACTTAATACTTTGGCAACAAATCTGACAGCATACCTTTTCCCCTCCTTGTCATCTTGTCCAATAGCCCACCCAATACTTACGGGACTCGTGTAATGTTTGCTTTTGTAATCTCCTTCCTTAATGCAGAAGCCTCTTGTAACATCTTCTTCAGATTTTGAATAGCCTTTGAGTGTTCTTCTTTCTAAACAAATTTTTGTCCCTTTCTGAGAAATTGATATAACACCTCTGCAACATGTGAAAAATGGGGGTAATTATATGAGGTTAAAAAAATATGTTTTCGTGCAGTGACACGTACATAGTGGGAACGTATGCTACAAGATCTATCTTGCAACTTTTTAGGTACATAATTATATTTCTTATAATGTACGTATGCATATCTAAGTATAATAAGAAGATTTCTATCTCATCTTTTTATTTGTATCAAGGGTAACCTATTCTTACTTTACCCGTCAAAAAATACTATGGGAAGAGCATTAATAGCTCTGCCTCTTTAACTTGGGGCAAAAAACATTGATTCTTTATTTCTACTATCTCATTATCATCTCACACCCTAGCTAGATCCTATATCTAGGGTAAATTTCAATATATATATATTCTATGTATTTTTCTTATATTTATTTTTAAATAGCTAGTAGGAGGGAATCAAATCCTAGTGGTACACTAGGTGGCATGATTTTCAAAAATGCATTATTGCAAGCATGATTACAAAACTTTGTCAAGGAGCAATGTCATGCTTTCATATTGCATGAGGTGTCCATTGGAATCAAATTAAATTCTAGGGTAAGGGGACGACAGGAAGACTTTTGCTGCCAAAACTGTACTCTATTTTGATGAGTTTCTTACACAAGGTTCCAATCTAAATTGGAAAAAGTATATAAAATGGGAGTTGTAGATAATGAGCTGCATTTTATGCCCATATTTTTACTTTTTTATTTGGAGCCATGGTTGAGGAGATATGATCAGAATACTGGACCGAGTCTGCCCACATCATGTGGGGATAGCTCATTTCCAACTTTTGTAGTTTCTATTCACACTGACTCTTCTCTTCTTGTGTAAACCCTTGGGGGTTACCTTCACCTATAAAAATGGATCTCTTATTCCTTGAAAACCATTCAAGAAATTCATGAGATGATCCATGAGTGAGTGAGAGGATTGTTGCCTAATTGTACTTAGCCATTAACATAAGCCTAAGCCTACACTTGCTCCTAGAGAAAAACTAGCCATACTTATAGGCTATCCTTGGAAGATCAACTATAATCAAAGAAGGTCTTGAAATTGGTGCATCAATCAAAGATGAAGTCTCCCCTCTTCTTCTCTCTCGATCATAATGGTGAACAACTCCCGAAGAGTTTGTCAAGTAAGATGTGTTTTATTTTGATATTTTGTTGGTTTCTTGTTGTTTTCTTTTCATCTCTAATCCAACATATATCTCTAATTTCATCTCCCTCTCTAACCCAATCTCCCTCACTCTAGAAATTCATTCTCTCTACAAATTATAGGTTCTCCTTGCTATAGATACATCTCTCCCTGTAGTATCCTTATTGCCTACGGGCAAGAATAGGGCTTGGGAGGGAAACTTCTCATCTCTTCACTTCTCACATATCTACATTCTCACATACTATCCTAGATGAATAATCCACATGATGAGAATTTCTATTGCTTCCACTATGTGCAATCTATTAGAAGTAACGTATGGATTAGCCGCATAAAATACACTTTCAACAACGTATAGTGTTTCTCTTTGTCCCAGAAAGGCTCAGTGAAATACTTCTTTCACCGGATCCCATCATACTACCTCTTATATACTATAACTTTTCTTTTGACGTAAGTATAATTATCTTGCTATGAACTAAGAGAATTTGTACACACAATTAATTCCAATCACTAGACAAAACATATATATTATGGTAAGCACAAAACTACAATTCGTAGCCTGTTTGGTTGGCAAAGATTGAAAACCATTAACTCATCTATTAACCCTTTCATATTACCCATGATACGATATGACCATAGCCTTGATGTTTTCATCTTTGTGTTGTTTTGATATTCTCTTCTGTCTTCTTTCTTGAGTGTGTGAGTGCAAGGAGAAAGAATGGGGATTCTTTGATCACACTTACTTCCAAACCCTAAACTTCATGGCATCTATGGTTTAACTCCTTCATATAGTTCTTAGAGTTCTCTCACAAACTCTCACAGCCAAAAACCCGGTGGTTTGCTGACAAGACCGTAAATTTTTCAACATATTTTTTGTGAACCCGATGCGAATCTGCTAGGGTGAGTTTTTGGGTAACCATGGGTGATCATGTTGAGCAATAGGGTATGCATTTTGATCCAGCAAAACAATGCAAATGTTTCAAGTATTTGCAATGTTCATGCAACAACAACATGCCACTGAAAGAAGGGAGATTTCAATAACCAAGGCCATACAAGCGGTCGTCAACAGAATGGATCAGTTTAATGGCAAATATGTAACCAAGTACGTACGCGAGTATGTGAAGGAGATGGAGCTACAAATTAAAGATGGGCATGGGAGAAATTATTGGGAAGAACTCAAAGTAGCTATAAAGGAGGAATATTTCATGGAGGACTCTAAGAGAATGACCAAAAGGACATTCTTAGAATGGTTAGTCAAGCGAAAGCAAGGACTATCAATAATAGAGTTACTTAAGGAATTTGAGCGGCGCTATGCACAACTCACCAGGATAGAAAGGGCCACACTAGATGCAGAGAAGAAAAATCTTTTTTTACAAGCTACAGGTAAAGAGTTTCAAGAAAATTTGGAGCTTCTTCTTGAAGATAAAGATGGTGAGCAAGGACTAAAGATCGACTGGAATGAAGTTGAAGGTGTTGTCTCATTGCTTGCCAAACGACAAAGAAGAAGGGACAAGATGGTAGTAGACACTACAAGTCCTTCAACCTCAACTTTTGACAAAATGGTAAAACCTACTTTTATAGCTCCTAAGTTTGATGATTCTATGATAGATGATCTTGCGAGAAGGGAATGCGTGACTTGAGGGTGAAGCTTGCAAAGCTTGAAGAAAAAGGCCAACCAACAGGGCTACTTCCTAGGCAAAGATAACAGCCCAAAAAAGGGTTTTTTAATAGATGTATTTGGTGTGATAGTACAGACCTTATAAGAAGGGATTGTGATGATTTTAGTGATGCTTTGACAAAAGATATTGTCTCTTTTAAGGATGGTACAATCCACTTAAGAGAGACATGTATACCATTGGGAAATAACTTTGGGAAGGGGGGAATGTAAACCTTAGTTGAAGATATGGCAACTAACCATGCCATCTCTTCAATTGAGGCAACTACTTATGGAGTAAAAGTTGAGCATCTTAGTGATGAAGAGGTGAGGGACCATCATGGTCAAATTTGGCCAAATGTCATGCAATTAGCTAAAAAGGGAAAGCTTACAAAAGAGATTCTACATGAAGCAGTTGATTGCATACGTCTAGAAATAGGATGGAATAATCTAGTGGACTCATTGTCAGTGCATGCCTACATTACAAAATGCCAACAAAATGAGGCTATTGTAGAAGAGAAGCACATATGTGAGAATGCTGATGAAGGGCCATCAAAAAGAGCTTCTAGAAGTAGGGGAAGAAGTGACTCAATGCCTTCCCAAACACCCCCGACACAAGGAGTGTCTCCACCTGAAGTACTCATGGAGGAGTCTACAATAACAGGAAAGAAGAAAGAGCCAACAAAATATAAGACAAAAGGACCAACTTATAAACTACAGTCTGATATTGAGGTTGCTATAGATTGATATTGAGGTTTCTACAGATTTAAATAAAGTCTTAGAGGAAAGGATCTTGAATATCAAGATTGAGTTTACTCTGGAAGAAATTCTTGGCATTGCAAAGCGTGAATTCCATGAGGAGATCATTGAAATTATCAAGAGGAAGAGGCAAACTCTTGCTGAAGTTTCTCATCCACAGGTTGAAGGAGAAACCTTGAAGACACAAGGGATTCAGTTGCAAAATAAGGAGGAGAATGGAGTTGTGGTAGGATGCTACCAATCTAGTGGGAGAGTGAAGCCAATGCATTTTTCAAATGATGATGAAGAATTTGAAGCTATTCCTAGGAGCTATTATTCACAAAGTCACTGGGCAAGGCCTACTACAGAAACTTTGGTCAAGGCTAGGTGATCTTGAAGAGCCATTTGTTGCCTTGATTGACCATGGTTTAGAAATAAACATAATGTGAAAGAGTCTCTACAACAAGTGCAAAATGCCGATGGACAGAGATCATGGTTAGATGGTAAAAGTGGCAAACAATTCTTCCGGTGAATTGTATGCGGCATGTCCAGGTGTGAAGGTGACAATAGGTGATGTAAAGATTGACCAAAACTTCTTTGTATAGGATACATCTTCATATCATCTCATCCTCGGACAACCCTACATTGTGGGAGTTCAAATGGAAACAAAGGTAATGGATGATGGTTTAGCATATGATCGGATATGTAGAAAAAATGGTAAACGTGCAGTCCAGTTTCTCACAGTTTGTGTAAACCATGAAAGAAATCATGACAACCTCAGAGATCATCCTCTACCAAAGGTGAGCAAAGAGTTTCATGACCATAGGGAAATGATGGGTTTTGGCCAAGTACCATTGTAAAGTGGGATTGCAGTGGTACACATTAGGAAAAGTTTGGACTCAAAAATGGGCCTTATAAGAATTGTTGACATGGCATAGCTTTCAAAAAGTGGGGATCAATAAATTTTTTGCAAATAAGATCCAAACTTGTCGGAGGTTGGATATTTAGAATCTACTCTTCAAATGCTATCTATTGATATATAGCATGCATGTATCGTACATTGCCTTCATGTAGATCTAGAAAAAGGTGATTTTAGATTACCGTAACGGTAACAAAACCTGGCTGATTGAAAAAAAATGGCATAACTTTCATAGAAGTCATCCAAAATTTTCGGACCTTGGCTCTTTAGGTTCCATTTTTCAAGAACTTTCCAATGATAGGTCATATCATGGGGTTCTAAGCAATATTTAGAGGGGTTTACTGGGTTGCTTTCTTTTGTACAACTTTGATGATGTGGCACTCTTAAAAGGCCCAAAAATGAGTTCAAAATTTTTTAATGGAAAGAAAAAGGGTCTCGCCTGATCCAAAAATAGGTGAAACTTTCTCAATGGGCTCCTTGGTACAAGGAATGGATCATTATGTTTTACAAAACTTGAAGATTTGATGAGATGTGAGAGGCAATATGTACATAATGTACAAATAGGCATGAAAGAGAGTGGGTTATTAGAGCCTATTGAAAGTTTTTTGGGTCAGCAAGTTTCTTTTGTAGATACTATGGAAGACCTTGATGCTATAATGGAATCTAGTTTGCATCTTGAAAATACTGTTGTGGAAGTATGCTCTTGGAAATGTATCAAGTCATAGAAGCCTTCAAAGAAGATCAAAAACTTGGCCCAGAAGTCCATGTCAAAACTAAATACAAGAGTGTAGCATAAAAGGTGAAACCAATAGCTTCACCCTTACCAACCAACAATAGGGAAAAGATTGAGAAGGCTTCTTTGCAACCAAGTTTGAGGAATCCTAAAAAGATTGGACAAAGGAGTCTTCTCAAGAGTTTCAAATTGGTTGCGAGGAGTTTCTAACACAGGAGGAGACAAAGTGCTTCAAAGAAATGCTTTCAAAGCATGGTAAGGTTTTTGCATTTGAGCCACATGAGATAGGATGTGTTGATCCTTCTATTGTAGCTCCTATGGTAATTTTCACAATACCAAAGGCACATTTGCCAAAGTTAGTAGAGCTACTGAATGAGAAAATCAAAATGGGAATCTTGAAGCCTTCTTGTTCTCCATACTCAAATAGGTGGTTCACAGTTCCAAAGAAGAGTGTTTCTCTACGGCTCATCCAAGATATGAAACTAGTGAACATGGTGACAATTAGAAATGTATGTACATGTCCAATTGTGGATGAGTTTGCAAAGGCGTTTGTAGGGAGGGCAATCTACTCAACGGGGGATTTGTACTCAGGGTATGATCAATTTCAGCTTGCAATCAAAAGCAGAGACTTGACAACCATGAGGACACCTTTGGGTTTGGTAAGGATGTGTACCTTGCTACAGGGAGCAACCAACTCAGTTGCACATATGATGAATGGGAGGAATAAGGTCTTACGTGGTGAGGCGGTCTGGGGTGGGCAACAAGAGAGGCGACCTCTAAACACCCCTCAAGGCTCCCGTGCTGCTCAATTGAGGCTGGGGAAACCACAAGCACAACACAATAACAAACCCACAGCCAAACCCAAACAAGATAGGGGCACCACCTAGTTATGGTATGCGAACTAGGACGCAAGAGAGATTTTGGCACAACCAAGAAGATGCACCACACAACGCACACAAACAACCTCACACCAAAACACACACAAACTGGACCAGAGAGAGCTAGAGCAAAGGGAAGAGAGAGAGAAAAGGATCTTGCGTAATACCGTATTTGTGACTTGCAAATGGAGATGGTTCGTTATGATGCTATCGTAGAACTTGTATAAACTCACTCAATGCTTAGTGATTGCTAAACATTTCCAAAACACACACACACTGTCTTAGGGTGTGGGAGACCTCTCACCACAATACCCTCTTACAATGGACACAAAACTGGCAATGAAAAACACACTAAAACACTTTCTAAAATCAAGATCAACCGATAAAAACTCAAATACACAAGTCACCTTGAATTCTCCAAACCGTATTGCACAAATGGAAGGACGAAGATTTGAACATCGAATCACGCCTTTGATGCACCAAACCTCAATTTATTGATGATGAAGGAGCATATACAATAGTGGTTTTGAGGTTTGTGGAACTCACGCTCTCTCAATTGCAATGTGTAGCTTGAAGGCTTCTCTCACACCAAGAGTGAAGCTCACAAGTGGTTGCTACACCTAAGTCTCTCGTCATGCATAGAGTGTTGGGGTGCTATGTGAGATGTTGGAGGTTGTTTTACAAGAAGGAGAGGGGCCTATTTATAGGTTGGAGACCCCTCATTAAGATTATTGGAAATCCTAATTTACAAGCTAACAAATCAGGATTATGATTTTTTTGAATATCAAAACATTGCGGGCCTTCTTTGTCTGCTTGAGTCATGGGTGTGGGCTCAAAAGAGAGCATTATTGATGGTAGATAAGGTGAAAGTAAGTTTTAATGAAGGGGAGAGAGAGAGAGAGAGAGAGAGAGAGAGAGAGAGAGAGAGTTACTATACATGTCTTGAGGTGAGGTGTCTTTTATGGTTAGGTCAATGCTATTTTGTGTTAGTATGTTAGTCGTTAGTAATCACTAGAAAGTTAATGTTACATTTACAATGGGTAGAGTGAGTTGATTTGATCAAGGAAGAGGGGTGAATTAAAAGAGAATCATTGAGATGGTGAAGCTTTGAAGAAGCTTGAACTCACCCTTGTGTAGATTGTGGAAAAAATGATCGTTGGTATTCTTCTTCTTCTTCGCTTCTTTACGCCGCCGCCACGGTTGACCACCACCATGAAAAGAGGATTTGTTGATGAAAAATCCTCAATTTGCAGAAGTTATCATGGTTAAGATGCTGAATTTTAGATATTTTAGGAGAGGTAAATGAAATTGTAACATAGAAGCAATAGAGAGAGACATGGAGAGGGTGTATGTATGTAGAGGTTCATAAAAGAACTATAGGGATGAGAGAGAAGGGTAATGGTGAAGAGGGTGGGAGAAGCCATGGAAATTGCAGGTTTGAGTGAGGGAAGGAGAGGGAGGGATGTGTAAGAGTGAGTAGGTGTGTGGAAGGGTGAGAGAAGACTAAGGGCTACTTGTGAGAAAAGTGGGCAGACTAGGGTCCACTCAAAAAATCATAGCTCACCGCTGGTAGCTCCAAAACTCATGAAAAAATTTGAGGTGATTATTCAGAGCGTGGGCTACATTTTCTCTTTTGACCACCACTCCAAATTTGGAGTGGAGATAGGTGCCAAAATTCTCACCAAAAAGCCTGTTTTTTATGCCTGCAAAAGTCTTTTAGTGGCCCCCTCCTTTGTTGAATTTGTACAATGCATCCAAGAGTGAGCCCCTCCTTTGTCATATTATAATACAAAGCATTCAAGTTGCCCTTGACCCATGCATGGAGGAGGATTATTGGTGAAATAAGAAATATATACATGGTGGGACTAGTGTATGGACTATTCATGGACTTTAGCTCAATGAGCACATGGTGTTAGAATAATGAGTAAAAATAATAATAAAAATATGGAGGAGTTATGGATATGGAAAGATATTGGAATCATATGATATGGTCCCTCCTTGAATTATTTTGGGTGAAAGAGGAAAAGGTATGCAAGTAAATAATATAATAAAAGTAACCAATGAGTAGAAATCAATTTTTTGTTTTCACGAGGGTGAGGGTGAAAATGTGGGAGTGAATTGTATAAAGGAAAAATATGAGGTTAGAGTATGTACATATTGGCAAAAAATATAATTATGGTGTAAGAGGATGAAAGAAGGTGTACATAGGTTTAATAAAACACACACCTAAGTAGAAATATTTAAATAAAATACCAAAATAATTATAAAAAATCCCTATATTTAGGCCATATATACAATGAAATATTTACACACAAAGAGGCCATAATATAATTTTATTTTTTTATTTATTTATTTTATTTATTTTTGGCTCACCTAGCCCAGTGACTAGCTAGCTGAGGGTTTTTAAGAAGATATGGGAAAAGCCCCCTAACTCACACACGCCTATGTACAATGAAATGGTAGGGATAGCCATAGCGTTTGGGTGAATTTGGTAGGGTGGAGTAATCTTACTATGGCAATTATGGAGAGCCGGAAAACGGCTATCAGTGGCTTTATTCCTCAAATCACAATGCCTTTCATTGATGATTTTCCTATCAAAGGATGTGAAGAAAGTGACAAAGATGAAGCTTTGGATCTCAAGGGATGTCGCAGGTTTGTGGTAATCACATAAATGATTGTGACAAAATTTTTTCTGGGTTGGAGGAAGTGAATCTTACTTTGTCAGGGAAAAGTCTATGTTTGGTGTCAATGAAGTGCTCATTGTGGGGCACATGTGCGGGCCATATGGTAGGAAACCTTGTCCAACAAAGGAAGATGCCATCCAAAGAATGAAAGAAACATGCACTAGCATCACTGAGGTTATAAGGTTTTTGGGAGCATGTGTCTTTTATGTTATTTGGATTCCACATTATGCACATATACCTGATCCTCTTTATCAGTTTTTGCTTAGAAAATATCAAAAGTTTAAATGGATAGAAGCACATGTAAAAGCCACGAAAAAGGGAAAGGAGTTTCTCTAGTTAGCACCAACTTTGAGAAAGGTAGACTATGAGTGTCAAAGGCCAGTAATTGTGACAATAGTCACAAGTCCTACAAGGATTGGATGGGCAAGAGGGAAAGATGACGAAGAAGGACGCAGGTATGTGGTAAGATTTGGAGAAAAGGTACTAAGTGCTCGCCAAAGAAACTATCCACAGATAAAGAGAGAGCTATGGGGTATGGTTACTGCCTTGAAAAATGGGAAAGAGTACCTAATTGGTGTATGTGTGGTTGTAGAAAGATATTTTTTACCACTAATTCTTGGGATTAGTACAAGCTTCTCAATGCCAGACATTGCTATGTTGCGGTGGATTGCATACATTAAGTCCTTAAATCTTGAGTTTAAGCACATTGTAGGTAAAGAAAATACAGTGGCAGATATGCTATCAAGGGCAAGGTATGAAGATGATTCACAAATGATTGACGAGGGAGATGATGTAGGCACAAAGTTCTATTCTATCTCTCATGTCAAAGGTAACAATGTCTGCATGACTAATCCACTTGAATTGTTCTTGAAAGAGATTTATAAAGGTGATTGGCTTCTTGTTGGAAGCTACTTGAGTACTCTAACAAAACAGGATGTAGGCTACTTGAGTACTCAATCAAAACAGGATGATTGGTCCGAACAAGAATTCAGGAGGATACGTAGGAAATCATATGGGTACTTTTTGAGGGATGGCTACTTGTGCAAGCATCCTAAACAAAAGGGTGCTACACCACAACAGGTTATATGTAAAAAAGAGACTCAAGTAAATCTCATGCAAGAGTTTCATGAGAGTCTATGGGCTGGACATAGGGATGTGTGGGCAACCTTCTCCAAGTTGAAAGAAAATTACTAGTGGAAGGGTATGAATAAATATGTATCTCAGTTTGTAGAGTCATGTGTAACTTGTCAAATGTATTCAAATATTCAACATCGTGATGGATTGCACCCTACATATCCACTAGCCATGCACTATAAACTGATTTTGGCTCTAGTCAGAATGCCTCTACGACTCTGGCAGATGAGTTACTTGGTTCTTGCACGAGAGGACCTAACTAACTAGGTTGAAGGAAGATCATTAAGAGCTAAAACCACAAAAGTTGTGTGCAAATTCCTTCTTGATGAGGTGATTTTCCGTTATGGTTGTGTGGGAAAGATCACTACAGAAAAAGGTGAGCTAGATGCCGAGGAAGCAAGGGAGTTATTTTCCAAATTAGGAATCAAGCTTTGTCTTACTACAGCTTACAACCTTGAAGGCAATGGAAAGAGTGAAAGAGGGCATCCTCCTATCATCAAAGCTTTGGCCAAGGCTTGCGAAGGAAGAGTTGGTGAGAGGCCAAAACTGTTACCATATGCTTGAAGTAGGCCCATATGCTTTATGAGCTAATGTATGGTCAAAATCAATGATGCCGATCAAAGATACAGCTCCCACATGTAATGTACTACCTTGGCAATAGGGGCTTAGCAAGGAAGGTCTCCTTGCATTGCGCATAAGGCAACTAGAGATAAGACCTAGAGAGATTGAAGCTGCAAAAGAATGACTCAAAAATGCAAGGTTGAAAAACAAGGACTACTTTGATAAGCAAGATCGGCTCAGGAGCAAAGCAATTGACAAAGGTGACTGGGTTTTAGTGTATGATAGTAGCCTTGATAACCAGCACACAGTCATGCGTAAGTTTTTAAAAAGATGGTTTGGACTTTATGTTGTAAAGCATGTGCATGAAAATGCTACTTACAACTTGTCTCAACATTGTAGGAAAAAGGATCAAAATGTTTAAGAGAAGAGGTGATAATGATGCAAAAGATGGTGACGATGAGGAAGATCAAAACACAGGTGAAGATGAATCTTTGGAATCATCCAGTGAAGAAGAAAGCAAGGAAGATGTACAAAAGGGCTGATCTTACAACAAAGAGAAAATGTGGCACATACCGGAGGATGTGCAGGATTAGAGGGGGTTGATGTTGTGCTGTGACACGTACATAAATGAAATGCATGCTACAAGATCTATCTTGCAACTTTTTAGGTACATAATTATATTTCTTATAATGTACATATGCATATCTAAGTATAATAATAAGCTTTCTATCTCATCCTATTATTTATCTCAAGGGTAACCTATTCTTACTTTACCGCGTCAGAAAATACTATGGGAAAAGCATCAATAGCTCCACTTCTTTAACTTGGGGCAAAAAGCATTGGTTCTTTATTTCTACTATCTCATTATCATCTCACACCCTAGCTAGATCCTATATCTAGGGTAAATTCCAATAAATATATATATTCTATGTATTTTTCTTATATTTCTTTTTAAAAAGCTACTAGGAGGGAATCAAAACCTAGTGGGACACTAGGTGGCATGATTTTCAAAAATACACTTATTTTAATGAATTATTATAAGCATGATTATAAAAATTTGTCAAGGAGCAATGTCATGCTTTCATATTGCATGAGGTGTCCATTGGAATCAAATGAAAGTCTAAGGTAAGGGGACCACAAGAAGACTTTTGCTGCCAAAAGTGTACCCTATTTTCTGTTGAGCTCTATATAGTATCTCTATATAAACGCATCTCGTGTGATCAAGAGACACACTTTGGGGTTTGTAGATATGGAGTTCTCTCTCTCTTCTTTCTCGCGCATGGTTGTTCAACAAGGTATCAGAGCCCCTCGTAACTTTATGTGCGCTCTTGCTACAACTGTGGAAGATATACAACTCATCTTATTGACGGAAAGCTTTAGAGTTTTTGTTCGTAGCTTTTGCGTA
Source organism: Adiantum capillus-veneris (assembly GCF_014529385.1). Taxonomy (NCBI): domain Eukaryota; kingdom Viridiplantae; phylum Streptophyta; class Polypodiopsida; order Polypodiales; family Pteridaceae; genus Adiantum; species Adiantum capillus-veneris. Next base: position 99,092,427 of record NC_140957.1, read on the forward strand.
GCTTTTCATATATGGCAAATTCCTACGCTATGGAAAAGATGACAGGTTTTGTTGCGTGTCATGCGATTCTATGGGGACTACAGTACCTTCATATCATGGATAAGGCTGCCAGCTCCATTCACAGCTATGGCAAGCCAGCGTACTATCACTAAAAGATAAAGGCTTGATTTATTCAAAAAGCACAAGAATCGGGTCAGGTTTCATGACGCTGCTGAGGTTTCATGGAGAAAGCAAAAGAGAGGTATATGGATCGGTATTAAAGGATGGCGTCTGAAGACAGAAGTGATATCAGCCTAGCAACGGAGGTAAAATTGGAGCCCCTCCTTGAACAAGAGTTGCATGCCTTGCACCGGTTGCTGAACCATGCTTCGAATCGACGAGTCCATAAGGGTGTCAAGCTTGCGTGGCGCCTTGTGACGGCTACCACAACCCCCACCGGGCACTTTGTCTTTCATAATTTAGAATGCTATTTTAATTCTCGTGTTGTTTTTTGTACTGTGGACCCAGCTTTGGTACTGTCAACGAGCTTTGCTGACGACGTTAATTGACGGGGTGATCTCAGATTGAAGTCGACAAACAAGGTGGGGAAGATATCAGGTTTGCTGAGCCTTGCTTCAAATCGGCCTCTCCATAAGGGTATCAAGATCGAGTGGTGCCTTGCGACCACTACGAAAAATTTGCCTTGCCCTGTTTCTCTCTCAGAACTACAATGCGCTTGGGAGGCAGATCCCTAGCATTGATGAATCATGGGAAAATTTCAAATCAATTTCTTTAGAAATCTCACCAGCCAAGCTTCCTTGGCTCTTGGAGTTTCCAGCTAGACCCACTCAACATGGATCAGAGGCAGGTTCCAGTTGGCTTTACTGAAGAAGACCTTAACCGTGAATTTCTTCTTGGACCTCGAATGACTCGGATGCATCATCAGATTTAGCAAAGAAGCAGGTCAAGATCTGTCAACATGGATCAGAGGCAAGTTCCAGTTGGCTTTACTGAAGAAGACCTTAACCGTGAATTTCTTCTTGGACCTCGAATGACTCGGATGCATCATCAGATTTAGCAAAGAAGCAGGTCAAGATCTGTAAGATCTTGAGATCAAGATTCTACAAAATCTATTTGATTGCACTCTCACCATCTCTTGACCAGTGATATTGCATCTAGAATATGGTTGCAACCCCCAACCGGATTCATGTGAAGGAGTAGTGAATATATAGATATTATGATTGACAACAAATCGGACATGTAGATGACAAGCAAAAGGTGATAAATTCCAAAGATGTACAAATGGGATTTTCAAAGATATACAATTTTGAACTATGAGGAGGCCTCTAAGCGAGATAAGGATCCGTCTATACTCTTGATGTTGGAGATGGTACCCAACACTAGTTTGGCTGTACTCTTGATGTGGAAGGTCATATCTAGATATACTCTTAATATCGGAGGTGATACCTGACCATGGTTTACTCTTGATGTTGGAGGTTTACATGGTGTTCAATCCGACTATACATGACGAAGTTAAAGGTACATCTCTCGGAGGTTTACTATTATGGTATTCTATTTCTATTTGTTGGTGTTGTACATTTTTTTCTGGACTAAAAGGATTTCTTCTTGTCTCATCAAAGCCGTGTGTCATGGCTAACATGAAGCATTTCGACATGGCAAGATAACTTATGTTATGGCTACATTGAAGTTTTGTCGTCTCGTAAAAGATTGATGCTGATGGATCGGCATAGCTAAAAATCTATTGTCTCGTTTGGCAATTGAACATCTATCGTCTCGTCTGGCTACTGAAACTCTATCTTCTCGTCAGCCACTGGAAATATATCGTCTCGTCATCCATTCAAAATATATCGTCTCGTCAGCCTTATCGTCTCATCAACCTTATGTTATGGTATGCATTTTCTCTGCTTGCAAGCGTACAAATAATCTAAGGGGCCCCATTGTGTTTTTCTATGTCGGCTTTGTATATATGTGTGCACTTGTGATTACATTGATATTATGTTTGTTTCTATGTCGTCCGCACATGTGATTGCATCGTAGTTACGTTTTTTTCTCTGTCGTCTCTAGAACGGCCTCGCGAACCGTCTCTAAGGACAATGTGCTATGGTTATTTCTAACCTTCACGTCTCGATATGTTTCTTGAGTTGATATTGTTTACAGGATGAAAGTCACATCAAGGAGTGTGTATAGAGGCTCAAAGATATTCAAGCTGTACAAAGATATTGAAGGTTTTTCAAAAATATTGAAGAATTTGCATCAATCCAACTATATATAGGGTTATTAAAGACCTTTGAAAGGGCACATTTGTAAAACAGGAGTGATGTAGCTTCTTTGAACATTGTAAATGTATAGAGCTCAACATTTTGATGATTTGTTTACACAAGGTTCCAATCCAAATGGGAAAAAGTATATAAAATGGGAGTTGTAGATAATGAGCTGAATTTTCTTATCATATTTTTAATTTTTTATTTGGATCCATGGTTGAGGAGATATGATCAGAATACCGGATCCCAGTCTGCCCACATCATGGAGAGATAGATCATTTTCAACTTTTCCAGTTTCTGTTCACACTAGTTCTTCTCTTCTTGTGTAAACCCTTGGGGGTTATCTTCACCTATAAAAGGGGACCTCTTCTTCCTTGAAAACCATTCAAGCAATTCATGAGATGATCCATGAGTGAGTGAGAAGATTTTTGACTAATTGTACTTAGCCATTAACATAAGCGCTAAGCCTACACTTGATCCTAGAGGAAAGCTATCCATACTTGTAGGCTATCCTTTAAAGATCAACTATAATCAAAGAAGGTCTTGAACTTGGTGCATCAATCAAAGCTGAAGTCTCCCCTCTTCTTCTCTCTCCATCATAATGGTGAACAACTCCCGAAGAGTTTTTCAAGTAAGATGTGTTTTACTTTGATATTTTGTTGGTTTCTTGTTTTTTCTTTTTCATCTCTAATCCAACCTTATATCTCTAATCCAACATATAGCTCTAATTTCATCTCCATATCTAACTAGACCAATCTCTCTCACTCTAAAAATTCATTCTCCCTACAAATTATAGGTTCTCCTTGCTACAGGTACATCTCTCCCCACAGTATACGGGCAAGAATAGGGTTTGGGAGGGAAACTTCTCATCTCTTCACTTCTCTCACATCTACATTTCTCACATACTATCCTAGATGAATAATCCACATGATGAGAATTTCTATCCCTTCCACTGTAATGGCTATTGCCCGCAGAGGAGCAATAAGCATTACGAGAATGATTACCCTCAAACTGCCTTACATTATATGAACATCTGAACACAGGAAGGCAGAACAGAAGATAAGTTATAGAAACAGAACACCATCTTCTTCATTGATATGCATCCGAACACATAGTACAAGAGAGAGAAGATGTATTGATAACATGAGTATTAGAGATATCCCCAAAGACCCGTATGCCCCCCATATACAACCGCTACTCCAGTGCAGATCCAGTGCAGATCGGGAATGGTGAAAAAACCCCATCCTGTACCATGGTATCCTATGAAGAACTGGCCCAAATCCGCATGACTCCTAGTCCGCAATGTCCAGACCTCTGCAAGACCGCAGGACCGCATTGTGCAGATTATGCCGTAACACCTGGCATGCATGGTGGATTGCACGAACCCACACCTTAACCCCTCCGTGTCAAAGGTTTCGGTTGTTGTTCCTCCACCTGCTCTCGTGAGGAGGAAATGTCGATATAGCAAAATCCTCAAAAATCTTGACAATGAGCCCGATACACCTTGGCCAATAGATGTGGTTCTATCTCAGTTTGCTCCGGCAAAGGATCCCTTGGAATAAATTGCATTGGCAAAGAAATAGAATGAGGTGCTTGTGGAAAAGGAGCAAGAGCCGTATGAAGAGGAAAATACCGAGACAAGTATCTGTTTAGTGCAAGCCAAAAAGGAGGACATGGTGGAAGACTGAGGGAGAATGAATGATCCAAAGTCTCCACCCAAAAACATACTCTGTGTGGCTCCTTACAAAGGCGATGAATCTCTCGCTGCAAACGAGAGACATGAGCCTGGGCCTCAACACAATCTTTTGTAGCTTTTGCCCAATCAGTAATATCAAAACCTTCTGGGACAATATTCTTACGTCTGTCATTATTCAATGGCTTAGGTTGCCTCATCACAACCTTTTGAGTTGGTTGCTGCGTTATCACCTCAGCAGCCAACCTTGATCTCCAACTCTGCATTTGAGTCTCCAGAAAATTGTGGAGGTCTTGCTACATCTCCACTGCTAAGGCATCCAGATCATTCATGTTAATCATCACATCACCAGGATGAGATGCTAAGTAAGTGGCAAGGCTATTTTGCATTCGCAATTAAAGAAATTCCTCTTGAATAGAAGCAACAAAAGTAGAATTAACCTCCTGGAGTTCCTAGATTTCTTTAGTTTGCCTCCAAGCTGCCGTAGTTAATGCTACATTTTGATTTGTTAAATCGGTGATGCTAGACTGCAAAGCCATTACCTGCGTTTCCAGCTCAGTGACACGTGCCTCAGTTGCGGGAGCTAGCCATGCCAAACATAGAGACTCCACAAGATGCTACAAAAATGTGCCGCATGCCTGGAGCTGATCAGAGGGGTTTGCGATCGTCGTTTTCCAGGGCAAAACTATTGGAAGAGTACCCTCCATCGGAGCAGCGGTGATAGTAACTCCAAAATTTTTTGGTTGCAAGGACGTATCCGCAACCGCACCCGTAGAGCCAGTCCTAGCCGCAGAGTGGAGGTTGCCACCCTTTCCTAAATTTTGCATCTCCAACAGTGGAATCCTCCCGCAAGGCGGATGTCGAAGCAGGAGGTGGTGCGGACAACAAGTTCTCCTCCCGACCTCGCTTTTGGTTCTGTGTTTCTGCAGTGGCCATCTCCTGTGCACTAGAGGCTACCACTATAGTCGATGTACCAGACATATCCACAATGCAAACAGGGGTTTGAGTTACCCGCACATTAGGCACTTCCTAACTCTGAGTTTGTAGCAAGGATGTAGCAGTACCATGTACTATAAATCTGTCATCTTCAAAGTGACAGAGAGACCGAAGGGTGAGAGGAAAAACTTCTCTCAATGGAAACACTAATGTAAGCAGTTGGCCGACTTTTGTATTTGTTGGAGTACTGCATCCCATCTATGCCACCACTCTTTGGAACTTTGCTAGCAACCTCTCCCTAACGATTGCTATCCACTCTACTGGCCCAAAGTTGGCTGAATGCAAAAAATTGTGTGCTTTGGCCGAAATCATATACGTTTTGGCTTGTAGCCAAATTGCCTCAAGAAACAAGCGATATGCATCCCTTATCGATGTATCTATAAGCCCTCATAATTTGTATTCGCCCTTAACTTTCAAACCAAACTGTTGTTCCGTCTCTGCAGCAAGGATAACATGTGATGCTCGCACAACACCATCATTGGAAAAACAGCAGCATCTTGAAATCCTTTCTGTTGTCAACTGAATCTGTTGGTTGCTGATTTGCACCATATCACGAGTAGCGAGTTGCTCGATCATTTCTGTGGCCTTTTGGTGAACAAATATTCCTTGCCAATCCAAGTTGGCGAAGACATGCAGACACAAATCCTGCAACCAAGCATCCACCCCGCAAAGAGCTACCTGCTGCACTGGAGTAAATGGAATGCATTGCAGCAGGGAAGCTATCATGGTCGCGAAGAGACACAGAAGCACAGAGAAATGAGATAGGAGAACCTTGCGAGCGCGATGCAAAAAATGTAAGGAGAGTATAAGGTAATGAATGCATACACTAAACCACTCACAAATAGTTCTCAAAATAGGTCGTGCCATGGTGTCGCAATCATCATTTTCCTTTTCTTGCTTTTCAAGATTGCATGCAAAAGAATTCCCAATCATGATTAAGGCGACTTCCAGATCTTGCACCACAGGAAAGGGGCACGGAATTGAGGTAGGTGAGAAATAATGGCGTAGTTGAAATCCATTCACCGGCACAGAAATCACCTCTCCCCGGTCAAACCCGGCAACCGCAAACTCGGAACCACATGCTCCACTGGGGTAATTGCCTCCATACCAAATGCCAACTTGAAAGGAGTCAATCCTATTGCCACTTTATATGCTGCCCGATAAGCCCACACTGCGGAAGGAAGTTTCACACCCAATCCGTTCTATGCATATTTACTAACTTTGTTAGAATACGAACCAATTGCTTATTAGTTGACTCCGCCTACCCATTCGCCTGTGGGTAATATGGAGAAGATTTCCTATGAAATACAAAGTAAAATTGTAGCATTCTCTCCATCACCTTATTCAAAAAATGGCTACCCCGATCACTAACCAGCTCAATAGGACAACCATACACCTGGAAAAAACATCCTTATATAAACACCCAGCAATAGAAACTGCAGTATTATCTTTCAAAGGCCATGCCTCCACCCATTTGGTAGCATAATCCTTGGCTGTCAAAATATACTTACCAGTGTGAGCTGCTACTGGTTTAAAAGGTCCAATAAAATCCAATCCCCATTTTTGAAAAGGCTCCAAAGGCAATACAGTCTGAAAAGGCATTCAGGACATTTTAGTAGGTTGTCCCACCGCCGCTGACACACATCACACTTTTGCACAAAGCTTCTCGCATCTTGAAACAATGTAGGCCACCATAATCCTGATTGTAAAACTTTCCTAGCCATGATCAATGCTGCAAAATGGCCCCGTGCAATGCCAGTATGGACTTACTTCAAAACTGATTCCTGTTCTTGTGGTAGAACACATCTCAGCAAGACCTCCACAATCATGCGATAATACAGCTTCCCCATAATAATCTCAAAATTCCTGCTTCTAATAGCCATCCATTTCCTTTTATGACTGGACAAGAATGAAGGCATTTTTCCACTGTCGAGAAAATAACACATCTCCTTATACCAAGTCCATGGAATACTGGGGACGATCCTAGGTTGTTGCATAGCTGGAAGATCATCTGCAATAGCTCCTGTTAAGAAGAGAGACGCATCCGGAAATTCATTAGCCATCCCCGTCGGCGGCGGCTCACCGGAATCTAGCCTAGATAAGTAGTCAATCACTGCATGCTGGGCTTCTCGATGATGTATGACCTCAAAATCAAATTCCTGCAACAAGAGCACCCATCTGACCGATCTACCTGTCAAATTCTATTGGCGCACCAAATATAGAAGAGTCGAATGATCCACATGAAAGAAAAAACACCAGCCCAACAGATAATGCCAGAATTTTTCACTGAATAAATCATCCCTAAACATTCTCTTTCTCTCTCACTGAATAATTCATTTCTGCGGATTATATAATCTTCTACTCGCATAATAGACAGGGCAAAACCACCCTGGACTTTGTTCTTGCATCAGTACACCACCAATTACCCGGTCAGAAGCATCCACAAATACATGAAAATCCTGACCCCAATTCGGAGGGATCATAATCGAAGCTTTGGACAGCTGAAGTTTTAATCTCGGAAAAGCCATATCATATTCTTGCCTCCATTCAAAATCTTTAGCATGTGCTGCATGATTAATAGGGATTGTCAAATGCGCGACAAACCTCAAATGCCTCCCATGCCAACGAGCCTGCTGGCCCAGAAAGACTTGACACTATTTCAAATTCACCGATGGAGGCGCTTCCATAATTGCAGTGATTTTATTCGGATCCACGAAAATGCCATCCTCAGAGATTATATGCCCCAGTAACCTTCCACTTCTGATTGAAAATGCACATTTTAGAGGATTTATACTGAATTTCACTTCTCGGAATTTCATAAAACATAACCGCAATTGCTTCAAATGCTCTAATTGTGCTTCAAAAACATTGAGGTCATCCAGAAAAACTCTCATAAAATCTGTCAAATAGGGACCAAAAATTTGAAACATATCCCTTTTAAAAGTTGAGGGCGCATTCCTTAATCCGAACTACATCACTGTGCATGCAAAATCACCCCATGCTATAATAAAAGCTGTTTTATGCTAATCACGCAACGCCATTCGAATTTGGTTATATCCACTAAATCCGTCCAAAAAAGTATACATCTCATGCCTTGCCACATCATCCAAAATAGAATCCAGAAATGGAAGAGGAAAAGGATTCGGAATAGTAACTGCATTCAGCTTTCGATAATCCACACAAATGCAAATTTTCTTGTTTTTATCTGGTACCACCATAATGGGAGAAATCCACTCCGGATTATCATTAGGGGTAATAAAACCCACCTCCAAGAGACGATCAATTTCCACCTTAACTTGCTTTGCCACATTCGGATTCGTCATATATGAATGCTTCTTCACTGGCACCGCATCTGGTTTCAGATTAATGGTATGCTGATAATAATTTGGATCCAATCCTTGCATATCAGCATATTCCCATGCAAAAACATCCTTAAATTCTGTCAGTAAATTCATCAAGTCTCCTTGGAAACTTGTCTCAAGCTGCTTATTAATATAAATGGGTTGAGACTCCGCTTGCTCTCCTAGAAAGACCTTCTCCAATTCATCTTCCTTGACCCTTGTAACTTTTCCCATCTATGCTTTAAACTCACGTTCTTGCTTAATAATGTCCTCCAATGATTCGGGACTAGGCAAAGCTTCTTGTTGCACCCCTGTTTCTGGGGAAATTCTTGAAGCCCCCAAAGATTTCCCCTCTAAAATCATAGAAATTCTGCAAGATATAAGGAAACTAAATCCGGATTAGCCTTCAGAAATTGCTCCTCTTTATCCTCTTCCAATCCTTCCACCATATTTACTGTCTCTCCTATCACATGCCATGCTGCCTGAACTGGTTGCCTGCATGTTCCCAACATCACCCGAACTTTCATGCGACCCTTTTTTACTATAATCATATCTGCCTCCCAATTATGTTTTACCCTGGCTTGTCGTAACCATGGTCTCCCCAATAATGTGATAATCCTGACTGTGATTCTCAATATTCAAGACTACTAAAGAAACAACAAAAGATAAGCCAGCTACATCCATGACAATGCCCTAGAGTAATCCTTCTGGTTGCACTCGTCTTTGATCTTCCATGAGGAATACAAAGGGTGCAGGCTCCCAATCACTGAGTCCAAAACGCCTCGTCTTTGATCTGCCATGAGGAATACAAAGGGTGCAGGCTCCCAATCACTGAGTCTAAAACGCTCACAAGCTACTTGAGTGATAATATTTACTCCCGCTCCTCCATCTAACATTACTTTGTCAATGGTTGTACCATGATATCTGACTAAAAGCTCTGGGATGCAGGTATCCGTGATACTATTTGCCAGCAACAGGACTGACAAATTCCTCACCCGTAGTTATTGCAATGTCAACTTCCATCATTTCCTTGGACTTATGACTTAGCAAGGCATTATGAAAATTCAGAACCAATTTTAGTAATGAATCCAAAGGTACTTGTATTGGCAAATTGAGGATCTCTTTCCAAGCTGAATTCCAATTATCCCTTCCCTAGTATCAACCTTGTTTATGTCTTTTCCCTCATTTGTTTCTAGACCACCAGAGTCGATGGTCCTGATGGTTGAAATGGTGGTGATGACTGTGGCATCCACATCACATTATTTTTTCGTACATCTTCTTGAGTCTCCCAATCCGGAAGCTTAACATCGGCTGTTAAAATCACATTTTTTCCAAAATAATCAGTGAAACCACCGGATCTGACTCCTCCAACCCTTCAATCTGAACCATAGACACACTAGGCTGCTTTCCCACAGCAACAGGTTCCTGCTTCTTCTGATCATATTCCATAGCCTCTGAACACTCGGACTGCCAATGCCCATCCCCCAAATAGAAAAGGCATGTCTTGGGTCAATTAGGATCTCGGCCACCTCTTCCGCGACCGTGACCCCCTCCTTGACCATGTCCCCCTGCTTGTCCTTGAAAGGGCGCTTCTGATGTATGAACATGATCCATCGACACCACAAGCTCTTATCCCTGCCCTGACTGTGGTGGGTGCCATGTAGAAGAATCCCGACTCCTACGATGTCAAGAAGTGTGCAGTGCGACTAGGAAAGTGTCGGGCCTCTGACTATGGGGATTCATAGCAAAATCAAGCAAGGCGTAGACGATTTGAAGCCAAAAACACACTAAAAAAGAAAAAAACTCCAGCCATGAAAGCTCCACTTTGAAAAAGAACCAATACTAACTCAAAACTCTTGTGTGTGTGAAGATTAGGTGTAGCCTTGCTCCCAATTGCACAGATGCAGTGCTCATTCGACCTGTTAAAAACCCTAAATTTACGCTTCGATTCTTCGTCGTGACCACTTCATGGAAGCTTCAGTACTTCATTGGAGAAGCCCAAGTAGTTATTTGAGCAGGGAAAACCTTAATTGGAGGCCTCACAGCCTCAACCATGTAGTGGAAGCAGCACGGGACTCCACTAGCACCTGTAGAGGAATGGCTGTATCTCCTCGCTCATGTGCCCAAATGAGCTCATTCTTGGCTCTAAAAATTCACACACAACTTTAGAAACAACGCCAGCATCATTGATGTGGAATTTTGAGCTATTTTGAGCATTTTTAAGGCTATTTTTTACCATTTTTAAGGCTATTTTTTACCATTTTTAGGCCAAAATGTCACTTTTTGTCCGTAAAAAGCCCCAACGAGCTGGAAAAAATCCCTTAAATTGTGGAAAAATCCCATTGGGCTCAAATTTAATGTTGAACCTCATTTTCCCACTTGGTAAGCACTTTGGACACGTCTTTCACGCCAGCGCACGAAACCTGCTATTTTTGGCCGAGATTGCCCGCATTGAACTGTCTAGGCAAAACAAGCGTGCCACTTCGAAACACTTGACATTTGTACATTACCAAAGCAAATTAAGTATATATTTATGTGAAAAAAGCATGCCATAGTGCCACGTCGAGGGCCTCACTGTCCCCGCAAGGTATATACAGAGCTGCAACCGTGACATCTATTTTCGCATATATCACACTATGTACATCGTAGCATTTGGTCCCACACATCATAAACATTAAGAGTGAGGTAGATAATTTAATTTCACATTATGAACATGCCATTGCACGACATCCACCCCCTCTAAACCTCCACATCCTCCCGTATGTGCCGCAGATATCTTTTGCAGGTTCAGTCTTCATTTAAGTCAACATACATGTCGATTTCATCATCGCTTGCAACAAAATCTAACGCATCATCCTCTTTTTCTTCATCCACATCCATACCATTTTCATCAGAGCCTTCATTTTGACCTTCCTCTGAATCAAAGGGATCTGTATCACCTCTTCTTTTGAAAAACTTGATTCTTTTCCGTGCAATGGGAATCTTCATTTTTGTCCCATCTAATTCATGCAAGGTATAAGTTGCATTCTCATGTACATGCTGAACCACATAAGGACCAAACCATCTCTTTGAAAGCTTTCTTATTGTTGAATGTTGGTTGTCAAGACTACTGTCATACACCAACACCCAATCACCTTCCTCAATAGCTTTAGGTCTGAGCTTATGCCTCTTGTCGAATCTGTCCTTATTCTTTAACCTTGCATCTTTTAATCGTGCTACTGCAATCTCAATATCTTGGAGCCTTCTTTCTAACTGTTGTATGCACATAGAAAGAAGGTCTTCCCTACTCATTCCATCTTCCCAAGGAAATACATTCCATGTGGGAATTACATTGTCAATGGGCATTATAGGTTTCTGACCATACATCAACTCAAAACGCATATAGCCAGTAACCAAGCTATGAGTTGTACGATCAACCCATAAAGCATAAGGCAGTAGCCTAGGCCACTCTCCCATTTTACCTTTGCAGGCCTTAGCTAAAGCTTTAATGATAGGAGGATGCCCACGCTCCGATTTACTATTTCCCTCAGGATTATATGCAGTAGTGAGAGCAAGTTTAATGCCAAACCTAGAGAAAAAATCCCTTGCTTTGTCAGCATCCAACTCACCCCTGTCCCACTCTTATTTTCCCAACACAACCATAACGGTTAATTACATCATCCAAGAGGAACTTACATACCCATTCTGTGCTTTTTGTTCTTAGAGCACGACCTTCAACTTGATTGGTTAAGTCTTCTCGTGCAAGCACTATGTATCTCATTTTCCATAAGCCCAATGGCATTGTAACCAGATCTACTACCCACTTGTAATGCATGGCCAATGGGTAAGTAGGGTGCAACCCATCACGATGACGTACATTTGAATACATTTGATAGGTTTCACAGGACTCCACAAAGTGAGATACATCTTTATACATACCTTTCCACCAATACCTCTCTTTCATTTTAGTAAAGGTGGCCCATACACCTCTATGTCTAGCATAAAGACTCTCATGAAACTTTTTCATAAGCTCATTTTGAGTGTCCTTATCATTCACGACTCTCATTGGCATTCCATTTCTTTTTTCTGGACGCTTCCACCAGTATCCATAGGCCTTTCTACGTATTCTTTTGAACTCTTGATCAGTCCACCCTTCTTGCCTTGTCAAAGTGCTCAGATAGCGCCCAATGAGCAACCAGTCACCTTGATACAGGTCCTCTGTAAACGACTCAAGTGCATTTGACATGCAAACATGATCACCATTGGCATGAGAGATACTATAGAACTGTGTGCCTACATCATCGCCCTCGACAACCATGTCTTCTTGTTTTTCATACCTTGCTCTTGAAAGCATATCCGCAACTAGATTATCTTTTCCTGCAATATGCTTAAATTCTGGGTTCAAGGACTTTATGTAGGAAATCCATCTCAACATAGCAATGTTGGGAGTTGAGAAGCTTGTGATCATTCCAAGAAGGGGTAGACAATCAGTCTCCACTATTACATTTGCTCCTATCAAGTACTCTTTGTCACATTTTAAAGCTGTGACTACTCCCCATAACTCTCTTTTTACCTATGGATAGTTGTGTTGATGAGCACTTAGGACTTTTGCTCCAAACCTCACCACAAATCGCTTGCCATCATTATCATCTTGCCCAATCACCCATCCAATTTCTGTGGGGCTAGTATCCACTGTCACGATTACATATCTTCCACATTCATAGTTTGCTTTCCTCAAAGTTGGAGACATAAGCAGCAACTTCTTTAATTTCCTCATGGCATGTGTATGCATTTCTTCCCATTGAAACTTTTGGTTCTTTCTCAAAAGTTGATACAAAGGCTCTGCTACATGTGCATAATCCGGAATCCAGATAACATAAAACGCGCATGCACCCAAGAACCTTCGAACCTCAGTGACATTTATACATTTCTCTTTCATTCTCTGGATTACATCAATCTTTGGAGGACAAGGCCTTCTACCATATGGCCCGCACATATGTCCCGCAATAAGAACTTCATTTACACCAAACACTGACTTTTGGCTAGACAAGGTAAGGTTCACCTCTTCCAACCTTGACAAGATATTATCACAATCATTGATATGGGTTGGCACATACTTTCGGCACCCCCCTCGATTCTAGAGCCACATCTTTATCACTTACATCACATCCTTTGATTGGCACATCATCAAGAGAAGGCATTGTAGTTTGAGGTATGAAGTCACGTAGGACTTTGTTCATACCATTCATCATATGTGCGACTGAATTAGTTGCCCCCTGAGGTAAGGTGCACATCCTTACTAAACCCAAGGGTGTCCTCATGGTAGTCAGGTCCCTGCTTTACATTGCTAGTTGGAACTGATCATACCTGAGTACAAATCTCCCATAGAATTAGTTGCCCCCTGAGGTAAGGTGCACATCCTTACTAAACCCAAGGGTGTCCTCATGGTAGTCAGGTCCTTGCTTTCCATTGCTAGTTGGAACTGATCATACCCTTAGTACAAATCTCCCATAGAATATATTGCCCTTCGTGCAAATGCCTCTGCAAACTCATCGACAACTGGCCCTATACCCACATTTCTGATTGTCACCTTATTTACAGGTTGCATATCCTGAATAAAGCATAAAGAACCAGTTTTCTTCCGAATAATGAAACACCTGTTTGAATATGGAGTACAAGAAGGCTCCAAGATACCCATCTTGATCTTTTCATTAAGCAACTCAATGAGTTTTGGCAAATGAGCCTTTGGAACAGGAATAGGTCTCAATTTCCAAGGTACATGAGGGATAGTGAAGATCACCATAGGAGAAACAATGGATGGATCAACACACCCTATCTCATAAGGCTCAAATGCAAAAGCTTTTCCATGTTTGGCAAGCATGTCTTCAGAGAATATCTTTTCAGCTTTTGTCAAGTTGTCCTCACAACCAACCTTTAACTCTTTCAAAGAATCCTTTGTGAACTTGTGTCCAATCTTGCTTGGGTCACGAAGGCTAGGTTGCAAAGCAGCTTGTCCCATCTTATTTGTGCAGTCTTTTGGTAGAGGTAATGCCACTGGTTTCACTTTCTTTTCCACGGAATTATACTTGGTCTCCACTCGTGCATCAACACTTTGAGAGTTTTTAAAATCCTTTGTGAACTTGTGTCCAATCTTGCTTGGGTCACGAAGGCTAGGTTGCAAAGAAGCTTGTCCCATCTTATTTGTGCAGTCTTTTGGTAGAGGTAATGCCACTGGTTTCACTTTCTTTTCCACGGAATTATACTTGGTCTCCACTCGTGCATCAACACTTTGAGAGTTTTTAAAATCCTCAATGACCTTGTACATTTCTATTGAGCATACTTTCACAACCTCACTTTCCATATGCAAATTGCAATCCATTAAAGACTCCAAATCTTGCATAGTATCCATAAAACAACACCCATCAAACACACCTGCAATGCATTCTTCATCTTCTAGCAAACCATTCATCTTCAAACATCTTTGTACACTATTTACATGTTGTCGTTCACCCCTCTTTGAGTCCTCACACTCTGTAAAAGCAACAGATCCATAGTCTGATAATCCTACAAAACCTGTAGAAAATGTATCCTTTGCATATACATCATGCAAGAACCTTTCTCTTCTTGTACCACTGCAATCCCGCTCTACAATGGTACATGGCCAAAACCCCTCATATCCCTGTAGTCCTTGAATTCTTTGTTCGTCTTTGGAAAGGGTTGCTCTCTAAGAATTTCATGGTTCCTTTCATGGTCCACACAAACAGTAAGGAATTGTAATGCACGCTTTCCATCCTTGCTCCTTATTCTTGCATAAGCTGACCCATCATCCATCACCTTGGTTTCCATGCGGTAGCAGTGATGTATGGCTGCCCAAGGATAAGAGGATATGTAGACATCTCCTGTACAAAGAAATTTTGGTCATCTTTCACATCCTCAATAGTCACCTTTACATTTGTACAAGCTCCGTATAGCTCCCCTAATGAGTTGTTTGCTGCACGAATCATCCATCCATGATTTATATCAATTGACCATTTTCCTTTCTGATAAAGGCTCTTTGACATGAGGTTAATTTCCGACCCATGATCTATCAACGCAATGTATGGCTCTTCTAAGTCTCCCACTTTTACCAGCGTCTCAGTAGTTGCTCTTGCCCAGTGACTATTCAAGTAGTAGCTCTTGTGAGTGGTCTCCACTTCATCTTCATCATCCAAGAAGCGAACGTGTTTTACTCCTCCCCTAGACTTGTAGCATCCAACAATAGTTTCATCACCTTGTTTGCCATAGACCTGTACACCCTGTGCATTTAAAGTCTCTTCTTCACCCTGTACATGGATAGATTCAGTGAGAGACTGTTGCTTCCTCTTTATGATATCAATTATTTCTTCGTGGAATTCTCGCTTTGCTATACCAAGAACCTCACCCAAGGTAAATTCCACCTTACTGTTTAGAATCCTCTCTTCCAAAACCTTTTTGAGATCCGTTGCTGCCTCTATATCGGATTGGAGTTTGTAGGACGGACCCTTTGCTTTGGATTTTGTTGCATCCTTCTTCTTGTCGTTAGAGGCTTCTTGCATAGGCACTTCGGGGATAGGCATCTGTTGCGGGGAAGGTGATCTAGGAGGCACTGTGTCATTTCTACCTCCACTCCTCGTTGCCCGCTTTGAAGGCCCTTCGTCCCCATTCTCGCGCCTACGTTTCTCTTCAACAATGGCCTCATTTGCTTGACATTTGGCAATATATGCATGCACTGACAAAGAGTTCACAGGGTCATTCCAACCTGTTTCAAGCCGAATGCAATCTCCAGCTTCATGTAAAACCTTTGTAGTCATTTTACCCTTCATAGCAGACTCTATAGCGCATGGCCATAGCTCTCCAATACCATTAGATTCCTCTTCTCTAGCCTTGATTGATCCTTTTCTTTTAATAGGATCCACCTTCAACCCATAGGCGACTGCCTCAACCATTGAGATGGCATGGCTAGTAGCCATGTCTTCAACTAGTTTCTTCATCCCGCCTTTGCCAAAGTTTGTTCCCAAGAGCTTACCTGTTTCACTTAAGTGAATTTTTCCATCTTTTAAGAAAACGAGCTCCTTTGTCAAAGCGTCTTTAAAACTTTCACAATCCCTCCTTCCATGGTTAGTGCCATCACACCATATGCATCAATTTACAAAGCCTTCTCTGGTTTGCGGTCGTTGCCCTATAGATTGACCTGATGGTTGCCCCTTTTCTTCTAGCCTTGTAAGCTTTAACTTGAGCTCTTGCATTCCCTTGACAATATCATCTAGGATGGATTTGTCACTCTTTGGAACCACAATCACAGGCTTTATAGGACTCTCGGAAACACTTGGGGATTGAGTATATATGGTTGACTATCATCTTGTCTCTTCGTCATTGTCACTTAACTAGCAGTGAAATGGCGTCTTCGACCTCATTCCAATCAGTCTTCAAACCCTGTTCCGCATCCTTATCCTCAAGTAGTAGCTCTAACTTCTCTTCAATCTCTTTACCTGCGGCTTGCAAAAAGAGCTCTGTCTTCTCCGAGTTCAGGGTAGCCTTTTCAGTTCTTGAAAGTTGATCATAACGGCGTTTGAATTCCCTTAGCAGTTCGGTAGGCGAGAGCCCCTCTTTTGGCCGAACTACCCACTCCAAGAAAGTCCTCTTTGTTACCCTTTCGGAGTCCTCCATGAAATACTCTTCCTTCAAGGCTAATTTGAATGCTTCCCAAGTTTCCCCATGCTCATTTCTAATTCCCCTTACATGCTCTCTGATCTCGGGAACCACAACAAGTTCAAAACTTTGCACCATCTCTACTTC
The DNA here is from genome assembly GCF_014529385.1 of Adiantum capillus-veneris. Lineage (NCBI taxonomy): Eukaryota > Viridiplantae > Streptophyta > Polypodiopsida > Polypodiales > Pteridaceae > Adiantum > Adiantum capillus-veneris. The sequence goes on from NC_140957.1 coordinate 99,109,511, forward strand.
GGGCACTCGATGAAGCTCCATCTCCTTTACATATCCACAAAGATACTTTGTTACATCTTTGCTTGAAATTGGTCCAATTTCCTCACCACATATTGAAGTGCTTTGGTTGAGGAGACCTCCTCCTTTCTGCAGCTTGCTGCTACTGCATAAACACTACAAAAGCTTGAAACATTTGCATTGTGACTGGATCAAACCGAACCCCCTGTTGCTCTTGTTGCTCCATAGCTTTAAAGCTTTGATTTGAGACCTTCAATGCAGCTTTTGAACCCTCACCCTAGCCTAATTTGCGTCGGGTTCACCAAAAACGGTGTCAAGAAGTGCGCAGTGCGACTAGGAAAGCGTCGGGCCTCTAACTGTGAGGATTCATAGCAAAACCATGCAAGGCATAGACGATTTGAAGCCAAAAACACACTAAAAAAGAACAAAACTCTAGCTATGAAAGATCCACTTTGAAAAATAACCAATACTAACTCAAAACTCTTGTGTGTGTGAAGATTAGGTGTAGCCTTGCTCCCAATTGCACAGATGCAGTGCTCATTCGACCTGCTAAAAACCCTAAATTTACGCTTCGATTCTTCGTTGTGACCATTTCATGGAAGCTTCAGTACTTCATTGGAGAATCCCAAGTAGTTATTTGAGGAGGGGAAACCCTAATTGGAGGCCTCACAGCCTCAACCATGTAGTGGAAGCAGCACGGGACTGCACTAGCACCATGTAGAGGAATGGCTGTATCTCCTTGCTCATGTGCCCAAATGAACTCATTCTTGGCTCTAAAAATTCACACACAACTTTAGAAACAATGCCAGCATCGTTGATGTGGAATTTTGAGCTATTTTGAGCATTTTTAAGGCTATTTTTCACCATTTTTAGGCCAAAATGTCACTTTTTGTCCGTAAAAAGCCCCAACGAGCTGGAAAAAATCCCTTAAATTGTGGAAAAATCCCATTGGGCTCAAATTTCATGTTGAACCTCATTTTCCCACTTGGTAAGCACTTTGGACACGTCTTTCATGCCAGCGCACGAAACCTGCTATTTTTGGCCGAGATTGCCCGCATTGAACTTTCTAGGCAAAACGAGTGTGCCACTTTGAAACACTTGACATTTGTACATTCCCAAAGCAAATTAAGCATATATTTATGTGAAAAAAGCATGCCATAGTGCCACGTCGAGGGCCTCACTGTCCGTGCAAGGTATATACAGAGCTGCAACCGTGGCATCTATTTTCGCATATATCACACTATGTACATCGTAGCATTTGGTCCCACACATCATAAACATTAAGAGTGAGGTAGATACTTTAATTTCACATTATGAACGTGCCATCGCACGACAAAGAACCCGACCATTAAAATAGCATTCCACCTTATTATGAGTGTTGGCCGTGCAGATCACACACCATTTCTAATTCATTGCACACTCTTGAACAACATGTCTCGGATTTCGGCACTGATTACACCAAAGTTCCTTTAGACTTTTAAGCACCGCAGCAGATTATGACAACCCGGATGAAATACCTTTCCCTTGACATTGGGATTTTCTCTGAGGTGCCTCCTTGAATTCTTTCCCCGAATCGCTACTGCATGAGTCTAAGGAATCTAAGTCTGCAGTCTCCGACTCTGAACTATCACTACCACTTTCCTGAGACTTATGATGAGATTTCTTCCAATCTTTTTTCTTTGATTTCTTTGGGGATTCGGTTCCTCCAAAGCTTCCCCTGCTACAACAACCCTTGCAATTACATTATCAAGTGGAGTAGTTACCTTATTTACTATTTCCATAGTAGTTCTGAGATCCTTATGGAGTCCTCACAGAAAATAATCATTCAACACCTCGGTTGCTGGCCTTTGTGCGGGAGGTACTTGCTGCAAAATCATTCACAATTTTCCAGCATAATCCTGCACTGGAAACGACTTTTGACGCAGCGTACGAAGCTTTTCCAAATGTTGAGGGACCGTTTTTTCCGTTCTGAACCGTCTCAAGAACGCTCTGGACCCTTTGTCATACGTCTAAAAGTGATCATCAAGGTATTCTGACAATTACCATTTGGCAGCTTCCCTTGAAAGTGTATATTCAAACACTGATTGTTGATGAAGAGGAATCACCACCCCAGGATGATTCAATCCATATACTTTATTGAATTGTCACAAATGTGCATCAGGTTCTTCCTTTGAAAGACCTAAAACATGGCTATACTTAATTTGAGGTTGTGCCATCGTCCCTTGCCCAACTGTACCCCCTCCTGGAAAAAGCTGACAAGACGAACACTAGGAGGTGGGGACAATGGCGGGAGTGAAACCCCAAGACTGCTTACCGGAGATGGTGGTGGAGCAACATGGGTGGGTGAGGGTGAACGCACGACAAGAGGACATGACTGACTAGGTGGAGTATGCCGCACACGCTGAATACGCCTACCACGCACCGACTTGGTGATGGAGAGACATGTTCCTTAGCCTGCGGTGTAGAAAAAACGAATTCATCCGAACTGCCTCTCCTCCGACGTCGCCCCGCAATTGGAACCACAGGGTTAGGAGGACCTTGCGACTCAGTGCGCATGCATGTTCATCACGCAGGTCGCCCATCGTGCATCATGGTTTCCAAATGTAATGGCTATTTCCTGTAGAGGATCCATAAGAATTACGAGCATGATTACCCTCAAACTGCCTTACATTATATGAACATCATAACATAGGAAGGCAAAACAAAATACAAGTTACAGAAATAGAACACCATCTTCTTCATTGATATGCATCCGAACACATAGTACAAGAGAGAGAAGATGTATTGATAACATGAATATTAGAGATATCCAACAAGTATGCCCCCCATATACAACCACTGCTCCAGCGTAGATCAGGAACGGTGCAAAAAGCCTATCCTGTCCCATGATATCCTATAAGAATTGTCCCAAAGCCTCATGACTCCTAGTCCACAATGTCTAGACCTCCACAGGACCATAGGACCGCATTGTGCGGCTTATGCTGTAACATCCACTCTGTGCAATCTATTATAATTAACGTATGGATTAGCCGGTAAATACACTTTCAAAAACGTGTAGTGTTTCTCTTTGGCCCATAAAGGCTCAATGAAATACTTCTTTCACCAGATCCCATCATACTACCGCATATAGACTATAACTTTTCTTTTGACGTAAGTGTAGTTATCTTGCTATGAACCAAGAGGACTTGTACACACAATTAATTCCAATCACTAGACAAAACATATATATTAAGGTAAGCACAAAAATACAATTCCAAAGAACAATTTGTAGCCTCTTTGGTCGGCAAAGATTGAATTCCATTAACTCATCTATTAACCCTTTCATATTACCCATGATACGATATTACCATAGCCTTGATGTTTTCATCTCTGTGTTGTTTTGATATTCTCTTCTGTGTTCTTTCTTTGAGTGTGTGAGTGCAAGGAGAAAGAGTGGGGCTTCTTTGATTGCACTTCCTTCCAAACCCTAAACTTCATGGCATCTATGGTTTAACTCCTTCACATAGTTTTTAGAGTTCTCTCACAAACTCTCACAGCCAAAAGCCCGGCGCTTTCCTAGAAAGACCATAAATTTCTTGACAACGCACTTTAAAATCTTTGTACTTTTGTACTTGAATTGCATGTCTCTTTCATCTTTTGGATAGCATCCACTTTGACAGGTCTGGGTCTTCTACTAGATGGTCCAAATAAGTGTCCCACAATCAAGACTTCTCTTACCCCAAACATAGACTTTTGGCCTGAAAGTGTAAGGTTGACCTCCTCAAGCCTTGATAATATCCTGTCACAATCAACAATATGGTTAGCCACAAACTGTTTTCACCCCCTCTTATCTTTGGCTTCATCTTTTTCACTTTCTTCACATCCTTTTATTGGCACATCGTCAATAAAAGGCATGGTAATCTGAGGAAAAAATCCCGCAACACTTTATTCATCCCAGTCATCATGTGAGCAACTGAATTGGTTGTACCCTGTGGCAAGGTATACATTCTTACTAATCTCAAAGGAGTATGCATGGTTCTTAGATCCCTTCTTTTGATAGCCAATTGAAACTGATCATAGCCTGAATACAAGTCCCCCATGGAACAGATTTCTCTTCTTACAAAAGCCTCTACAAAATCATCAACCATTGGACCTGTTCCCACATTTGTGGTAGTTACCTTGTTTTACGGCTGCATATTCTGTATGAACCTCAATGCTCCATTCTTCTTGGGAAGCGTAAACCACCTGTTAGATTAAGGAGCACAAGAAGGCTTCAAAATTCCCATCTTAATCTTCTCATTCAGCAAATCAATCAGCTTAGGAAGATGAGCCTTTGGAACATGAATAGGCTAGAAATTCCAAGGCAGGTGCAAAACAGTCAATATCACCATGGGAGCTACAACACTAGGATCAACACAGCTAATTTCACCTGGTTGGAAAGAAAAAGTATTCATATGCTTCTTTAACATTTCTCGAAAACATTCCATCTCTTCTTGATTTAGAAAATCTGCATCACCAATCTTTAATTCCTGTAGAGTTCCTTCAGTAAATGAGTGCCCAATTTTACCTGGATCTCGGAGGATAGGTTGTTGAGATTCTTTATCCATAACTATATCACTCTGTTTTGGCAACGAAATGGCCACTAGTCTGACCTTCTTTGCCACACTATTTTGTATTTTGTATTCACTTGTACCTCTTCTGCATCTAAGTCTTCTTTGAATTGCAAAAAAAATCATACATGCTACGAGATTTTACCTTAGCCAGATTTATCTCAGCTTGATCTGTAGATTGTATGACTATATCCAATTCTCCTATTGTATCCACAAATGCGTTTTCTTAAAAAATACCTAAAATTGCTTTATCTGGGTCCAATATTTTACATCCTTGAAGTATGCCTTGGACATTGCAAACATGTTTCCTCTCCCATTTGCACAAATCATTGAATTTTCTCTAAGATACCAAACCCTCTAAAGCCAATCCTAGAAATCCTAAAGAAAAATTCTCTCTGTAGACATCTACTGTCTTCAAGAACTTCTCCTCCAAAGGACCATTGTAGTCCCGCTTTACAATGACACTTGGAAAAAATCTTGGAAACCCCTGCTCTCTTTGAACTCCTTCATCAACTTTGGTAATGGATGATCTCTTAAGGTATCTCTATTCCTAGCATGATCCACACAAGCATTTAGAAATTGAATTGCTTTCTTACCATCACAACTTTTGATTCTAGAATACCTGGATCCATCATCCAAAACCTTAGTTTCCATCCTCACCGCCCTAATGTAAGCTGGCTGGATATGTAGAGTGGTCCTATGCGAAAACATTTTGTTCATCGCTTACATCCCTTATGGTTATTTTAAAATTAAGCCATGCACCATAAAAATCCCCTGATTGTGCACTGGCAGCTCGTATATGCCACCCATGTTCCAGATCAATAGACCACTTTCCTTTCAAGAACAAGCTCTTTGACATAAGATTACTTCTGGTCCATGATCTACCAATGCAACAACCGGCTCTTCCGAGTCACCTACCTTTACCAAAGTTTCAGTAGTGTTCCTGGCCCAATGATTTCCTATAAAATGGATGTGAAATGGCTGCAAGGTACATCTTATCCATACTCATCCTCATGAAATCTGACACGCTTTACCTATCTTGGAATATCATAGTTGTCCACTATGCTTCTCCGTTCATCTTCAGCTAGTTCTTCTTCATTAACACTTCCCATAATAGCTTCAATTTGTTCATAAATGCTATGCATCCCCTGTGTCCTGGTTGGGTTGTTTTCATACCCATATAATATATTTGGCACTTCCTCTTCATGAGATTATTAATACTTTCATGAAATTCCCGCTTTGCAATACCTAGGATCTCACCTAGGGGAAACTCCACCCTACTATTCGGAATGTGTTTCTCAAGTACATTCCTCACATCAGTAGCATGTTCAGTATCAGAACTTAGCTTATATGAAGGACCTCGTGCTTTTTCTGCCTTTTTCTCCTTCTCAGTCTCATCCATTGAGATGTTAGGCGGGGTAGGAGGCACTCCTGAGCTAGACTCCTTTCCCTTTGGTACCTCTATTCTCGTCGTTCTCTTTGAAGTTCCTGCTAGATCCTCTTCCCTGTTTTGCTTCTCTTCTACAAAAGCCTTGTTGTTTTTATATTTAGCTACGTATGCATATACTAAGAGGGAATATACATGGTATTCCCACACAATAGTCTTTCTAATACAATTTCCCACTTGACACAACTGTTGATACGCAACTTTTCCCTTTTTTGCTATTGTCATAGTATATGGCCAAAAGGTCCCATTCTTGCTAGAACCTTCAAATGGTTTTTGTTGACCTTTGTTCTCGATTTGCACACCCTAAGGTAGTGCTTCAGGTACACTGGCATGGTGTTCCTATACCATCTCTTTCATGCTTTTCTTCATACCACCTCTTCCATATTTGTTCTTTAGAGGCAACCCTGTTTGTCGCAAGTGTATCAGAACATCCTTCCAAAAAAACACATCTTTATTCTTGGCTTTAACAAACTCCTTGGACTCATTCCTGACATGGTCAAGACTATCACACCACATACAGGTTTTACTCCCACTTCCTTTTTGTGCGTCTCGACGGAGAAGTTGAACCTTTCTCTTCAAGCTTCACAGCTTTCAAATTAATGTTCAATTCCTAAATGATCCCCTTCACAAGCTCATCCATGAACAACTCCTCTAGCTTCAACATCTTCTCCTTTATTGGCACAAGAACCTCTTCCCACCTTTTCTCCCACATCTGCATTCATTCAAACTAAGTTATTTAGTATTTTTTGTTATTTCACCACCATATCATCTACTTCAATCATTTCTTTCCAATCTGATTCTAGACCCAACTGCCCTGTGGGATCCTCGAGGAGATCCCACAGGGCCCTGCGGGATCCTCAACTGATTTTAGCCCCCAACTACCCTATGGGATCTTCGAGGAGATCCAACAATATTTTTTGCAATTTTGGCTATGCAATCTGCACAAAAAGTTCTCCTTTCTCCGAATGAAGAGCAATCCATTCGACTGCTACAGACAATTGGGAAAATCTCTTTTCAAATTCTCTTAAGAATTCAAGAGCAGACAGCCCCTTATTATGCTGTTGCACCCACTTTAAAACACTCTTCTTTGAAATGCGCTCCTTATCCTCAAGAAAATATTCATCCTTGAGAGCTTGTTTAAACAATGCCCACATAGCACCATGTGCAGTTCTCAGTTCCTCAATCCTTGCATGTAATTCAGACATGACAATGAGTACAAAATTCTCCACTGCATCATGCTCCTCTACTCCCTTGTCTTCCATAACTTGTTCATAAACTTTGCAAAATTCAGAAATGTCACGACCTTCAAAGCGCCCAAATTTATGTGGCACTACTTGTTTAGCTTCCATTTCCCTTTCCAAACTTTGAGTCATCATCTATTGATGGTGCAGATGTTGTTGATGCATAAGTACAACAAATTGATGCATTAACTATTGCATACCATCATCTTGGCCTGCTAACATCACTGCTTTAGTCTACCTTGGTCTTGTTTTGCGTCCATTTCACCAAATTGTTGGAGTGCACATCTCTCCAGGGTCCACTAGGAAAGCGTCGGGCTTCTAGCTATAGATGAAGAAGTAGTCTAGGTGCAAACCAAGGGAAACTAGTGTGATTAGGAGTGATTTAGTGTTAATAAGATGATATAGAGGTGTTTAGAGAGAATTGCAAGAGAATCGAAACAGAGTTAATGGCTCAAATCCAACTTAGAACAGATATTAACACCTAATTGAGGTTGAAAATCAGAAGATGTTTCCATTAAACAGATATCTGGAACCCTTGTTACAAATTGGTTGCATACACTAACGCCAGTATGCCTGCTCATTTGAAATCCGTTATTCAGATAACCTCAACCCGTTGGAAACAACTTGTAATTGCCAAGCAAAACACCCACCCTGTATTGTTTCTTTGCTCTTGAATTCCGTACTAGATGCTTCTTGAACGAGAATCTTGTTAATAAAAAACCCCTTCTTTTGTTCCTCGTGCTCGCCAAAACAACACACTTTTTCTTCTTTGACTCCTCTCACACTGCAAATCAACACTCTTTTCCCTCTTTGACAACTCTTGCTCTGCAAAAACACATCCTTCTTTCTTTCTGACAACTTCCCGCTTCCCAAACCATGCTGGCTTGTTATTGTTTGACTCCACCCGCTCTCCACAACCTTGTTCTTCTTCCTCGTCCTCTCCCAAAGATATCTCCCCAAAATTGTTTTCCTCCCCAAAAACTGTCCCCCCCAAAAGGGTGCGTGAGACCTCCTCTTTTCTTAGCCCCCACAACTATTTTTGGCTTTCCCTTTTGCATGTGAAATTCCTCGATTCCCTTGAGATCCAAGTCACCCACATGAATTCACTCTTAGCCGCGGGCATTGACGGTGCCATAGGTGCTCCCAAGCTTACTCTCAAAAAGGGTTTTCCCTTAGGCCAAGTGAACAACAATGCCACATGGGCCTGCCACGTAAGCAACCACTGAGCACTAGCAGCATTGCCGCCTTTCCATCGTGCACCACAACCTTGCCAAAACCACCCAAAATGCCTATGACAGCATGCAAGGAGCGTCGTCCACACAGGCCCGCGATATCCCACGCCAAGGGGGAGCTCCCTTCTCCATTCATCTCTTGCTAATGGACCTTACGACCTGACCCATAGAGGCTCCAAGTGCTCGAACCTTTTTAGCATGTGGGTTCATGCCACTGCCACGTGGTGCTTCCCTTTTGAATGCCCCTCACAAGGCCTTCCAAACCTCCATGAAATTCAAGATTTAAAAAAAATACAATCTTTTTTTCTTTGACTTCTCCTGTCTGCAATTGGGTGCTCACCGATCCAATGATCCGGTCGTCAAACCTCGGTGGAAGTCTTGTTTCCCAATCTAGGCTTGACCTTGAGGTGGCAACCCTGCCCAAGCATGAGTTGCTTGTCGTGCTTGCTAACTAAAGTGCTTAAAGTGTTTGTGGGAACCTTTCCCAAGCTTGAGGTGCTTCTCATGCTTAAATGACTAAGGTTCTTGAAATGTTCAATTCAAACATAAACTCTCAAGAGGCATAAACAGCTTCAATGCTTCAAATTTCCATGTTCTTCATCTTCATTCAAGCATGCACAAACCCTATCACCTCTTGAATTTCCCATGCACTCCAACCAAGACAATCAAAACGGGAAAGAACCACTAGCTACCACCCCGTCGACGAATGCCGCCACCCTCAAACTTTTGTATCTCGATCATCCAGTCTCTGTTTGAGATGCCATCACTTTTCACTAGCTCTATACACTGCATAGAATGCACACAATCCCTGTAGAATCTCCAAAATCATCAGGTAGCACATCTTCGGAGGCGGCCAACCCAGCTCAAACCTGGACCCTAGCAAAACTTTGACTACTGTTGGGTAACTCGGTATCCGGGACTCAGATTGCTGATCTGAAAAAACCATCAAGCTCCATAAATCAAGCACTACATACCCATAGCCCCAAACTAGCTTGGGCCACCTGGCATCACTTGGCCTAACCGTCTCGGATCTATAATCACTTCCAACTTTAAAGCCCTATAACTTGCATTCTACAGATCAACTTGATGAGCTATCTAGACTTGTTACTTTAGCACTTTAATCTCTACATATCTGGGCCAAGAACTAGCACCTCTGAAATTATTCACCTGCCCCCTGTCTGGCCCTACCTAGAGTCCATCTTGGTCTAAAAACCCACATAAATCATAAATCTTCAACCTCTTGCTGACATAGTATCCATTAACATTATTCATAAGTTGGGAGAACCTCAAATAAGTATGCAGATTTGCATCTTTCACCTCGTGCTCGCAAAGAGGCACGATAGCATGAGTGTCTTTCATACATTTTTCCTCTTTTTCTCCAAGTTTAGATTATATAGATTTTGACTCTTATGCTCACATATTCCAGCATGAACCACCTAACTTAAATATGCTGAACTCTTCCAGCTCGAGTAGTACCTATGGTAGATAAGACTTTTAGACCACAAAAAAATCACTTGAATCTTTGGGACTAATGCCTTGCTCATTTATTGGCTCAGTTGCCCGACTTTGACTTTTAATGCCATTTTTAATGGGGACTTGGACTTACCTTTTTTTAAGCCATTACATGGTGTAAGAATGTTCTTAATTTTGCAACCTTCATCATTGTGTTGGCCTTTGGATGCCATCATTTTTTTTTCATAATTGGGCATACTCTAGATCGTTGTCTCTCAATTTTGGTGATTTCGATGATTGTAGTTGCCCTTTGGATCGTCAAAATCTTTTTTGCTCGACTTCGTAAGCGCTGATGTTGCTTTACCTTTTGTCCACCTTTTGTTGTGTTGATATGATCTGATAAGCTCCTTCATTTCATGCTTGACTGTGAGTTAGTATTTGTTAATTTGTTAGGCTTTTTTTTTTGCAGTATTATTTTGTATGTCTTTTTATGTAGCATTTTCTCCCCCCTCTTGTGGCTGAGTCCTCCTAAGAAATTTGAAATTAGCACTTGATGGGGTTGATCATTGTGTTTGGGTGACGTCATATGCTAATTTTATTTGTGATGGGCTTTTGAATCCATTTCACCTTGATGTCTATTTATGTTAAGACCTTTGGTCTCCATTCTTGTTTGATGGGTAGTTCCTTTGTTGATACCTCCTTAGATTTTGTCACTGCGAGCCAAATATGATAGTAGTTCTTTTGGGCTTGATATAACTTCTTGGGTACCCAAATTTTCTTTGTCGTAATAACTACTGGAGTTCTTGTTGGTTCCGTTGATGTAGACTTCTTCTTTTGGTTGGTCTCCTAAACTTGGTGTTTTGTAGTGGCTTGTTTGGGTATCCAAATATATTCTTGATTCTTCTGTGCATGAAGTAATTTATTTGGAATGTTAACATGTTTGTAATAACCCTGCACATGTGAATTATATGTCTGTTTATGCTTTGGTTGTCTCTTATGTGATCTTTGTTGGTAACACCTGGGTTAAAGTTAAAGATGTCTCTTTTGAGAGTTTTGCTTTCTTTGGTTGTCTCTTATGTGATCTTTGTTGGTAACACCTGGGTTAAAGTTAACGATGTCTCTTCTGAGAGTTTTGCTTTCTTGATCCAGATTTGCGGTTGTCAAAGCTATTCTTTAGGTATCCAAATTTGACAGTGTGTACCAGTTTGGTTGATCATGGGGATAACCTTTGTCGGTCGAGCTTTTGTAGGGACTGTCTTTGTCGTATTGGTTGCCATTTTTGAATCTAGAGTTGGTCCTTCTTTGGGCAATTGTGAAGCTCCATCTTCTGTAGGTTTTTCACTTTCATGAGGCGTGTGTTTATTAACAAATGCAATTGTGTGCTTTCCTTTGAATGTTTGAATCTGCAGAGCACTTTGTGAGCAGGCAATTTGGGCGTCATAAGCTTTCTTCCAAGGTTGTCCTAATAGCAATTGCATTTGTGTATCGCGAAGACAATGTAGAATTGGTGTGTACACATGGTATTTCCTAATTGTAGTGGAACTATTGCTGAGCCTATGACATTAGCTTGATAACCAATAAATCCTTCGATGTCTTTGTCTGTGGCTTGTAATTCCACCTCAGAAAGCTCGTTATATAAGCTTAAGGAAATCAAATTTCCTAGTTCTTTTGTATCAACCATTGCTAGTGCTTGCACTTTATTATAACCAATCATTACTTGGAAAATTGACTCTATATAGTTATCCTCTTGTTTATCCTCTTGGCTATGTTTTATGACAGTATTTTTAGTTTGCTGAGTGGACTGAGTTTCCTGCAGAGCTGAAGACCCTATTTTAACTTGTCTTTACAAACCAATTGAGATTGATCTCCTCCCTCTTCTAGCACATTAAAACCATAACAAAGAACCGCATTGTATCTGCTTTCATTGCAAAATTTTGTTGTTGGAAAGTCCATTGTGGCACATACATCTAATATTGCTAGGACGTGCTCACATCCCAAGAGTTCTAAAGCTTCTTTCGGAAAATATTTCCAGATGTAATGTGTGTCCTCTATAGATCGTTTTAGGATATTCTCCTCTCCTTTGAGGCTTTCACAATTAGATGATCCACACATCTAGAGCTCTTTGGGCTTACCCAACCATGCTGGAAGTTGGGACCCAGCTATAGTAGCGGAATCAAACTCCTCAATAGGTGTTCTTATGACATCCTTATAGCTATGGTCTTTTAGATCTATGCAGGTTGTGGTTTCCAAATTTCTCAAATAGAAATGGTCATATCCCCAATCTTTGACCATCTTCGGCTGTCGCATGAATGGTCGTCCCTAGTATGACATCATCGATGGTCTTCTTGCCAAAATCAACCAGAACAAATGTATGCTCGTACTCAATACCACAATAGGTTACAAATATCTTCTCTAGAAGACCGAGGGGATTTTCCATATACGCATTTGCAAGATGAAATATTATTCTAGTTGCTCTTAATGTCAATTTTCCCCATTGTTTCCAGATCTCTTTTGTTGCGATGGCAACTCGAGTTCCACTATCTAATATGGCCATAGCGGTGACAGTTTGAAATTCAATCAAAAGATTTGCAATGTGATCCTCTCCCTAACAATACTCTCCAACCTTGTTTAATGGAACTGGCCCAGCGTTGAGCTGAGGATTCTCAAGCTCTTTGATCCCTTCTTCGATTCGAGTTTCTGGATTCTTTATGCCAAACTTCTCCAAACACTTCCCTATGGTATTTCACATTTTTGGTCATATTTGTAGAAGTTCAGCAAAGGTGGTTGTACAATTTAGATGAATATATAGAAGGTCTATAAGGCCCTTTGAGTCCATGACCTTTTTAGAGGACAATCTCTCTGGCAAGATTGCCACCATGTTTGATTTAGCTTCATGTTCTCCCATATACGAGGGTAGGCTTCTCAAGGAATGATGCTTACTATCTACAGACACAACATATCCCTTATCTCAAAAATATGATTGCATTTACAAATCCACTTGAGACCTTGCCTTGAGACCTTTCCTCAAATTCCTCAATCGGAGGAAGAAAGATATCTCTCCCTTTATCAGACTGATTTGCTCGATGACTCAGCTCATTGTCATAAAATATAATGTCTAGATTTACCAAATTATTTTCTCATATTAAGCTAATCATTTGATATGGATAGATAAAAGGGAAACAAGAGTTAGGATAGAGATGTGTGCTTCTAGACCTATCTCAACACGGAACCAAAAGGAGAAATGGTTGCATCGCAATAGGGGTCCAAAAGGAGACGGTCTACCAAAGAGCAATGTGCAACAAGTGCTTCTAGATTTACCTCAACAAGGGACCAAGAGGACAGATGGTTACATCTCAATAGGGGTCCAAAAGGAGGTAGTCTATCAAGATCAAAGTGCATCTAATGGAGCTTAAAATACCTTCGGGTTCGCTTCATGAAAGACCTCCAAAAGCTAGTGTTAAAAAGTCCATTGACCTTAGGCAAGCTAGGGATGACCTAGAGGTGGGAATCCTACCCAAGCATGAGGTCCTTGTCGGCTTGCTAACTAAAATTCTTTAAGTCTTAGTGGGAACCTTGCCCAAGCTTGAGGTGATTCTCATTCTTAAATGACTAAGGTTCTTGAAGTGTTCAATTCAAAGATAAACGGTGTGTGTGTGTATACTATAGATGATTCATAAGAAAAGTGTCTCAAATAGTAGGACCATTGCATGAATTAACAAGTAAGAACATAAAGTACTCATGAACTGCTAAAGAACAGAATGCTTTTGACAAGCTCAAACAGAAGCTTACCTCCCAACCAGTCCTTATGCTTTTGAATCTTTCAAAGCCATAGCATATGAGAGGGAAAGGCTCAATGCCGATGAGCAATTCTTGGGCATATACGAAATAGAGCTTTTAGCTATTCTACATGCTCTAGACACATGGAAGCACTATCTCTCGGGGGACTCCATGCATCCTACGAATGGATCATAAAGCCTTAAGAAACTCATGACTCAAACCAAGATTTCTGTTAAACAAATGAGGTGGGAAAATTTTGTTTTGCAATTTAAATTGCATATTCCTCCCATTGCTCGCAAAGCACAATCAAGTGGTCAATGCACTTTCACAACAGCCAAGGGTAAATGTGGTTCTATAGCAGCTCACAATGATCTATCTTTTATGATAGATGAGTATGCTATTCGACCGACTTTAAGTAGGTAATTACAGCCTTTGTATTAGGGAAAAAAAAAGAACCATTCACCTTGAAGAATGGTCATTTTCCAAACAGCAATAGGCTATGTGCTACTCACCAATACAATATGAAAGTCATGTATGAATCCCATGCTTCTCCTTATGCGGGGAAAAGAGGGATTCCATAATCTACTCTTGGAGGAGTAGAAATGTATTTCTATTGGTCTACCATGAAAAGTAAACATATAATAGTATCTTTCAAAATGCATGATATACCAAAAATTGAAATTTGATCGAGGGAAGCAACTTGGATTGTTTCAGTTGTGACAGGCTTAGCAAGAAAAGACACTCTATGCCCCTCACAAAGACTATTAAGGCACATCAAATGGCAACCCTCTTTAGATCTCATATTTTCAAGTATCATGGCTTTCCAACATCCATAGTGTCAGACAAAGATCCTAGAATGACCAGTAAATTATAGAAGGGTCTCTTTGAGAATCTAGAAAGTAGATTAAATTTCTCCTTTGGTCTATCATACACAAACGGATGACCAAAGTAAAATAACTAATCGAACAATTCTTGAATCTACTAAAAGCCTATGTCATGGAAGTAGATCAATGGTCTCAATGAGACAAGTCCCTACCTCTTATAGAGTATGTGTACAATGAAATTGTACATACTTCTATGGGAAAGAACCTTTCGAGGTTAAAGAGGGAAGATCCAAAAGTCCCTTACTACTTAAAGTATATGGGAATATCTTTGCTCTGCTGATGAACATAGCCGAGACTTACAAGAATCTTTTCCAAAGATTAAAAAGGCTATATCCATCTCATATCAAAGGCAAAAAGGGATGTTGCTAATAAGCACAAAAGAGCCTTAGCCTTTACGAAAAATGATTGGGTCTTGATAAAGTTTCTCAAGGCTCATCTCAGGCATAATACGGGCAGGAATCCTAAAAGTATTATGCTAAACTAGCAAAAAGATACTATGGTCCTTTCTTTTAAAATTCTTAAGCCAATCAATGAAATGACTTATTAGTTAAAGTTGCCCAACCATTGGGTCATTCACAATGCTAACTATTTGAGCCTACGAAAGCCTTATAAAGCATTAGGAAGAGAATGGGGTCTAGGAGAACCTCTTTATTTGGCAGTTTAAGGAAGTCAAAGCTTTAGTATTAAGAAAGTAATTTAAGGACAAGTTTTGAATTCAAACCAGAAAAATGGCTAGTTTTTCAGAATTCAAAGTTTCCCCCCAAAATGGAATTTGAAATCTAGCGGATAAAACCATATTATGTAGCATATCTATGGAAAGAGCTTGATGTGTAGATTCCAGATCTATGATCCCCACTCAAATTGGGATCATATGTGGGAGTTATGGAAGGCAAAAAATCATAAAAGTCCTCACCTCCTTTTTGGGGGGGAAAGTGCATCCTTTGACCACTCTTACACACCCACCATTCTTGCACACATGGCGTACACCTATTTGTCAAAATGTAAATCAACTCCATAAGCTCATGGAAAATAAAGACGCCCTCCTACACCGCATCCTCTTCCTAATGGAGAGCCATCAAAAGAACCAATAATGGAGGACCTGCTAGAGATCAAAGATGAAGAAGAGGTATTGTATCCCAAATTGATTCTTTGACATGAAGACAAAGTACTAAGAAACGATAAGTTTATCCAATGATATCTTGTTAAGTTTAAGAATTATCATTTTAAAGATGCTAGATGGATGCAAGGAACCTTGCATAAGGATAATATGAACATTGTCAATGCTTACAATGCTACACTAGAGTAAGAAAATGAAAATGCATTTTAAATGAACAATGCTTTTGTCTTATAAGACTCATTCTCTTTCTTGTGCACAAAATTTAAGAAGTATGCATGCTTAGGATCATGTTTGTGGCAACGACGTCTCCTAAACACCAAGTAGAACTTGTCACTCTACTTTGGACGTATGATATAGACTAAAGAGAAGACATGCTTGCGGTAGCTAATTCTCCCAATTATTCATCCATTCTAGAATGATGTCGTAGGGTAAAAAGGGATCCTCTACCCGCTAAGAAACATGGACTAATGACTAAGATTTATATTCTCTACCCCACAGTCAACGACGAGTACGAGTTCAAGAGAGAGGTAATTTCAAAAAATATAATATCTAACTTTACCAAATGATTTTCTCATATTAAAATGATAATTTAATATGGAAAAATTAAAAGGCCAACAAGAGTTAAGATATAGATATGTGCTTCTAGACCTACCTCAATAGGGGATCAAAAGGAGAATGGTTGTATCTCAATAGGGGTCCAAAAATAGACAATCTATCAAAAAGCAATGTGCAATAAGTGCTTCTAGATTTACCTCAACAAGGGAACAAGAGGAGAGATAGTTACATCTCCATAGGGTCCAAAAGGAGGTAGTCTATCAAAGAGAAATTTGCATCTAATGGATCTTAAAAGACCTTAGGGTTAGCTTCATTAAAGACCTCCAAAAGTTAGTGTTAAAAAATCCTTTGACCTTAGGCAAGCTAGGGCTGACCTTGAGGTGGGAATCCTACCCAAGCATGAGGTGTTTGTTGGCTTGCTAACTAAAGTGCTTAAAGTGTTTGTTGAAACCTTGCCCATGCTTGAGGTGATTCTCATGCTTAAATAACTAAGGTTCTTGAAGTTTTCAATTCAAAGATAAACTCTCAAGAGGCATAAACAATTTGCATGCTTAGTTGACTTAGTGCTTGAAGTGTTCAATTTAAACTAAATGACTTAAGAAGCATAAAAGACACATGTTAAAATCCTCCACATGTGGCCCTCATGATGTGCTTGAATCCTTTTGGATAGGCTTTAAAGGGGTCCAATGAGAATTTAGATGCATTAAAATAAATAATTAAGTTCTTTCTGTCAAAGAGGAAAAAGAGGACACATGTCCAAATGATATAATTAAAAAATACGATAGAGAGAGAGAGAGAGAGAGAGAGAGAGGTGGACCAAGATTGAGAGGGGGTATACCCTCCCACACACACACACATTCTCTCATTGTGTGGAGTGCAAAGTGCAAGAGCTCCATCTCCTTCTCCAAGCTTGTTGAGAAGTGGAGAGCCTACACCAACAATCTTGTCTATGGAATGAAAATCCAACCAAGAGCCATGCTTCAATGATTAAGCTTTCCATCTTCTTCATCTTCATTACTATCATATTATGCTATGCTAAGAAAGAAGAGAGATGATAAGTGAGGAACTATTTCTTGCTCCTATGCATGATTCTTCTTCGTCTTCCCTATCCTCATTCCCCGCCAGCTCTCTCCACCTTTGAAGTTTGAGTCCTTGGGATTGAGGCTTGGGATATTTAATGCATTTTATAATTTTTATGCTATGCTTGTGATGCATGAAGCTTTCCATATTCATAGAATCACCAAGGCCACAAGGAACACAAAGACTGTATTGTACCAAGTCTCTCTTGATGGAAGAATCTATAATACAAATGCCTTTTGGAGTGGGGATCGTCTCCAAGTAAATCTGTTCTTCAACTATTGTCATGTTCTCTAATACTCTCTCTCTTGAAAAATAATTGTTTATGCCAAGTTGATTAAGTACTATGTTCATGTTGCTACCATCAATTAAGTTCACCCTGTACGTTCTCAACGTGATATCACAAAAATGCTCACTTTAATTTCTCTATTCTCAATGTTGATAGGCCATTTCCATTACATTGGTATCAGAGCATTTGGTTTCTCTGTTCTTCTTAAGAAGAGAGGTCCTTAACTAGCCTACGGATTTCCTTGAGCCATAAGAAATCTAAAAGGAGCTATCCCTTGGAAATTCTACCATGCTAGACCCATTCCACTACTCTCTATAATTAACCAATTCAAGCCGTGGGTGTAGATACTTAAGTGCTTATTTTAAAAGACTAAGAGGAGTAGCAACTAAGGTTTTGAATTGTCAAAGGATACACTAAGTAAACACATAAGTATAGCTAGCATGGCTACAATAACCAAGAGATTAGAATGAACTTTGATAACTTTGATTTTTCACATGAAGGTACTAATGATGATGCTCCCATGTTTATCAATTATCTTGCTACTAGGTTGCATCAAGATATGGTCAACCCTACTTTGCAAGCCTAAGTTACCCAATAACTTCGTGCTTATGGGATTTCCCTTCCTCTCCAAGAGGAGAGAGAGTTTAGGAGGCATCTTGATGAGACTCCCAAGAGAAGACTCTCTCCCATAAGAGAGGAGGAATCCAAATAACGAGAAATAAGTGAATCCCTAAGTTTCTCTAAAGATGTAGCTCCATGAAGACGGCGGTCTAGAGTATCCCCAACTTCTCCCAAGAGGAAACAATGAACCCAGACCCATCTCCTCATCACTACAAAAGGGAAGAGAGGAAACAAAGGATGAAAAAGGCAAGAAACAGGTCAGCCTCTTCTGGTTCTTCTTCACCTTCCTCCTCTTGCGATGAAAGCTATGGCTATTCTCCTAGAGAATACAAGAGGGGAGGACATCACAAATCATACCCTGCATGGAGAAGATCACAAAAGCTCAAGAAGTTCAAAGAGGAAGGAAAGGGTATCTCTTTTCTCACCTATAATGATGCCATAGACAAAGTGTTTCCCTTCATGATATCCCTAGTAAATAGGCTTGGTTAAATGATAAGTCAATGAAAAGCTCCATTTTTGCGTATATGATTTTTGTTATAGAATTTGTGAATGATTTTAATGCTTTCACAAGTACCAATAAAAAGAATCAAGAGGAATTAGAGTTGTCTAATTTCCTAAATGGATTCCAAGATATTTTCATTGATGACATCCCTAGTGAGCTAACTTCGAAAAGAAAGCATCATGACCATGCAATAGAGCTTCTACTAGGAAGCTCACCGTCTACTAAATCTCCTTATTACTGAGTTTCTCAAGCTCAATAAGAGGAGATCTTGAGGCAAGGGCATGAATGCATTAGGAAAAAATTGGACTCACAAAGGGGCCTTAGAAGGAGTTTGACTTCCTCTCCCATGTCCAAAATGGGCGTGCAATAAAAATTTTGCAAATCAACTCTAAACTTGGCGGAGGTTTGATAGTTAGAATCTACTCTTCAAAATCTTTCTATTGATATATAGCACGCCACCAGATTCCTCATATTTTGAAAGATTCTATTTTTTATTCTCTTGTGATGTGACAACTCTGTCTAGAATCTAGAGAATAAAAAATAGAATCTTTCAGAATATGAGGAATCTCGTGGCATGCTATATATCAATAGAAAGAGCTTGAAGAGTAGATTCTAACTGTCAAATCTCCGCCAAGTTTAGAGTTGATTTACAAAAATTTTACTGCATGCCCGTTTTGGACATGAGAGAAGAAGTCAAACAAACTTCTTATAAGGCCCCTTTGTGAGTCCAAATTTTCCCTAATGGTGGAAAAAGGAATGGTGAGGCCTAGCTCCTGTTCATTCTGTTCACCAGTATTTTTAGTGAAAAAGAAAGATGGCACATATCACATGTGTGTCAACTATAGAGCACTAAATAGGATCAATATAAAAAAAATATTTGACGTGCCACCGCTAGAAGATCTATTTGATAAGCTACAACTTTTGGCCGCATTTAAACTCACGATGGACATAAATCTTTAGGCCACTCAAATTCTCTCGAGGATTACAAGTGACACCTCCAAGTAATATTTCAAGTTGAGAGAGAGAATAAGAGTTTGATTAATCAAAAGAAAAGTGAATTTCTCCTACAAGAGTTTCAATATTTAGGTCACATTATCTCTCAAGATGGCATATGTATGAATCCATCAAAGTTGGAGGTAATAAACGCATGGCCTAATCCAAGAAATCTACATGAGATAAGAATATTTATTGGAGTGTGTGCATATTATAGATGCTTCATAGCAAAAGTCTCTCAAGTAGCAAGACCATTGCATGACTTAACAAGGAAGAACATTAAGTACTCATGGACTGCTAAAGAAAAAAATTCTTTTGACAAGCTCAAAGAGAAGCTTACCTCCCAACCAGTCCTTATGCTTCCAAATCTCTCAAAGCCATTTGAGTTCCAATGCGATGCTTGTGGTGATTGCCTTGGAGCATTTTTGCTTCAAGAAGGGCACGCCATAGCATATGAGAGGTGAAGTCTCAATGCCAATGAACAGGTCTTGGGCATATACAAAATAGATCTTTCACCTATTCTGCATACCCTAGACACATGGAAACACTATCTCTTGGGGGCTCCATTCATACTATGAATGGATCACAAAGGCTTATGTACTTCATGATGCAAACCAAGCTTTTTGACAAACAAATGAGGTAGGAATATTTTCTTTCGCAATTTAAATTTGATATTGCTCACATTGCTTGCAAGCACAATCAAGTGGTCGATGCACTTTCACAACGACCAAGGGTAAATGTGGTATCTATAGCAACTCACAATGATCTATCTTTTATGATAGATGAGTATGCTTCTGCACCAAGACTTTAAGTAGGTATTTATAGCCTTTGCATTAGGAAAGAAAAAAAAGAACCTTTCACCTTGAAGGATGTTTATCTTCCAAACGGCAATAGGCTATGTGTTACTCACCAATACAATAAGAAATTCATGTATGAATTCCATGCTTCTCATTATGAGGGGCAAAGAGGGATTCCATAATCTACTCTTTGAGGAGTAGAAATGTATTTCTATTGGTCCACCATGAAAAGTAAACATACAAGAGGATGTTTCAAAATTCATGATATACCAAAAATTGAAATTTGATCAAGGGAAGCAACTTGGATTGTTTCAGTCTCGTCGACAAGCTTAGCAAGAAAGCACACTCTATGCCTATCAAAAAGACTATTAAGGAACATCAAATGGAAACCCTCTTTAGATCTCAATTTTTGAAGTAGCATGACTTGCCAACATCCATAGTGTTGGACATCCTAGAATGACCAATAAATTCTAGAAGGGTCTCTTTGAGAATCTAGGAAGTAGATTAAATTTCTCTTTTGGCCTATCATACACAAACGGATTACCAAAGTGAAATAGCTAATCTAGCGATTTTTGAATCTACTAAAAGCCTGTGTCGTAGAAGTAGATCAACATTCTCAATGAGAGAAGTACCTAGCTCTTATAGAGTATGCGTACAATGACATTGTACATACTTCTATGGGGAAAGCACCTTTCGAGGTTAAAGAGGGAAGATCCAGAAGTCCCTTACTACTTAGATTATATGGGAATATCTTCGCTGCCGATGAATATAGCCGAAACCTACAAGAATCTTTTCCAAATATTAGAAAGGTTATATCCATCTCACAGAAAAGGCAAAAAGGGATGTTGCTAATAAGAACAGAAGAGCCTTAGCCTTTAACAAAAATGATTGGATCTTGATAAAATCTCTCAAGTCTCATCCAAGGCATACTATGAGCAAGAATCTTACGAGCCACCAATAGTACTATGCTAAACTAGCAAAAAGATACCATGGTCCTTTCTTTAAAAACTCTTAAGCCAATCAATCAGATGGCTTATTAGTTAAAGCAACCCAACCATTGGCTCATTCACAATGCTAACAAGTTGAGTCTACTCAAGCCTTACAAAGGAGAGCCATCAAATGAACCAATAATCGAGGACCCACCAGAGATCAAAGATAAAGAAGCGGTGTTGCATCCCGAATCGATTCTTTGACACAAAGACAAGGTACTAATAAATGATAAGGTTCCAATGATATCTTGTTAAGTTTAAGAATTATCCTTTTAAAGATTCTAGATGGATGCAAGGAACCTAGCTGAAGGATAATATGAACCTTGTCAATGCTTACAATGCTACACTAGAGTAAGAAAATGAAAATTCATTTTAAATGAGCAATATTTTTGTCTTATAAGACTCATTCTCTTTCTTTTATTGTGCACAAAATTAAAGAAGTATGCATGCTTAGGATCATGTTTGTGGTGATGAAGTCTCCCAGACACCAAGTAGAACTTGTCACTCTACTTTGGAAGTATGATATGGACTAAAAAGCATACATGTTTGCAGCAGCTAAGTCTCCCGAGCACCAAATGAATTAGTCATGCATTCTGGAATGATGTCATAGGGTAAAAATGGATCCTCTATCCACTAAGAAACATGGACTAATGAATAGGTTTTATCTTCTCTACCTCATAGTCGAGGACGACTATGATTTCAAGAGAGAGGTAATGTCATAAAATATAATATCTAACTTTACCAAATGATTTTCTCATATTAAACTGATCTTTTAATATAGAAAGATAAAAGGAAAACAAGAGTTAGGATATAGATATGTGCTTCTAGACCTATCGCAATAGGGGATCAAAAGGAAAAATGGTTGCATCTCAATAGGGGTCCAAAAGGAGATGATCTACCAAAGAGCAATGTGCAATAAGTGCTTCTAGATCTACCTCAACATGGGAACAAGAGGAGAGATGGTTGCATCTCAATAGGAGTCCAAAAAGGAGATAGTCTATCAAAGATCAACGTGCATCTAATGGAGCGTAAAAGAACTTAGGGTTAGCTTCATTAAAGACCTCCAAAAGTTAGTGTTAAAAAATCCATTGACCTTAGGCAAGCTAGGACTGACCTTGAGGGTGGGACTCCTACCCAAGCATGAGGTGTTTGTTGGATTGCTAACTAAAGTGTTTAAAGTGTTTGTGGGAAACTTGCCCAAGCTTGAGATGATTCTCATGCTTCAATGACTAAGGTTGTTGAAGTTTTCAATTCAAAGATAAACTCTCAAGAGGCATAAATGGTTTCCATGCTTAATTGACTATGTGCTTGAAGTGTTCAATTCAAACTAAATGACTTAAGAAGCATAAAATTCACATGTCAAAATCCTCCACATGTGTCCCTCATGATGTGCTTGAATCCTATTGGTGGATAGGCTTTAAAGGGGTTCAATGAGCGCTTAGATGCATAAAAATAAATAATTAAGTTCTTTCTCTTAAAGAGGAAAAAGAGGACACATGTCCAAATGATATAATTAAATAATACAAGCAAGAGAGAGAGAGAGAGGTGGACCAAGATTGAAAGGGGATATACTCTCCCACTTACACACACATTCTCTCATTGTGTGGAGTGCAAAGTGCAAGAGCTCGATCTCCTTCTCCAAGCTTGTTGAGAAGTGGTGAGCGTACACCAACAATCTTCGCTATGGAATGCAAATCCAATCAAGAGCCATGATGCAATTCTTAAGCTTGCCATCTTCTTCACTTTAATTACTATGCTAAGAAATAAGAGTGATGATAAGTGAGGAACTTTTCTTTCTCCTATGAATGATTCTTCTTCCTCTTCCCTACCGTTATTCCCCGCTAGCTCTCTTCACCAAGGTGTTTGAGGCCTCCTTTTTGCAAAGTTTATGTTATGCTCATGATGCATGAATCTTTCCATTTTCATAGCATCACCAAGTTCACAAGGAACACAAAGATTGTATTGTACCAAGTCCTTATTGATAAGAGAATCTATAATACAAATGCCTTTTGAAGGGGGGACCGGCTCCAAGTAAATCCGGTCCTCAACTATTGTCATGTTTTGTAATACTCTCTCTCTTGCAAAAGTATTGTTCATGCCAAGTTAATTAAGTACTATGTTCATGTTGCTACCATCAATTAAGTTCACCCTCTATGCTCTCAAATTGATCTCACAAAACTTTAATTCTCTTAATTCCGCTATTCTCAAAGTGCATAGGCCATTTCCATGACATCATTGGCTTCATTTTCCTCACAGATTTGTCTCTATAAGTTATCCATACCATCTGCTTCTATATAGTTCTTAAGGATTGTAGAATAAAGATCTTCGGATGAATTATCTATTGTATTCAACACTACCCTTGGATTTTCTAGCTCTATGTTAGGCTCGAGACCCTTAGTCATCTTCTTAGGTTTGGATCTAGGTGGGATTATTGGCATTGGTGGTGGAGCCTCTATCCAACCTCTTGGTTTGCTAGCCAGAGGGGCTATTAAGGCTTGTGCTACCTCAATAACTTTTTGACACATCTCTAGCCGTTGCTTCTCTAGCCAGCATATGGATATGTCATCCATTTTACCTCTTGCGTTTGATTGTTTTTAGGTCGTTTGATTGTTTTTAGGTCGTGTTTTGTAGTCTTTTCGGATGGCATCCAACGATCTATTGATTCTTTTGACCAGGAACAAACCTCTCAAACTAGCGCTTCTAGGCTTACTTTCACTGGACATCTCTTCTGGCGCGATGAAGTTATTGGTGCAACCCTTTCTTCCTATTGTCTTATTTTCTCCTTTGCTTGCATAAGCTTGTCCACTAGGGAGTTCTTCTCTCGTTCCCTTCGTGCTTTCATCCTAGACCTCGTAGCTTTTGAGATATTTTGTTTACTATGTAGGTGCATCCGTTTTTGGATCTTCAACTACAAGTTCTTTAGTAGCCTTTGAGTCTGAGCTATAGTTATAGCATGAATGGACACAACGATATCAGTTTTTGAGCTGCTTGGGAGTTGTAAAATCCCTTTGAGCTCCTTTGTGTCCATCCCTTTCCTGGCTGGGTGGCGTGGATAATTAGGAATTAGATGTGTTTTTGCACAATCAGTAAAATAGCCATCTACTTGAATCATCTCCTTGCGACGACATTTAGATCTTAGGGCTTCTGGTATTTTTAGATGACTGTAAACAGGTTGTGCCATATTCATAGACCTATTTGAGATAAAGGATAATGTTCTTGCATCCATATTATATTTTATTGTCTACTGGTTGGACTGCTAAGTACCTTGCTAGAAGAGGTGTTATTGGGGATGGTTGTGCATATCTCTGGTTATAATAACACTCGTCCATTGTATGGTTTGTCCATTTCTGTTCGATTCTACACCATAGAGGTTCTTGGAGGTCAGATTTGACTAGAGGAGCAAGTCTCTAAGCTAAGCCTTCTATAAGCTTCATTTTCTCACTAGATACCTTTGTCTTTATTGTGGGTTGGGTTCTTCGTGAATCACTCCTCTGAGAAGATGTGTCACTCTCACTCTCAGTATCATATCTTCTCAAGGTTCTGCTCTTATTTGGATAGGAGTAATTTATAGGGGATGGTGGTGGTACGTATGGTCCTTTTGTGACCGTAATTCCACCTCTATAAAAGTCATGTTCTATGGTTGTATCTGGGTACATCCATGGTGGCAATGTAGCTGGGCTTGTGTCAAAATGTGGATCGATTGTCATTTCTACACTTCTAGCTGGGCTTGCCATACCTTTGGTCATGTGTACAAAAGGATCGGTAGATTGGATTTCCATCCCAATGATCTTAGCTTTTTTAATGTAAGGCCCACACAATACTCTCAAGATAGTCCTTAATAAGCACCTTTGGCCCTTTTTCAGGTCCCTAAAAGTCAAGTCTAAGTGGCCTTCTAACCTCTGGATACTGGTTTTGGGTACCCTAAAAGTTTGAAATTAGAAATCCTATCATATATCACTCTAAAATAAAAACCCAGGTCACCTCCTATTACACACAATCTTTCTGCCTAGCTATACCAAACTCAAATTGGAGTTGACTGTCAAAAGTTAGAGCAATTTTGGTGAGCTGTACTTGAAACAACACTCAAAAAGAGTTTCAAGATCAAGGATTTTAGCTTGTATGTTGACCAAATGTCAACCAAACTTGTTGAAACTTGGTCACTAGGCTTACTTTACAGTGCTTAACACTAGGTTGGTAACCTAACAGGACATAAAAGTGTCCTTTCAGGGTTTTGATAAAAACCTCCAAAACCATAGTAGATCCACTCATTTTGTAAAATCCTTTCATGAGGTTATAGTTCAAGGCCTACTACACATGGAAAAAATAAGGAACTTGTAAAATTTCTCATCTTTTGGTCACACCAAGCCTCCAAAGTTGATGGACCAGTACATTTTCATCAAAACAGTCATTTCTTATGTTTTGTTGCATAAAAATAAGATTAGGGATTTTTGTAGGGCTTGAGATAAATTCCCTAGTTAACTTCAATGGGTTGGTGATCAGAACATATGATTGCTTCTCACTCACTATGTTTTGTTTTGCCAAAAGAAATAGGTACAAAAAAGTTGAATTTTTACCATTTTGCAGACCTATCATCAAAGTTTCTATAGCCACACTCAATACAAATAATATATGCATGTTTTCTTAGTTCCATATTGTCCTTCAGGTTCATAAGGAGCCATGGAGCATGTCAAAATAATAATACATCTCTTACCAAGGGGAATCTTGGGGACAAAGATGAAGTGCTAAATACAGCAAACATGAAAAAACTGGGTTCAACATTATGAGTTGTAGAATCCCATAGAAAGTATTCAGTATCTAGAATCTGATCCTTATGACTAGATATGGTTACTAACTACAAAATTCATGTAGTTGTCACAAGAAACTAACAATATTGAAAAAGCTATACTTGATATACTAGAATGTTTCGTTTTCTTCTATAATTGGAAAAATCAACCATCGTTGTCTACTATGAAAAATAGGGTATTAGGTGCCCCAAAACTCAAGAAATATTAGCTTTATGTTACAATATGCAACATAGAAAATCAAAACTGCATTTGGATATCATGAAAGCCACCAAAAAAATCATAGAAGAGCTAAAATTGGCTAAAAAACAGGATTTGACAATTTTTGTAATTTGGTCATAACTTACGACTTTAACATTTATTTCTCCCTAAAAGCATCAGGACATGTTGAGGACTACTAAAGATAGTTCTCTAGCATTATAGACCTCACAAACATGAATTCTAGAGTGGTATAGTTGCAAAAAGTTGAAAAAAGCCAAAAACAGGACCCGTTTTTTCACACAATTTAGGTTGTGAAATGTTGTGCAAGGACAAGGTTAAAGATGGAATTGATATTCCAAAAAAATGTCGAGTTTTTTTCAGCTCATGAGACAACTTTCTAGATAGATAGCACCTCAAAATCCATTTTGAAACTCTTGACATAATTCAAGGAAAATGGTCACTTAACAGGACATAAAAGTGTCCTAGGACATAAAAGTGTCCTAGGACATAAAAGTGTCCCATTACCAACCTAGTGTTAACACTTATAGAAGCTCAGTGTGAGTTTTCACCTCCAAATTAGGGCTAGAGATTGAAGTCGCGGAGTGGAGCTTAGATCAACTCACACACACACACACACACAGATACACAGATAGAGAGCTTACACAGTACATAGAGAATTCTTTGAAGGGTTATCTCCCCAAAACTTATTACCGGTTGCCCGTCTAGCTCACTTATCACTATCTCTTTGAAGGGTTATCTCCCCAAACTTATTATTCACAAAAGTATAAGTGAGTATATACAAAGAGTTAGTGATAAGTGAGCTAGGCGGGCGGGCGGCCATATTCGTATAAGAGGCCACTTGGGCTTTAATCCCAACAACCTCCCACTTAAAGTCCAATGTGGCACTTTAAGTACCTGTAAATCTATGAACATAAGTGTACAAAGATTTACATGGCTACCATCTATCCAATGCCCAATAACTCATGACAATGCACAAAGCCCTCTCCTGGAAGTCCCCTTTGTGAGTAGATCAGCAGGATTTTCCTTGGTGTGGATCTTCAGCAGTTGTATTTGCTTGTCTTCAAGTACTTCCCTAGTGAAGTGATATTTCACATCAATATGCTTAGTCTTTGAATGGAACATTGGATTCTTTGCCAATTGTATAGCACTTTGACTATCACAATATAACTCTGGCATATCTACTTTGATTCCCAAGTTTGCTACCGATCTACCAAGCCAAATAGCTTCTTTGCATGCCTCTTTTGCTACAACATACTCAGCTTCTATAGTAGAGTGCATAATGCAATCTTCTAATTGAGATCGCCATGATATGGAACCTCCAGCCAATGTAAATACATAGCCTGATGTAGACCTCCTCTTATCCAAGTCTCCTGCATAATCTAAGTCAGTGTATCCTCTAACACTCAAATACTAACTACCATAGCATATGCGCATACTCTTTGTATGTTTTAAGTATCTCATGATACCTTTCACTGCCTCCCAATGTTTCATATATCTACTAACCATTCCCACTACAAATGCAATATTCGGACGTGTAGCAATCATTGCATGTTAAAGAATATGATGTTAAAGATTATAACCATTGTGCTATGGGCAGCCGGACACTGACTATACTATGTTGTAAATATACTTTGGATAATAGTTCAAAGAGAAGAAGAGGAGAGCAGCACGTTGAATGGCTGTTTTGCAGGGTAACAATTGTGTGTGTATGTGTCTCGATGTGTGTTGGTGTGTGTGCGTAGTCTTCTTTTTTACCTTCTCCATCACCTGCGCACTCTACAAAGTGGTATCAAAGCTCAGTTTAAGGAGCTACAGTCAATACACAGATTTCCGCAGCTCTGGAAAACAACCAAAAAGAGAGTTTTTTTGTCATAACTCCCTCACACGAACTCAGAATACAGTGATCCAAGAGTCTATCTTTATGTTTTTGGGCATTTCGGACGCATTGGCATACTCAGATTTGCCAAAATATACAATTTTCTGTAGTAAACACCCAGCTCACACAAGCATAAGAAATTTTTAGTTTTGCACTCGGCAGTAGATTTATAGGTTACAGGTGAAGAATTCAGAATTTACACAAGTTTTGGAGAGCGACATAGAGCTTTTGCATCATGATATTGTGTTATCAAAGATTATGTTTGGTTGTTGTGGGTCCGTTATGGACAACCGCCTATGTAAGAAAGGTTGTGGGAAGAAGTTGAGGCGGTTATATTGTCAGAATGAGTACTTTGTGGTTATGTATGAATATA
This sequence comes from Adiantum capillus-veneris, assembly GCF_014529385.1. NCBI lineage: Eukaryota > Viridiplantae > Streptophyta > Polypodiopsida > Polypodiales > Pteridaceae > Adiantum > Adiantum capillus-veneris. The sequence goes on from NC_140957.1 coordinate 99,138,343, forward strand.
CGGTTAATGTATTTTGGAAAACTGCAGCCCTTGTGAGAGTCGAGTGAGGTTTTTTGAAGCCTTGCCTTGGGAGCTTTGGTACCTTGACAAGGTGGATTAGGTACTGGAGCGAATCCCCAGCTAGCCCCGTGAAAGACCTCATATGTCGTTTACGACTATGGGATGAAGGTGGATGTATGGCTATGTGGTACAGGATAGCGTATGGATTGCATTTGCATACAGGTCCATGTGGACATTGTTTTAGAGTATTTATGCATAGTATTGAGTTTGTCCGTGTCAAAGTGATTCAGTGGATTTTCCCTTGGTAGTGAGAGATTTTTTGTTAGTGTTTATGAGAACTTTGGTTGAGATTGTCACTTGAGATATTGTCCAAATACAAACAAAACTCTGCCGAAATTTTGTCAAAATCCTTTGGAAGAAATTGAGAGAGTGAAGATGGCAAAAAGTTCAACTCAAGTCACACAGATTGTTGGAGAGAAGCTGACCAGAGAGAACTACAGCATATGGTCTTACAGGATAGAGAACTTGGGCAAAGGTTTATGGGATTACATTACAGGTGAACAAGAGTGTCCCGAGGTTGGTTTGGAACCAAATACAAAGAATGTTGAAGCACATAAAACATGGCAAGCAGGAGTAGAAGCTTAGAAGAAGTGGATCGAGAATTCAAGGAAAGTGATGCATTGGATTTCACTATGCATTAGTGACTTCTTTATACCACATGTGAAGAAGGCTCAATCTCCAAAGGAAGCATGGGAGATACTAGCAAGAATGAACAGCTCCAATACAGAACCACGAAAAGTTCACTTGAAGCAAAGGTTACATTGTGTATGGCGAGGAAATAGATCCATATCAGATTATCTGACAGAGATAAAGCAAATACAGGAAGATCTTGCGAGCATTAATGTTGAAGTTCCAGATGATGACTTAGTTTCAGTGATATTGAATGGTTTGGGACCGGAACACAAGTCATTGGATACATCTATATCTATTCGAGGACACATGCCTGATTTTGAAGAGTTAGTAAACCTTTGTTTGCAAGAAGAGGTGAAGAATTAGGCAAAATTTGGACTCACAAAGGGGCCCTTTAAGGAGTTTGACTTTACCTCTCTCTACCAAAACGGGTGCATGGATAATTTTTTGCAAAAAAAATCCAAAGTTGGCGAAGGTTTGGCAGTTAGAATGTCCTCTTCAAGCTCTATCTACTATTGGTATATAGCACGCCCTGAGATTTCGCATATTTTAGAAGATTCTTTTTTTATTCACTTAGATTTCGACAGAGTTATCACATCATAGGTGAATAAAAAAAAGAATCTTTTAAAATATCAGGAATCTCATGGCGTGCATTTATCAATAGATAGAGTATGAAGAGAACATTCTAACTGTCAAACCTCCGCCAACTTTGGTGTTTGTTTGCAAAAATTTATCCATGCGCCCGTTTTGGTAGAGAGAGGTAAAGTCAAACTCCTTAAAGGGCCCCTTTGTGAGTTCAAATTTTGCCTAATGTTAGGCAAGTCATGTCCTTCTACATCAAATAACAATTCCAGAGATCAGGTTTTTTACTCTAGAGGTCGTGGAAACAATAGAGGTGAAAGAGGAAACTATGGTCGTGGAAACAATGCTGGAAGAGGTCAATGGAAAAACCAACAAAGTCAAAGTTACAATGATTATAGCCAAAGAGGCAGGGGGAGATCCCGACCTCGTGGCCGTGGAGGTGGACGATTTGTACATCCTCAAAGAGATGGATATTGTAACATATGTGGCATTTATGGTCACTTTGAAAGAGAATGTTACACAAGGCTAAATCAAAATCGTGATAGTGGTGGAAGAGGCCGAGGGTATGGCAGACATGGAGGAAACTTTGCTGGATACAATTCTCCTGATCAAAATATATATGACAATAGATTGAGTGGACATTTATTTCCTATGGAGCATGTTGTTGGAAGCATGGTGGAGCCACATCATACAGATGATTGGTATTTAGATAGTGGTGCCACAAATCACATGACATATCTTGGTGAATGGTTTGACAGAAAAGAGAAGTTAGAAGAGGAGGAGTTTGTCGCTACAGGTGATGATACTATGCATCTGATTACACATGTTGGTTCAGTTCCATTGCTAGAAAAAGACGGGACATACAACACATTGGGAGATGTTCTATATGTGCCTTCAACCACAAAGAATTTAGCATCAGTTGGACAAATGACAGATCAAGGGTTGCAAGTCAGTTTTAATCGTTATGGCTGCTTCATAGAGGAGTTTCACAAAGGCAGACCAGGCAAGATATTGGCATGTGGAAGAAAGAAAGGTCGCTTGTTCTCATTGGAAGTTGGAGATCCATGTTTACACAGTGGTATGTATGCAAACAAATCAGCCACTCAAGATGATTGGGCAGAGTTGTGGCATAAGAGGATTGGTCATGTCAATTTTAGAAGACTAAAGCATATGCAATCAAATCAAATTGTACGTGGATTACCAAAGTTTGGCAGATTGAATTTTGATCATGTTTGTGAAGCTTGTCAATTTGGAAAGCAATCTCGTTTACCATTTCCAAAGAGGGGGAGAATTAGCCAAAGTCCTTTGAAAATTGTTCATTCAGATATTTGGGGAACTTGTGATCATGCTACGCCAAATGGTTGTCGATATTTTATCACATTCACGGATAATTACAGCAGAATGACATGGGTTTACTTTCTAAAGGCAATGTCAGAGGTATTTGAGGTATTCTTGGAGTTCAAAGTTATGGTTGAGAAAGAGAATGGTTGTCAAATTAAATGCCTACGTACAGATGGAGAGGGAGAGTGCATGTCACAATGTTTTGATGATTACTTACGTGAACAAGGCATAAGAAGACAGATTGCTTTCAGATACACACCACAACAAAATGGTGTTGCTGAGAGAAAGAATAGAGTCATAGCAAAGATTGCAAGAGCCATGATTAATGAGATGAATATGCCATTAACATATTGGGCTGAAGCAGTTCATACAACAGTACACATTATGAATCGAACACCAACAGCTGCCATTCATGAAATCTCACCTTATGAGAGACTTTATGGGGTCAAGCCAACAGTTTCCTACATGAAAGTTTTTGGATGTGTTTACTATGTTCATGTGCCAAATGAAGCAAGAAAGAAGATGGAGCCAAAGGCAGTGAAGTGTATATTCTTGGGCTACCCAGCTGAAAAGAAAGGTTACAAGTGCTATGCTCCTATGACAAGACAAGCTTATGTCATTAGAGATGTCAAATTTTGTGAGCATGAACCATGGTATAAACCAAAGCCGGTGATGATAGAAGATGAGTACGAAGAGCAAGAGAATGTGCGTCATGTTGTTGATAATCCAGGACCATCACCAAGAACTATTTCAGGACCACATATAGCAGAGGAGAGTACAGGAAGTGTCAACCCATGGAGTGGTCGTTTGCGAGATAAGAAGCAAGAAGAGGCAAGAAGAAAGTGGTTGAAGAGAGTTCTGGAGATGAAAGCTTCGATGAAGAGCATGGTTTACCACATTTGAGGACATCTGGCAGTAAGCATATTGAGAAATATGTACCCCCATGTGAAAGAGTTGAAGAGAAGAGTGCACCACAGTTGAGAAGATCAGAGAGGGTGCGTTATCCAGTTGATAGATTAACATACAACGGTTCCATGCGTACACATTATGCATACATGGTTTCACGTGTGCAACATAAAGAGCCTACATGTTTTCAAGAGGCAATTGGAAAATCAGAATGGGACCCAACTATGGATGATAAGATAGATGCTCTTGTGAAGAATGACACTTGGGATTTTGTTCGCTTGCCAAGTGGAAAGAAAGTGTTGGATGGGGAGCGACTCACACACCCATGAAGTGCATGCAAACACTACCTAGATCAATATAATGTCAATCGAGGACACAGATGACACGATAGACACACGGAGGAAATCTCTTTAGCTTGTCAGGCTGAGACCATCCTACACATACAACACTCTGGAAGGCCAAATAAACCACAATCAAGTACCTCACTGCTCTCAACAACACCACCTAGCCACATACACACATATGGAAGGTAACCCACCTAATCATGCCAGAATCATACGAAACTGAAGGAACACCATCCCCTCACTAGGATACACCTGTCCCTAAGCTTCTACACTCTAAACCCATCTACGGAAAATGCATAGGATGACATAACATAATTTTGAAAGTGCCTGAAACTGAAATTCATGAGTACCTATGTGTAGCTTATGTCGCCACGATTCTATAGACTACTAGCACGCATAAAACAGACATCGTTTGATACACTTACGGCCACAAATAGCTCCTAGATGCGTCAGCGTGTGCGCTTCGTCTCGCGTGGAATGCTTGGCGTTGTCGCGTAGCTCTCCTCGAGCCTCAATGGTACAGTCGGATCTCCAACGTGTTGAGCGAGCCTGGCGTAGCGAGAGGATGAAGCTCATGCTCACTCTCTTTCTCTCTCACACACAGTAGACGGCAGCGCTAAAGTTTTGATTATGATAAAAAGTCTTTCTTTACAAAATGACCTAGGTACCTTATATACTAAGGCTACCTTAGGTTTAACCAAAAATGGGGTTGAAAGGGTCAAATGGCTTTGTATTTACAATCTGGAAGTGCCATTGCACCCCGGCTTCCGAAACTAGAATAACTACTCATTACAAATGACGTTTATAGCCATAATCCGCAGCATTTCATAACTTGCAAAAGATAAGACTTTGGTATGAAACTTGAGTTATGTTGTGTTGTTGACCCAACGGTCAACATTCCCCCCTTCCGCGTTCATGTCGTCCCTGACATGACCTGATTGTCAATGGCGATGTGGTCTTTGCTTTCGTTTTGGCTTCATCTGTTGCACTGCTTGTAACTTTGTCGAACCACAACAAGAACTGTGATCCATTAGAGCGGACATCTATCATCATAACCATTCATCTTTTGAGATCCTTTGATTACTTTTATGTCTGCTCTTCTTCATTGGGGACTTCTTTGTTCCTATGCAATCATGTTGTTAGTGTTGTCTGCAGCTTTGTCATTGTAGGCCATTCTTCGACTCGCCATTGAGGAGAAGTATGCTATGATCTAAAATTGATTTGAGTAGCATTTCCTTATTGTTGATGTAGAAGGAATATGTACAAGAGGATGGTGATAGGTGTCTTTAGATTAGGGTCTAAAACCTGGATGACCAAAGGGAAAAAAGACCCGGTGGGAAAAAAATGCCTTTGGTATACGCTCTTGTTGGAGTTGAGCAGTTGAACGTGAAGAGCATGTTCATTAAAGGTGAGTGCTTGGGTGAAACACAGAAAGAGTGCCTGATGCAAGTGCCAATTATGGGACACTCTATATGCATATGAGAAATTTGTCAACAAAAGCATGCAATGTGAAAGAAGGAGATGATGGGTGTTTCGAGGAATAAATGTAGCACATGTGACATCAAAAGATGTCTCTATAGCTTCCACCTTTCCAAGAAGGGTTTTCGATGTAGAAGTTTCTCCACTCGTATCTCACTGTGCTCAGTACGTGAGTGTCTTTTGGACCTTCTCCTTCACTTCACCAGACTTAAGTACTTAGACTTTGACTCTTTTGCTCACCTATACCAGCATGAGCGACACAACGTAAATATGCTCAACTCTTCCAGCTTGAGTAGTACCTAGAATAGCTAAGATGCTTAGACCACATAGAATATTACTTGAAGCTTTGGGACTAACACCTCACTCATTTTGTGGCTTAGCTACTCGACTCTGACTTGTATGACTTGTCGGTTGCATGTTGACACTGCTTTGTGACAAGTTCTTCGGCTGTTGTAGTGGCTGCTGAGACATACTTCGTGAAGTTTCATCGTTTCCCTGTACCTTCTGACGGGAGCAAAGCGAACCCCGAACCCCGACGGCCTCTAAAACACCGGGGACCAAATGGCGCGCCTCGAGCCTGTCATGGTAAAGCAAACAGGGGCACCACCTAGCTTCAACGGTTAGGACGCAAACAACACACCACCATAACAAAGTTTTCACCCAAGAGAGATGGATGCTTGGGAGTAATGATGAAGAGGAAAGGGAATGAGATCAAGTGAGAGAGAGAGAGAGATAGATAGATAGATAGATAGTTCTATTATCGTCCTGGGAGGTCAAATATGACCTATGGGACCAAATGAACATGTCACGTGGTGTGGGTGGAGTTCATAAGTGACTCTCGATGCTCAAAAATGGCTGAAATGAGCGTCGCAATAGAGAGTCCACATCGTGGTTGGGAGAGGAAGGTATGTAGGGAGAGCTCATGGCTGAATATATGGGGAAAAGAGGACCTAATGTGGTCAAAAGCTGAGCACTCAAGTAGTGTGTGGTACTCACTCTCTCACACTTGACGAGGGCATAAGGTGCAAAGTCGATGACACTCCTCTCCAGTGCCCCAATGTCCTGTCTCGCAGCGTAGAGAATGGGAGCTAAGACGAATGGAGGCAATGGTGCGGATCGCACTCAACGGGATGGGCTCAAGGATGTAGGAATGGGTTCGGTTACCTCATTCCGAGAAGAAGAGAGATTTGTAGTTTGGGGCAACATGTGTGGTGTAATGGCTGAAGCGAGAACCTCCGGATTTCTCCCAAGCCATGATACATTGGCGTTGTAAGAAGGCCTCATTAACTTGGGAGTCGATCGACGCATCCTTGACCAAGTGACATGCATCCAATCTTCCAAACCATTTCTTGATATCAAGCATCCACCCCGAACTTAGTATTTTGCTCTTGCATGTCTTTTGAACCTTTTGACTTGCTTCATATGCGATTCTAGGAAGTCGATGCAAAGGGCTACGTTGTGTCTTACGCATGTACTCCACAACCCTTTCCATGCCCAAGACCTCAACGGGAAGCGATCCGGACTCAAGAAGTAAGAGCATGTAGGGTGTTTGTGTCTTGACTTGGAGAAAGTTGGTGAGAAAATGCTTTTGAACATTCTCAAACTCTTTCCAAGTAGACTTCCCGATGCTTCCACCCCACACCTCCACTCCATAAAGAAGCACCGGTGTCACCAATGTGTCAAAGAGGTACTTTTTGAGAGCCCAACACTTGATCTCTCCTGCATTGCACATGTTCTCAAATGCATAATAAGCCCTCTTTCCGGCTTCCAAGCGACGCATTGCACAATCCTTCCATTTATGATTGGATGGAACCTCAAGGCCAAGGTACTTGAAGTGATCTACCACTTCAAGTTTCTCATTGTTGTATACAATGCATGGATTTTCATCATTGAGGGTCTTTACAAGCATAACCTTGGTTTTGGATCCATTCACGATCAGCCCGCTATGTAGGCAAAAGCGTTCCAAGACACTCATAAGCTTTTGTGCATCTTCTAAGGTATGTGCCAAGAGCACTACATCATCGGCATAAAGCAAAAGCATGATCACCGCATTTCCAATCTTAACCTCTTCTATGCCTTCTTGCTGCATAAAATCAAGAACCATGTAGTCCAATTCATCAATGAGTAGCCCAAAGAGGGTTGGGGAAAGTGGGCATCCTTGTTTGACACCAATAGTGCTTGCAAAAAATTCTGAAATTCCATCTCCCATACGTAATCGACATATCACTTTTTGGTAGATGCGAAAGACTGCATGCATAAATTCTCTCGGCACTTGAAGGCTTTGCATACGTCTCCAAAGATTTCCTCGCGGTACCATGTCAAAAGCTTTCTTGAAATCCACAAAGCAACAATACAACTTTTTTCCTTTCAATCGAGACTCTTCCATAAGAACTCGAAGAGTGACAAGGTGATCAATAGTGCTATGATGCTTTCGAAAACCTGCTTGGCCAAGCGCACGTTTGCCATTATTTTCAGCCCATTCACTTATCTTCATCTCCATGATACATCCAAATAACTTTGCCATCAAAGAACCAACCATTATAGTGCGATAGTTGTTCACATTGTTCACATCTCCTCCTTTGTGCAAAGGTTTGATCCAATTTGCACTCCAATCATGAGGCATGCCATACTGAAGTGCAAGGTTAAACATACCGCATATCCAATATCGTGTTTTCTTGCTTGTCCATTTAATCATTTCAGCCTTGACACCTTGAAGGTCACCTGCCTTGAGAGAGAGAGAGAGAGAGAGAGTGAGGGAGGGGGTATAGCGGCTTAGTACTTAGGCACCACAAAAGGATGGCGAATCCGCACACCCTTCACACATACACAAGCTCACTCCAAACACAAGACTAGGTGGTGATTCCGCACACTTCACATGGGCAAAACATTGCAAGAAAACATACTCACAAAACCTCAAGCTTTGTTTAGAGAATAAGGCGATGAAATGGGGAGCATAGGGTAGGGGAATGAGAAGGGAGAGTGTGGTAGAGCACATGGCGGATAGGTGGGAGTTGATGGCGAAGACTCGCACGAGGGTTATGGCCATCATCCTTCATTTAGTTTCCCTTCATCTTCCATAGCCCAAGGGGTGTAGAGGTCATGCTCAAGACAAGCATGGTGATTGCAGTGATGGTGATGGTGTGGGTGTGTGTGTGTGCACTAGGCACACACAGTGCATAGTGTGTTCTTTGGTGATGTTTCGTGTGTTTAGTGTGATGGTGACCCCTCTTTATATAGGGGAGGAGGAGGGAGAAATTCTAGAATTTAAAAATGAATAAATCATTATCTACATAAGCCATGTGACTGTGGGCCCCACTTGTTTGGCTGTGTGTATATGTGCCATAACAGCAGTCTCATGAGAGAGAGACTAAGAGAGAGATGGGTTGATGAACAAAAGTGATAGGTGACATGGAGAATAAAGTAATTACAAGAGGGGAGAGAAGGGAGTGTGTTCAGAGGTGAATCTGTGTGTAGATGTGTGTGAACACAAGAAAAATCAGGTAACCACCGGGTGGGGATGGGTCTGTGGGCACCTTTTCAGTGAAACTGAGTGTGTGTGAGTGTGGGGGAGGTTATTTAGCTACAAGACAAGAGACATGGCGCATTTTAGAGAGAGAGGGGGGTATTTGGGTCATGGGATATGATAGGAGAGAGAAAGAGGGGGTGGGGTATACTATTTTGGAAGATAGGGTAAGTTGCATGTGAGCTAGGGTGCATTATTGGTGAGAGGTGGGGTAGCTTGAGGGGAGAGAGAAAGGAGAAAGAACAAGGGGAAGAGAGAGGGGGTTGACCTTTTGAGTGGAGGAGAGGAAAAGGGACACCCGGCGGGGCAACAGTGAAGAAAAAGGAGGCAAGGTGGGGATGGGCTACCCCGCAAGCATGAGGTGGCCTATTTTACCTTTCTTATATATTTACATAATCATACTTTATTTTTTTCTTACTTTTTCCAATGCCTTTTATAACTCCCTCCCTAAGAGGGGGTTTTCATGGGGTGGGGACGAGAGAAAAGGGGTATGGGAGCTTGGCTTTTGAAAAGCCCTCATCACTTCTTCTCTTTGTAGTGCTCAGGCCTCTCGTCAGTCTTTTCTTCATGTGGATTATGGATTTTTTTATTTTTTTCTTAACAATAAACAAAGAAAATCTTAAAACAACTCAACAAAAGAAAAATCATTCAAATAGAAATCTAAATGCTATGTACACTATACACATGTCCCTAGGGGCTCATATATGGATTTTGTCCCCATACCCCTCTGTAACACTACTATGAGGGAATATACTCTAAATTTCGTCAAAACATTATCACAATAAAATGCAAAAATTCAATGCATCTCACAAAACATTTCCCTCTAATAGTCATAATGTTAGGTCCGCATTCAAAATGCCTCCCCCCTTGCTATTTGGAGTCATCCTTTACGACAGGGTATCCCAAAGGGTATGTGTTGTGCTTGGGCAATTAAAAGTTGTGCCTATGCAGGCCTTGTAATGTAGCCCTATTATGCATACACAGTCAATGCATGGAAAAGATTTATGTTGTGCAAGATGTGGGTATAAGCAATTTTCTTATTGGCATTTGTTGGCGAGGCTTCCTATTCTAAGCAATGTAATGGTCTTTGAAGCTCCTGTATCGTTGCTTGATTGAAGCGACTTGCTCTCTTCTAACTGTACTGTAATCGTAGGAAGAATTGTAAGAATTCAAGTGGCGATGCACTGACAGCAGTTTTGTTGTTCTTCTTTGAAACCCATTTCTTTGCGATTATTGGTTGTTTTGTTGCTGACGCGCGTTTGGGAACCCATACTTGCCCGTGCTTAGTTTGTGTTTGAAGAGACTTCTTTGGGATCCACCTTTTTGTTGTGTGAGTCGACAGTGGTCTTTGCTTCAGCCCTTGTACGATTGGTTGGTGACGAGATTCAGGCCTTGAAAGTTGATACTTTGGTTGTTTCGGAATCCAAATGAATTCCTGACTTTTTTGTGCTTGAATCAACTTCTTTGGAGCCCAAACCTGAGTTGTGAAAGATTGCGATTTTGTGATATTCTTACCCGTTCATGCACGCTTTCCTTGTTTTTGTTTTGGTGTTGGATCTTGTGATTTGTCATTAGAGATCTTTGTCTTCTTGATCCATATCTGTTTTTGGCCGATCTGGCTTTTTGGTATCCAGATTTGTCGAGCTTTTTAGCTTTGACTTGTTGTCCTGTTATTTTGACCTGTCATGGTTGTTGCTGAAGGGGTTGGTGATAGTGATGGCCTGAGTTGATGGTAGGGGATGTAGTAAGATTCATCAGTATCACTACTATCCTCAGCAAGGTTGACTTCTTGTACTTTCCCTTGATTTTTTGGCTGGTAGTGGAAAGTTACTGTCTGTTTGCTCGTGGGTGGTAGCTTCTTGGAAGACTTTTCTAGCCCATTGATTAGAGCATTGTTAGCTCGTTGCTCTGGTCGTATTCCTCCTAGCTGAGTCTTTGCATCCTTATTAGGATCCATGTATGAGGATGCTTGTGGTGGCTGTGTCTTCACGAAGGACTATGGAATCCACTTTTGATGCACTTTATTCGTGTAGCGATGACATTGATTCCTGGGTCGTTGATCTTCTTGAAGCTCGAAGTGTTGTACAGAGTCATAGAACTCGTCGTCTTCTTCATCTTTTGATTCTCCACATTTCTTTGTTTGCTCCTTAGTTCGAGAGCTTGTTGATGTCTGGATCTCTTCGTTTTCCTGGATTACACTCACTGCAAAATAAGGAACGACATCATAGCCATTTTCATCACAAAACTTTGTTATGGGAGCATCCTCCACGGTGCGCATGTCCAGAGTAGCCAAGATGTGTTCCCATCCAAAAGGCTCTAACTCTTCTTCAGGAAATGGTTCTGGGATATAGTCCATATCCTCTATAACCCGCTTTAGGATACTTTCCTCACGTTTCAAGCTACCACATTGTGAAGCTCACACATCCACAGTTCTTTAGGCTTACCTAACCAAGCTGGAAGTTCTGATCCTGCTACTGTGGCGGAATCAAAATCCTCAACCGGTGTTCTCGTCACATCCCTATAGATATGGTACCTCAAGTTTACCTTTGTTATGGTTTCCATATGTCTCAGGTATATATGGTCATAACCCCAATCTTGGACCATTTTCAATTGTCGCATGAATGGTCTTCCCATAATGATGTCATAGTTGTTCTTCTTGCCAAAGTCAACAACAGCAAAAGTGTGTTCATATTCAATGCCACAAGAAGTAACAAGTACTTTTTCTAGTAGTCCTAGGGGCTTTTCCTTGTGTCCGTCTGCAAGCTACAGGGTCATTCGTGTGGATATCAAGGCAGGTTTTCCCCACTTTTTCCAAACCTCTTTGGTTGCAATGGCCACACCAGCTCCACTGTCAAGGATTGCCATGGTTTTTACACCATTGAATTCCACAGGAAGGGTGGTGTTTCCATCTTCTCCCTCGTAATACTCGCCTACCTTGTTTAATGGCACTGGCCTAGTATTTAGTTGAGGCATTTCAAGCTCTTTGATGCCTTCCTCGATTTGAGTCATTGGGGTTTTTACACCTAATTTCTCTAGACATTTACCCACATTATCCCACATGTTTGGTCTTATTCTAAGCAACTCGGATAACATTATTGTACAGGTAACTGGGGTAGATAGAATATGTACTAGCCCCTTTGAATCGATGGCCTTGTTGGGAGATAGTCTCTATGATGGGACTGCAACCACATCTGACTTGGTTTCGTACTCTCCCATGTAGGACGGTAGTGTGCTTAGCGAAGGGGGTTGACTATCCATAGATTGTACAGATCCTTTGTCGCCCCAACACGATTGCATGTCTAGATTCATTTGAGATCTAGTCTCAAATTCCTCTATTGGTGGTAGAAACACTCCTCGTTCATCACCAGTCTTGTCTACTCGTCTTCTTAGGTCATCGGCTTCATTGGCTTCTCTGACTTGTTTCCACAATTCGTCAAGACCATCTATCTCTTTACAATCCTCAGGTATAGCTTGGTGAAATCCCTCGGAAGAGTTATCCGTGGTATTCAGTACTATCCTTGGTTCTAATGCTGGGTCTTTGAGGTTTGGTCTATGCTCATGACAAGAATTTGGCTCTTTTAGTTCCTGGTTTGGTGGGATTGCTTGTGTAGGCATGACACGGATCACATCGTCAGGTTTTGCAATTGGTGGTTCTAGTAAAGCTTGGGCTGTTTGAATCATTTTATGGCACATTTCAAACCTTTGCTTTTCTAGCTCCGCATAGGGATATGTCATCCACCTTTGTTCTTGGGTTTGGTTGTTTTTGAGCCTAGCATCATAGGCTTTCAAGAGGGCATCTAATGTCTCATTCACCTTCTCTACCAACACAGATCCTCCTGAACTAGCACTTCTTGGTTTCTATCCGTGGATGGTTCTTCTAGAGGTTTAACCATCTGTGTAAGAGAAGGTGCCTCCTTTTCCTCATGTTGTTTTATCTTCTCCTCAGCTTCGGTAAGCTTCTCAGCTAGGGATTTTTGCTCTCATTTCCTGCGTGCTTTCATCCTAGTCTTTCTAGATTTCCAACTATTTCGTTTGCTCTTGGTTTTCTGAGTAGGTGCGTCTGTCTTTGGTCCATCATTTGTCTTTGGACTCGTGTCACTTTCCGTGTTCTTTGTCTTTGGATTCTCATCAGATTTATTTTGAGCTCTTGCTCTCGTAACCACTTGAATTGGTATGACATTTTCATTTTCTGAGCTACTAGGTAGCTGAACAATCCCTAATATATTTGTCGTGATTTTCCTGATTTTGTTTGGTTTTTTCGGGCAATCGGGGATCAAGTGAGTGATGCCACACTCAAGACAATAGGAATTTACTTCAGTGATCTCTGTATGAGGACATTGTTTGACTAAGTGGTTGTCATGACTTTTGTGACAATCTGTCTCTGGTTGAGGAGATTTTTTTAGCATTTCCTCTTGGCTATAAGCAAGCTTTGACCTAGATAAGCCGCTATTTGCAATGAATCGCAATGTCCTTTCATCCATTTCATACCTTATTTCTTTCGACTGAAACCCAGGAGGTGGAGGTTGTACCGGCCTCACCACTCCATGTGTTTCTCTCACATTTTGTTGCTCCGAAGGGTAGTACTCACTTTGGTTGCTATACCACATTGTAGCTAGTACTGGAATTAGTTTATTTGATGCTTCCATCATTGGCATGTATCTCATGTCTACCTGCATTCTAGCACCTGGCAGTGGAGGTTGTTGTCCTAAGACAAGTTGTGGCCTTAAAACTCCTACTAGTCTTGGCGCATTCCCCGTAATGTATCTAGGTGGAGTAGGTGCTTCTGGAACAGGTTGTACATACCTCTCCCTAGCATTTTCCGTGCTATAATAGCACTCTTCCCCCGTATGGTTCGTCCATTTTCTCTCAATTTCACACCACTTTGGCTCTCCCAAATGAGACCTTACAAGAGGAATCAACCTCTTCACCAAGTCGTCGATAAGATTTTCTTGATCAATAGGTGTCGTTGGCTTGGCAATGGACTCACTTATCTGTGAAACACTGTGCTGAGAGGATGTGTCATCTCCTTGACTCTTTAAGTCCGTTTCTTTGTATGCCTCACAATTATCCACTAGATAAAGAGCCTCTTTGATCAACTCGTTTAGCGTCATCCTCCTTATCATATGCAGATCCTTCTGAAGGCCCTCATCTCTCATTCCCTCGATAAAGATCAGCATCAGCCGTGCTTGCGTAGGTAATTCCGCTCTCGGACACATCTTAACATATCTCTTGAGCCGTAATGATGCTTTGCGTACTGATTCATCCTCTTTCTGTTGGAATCTATGGATTTGCGAGACCATGTTGTGAGCAATGCCTTTTGGCGAGAATTCTTCAATAAACTCCTCAAACAGTTCATCTAGGGTCTCAAAATCCCATTTTTCCACCGAGTCGAACCATGTAGCTGCATCATCTTCTAGAGTCAATCCAAATCCCACAGACTGTGTCGCAAAATCTGAAACTTTCTCTGCTCTAATCACTCTTCTAAAAGCCGCTACGTGATCTCTCGGATCTTTATCACCGGAGTATTTTCTGTTTACCCATTTCTGGACTTGGGATGGTCTAACTCGTCGATTGTCTACAAGTCTAACCAGAGACTCTCCCAATCCTTCTCTCGTTATCGCTCTTGAAGGGAATCATGGTGGCTCTCTTCTTGGAACTCCTATAGGAATTCTCGTGTTTGGTGGAGGCATTTGTGGTCCTTCATTGACCAAATATCCACCTCTTTCTAGAACAGTGTGTGGATTTGTGCTTTCTACAACTCTGTATTCTCTTCCATACTTGTCGACAACTATAGATCTCCATTGACAGTCAACTCCGTATGTGTAGACATATAAGAGCTTGTAATCCGTTATCTCTTCTAAGTATGGATCAGAGCACCTATAAAGATTGACCTCATTGTCGTCAATGCATCTATATAGTCCTTCACTCTCATGACCAATCATCCAAACTCTCTCAACAAGATGGGTCTTTATCAATTGCAAGTTTGGAAGATCCATTGTGGGAGGATATTCCTCTATCGCCGGGATTTCCAAGCTTGTGTAAGCTGCGTTTGAATATAGGGTAGACATGATTTCTGGGCTTAAGAGCTTTTGCTTGGTTCAAGTAGACTTAGTCCACTGTGTTCAAGTGCTTTGGTTAGGGAAAAGTCAAAACTATATCCAAAACCACAACCGTTTCATCACAATTCTCGTAAATTGTCACTTTTAGACACCCCTGACTTCCGGATGAATTTTGAGGCCTCAAACGATGTTTTTTTCAAAGTTGAACTAAATGATTCCCGCTCTCAGGCTATGTTTTAATAAAAAAACTTTTCCGATCCGATACCGTTTGTGAAAGTTATGGCCAAAATAGTGAAATGCAGTTTAGACCGGTCAAAATGAGTCCAAATTCAATTTTGAAAAAAGATTTGGGATCTCTGTGAGACTGTGAACACTTCTGTATGGTCAAAAGTACAGTTGGACCCTAAAAATGGCCTAAAGAAATCCTACACGTAGGATGTCTATATGCTCTGAATTTAACAAAATTTGGTCCAGAGACTGCCCTTGTCCAGCAACACAATGGTATGCTTAGAATTTAATTTGGATCTAAAAATGGTCTTGAGACATCCTACGCATAGGATGTCTTTTTGCTCAGAATGACTTGAAATTTTCACCCCAGCTTCTCCTTGATGTGCTGACCACAGTGGTGTCCTCATAGGTTGGTTTGGAGCCCTAAATCAAGCTGGAGACATCCTACGCGTAGGATGTCTTTTTGCTCTGTTTCAGCTCAAACTTGCATTGTAGCTTCCCCTTGATGTGCTAAACTCATAGCTATTTTTACTTTTTGATTTTGACACCTATGGGTTGGTCAAATGATCAAGAATCTGTTCCAGAAGCCTGATGTCTGTTCTGATGAATTTCTAAGTCAAATCAACTCCAAATTGGACCAAAATTGACTAGGAGGCTTGCCTAAGGCTATATGACAACATGGTATGGTCACAGTAGAATTTTGGTTTCAGAATTATGCATTAGACATCCTACGCGTAGGATGTCTAACTGCTTAGATTTGCCCCAAATTTGAATCACAGACTCTCCTTAAGGTGTTGATCACTGTGGTATGCTCAGATTTTGGTTTGGATTTCAAAAGATCCCAATTTTAGTTGTTCTAGTCTTTTTCATTCAAAAGATCTAAAGTCTGCTCAGGACCCCCTTTTCTTCCCCAAATGAGATGAAAACTCTCTCAATCACTCAATATATCATGCAGATCATGCTCCTGCAGCCATCCTATGGTTTTGGTCTTGGAATCATGCCTTGGCACAATTTGGGTAGGATGTTTGGCAATTTCAGTCTATTTGGCCTTATCCTATCAAGATATGGTCAAGTTCCCCCTTCCAGGTGAAAATAGGGTAAAACCTACCTTCTCAACACACTGGTCAACTCAGAATTTAAAAATTTCCACCAGATCACCCTGTAGACATGCTACGCGTAGGATGTCTACTGCTGACTTTTTGAGACTGAAGTGTCCCTGATGCTTCCTTAAGCTCTCAGCAAGTGCAAGTATGCTTCACAATTGCAAAAACATGCAAAATTACTCAATTAAGCCTTTTCTAAAATTTTACGTTTTCTGGCTCCGCCTTTTGGCTTTTGGTCAACAAAAATAGGGAAAACACCCAAGTCAATATGTTACTAGGGTAAAACCTACCCTCTGAACACACTAGTGCAGTCAGAATTTTCAAATTTGGTCTCCAAAACCCCCTTGAGACATCCTACGCGTAGGATGTCTATGTTTACAGAATTGCAGGTTTTCTTCACAAAACCCTTGCAAATGCTCTTTTATATGCACAGCATCAGTCAGTCATACAAAAATATCCACAAAAGCTTGTTTAATGCATTTTTACCCTCAAAAGCACACTTTTCTGTGATTTCAAATGCAATCAAGCACTTTAGCAAATAATTCAGTGCTGAATAGCTCTATATCAGAATCGGATCACTTACCTAAAGCTACTCCTACAAATCATATGGGGTTTTGCATCTATGAGTAGAAAAACGCTTCACTGCCACACACGGACTAGTAAATGCTTTTATCACCTCACAAATCACTCAACCACCCACAACTACTCTAATCCACAGATCCTAACTTAACCTATCTAGTCGCAGACCCTCGGCAAGACACACGCTTCCTGGCTATCCACTTGATCACGGAATATCCTCTTCTGGATCCACTTAAGAAAAACGTTTTCTTTAGCCGAAACTAAATCAAGCAACCATCACACAAGAGTTAGTAGGAAACCTACTTAGGTCCTTGTGTCCCCGGCAGCCGTGCCAATGTTGGACGGGGAGCGACTCACACACCCATGAAGTGCATGCAAACACTACCTAGATCAACATAATGTCAATCGAGGACACAGATGACACGATAGGCACACGGAGGAAATCTCTTTAGCTTGTCAGGCTGAGACCATCCTACACATACAACACTCTGGAAGGCCAACTAAACCACAATCAAGTACCTCACTGCTCTCAAAAACTCCACCTAGCCACATACACACATACAGAAGGTAACCCACCTAATCATGCCAGAATCATACGAAACTGAAGGAACACCATCCCCTCACTAGGATACACTTGTCCCTAAGCATCTACACTCTAAACCCATCTGCGAAAAACGCGTAGGATGATAGAACATAATTTTGAAAGTGCCTGAAACTAAAATTCATGAGTACCTATGTGTAGCTTATGTCGCCACGATTCTATAGACTACTAGCACGCAAAAAACAGACATCGTTTGATACACTTACGGCCACAAATAGCTCATAGATGCGTCAGCGTGTGCGCTTCGTCTCGCGTGGAATGCTTGGCGTTGTCGCGTAGCTCTCCTCGAGCCTACCGCAATGGTGCAGTCGGATCTCCAACGTGTTGAGCGAGCCTGGCGTAGCGAGAGGATGAAGCTCATGCTCACTCTCTTTCTCTCTCACACACAGTAGACAGCAGCGCTAAAGTTTTGATTATGATAAAAAGTCTTTCTTTACAAAATGACCTAGGTACCTTATAGACTAAGGCTACCTTAGGTTTAACCAAAAATGGGGTTGAAAGGGTCAAATGGCTTTGTATTTACAATCTGGAAGTGCCATTGCACCCTGGATTCCAAAACTAGAATAACTACTCATTACAAATGATGTTTATAGCCATAATGCACAGCATTTCATAACTTGCAAAAGATAAGACTTTGGTACGAAACTTGAGTTATGTTGTGTTGTTGACCCAGCGGTCAACAGAAAGCAATTGGTTCAAGATGGGTATACAAAGTCAAGTGCAAGTCCGATGGTAGTGTGGAAAGATACAAAGCGAGGCTTGTTGCTAAAGGTTATGCACAAAAAAAAGGTCTTGATTATGATGAGACATTTAGTCCAGTTGCAAAGATGACAACAGTCAGATTGGTGATAGAAATGGCAAGCATGTTCGGTTGGAAGTTACGGCAAATGGATGTCGATAATGCATTCTTGAATGGTGACTTGGAAGAAGAAGTTTATATGATACATCCAGAGGGTTATCAACATCCAGAGTTTCCATATTATGTGTGTAAGTTGAAGAAAGCATTGTATGGTTTGAAGCAAGCATCTAGAGCTTGGTGTGAAAAGATAACCAGATTATTGAAGAAGATTGGATTTAAACAGTCTACTACTGATAACTCATTGTTTTTGAAGCATGTTGATGGAGAGATTGCCGTTATTGTTATCTATGTTGATGACTTGATTCTCACTGGAAGTCATGATGAGCAAATTTTGCATGTCAAGAAGAGTTTGTTGAGAGAATTTAACATGAAGGACCTTGGTGAGTTGAGATGTTTTTTGGGAATTGAAATTGGCGACACTTTATCAGGAATTTGGATGATACAAAGACAATACGCATTGGATATTCTTGAGAAGTATGGAATGACAGCGTGCAAACCGGTTGATACACCTCTTGATCAAAATGTGAAGTTGTTTGATGATGGACATTACATTGAGGATAACACTATGTACCGCAAGATGGTTGGAAGCCTTATTTACTTGACAATAACAAGGCCAGATTTGAGTTATGCAGTGGGTGTTGTGAGTCAATTCATGCAAAAGCCATGTAAAAGTCATCTTGATGCAGTGAGATGGATTATGAGATATGTGAAATCCACTATCAGTTATGGAATGTTTTATGAAAAGAATGGGAAGCCTTGTCTTTATGGTTACGCAGATGCAGATTGGGCAGGAGATTTTATAGATAGAAGATCTACAAGTGGTTATGCATTTTCCATTGGCAATGGTATGATAAGTTGGAGTAGCAAGAAGCAATCAACAATTGTAGCATTATCAAGTGCAAAAGCTGAATATCGTGCAGCAGCTTTGGCAGCATGTGAAGAGTCATGGTTGAGAGTACTTATGGTAGACTTTGGTTTTGACTATCTTGATAGTGTCATTATATATTGTGACAATATTAGCAGCATCATGTTGGCAAAGAATCCAGTCTACCATGCTTGCACTAAACACATTGAGGTACATTATCACTTCATTAGAGAAAACATTTTGGCAAATGAGATTGATTTGGTGTATGTGAAGACAAATGATCAAGTTGCGGATATATTCACAAAAGCTCTTGGAAAGGAGAAGTTTTGCTACTTTCGTGAAGCATTGGGAATCCAATCATATGCAAGCTCATTCTGAGCTTGAGGGGGAGTGTTAAAGAATATGTCCATTGTGCTATGGGCGGCTAGACACTGACTATACTATGTTGTAAATATACTTTGGATAATGGTTCAAAGAGAAGAAGAGGAGACCAGCACGTTGAATGGCTGTTGCAGGGTAACGATTGTGTGTGTGTGTCTCGATGTGTGTTGGTGTGTGTTTGTGTAGTCTTCTTTCCAACCTTCTCCATCACCTACGCACTCTACATTGCATACATCAAACTCCCACATACAGACGCATACAGCACCGTATCATTTCAACCTTTTCCACCTCAGACTGTGGGAAATCTTGGTTACTTAGTTTCACATATGACGACAATGATGTCATCAATGCCTTTCCCCTATCCATATGGAAACATTGCAACACCTTGTCAATATACTCTTCCTGAGATAAGTAAAGCATCTTCTTTGACCTATCTCGCTGGATACGCATACCCAGTATATGACTTGCCTCACCCATGTCTTTCATTTCAAACACCGTTTCCATTTTTGACTTAAGAGCTGAAATTTCTACCATTTTTCTACCAGCAAGTAACATATCATACACATACAAGATGAGGATTATCAAGCTACCATCCTTAGCTTGTCAAGTATACAGGCAATGATCTGTCTCACTTCTCTTGTATCCTTGAGAAAGCATAAATTGGTGAATACCATTCTCTTGGTGCCTGTTTCAAGACATAGAGACTCTTTCTCAAACGACATACCAATTTCTCTTTGCCTTTCTCAACATACCCTTCTCCCTGCAGCATATAAACCTCCTCATGCAAATCTCCATGAATAAATGCCGTTTTCACATCCATTTGATGTAAATGCAGATCATGTTTGGCAACCAAAGCAAGTACACTTCTCAATATTGTTATCTTAACAACTGGAGAAAAGACTTCATCAAAATCTATTCCGTGTTCTTGCTTAAAACCCTTAGCAACCAACCGTGCTTTGTATTTTGGTTGTCCATCATGAGGAGTAAGCTTATACCTGTAAACCCACTTACAAGGTAGAGCTTTCTTGCCCTCTGGCAATTGAACCAAATCCGATGTTTGATTCTTATGCAGAGCTATCATCTCTAATTGCATGGCCAACTGCCATTTTTTTGAGTCAACCACTTGTAATGCCTCCTTGTAACAAGATGGTTCTTTGCAATCCGTGAGCATGACATAATTTAGAGGTGGCACATAATGATCAAGTGGTTTGGAGACATGCTCAGAACATCTCACCACAACTAATTCTGCCACTATAGGCTGTTCCTGAGCCTAACCATGTTGTCTTGATGTGCATTATAATGAAGCCAAGTTATACACTAAGCCAGAGAAGAGAGAAAAGATGAGAAGAGTTGTCTTCAGGGAAGATGGACCTAGTGCCTATTTCAAGCCATAGACTTCGTATTCATAGGTTTTCCTCTCTGATGTATTTTGTGGTCGAGTGCAACTCCCACTTGCAGCCGGTATAGTGATTGAGTGTCTACTCTCACTTGGACACACGCTACGTGTTTGGTATCCACTTCTCGGGTAGGAGTGAGGACAAGCGGTATGCTCGTACTGGCTACGTTACAGGTAGTCATAGGTGTAGAGTTGCTGGGCTTAAGCATGGTCGCGAGCTTCTCCCACTCGCTCTATAGGATTTCAGGTACACTTGGTTTTGGGACTTGCATCAGTGAAAATTTTTGAGCTCAGTGTGGTTACACTACTGCGAGGGATTTTATGCATGGTTGTGTTTGAGCAATGTGAGTGCTGGTGAGCTCTTTTGAGAGCATTTTTCTCTCCACGGGTTGCTTCTTTTTGTCACAAGTTTGGTGCACTTCTCATCATGCGTACTTGGAGTAGAGTGACAGCTCTTGTGACATTTGCAAATGGTAGATGAGATGTGTGATAGTGTGCGACAAAGGTCTTGGTCATGTCGACACTTGCGATGTCGGCATAGTGGTCACACAAGACACATTAGATGGTGTTGCTTCAGGTGTATGAGGCAACAATGGAGATGTATGCGAGATGCAGATATAGATTTGGTAGATGTTGGAGAGGCAGCCACAGTGGCGGTGTATGCTAGTGATGGTGATGTCACACTTGCTTCAAGTGTTTCTTTTGCAGTTATGTCTATGGACAATGCACTTTCTCCACAGTGGCTACTAGATGGTGATGCTGATTTCCATGTCACTCCAGTTCGTGAGTGGTTCAGTAGTTTTTCTAGTGGGAGACTTGGTTGTGTACAACTTGCTGATGGTTCAACCTATGACATACAGGCCGCAGGAGATGTATGTTTGTCTTTGTCTAGTGGTGCATCTTATACGCTTCGACATGTGTGATATGTGCTAGGACTTAGTCAGAGTCTAATCTTAGTGAGAGCTTTAGGACGGTGGTTGTCATGTTTTGCTTATAAAGCAGTGTTTTCAGGTACAGTGCGGATTGCTTGTCATAGCAAGGGGAGCCCGATGCGGCTTGGTTTACCCTATGCATGTATTTGAGGTTCGAGACGGTGTAGTCTCGTGTACGACACTTACGTGTCATCGGAGAGAGACGAGACGTGTCTCTTTTGCCAGTGAGCTCCAGTGTGCTTGAGAGACAGAGCACTCAGCTGTGCGAGACCTCTCAGCTAGAGAGTTAGCGTGACAGTTCTCTAGTGAGACACAGTAGGTGTCATCCGACTTTGTGCAGAAAAAGGTCGAGCGGGTTTTCTCCCTAGAGACACATGCAGAGGTGACGGATATGGAGTTCTTTGACATGCTTATGTGAGATGATCATGAGGTCATCAATGCTCTAGGTACAGCTGTGCAGGTTATGTTTGCACT
Source organism: Adiantum capillus-veneris (assembly GCF_014529385.1). Classification (NCBI taxonomy): domain Eukaryota; kingdom Viridiplantae; phylum Streptophyta; class Polypodiopsida; order Polypodiales; family Pteridaceae; genus Adiantum; species Adiantum capillus-veneris. The sequence continues at coordinate 99,160,685 of NC_140957.1, forward strand.
TATATCCTGCACTTATAGAGGTAGAGTGGCTTTTCTCTAGTGACTCACGACAGTGTACAGTGCCTATGCCAAAGGCTGACTGACAGGTGTTGCCAAGACACAGGGTTCCACCCGTGGATGGCAGGGACGTACACATCCCAATGTCGATAATGACACATCCATGCCTAATGCATATAGCAATGTATGCATATAGCACAGAGGAGGCAAGGACAGCCTGGATTGTGCAAATATCGTCAGCATTCGGGTCTCTTATGTATGACCTTTTGGTGTTGAGACCTGATATAGCAGCTGCAGTGGGAGCATTTGCAGCATGATTGATTGGACATTTAGGACAGATCATGGCATATGTCATGGGGGAGTATTGCAGGTATTAGACACATACTTGCAGGAGTGCATGAACTCTTGTAGATAGCTTGCAGAGCTTGGAGCTAGCTCTACCTGGCTTCCGCGACAACGTGTTTGTCTATCGATAGAGCCGGATGCACTAGCTCATAGACTATCAGTGGGAGTAGGTTGAGAGAGTCTCTCATGTTGGATATACTAGTTGTAGGCTAGAAGATTTTTCTTAAAGGCAGACTGGCCTTTAAGTGGGAGATTGTTGGGGTTAAGGCCGATGTGCCTTGACCGGCCGCCCAAGTCACGGGTGCTCACCCATTGATCCCTATACATATAGTGAGTACACTGTATAGGGGGAGCTGCAACTTCTTAGTCTCCCCACCCAATTCGTGTGTTCTGTGTGCTTCTCTCTCCCTCTCTCTCGCTTGTGTGCTTCCCCGATCCCAACAAAGACATCATACGCTTATGATTTCTAATGTGGTCAAATCAAGTGATTTTTACCCGAGGGGATCTTTCTCACTTGGGCAACTCTTAGCAACTTTCAAAGTTAAATTTGAACCAATTTTCTGCAAGTTATGATTAGTTCAAGCCTAAATCTGGCCCAGTTTCTGTCCTTTGGTACTTACTAGACCAAATATGCTCCAAATTGCATAAAATTTTGGCTATTGGCTTCTAAGGTCCCTTAGAAGACTAGGAGATGCACAAATTTATATTTTGCACTCAACAAGGTTAAAAACGCATCATACACGTATGATGTTTTTTTTCTCAGAATGAAGAAATTTTTGCAAATTTGTGCTTAGAATGGTGTGCTTATACACCTTGTAGAGTCAAAATTTCAAAATGTTCGAAATTATAAAAAACACACCATACGCGTATGATTTCTTTTTACTCCAAATGAAATGAATCTTGCTCCAGAGGTAGTCCACCACTTAAGGAACTCATAGCTACTTTCAAAATTAAATTTGAACCAATTTTGTGCAAGTTATAGGCAAATTGGTTGTGTAGTCTGTCTGGACCGTTTCTTGGTCTTTTCAAAGCTCGAACTTGGTCCAAATGCAATGAGATTTAGGCTATGGACTTCTTTAATGCTCTAGGACACTAGCGAGCACTCACTTGTACAATCTGAGTCTATTTTGTGCCAAAACACATCATATGTGTATGATGCCTTTTCTCTCAGATTGGACTTTTGTTTCTGTCCAATGTTCTCCTCTATGTGTACACCAAGTATATGTGCTTAAAATCATCTTTTGATGTCAATTTTACAATAGTTCATCACTTTTCATTGTTATTGGCTAGAATCCGTGAAATTCTCTTTTAAATGCCATATTGGGTGTCCAAATGATGTGAAATCTTGTAATCAATCTTAGAACTACCTTCCAAGTGCTTTGGTGATGCGAGATATGCAGGCCAATACCCAAATCTACGATAGAGACATTATACACGTCTGATGTCTACTAGACAGTTTTACACTATGATCACACCCAAACTGGTCTTCAAGGTCTTTATCCTTGTTTTTAGGCCTTACCAAGTGTCTATTTCTATTCTAAGTTACACTTATCATTAGCAACATGTACATGTGTTTACATCAAAATTTAAAGCTCAAAAGTGCTCACAAACACCATTTTTTGCTTTATCAATCACAATCACTCCATCTTTTGGCTTTCGGACCCCAAATATATGCCAAAACTCCCCACTCAAGGTGTTCTTAGGGTCAATGATACCTTTTGAACACACTAGTAACATCAGATTTTTGCAAAATTACCTTCCTCCTACCCCTACCCCTAGAGACATCATACACATATGCTGTCTCTAGGGGTAACACACTGGTAACATCAGATTTTGCAAAATTACCTTCCTCCTACCCCTAGAGACATCATACACATATGATGTCTGTTGTACAACTTTCAAATTTTTCATTTCCCAAACTGTTGTTTGTGGTCTCTATAGTTGTTTTGATGGCTTGTGCAATGTTTATATTGTTTTTTAAGCTCAATCAAGGTTGTTTTCAACTTTTGCCGCTTTTGACTTCTTGGCTCATGAGTTTTGAGTATTTTAAGATGACCAAATTTCAAGTTTCAAGATGTTACTAGGGTATAGTGACCCTTTTGAACACATTGGTACAATCAATTTTCATAGTTTTGGTCTCTTTTTAGCCCTTGAGACATCATACCCGTATGATGTCTAACTTTGTAGATTTGAGATTTTTATGCATAGAACCCTCCCAAATGTCTTTTTATGTTCTCAGCAACCCTCAACCATGCATAGCTTTTTTTGTGAACTTTGTTTTTGCACTTTTTTTACTAGGAATCAAATTCTTTTCAAGATTTCAATGCAAACAAACAAATCGAGCAACCCTTCATTGATGAAAAACTCTAAATCAAGATCAAATCATCTACCTAAAGCTACTCCGAAACATAAAAAATGGGATTTTTCAATTGTGAGTAGAAAAACACTTAACTACCACAAGCTGACTAGATAATTCTTTTATCACCTCATCAACCACTCAAACACCAAAACATATACAAATCTAAACTGAAAACCATCTACAGGGGTGACCAAGGCAAGACAGGTGCTCACTAGCACCTCTCTTTGGATCCTAGCTAAACTAAGATAAAAAGAAAACTCTAGAAAACCAGAAGGACTCTCACCTGGGTACTCATCCCTGACAGCGGCGTCAATGTTGGGACAGTATCCGCAATCTCAGGCGCTGGCACAGTGAGAACTAGACCACCATAATGTCAACAAAGGATGGAACAATGACACATAAGCGTATGGAACCAAGCAAGTGGTTGTCAATCACCTACTTGACCTTCTAAGACAATCACTACAAAGAAATCTATCCTAGTCCACTATGTACATGACGGCTACCATATCCATGACACATCCACCTCTCAAAACATAACCTAACGATGTCCAATCGTTATGATGTCGTGCCATGGCATGTTCATGATGTGAAAATAGAATATCTACCTCACTCTCCATGCTTTTGTTATGTGGGACCGAATATTATAATGTACATAGTGTGATTTATGCGAAAATAAATGCCACGATTGCAGTCATGTACATACCTTTTTGGGCGGGCGAGGCCTTAGACATGGAACTATGGCATGCTTTCTCACATAAATATATGCCTAATTTGAATGTACAAATGTCAAGTGGTTTAAGGGGCACGCTCGTTTTTCCTAGAAAGTTCAATGTGGATGATGTTAGCCTAAAAATAGCTCAAAATAGCTCAAACTGCCACATCAACAATGGTGCCATTGTTTCCTAAGTAGAGATGGAAGTTTTAGAGACAATAATGAGCTCATTTTGGCATATGAGCAAGGAGATACAGCCATTCCTTTACAGGGTGCTAGTGCAGTCCCGTGCTGCTTTCATTACATGGTTGAGACTCTCAGGCCTCCAATTAGGGCTCCCCCTCCTCAAATAACTAATTGGGATCTCCAATGAAGTATTGAAGCTTCCTTGAAATGGTCACAACAAAGAATTGAAGCGTAAATTTAGCGTTTTTAACAGGTCGAATGAGCATTGCATTTGTGCAATTGGGAGCGAGCTACACCTAATCTTCACACAGAGAAGAGTTTTTAGTTCTTGGTTCCTTTTCAAAGTGGATCTTTCATGGCTAGAGTTTTTTTCTTTCTTAGTGTGTTTTTAGCCTCAAATCATCTATGCCTTGCTTGATTTTACTACCTACAAATCCTCATAGTCAGAGGCTCGACGCTTTCTTAGTCGCACTACACACTTCTTGACACATTTTTGGTGAACCTGACGTGAAGTAGCTAGGGTGAGGGTTCAAAAGCTTCATTGAGAGTCTCAAATCAAATATTTAAATCTATGGAGCAATAAGAAAAACAGGGGGTTCGGTTTGATCCACTGACAATGCAAATGTTTCAAGATTTTACAGTATTTATGCAGCAGCAGCAAACTGCAGAAAGGAGGGAGCTTTCCTCAACCAAATCGCTTCAATTTGTGGTGAAGAAAATGGACCAATTTAAAGGTAAATATTTAACAAAGTAGCTTTGTGGATATGTAAAGGTGATGGAGCTACATCGAGTGCCCGAAGCTAAAATGACACAAAGTTTTGAGCTAGTTGTGGTTCCCGAGATCAGAGAGTATGTAAGGGGAATTACAAATGAGCATGGGGCAACTTGAGAAGCATTCAAATTAGCCTTGAAGGAAGAGTAAGGAGTCCGAAAGGGTAACAAAGAGGACTTTTTTAGAGTGGGTAGTGCGGCCAAAAGAGGGGCTCTCGCCTACCGAACTGGTAAGATAATTTGAACGTCGTTGGGTGAAAGCATGACTGGGTAGTATACTTTTATGGGTTGATTACTAGTTTTGAATAGCTGCACTATTAGACGTGGCCTGCAGGTCTAAATTTTGTGCCAAACAGCTTTTTAGATTTTCCTCTTCAAGAGCTATCCAATGATATATCACACACCTTGGGTTCTTCTATCTTTGTCAAACATATTACAGCTATTAATTTTCCAAATAGTGATGTCTGGGACACAGCTTTGGTGTCCACCCATTCATGCTTTCACCCCGTTATGATCAAATTTCAAGGACTGAAAAGGCTACCCTAAACTCCGAGAAAATAGATGATCTCTTTTTGCAGGCCGCTGGTAAAGAGATTCAAGAGAAGCTAGAGTTACTACTTGAGGATAAGGATGTGGAACAAGGCTTAAAGACTGATGGGAATGAAGTTGAGGACGCCATTTCGCCACTAGCTAAGTGACAATGATGAAGAGACAAGATAATAGACAACCCTCCTCAAGTCCCAAGTGTTTTTGAGATCCTAAAAAGCCTATTATTGTGGTTCCAAACAGTGACAAGTCCACTCTAGATTATATTGTCAAGGGAATGCAAGATCTCAAGTTAAAGCTTACAAGGCTAGAAGGAAATGGGCAACCATCAGGTCAATCTACAAAGCAACGACCTCAAACTAGAGAAGGCTTTGTCAATAGATGTATATGGTGTGATAGTATTGACCATGCAAGGAGGGATTGTGAAATCTTTGAAGACGCTTTGACAAAGGAGCTTGTTTTCTTTCAAGATGGAAAAATTCACTTTAGTAAAAGAGGTAAGCTCTTGGGAACAAACTTTGGAAAAGGCGGGATGAAGAAGCTAGTTGAAGACATGTCTACTAGCCATGACATCTCAATAGTTGAGGTAGCTGCCTATGGGTTGGAGGTGGAGACTATAAAGCAAAAAGGAAGTCAAGGTTGAAGAAGAAGCATCTAATGGTATTGAAGAGCTATGGCCATATGCTATAGAATCTACTATGAAGGGTAAAATGACTACAGAGGTTTTACATGAAGCTAGAGAATGCATTCGGCTAGAAACAGGTTGGAATGAACCTGTGGACTCTTTTTGAGTGCATGCATACATTGCCAAATGTGAAGCCAATGAGGCCATTGTCAAAGAAAATGTAGGCATGAGAATGGGGATGAAGGGCCTTCAAAACATGCGACAAGGGGTGGAGGTAGAAATGACACAGTGCCTCCTAGATCACCTTCCCCGCAACAAATTCCTATCCCCGAAGTTCCTATGCAAAAAGACTCTAAAGAAAGGAAGAAGGATGCAATGAAAGATAAAGCAAAGGGTCCGGCCTACAAACTCCAATCTGGCATAGAGGCGGCAATTGATCTCAAAAAGGTTTTGGAAGAGAGGATTTTGAACAGTAAGGTGGAATTTACATTGGGTGAGGTCCTTGGTATAGGAAAGTGGGAATTTCGCGAAGAAATAATTGATATTATAAAGAGGAAGTGACAATCTCTTACTGAATCTATCCATGTACAAGGTGGAGAAGAGACTTTAAATGCACATGGTGTACAGGTCTATGGCGAGCAAGGTGAAGAAACTGTTGTTGGATGATACAAGTCTAAGGGAGGAGTAAAACATGTTCACTTCTTGGATGATGAAGATGAAGTTGAGACCACTCACAAGAGTTACTACTTGAAGAGTCACTGAGCAAGAGCAACTACTAAGACCCTGGTAAAAGTGGGAGATTTAGAAGATCCATACCTTGTGTTGACAGATCATGGGTTAGAGACTAACCTCATGTCAAAGAGTCTTCATCAAAAGGGAAAATGGCCAATTTATATAAATCATGGATGGATGATTTGTGCAGCAACAACAACTCATCAGGTGATCTGTATGGAGCTTGTCCAAACGTTAAGGTGACTATAGGAGATGTGAAAGATGACCAAAATTTCTTTGTACAAGAGATGTCTACATACCCTCTTATCCTTGGGCAGTCATACATCACTACTTCTTGCATGGAAACCAAGGTGATGGATGATGGGTCGGCTTATGCAAGGATAAGGAGCAGGAATGGGAAGCGGGCAGTAGAGTTCCTTATTGTTTGTGTGGACCACGAAAGGAATTTTGACAGTCTTAGAGAGCAACTTTTTCAAAGGCAAACAAAGAATTCAAGGACTAGAGGGACATGAGGGGTTCTGGCCATGTACCATTGTAGAGCGGGATTGCAGTGGTACACCGTACAAGAAGAGAAAAGTTTTCGCATGATGTATATGCAAAGAAAACATTTTCTACAAGTTTTGTAGGATTAACAGACTATGGATCTATTGCTTTTACAAAGTGTGAGGACTTAAAGAGGGGTGAACGAAAACATGTAAATAGTGTACAAAGAGGTGTTAAGATGAATGGTTTTCTGGTGAATTCATTGCAGGTGTATTTGATGGGTGTTCGTTTGTGGATACTATGCAAGACTTGGAATCTTTAGTGGATTGCAATTTGCATATGGGAAGTGACGTTGTGAAAGTTTGCTCAATAAAAATGTAGAAAGTCATTGAGGATTTCAAACATGCTCAAGGTGTTGATGTACGAGTGGAGACTAAGTAAAAGTCTATGGCAAAGAAAGTGAAACTGGTGGCATTACCTCTACCAAAAGATTGCACAAATAAGACAGAAAAAGCTGCTTTGCAACCTAGCCTTTGTGACCCAAGAAAGATTGGACACAAGTTCATGCAAGATTCTTTGAAGGAGTTAAAGGTTGGTTGCGAGGACAGTTTGACAAAAGCTAAAAAGATATGCTTTGAAGACATGCTTGCCAAACATGGAAAGGATTTTGCATTTGAGCCGCATGTCATAGGGTGTGATAATCTATCCATTGTTTCTCATGTGGTGATCTTCACTATCCCTCATGTACCTTGGAACTTGAGGCCTATTCCGGTTCAAAATGCCCATTTGCCAAAACTCATTGAGCTGCTTAATGAAAGATCAAGATGGGTATTTTGGAGCCTTCTTGTGCTCCATATTCAAACAAGTGGTTCATAGTTCCAAAAAAAATAAAAATTCTTTATGCTTTATCCAAGATATGCAACCTGTCAACAAGGTTGCAATTAGAAATGTGGGTGCAGGGCCAGTTGTGGATGAATTTGCAAAGGCATTCACGGGAAGGGCAATATATTCTATGGGGGATTTTTACTCAAGGTATGATTAGTTCCAACTAGCAATGGAAAGCAGGGACCTGACTACCATGAGGACACCTTTGGGTCTGGTAAGGATGTGCACCTTACCTCAAGGAGCAACTAATTCAGTTGCACATATGATGAGTGGTATGAAAAAAGTCTTACGTGATGAGGCGGTCCGGGGCGGGCAACAAGAAGAGTGGCCTCTAGACACCCTTCAAGGCTCCCGTGCTGCTCAATGGGGCTGGGGCACAACACAACACAAACCAAAACAACAAACCCACAGCCAGATCCCAACTACACAAGGGGCACCACCTAGTTTAAGAGCGAACTAGGACGCAAAAGAGGAGAATCGTTAGAGCAACCCACAAACAAGCAAGGAATTTACACTAACCCTAACACCAATGGAACACTCTCACACACTAAAACACGACAGAGAGAGAGAGAGAGAGAGAGAGAGAGAGAGAGAGAGAGAGAGAGATAGTGCTCGGGCTGCTTTGAAACGTGTCGGCAATGATCAAGCAAACACAACTATATATTTAAGAAAGAGAGAGAAAGGGGGAGGGGGTGCTTGTTGCATTAATACCTTCTTACGAATCTGTCATGACAAATCAAAGTGAGATTAGTATTTGTTCAACATAGCTTGCGTAAATTTCACCACAACACATCACAAGAAATACCACCCCAATCACTGTCTTAAGGCCAGGGGAGTCCTCTCCACCCTGTCGCCCTCTTACAGTATGTGGGATTTATGGCTAGATTGATGACAACACCAGAGACAAGCTATCAAGAACTTAACAAAAAACACCAAGACACTTACGCATCATTGTTGTCCATTACTTCACGTTGGAAGGGAGACAAAGTATCCAAGCTTAGTCCAAATCCACCCTCCTTGATTCAGCAAATGTTGGGCTTACACTAGTAGGAGAAATGATAGATTTCCTACTCTCAATTTAATTATCACTCTCTCTCTTACAATGGCATAGAGTTCCCTTGCTAATCCCCTATTACAACACATGCACATGCATAAGACAATGAGCTTCCACTCAAGAGCTCCTTCTAGAGAGGTTGAGCTTGGATTCTCAAGCTATAGCATAGTGCTCTTGCTTATGGCTCCCCCTTTTTGTGCTAGCTACACCCTCCTTTTATAGCAATTTTGAAGGCTAGGGTTACTCCTCTAACCATGGTTGGGTTAGATTTTCAGCAATTTATCTAATTTCTTTTGCTTGGAATTATCAAGAAGTTGGTGGGGAAAGAGAGAGAAGAGAAATGGAGGTGATAGGACTTTTCATAGTGGGTTAGTGTTAGTAGAGTTAGTATTAATTTACAAATGGAATTGGATATTTACAATGGGAGTATCCATGTAGGATACAAATAAGGAAGAAAAACTCTTAAGAGGTAAGAAAAGGTGGATTTCTTACAAGGTTGATGCTCCAAGTGTCTTGAGTAGGGCCAATTTTGACGCTTGTTGACGGTCCACTAGCTTTGACGGTACATTTTTTCTCCACTCTTGACCTTCCTTGAGAGACAAGGTAATTGAAGCTGAGTAATCAACCACCATGATGCTGTCTTTTAAGAGAAGAGGCTGAATTTTGTGGTTTTTTTGATAGATATGGGTAAATTGGAGGAGGAAAAATGAGACTAGGTGGTCAATTTTGGAATGGAATTGTGTGTGGGAGGTATGAGTTCACCATGGTTTCTCTTATTCTTCAAGGTTGAGGAGAAGGTGAGTAGGGTGCAGAGAGGAGTGGTGAGAGAGGTGGGGATGATGAGTGGAGAAATGTGTGTGAAAGAGGAAAATGATAAAGTGGAAGAGAGAGTGTGGCTGCATAGCATGGGAAAACTGGGGTCCACTAATAAAATCATAGCTCACAGCTCGTAGCTCAAAAAAATATGAAAAAATTTGAGGCAAAAGTTCAGCCCACGAGCTACAACTTTTGTTTGTATCACCTTTTCAAATTCGGAGAGCAAGTGAACTTTAAAAAATCAGCAAAACCGACCGTTTTTTTCCACTGCACAAGGTCCTTGTGGGGTCCTTCTTTGGATGATTCTTTTGAATACCTCCAAGAGTGAGCCCTCCATAGTGCATGTATGCATGCCACCTCCCCTTGACCTTATTTGGTAGGTCTATAATTGAAGATATTGTTGAGATTATGATATAAGTGAATAGTACAACTAAGAAAATCAAATATTGAGGGGTCTAAAAAATATGTACATGTCAAATATAAATAATATAAGTGGAAAAAATATAAAAGGGTCAAAAGAAATCTCTCTCATTATGAGGATACCATAAAAAGATAAATATTTTTGGTGTTCTAATTTTTTAGAAAACAAAACAAAATAGATGTAGGAAGGGAAAAATCACAATAGTGAAAAAATATACACATAAATAAAACTAATTTTTTTGGATTTTTGTTGGGGTGGAGTTACACCAAATATAAGAGAAGCTTACATGAAAATATTTCTATATGGAATAAAGAATATGAAAAATGGTAAGAAAAATTGTGGTAATGGTGAGGCAATGTACAGAGCATAAATAACACACACCTAGGTAGAAATATTTAAATAAATACCAAAATAATTATGAAAAAATCTTTTATTTAGGCCCTATATACAAAGAAATATTTACATATGCATGGGCCATAATATACTTATATATATTTTTTTATTTTTTATTTTTTTGGCTCAACAAGCCCAATGACTTGCTAATTGAGGGTTTTTTAAGAAGATATGGGAAAAGTCCCGTGACTCACGCACGCCTATGTACAGTGAAATGGTAGGGATAGCCACAGTGTTTGGGTGATTTTGGTAGGGTGAGGTAACTCACTGTGGCAATTACAAAGAGCCGAAAAAACGGCTATCAGTGACTTATACCGCAAACTACAATGCCTTTCCTTGATGATGTGCCAATCAAAGGATGTGATGTAAGCAATATAGATGTGGATTTGGACTTGAGGGGGTGCACAAGTATGTGGCAAACTATATCAATGATTGTGATGAGATCTTGTCAAGATTGGAAGAAGTGAAGCTTACCTTGTTTGGGCAAAAGTCAGTGTTTGGTGTGATCAAAGTTCTTATTGTGGGACATATGTGCAAGCCATATGGTAGAAGGCCTTGTCCTGCAAAGATTGATGTTATTCAATCTTTGCAGGACAAGGACTTATCCTGCAAAGATTGATGTTATTCAAAGAATGAAAGAGAGATGTATTAATGTAGCTGAGGCTCAAAGGTTCTTGGGTGCATGTGTGTTCTATGTTATCTAGATTCCACATTATGCGCATGTGGCAGAACCTTTGTATCAACTTTTGAGAAAGAACCAAAAGTTTCAATGGGCAGAAATGCATACCCATGCCATGAGAAAATTTAAGAAGTGTTGCTTATGTCTCCAACTTTGAGGAAATGAAACTATGAATGCGGAAGATATGTAATTGTGATAGTGGATACTAGCCCCACAAGAACTGGATGGGTGATTGGCCAAGATGATGATGATGGCAAGTGATATGTGGTGAGATTTGGAGCAAAAGTCCTAAGTGCTCAGCAATGCAATTATTCACAAGTAAAAAAAGAGTTATGGGGATTAGTCACAGGTTTGAAATGTGACAAAGAGTATTTGATAGGAGCAAATGTAATAGTGGAGACTGATTTGTCTACCCCTTCTTGGAATGATCACAAGTTGCTCAACTCTCGACATTGCTATGTACATATGGATTGCCTACATAAAGTCCTTAAATCCAAAATTTAAGCATGTTGCAAGGAAAGATAATCCAATTGCGGATATGCTTTCAAGAGCAAGGTATGAAAATGAAGAAGACATGGTTGTCGAGGGCGATGATGTAGGCACATAGTTTATAGTATCTCTCATGCCAAGGGCGATCATGTTTGCCTATCAAATGTGCTTGAGTCATTTTCAAAGGACCTATATCAAGGTGACTAGTTTCTCATTGAATGTTATCTGAGCACTTTGACAAGGCAATAAGGGTGGACTAATCAAGAGTTCAAAGAAAGGCCTATGGATACTTTTTGAAAGATGGGTACTTATGGGAGTGTCTGAAACAAAGAAATGGAATGTCATTGAGAGTCGTGAATGATAAGGACGCTCAAAATGAGCTTATAAAAAAGATTCATGAGAGTCTTTATGTTGGACATAGAGGTGTATGGGCCACCATTACTAAAATTAAAGAGAGGTATTGGTGGAAAGATATGTATAAAGATGTACCTCACTTTCTGGAGTCTTGTGAAACCTATCAAATGTATTAAAATGTACGTCATCATCATCAGTTGCACCCTACTTACCCATTGGCCATGCACTATAAGTGGGTAGTAGATCTTGTTACAATGCCATTGGGCTTATGGAAAATGAGATACATAGTGCTTGCACGGGAAGATTTAACCAACCAAGTTGAAGGTCGTGCTCTAAGAAAAAAAAGAAAAGAAGGGATTTGTAAGTTCCTCTTGGATGATGTAATTAGCCGTTGTGGCTATGTTGGGAAAATAACAGCAAGCAGGGGTGAGTTGAATGCGGACAAATCAAGGGAGTTTTTCTATAGGTTGGGCATTAAACTTGCTCTCACTACTGCATATAACCCTGAGGGAAATCAAAAATCAAAGCGTGTGCATCCTCCTAAAATTAAATCTTTGGCTAAAACCTGCAAAGGTAAAATGGAGACGTGGCCTAGGCTATTGCGTTATGCTTTATGGGTTGATCGTACAACTCGTAGCTCAACTATTGGTTATATGCCTTTTGAGTTGATGTATGGTCTCAGAAACTTATATCGCCAATTAAGGATGTAATTCCCACATGGAATGTATTGCATTGGGAAGATGGAATGAGTAGGTAAGACCTTTCTTCTTTGCGCATAAAACAATTAGAAAGAAGGGCCCAAGATATTGAGATTGCAGTAGCACGATTGAAAGATGCAAGGTTAAAGAATAAGGATAGATTTGATAAGAGGCATAGGCTTAGACCTAAAGCTATTAAGAAAGATGATTGGGTGTTGGTGTATGATAGTAGTCTTGAAAACTAGCATTCAACAATAAGAAATCTTTCAAATAGATGGTTTGGTCCTTATGTGGTTCAGCATGTACATGGGAATGCAACTTATAACTTGCATGAATTAGATGGGACAAAATGATGATTCCCATCTCGCAGGGAGCAAAATCAAGTTATTCAAAAGAAGAGGTGATACAGATCCCTTTGATTCACACGAAAGTCAAAATGAAGGCTCTGATTAAAATCATATGGATGTGGATGAAGAACAAGAGGATGATGGGTTAGATTTTGTTGAAAGCAATGATGAAATTGACATGTATGTGGACTTAAATGAAGAGTGAACCTGCAAAAAGATATCTGTAGCATATGCCGGAGGATGTGCAGGTTTAAAGGGGGTTGATGGCGTACCGTGGCATGTTCATGATGTGAAACTAGAATATCTACCTCACTCTCAATGGTTTTGTTATGTGGGACTGAATGTTATAATGTGCATAGTGTGATTTATGCTGAAATAAATGCCACGGTTGCAGTGGTGTACATACCTTGCCGGGTGGGCGAGGCCCTAGATGTGTCACTATGGCATTCTTTTTCACATATATATATGCTTAATTTGATTTAGGAATGTACAAATGTCAAGTGTCTCGAAGTGGTATGCTTGTTTTGCCTAGAAAGCTCAATGCGGACGATGTTAGCCTAAAGATATCTCAAAATTCCACATCAACGATGGTACTGTCATTGCCTAAGTAGAGAGAGAAGTTTTAGAGCCAAGAATGAGCTCATTTGGGCATATGAGCAAGGAGATACAACCATTCCTTTACAGGGTTCTAGTGCAGTCCCGTGCTCAATCCACTACATGGATGAGGTTGTGAGGCCTCCAATTAGGGTTTCCCTGTAAAGAAAGAGGATGCAAGAGAGCTACACAAGACAAGCACACACCACACAGAGATGGAAATCTTCTTCTTCTTCTCACAGAAAAGAGAGTACAAAATGACTAAGTGCTAAAACTGAAAAGTAGCACATATGTACATGCGGTCACTAAGTGTGAACTCGCTAGAAGTGTACTAGGCTAGCACTATAAGTGTAGTCTAGTTGTAGAATCACTGGCAGAGATCCTCTGTGTCGGTCACCTAACGCGCTAGTGAGTAAATGTCGTAAGCGGCCAAGACCCGTAGTGGATGCCAGCTCAAGATGTAGAGCTCGACATCTCAACACTCCCCCTCGAGCTATGCATGTCGCAGAGTCCAAGCATAGTCCGGAAACGTTGAAGCTTCTCAGCTCCGAGGGCCTTGGTAAAGATATCCGCTATCTGCTCCTCTGTGCTAACGTAGACCAAGTCGATGTCGCCCGCCAACACTCGCTCTCGAACGTAGTGGTAATGGACCTCTATGTGCTTGGTCCTGGCATGGAACACTGGGTTCCTAGCCAACTGCATGCTACTGAGGTTGTCACAATGGATGACAATCTGTTGGTCCACCTGCACTCCCAAGTCCTCAAGTAATGTGCGTAGCCACGCTACCTCGCACTCCGCAACTGCTGCACCTCTGTACTCGGCCTCTGTGCTTGATAAAGCAACCATAGGCTGCTTTTTGTTACTCCAAGTAACAGCAGCACTCCCAAAAGAGAACATGAAGCCACTTGTAGATCTCCTATCAACAATGCTACTTGCCCAATCTACATCTGTATACCCATACAATGCTAATGGGGCATCTTGTGCATAGAACAATGCATAGTCAAGAGTCCCTTGCACATACCGAAGTGTGCGTCGTACTCCATCCAAATGTGGTTTCCTCGGAAGCTGCATGAACTGACTCTCCAAGCCTACTGTGTAGCTCAAGTCTAGCCTCGTGATAGTCAAGTAGATTAGACTACCCACAATCTTCCTGTACATCTTGACATCCTCAACAACATCACCCTTCTCTGCACTCAGCTTTGCATTCACATCCAAGGGAATAGAAATTGGCTTACAATCAGCCATACCATACTTTGACAACATGTCCAAAGCATACTGTCTCTGTGACAGCCATACACCCTCCGGAGTCCTGATCACCTCAATGCCAAGAAAGTAGCGGGTCAAAGCATGGTTTGGTGGTACAAAAAGTAGTGTCCTTGACACAACATATGCTTGGTGATTCTTGTGTGTAAAAACCATGGGCATTTTTTTGGAATTGGGGAGGGCAAATAAACTTCTTTTTTAAGTAGACGTTTTTTTAACTTTAGAAGCATGCAATCCTAAGAAGAGGTGGGGGTGACAGCGGGGCCGGGGGGTGGGGTTACGGTTGGGAGCTTTCACTCCAGCACCTCTCTCTCTCTCTCTCTCTCTCTCTCTCTCTCTCTCTCTCTCTCTCTCTCTCTCTCTCTCTCTCTCTCTCTCTCTCTCTCTCTCTCTCTCTCTCTCTCTCTCTCTCCTCTGTGTGTCTCTCTCAGTTTTGAACCCTCTCGCCTTCCTTGCCGCCTCCATAGCCACCGAACTGCTGTGTTCTCTCTCTCTCTCTCTCTCTCTCTCTCTCTCTCTCTCTCTCTCTCTCTCTCTCTCTCTCTCTCTCTCTCTCTCTCTCTCTCTCTCTCTCTCTCTCTGTGCAAATGGATAGTAGCGCAGGAGATTACTATCTTGGTGATGCTCAAAACCTTTCTTTCGATGACATAGAAGGTGATGCTCAGGACCTCTCTTTCAACGAGGTAGAAGGTGATGCACAGCTCCTCTCTATCGACAAGATGGAAGGTGACGCACAGTTCCTCTCTTTTGACGAGGTACAAGGTGGCCCAAGCAATGTTTAGCAGATGCACATCACTTCCATTAGCACTAGTATTCCAACCGGTAATCAGGCTTTTCTTCGTGATTATTGGGCTGCAAAGAAACGCGCACAGAGAAGCAAGGAAAGACATCCTACGTCTGCTCTTGGATTATGGGAAGCCAGGTCAAGAAAGAACATTTGTGCAGCGGTGGCTCGATGTTGGTGCAAGCAAATAGTAGGGATTGCAAAGAATGAGCAGAAGGAAATATTCCGGCAACTCCTGGACCACCAAACATTTTCCTTGCTACAACCATCAAATTCAGCAAAGTCGAAGACACTGTTGTATCGGGTGTGCGCAAGACTCAAATCAAGGTCCCTCATTCAGCAAGTGAACTTTTTGTAAAGAGAAGCTCTTTGGCAATGATTCTGAACAATAGTACAAACTCACAATCAGTAAACCAATCCAGAATGGATAGTATCTTGGGGATCCATCGAAGGAATATAGCTGCAGCAAGCTCATGGCTAGAGAATAAAGATGAAGATGAAGTGTTGCCATTGAGTGCTTGTGAGAGACAATTGCCACGAGGAACCCTTATTACCAATGAAACAAGAGATTTGGTATATGCCTTTTGGACATCAGAGAGCAAAGTTTCACCCAACAAGAAAGACATATGCAAGATGAGAATTGGAATGAAAAGTGTCGTCAAACATCCTATACATCTACTCGAAGAATCTCAGGTACCAACAACTTCTAGTAATTGTACATCTTGTTTGGTGCTACTTAAGGCTTATTTGGTCCAGAAAGTACAAAATTTGGTAGTCTGTTGTACGGCAGAGGGTGTTTACAGTACCAAAGAATATCCATGAAGTACCAAATCCTAGCTATCGACAGCCAAAGCCTATCCATAGAGTTTAAAACCCTCTCTATAGAGTACCAAAACCTAATTATCCAGTACCAATGCCTATGTATAGAGAACCAAAAGTCTATTTACAAAGTACCAAACTCAACGGATACCACCAAAGCCTCTCTGTAGAGTACCAAATCCTATCACTATAGGACCAGGATCTATTTACAGGGTACCCCACACTTCTGATAGTACGAAATCCTATATGTAGAGCACCAAATCATGTCTATCGAGTACCAAAGGCTATCTATGGAGTAACAAAGCACATCTGTAGAGTACCAAATCCGGTGTATCTAGTACCAAAGCATATGTATGGAGTACCAAAGCAGATCTGTAGAGTATCAAATCTGGTATATCGAGTACAAAATCCTAGCTATCGAGTGCCAAAGCCTATCCATAGAGTTTCAAACCCTCTCGATAGAGTACCAATACCTATTTATCCAGTACCAATGCCTATGTATAGAGAACCAAAAACTATTTACAGAGTACCAAACTCATCGGATACCACCAAAGACTATCTATAGAGTACCAAATATTCTCTGTAGAGTACCAAATTCTATCTGTAGAGTACCAAAGCCTATCACTATAGGACCAAATTCTATTTACAGGGTACCCCACACTTCTGATAGTACCAAAGCCTATATGTAGAGTACCAAATACTGTCTATCGAGTACCAAAGGCTATCTATAAAGTACCAAAGCACATATGTAGGGTACCAAATCCGGTATATCGAGTACCAACTCAGATCTGTAGAGTACCAAATCCAATATATCGAGTACCAAATCCTAGCGATCGAGTGCCAAAGTCTATCCATAGAGTTTCAAATCCTCTCGACAGAGTACCAAAACCTATTTATCCACTACCAATGCCTATGTATAGAAAACCAAAGTCTATTTACAGAGTACCAAACTCATTGGATACCACCAAAGACTATCTGTAGAGCACCAAATCCGCACTGAAGAGTACCTGATCCTATCTGTAGAGTACCAAAGTCCACCACTATAGGACCAAAGTCTATTTACAGGGTACCCCACACTTCTGATAGTACCAAAGCCTATATGTAGAGTACCAAACTCATCGGATACCACCAAAGACTATCTGTAGAGTACCAAATCCTCTCTGAAGAGTACCAGATCCTATCTGTAGAGTACCAAAGCCTACCACTACAGGACCAAAGTATATTTACAGGGTACCCCCCACATTTCTGATAGTACCAAAGCCTATATGTAGAGTACCAAATAATATCTATAGAGTACCAAAGCCTACCGACAGTACCAAATCTACGGTACCATATTTGGAACTTTTTGGTACTGTTGAACTTGGGTGCAGGTCTATCCACTATTACAGTACCAAATTTGGTACTTTTGGGTACTGTGGAACTTGGGTGCACGTCTGTCCACTATTATAGTACCATATTTGGAACTGTCGAAAGCCAGTTTTGGCACTACTACATTAGTGAAATTTTACCAGTACCATGATGTTGGTTTTTTCTGAATCATTTTGTTTTTGTGACATAGGTTGAGCTGTACCAAAGATTCAAGAAGGCTCACCCAACAGTGGTAGTGTCTCTTAGATGCTTCGAGGCATTGAAGCCATACTTTGTACGGAAGTTGAAGGACAGAAATACTTGCTGCTGTGTGGTTCATGTGCAGATGCTCTATTTCAAAGAGGCCCTTAATCAAATGCGGCAGAACAAGTTCGGGCTCCACGGGAAAGGTCACCTTTGCACTTGCTCCGTTTTTTGCAGAGGTGATGAGAGAGGAACATGTTTTGCAAACCAAGAAGTGTGTGAGCACATCACCATTATGTGGGAATCCATCATGTGCCCAAAGCCTCCAAATTGTGTATACCATGCAAAGAAATGCTTGATGGGGGACTGCTCACAATGTGGAGTACGGAGGTTGACATTTTGTCCCGATGAGATATCAGAGGATAGCAAGGAGGTGTCTGTGAAGGTTTTCATGGAGGTTGGAACAGGACAGGTTCACGAAGGTGGGAGTGAGAAGAAGAGAAAGGACTTGATTGTGCAACAGATGAAAAGTGGGACTTTTCTTAGCCTATTTTCAACCCATCTAATAGGCTTCATCAAGCATAACTTTGTCTTCCGCTGGAACAGAATGCACATTGAAGAATGGAAATATGTTTGCATCAAACCCTTGCCAAAGTCTAGGGATACAATTAGGGATGACGAATCAGATGATGAGGAGGAGGGTGGATATTCAACATCGATTCCGATGAGCCAAGTGTCCAACTTTCCACTATATGAAGGATGCCCTGAAATGTTAAGTGGCATGCTGTCCATAGGGGATAATTTTGCAGTAAAAGGAGCTGAGGCAAACGAATACTTCTACATTATCAAATGCACAGAAGTGTTGTACCAAACGGTGAAAGCACAAAAGGATAAGTGGCATAACAAAATTGTTAGAAGAGGGAAGGTTGTTGAAGGATTTTTTTATGGCCAAGTTGAAGGAAAAGCTGATACATACCGGCTATTGGATCACACATCTCCGGTAATGATCTACTCACATCTTGTTAGGGCCATACGTTTCCCGCTGGAGCCTATTGCAGGATCCCTAGGTCAAATTTTACAATACAAGTTGTCTACTAAAGTATATGAGAGGATATACAATAGCATGCCATATCATGATGACGAGAGTGACGAAGGTGCGTCCATGTTACTTGAGGGCAATGAGAAGCCCTGGTTGAACAACTGAAACCGGTAGTCAATAGTACCAAATCTGGTAGTCAACAGTACCAAGTGTATTCCGCACTATGTGCTTTTTAGTGACTGAGTCAACTTGATCTTTTGGCCTTGAGCTTTATATGTTCTCTCTATCTAGTTCTGTGTTGGTATGTTACCTTTCATTACATTACTGTTTCAGTTGTCCTCACTATATGTGCATTTGGTACATTTTGGTACTGTTGAACTTGGGTGCTTCTCTGTCCACTATTACAGTACCAAATTTGGTATTGTTGAACTTGGGTGCACGTCTGTCCACTATTACAGTACCAAATTGGAACTGCTTGAACTTGCTGTATCACTTATGGTTTACTTTATTGCTCTATCTGGTTCTGTGTTGGTATGTTACCTTTCATTACATTATATTTGGTACTTTTTGGTACTGTGTTGAACTTGGGTGCACTCCTGTCCACTATTACAGTACCAAATTTGGTACAATTTGGTACTCCTTGAACTTGCTGTATCACTTATGGTTTACTTTATATCTTGGTATTTTTCAGTTTGTCTATTCGTATTTGATACGACCACCTTGAGCAATGTCTAGAACTACGTTGATAACATGAAAGTTATGCCAAACATAGATGCTATCTGCCTCAAAAATTAAAATGTTGGTCAACCTGGTTAGCTCCAAGAGGTTTCAAAAGAATTAGTCAGGGGTTTCAACAGTAGAGATCAAGTTACCAAGACAGTCTGAACAAGAGAAGTGGTTTTCCATTATGTATAGTATCGGGTTACAAAATTCCACTATTTACATGATTATGGCAATCTGCTACCTCGGGGGATCAAATTTATAGGAGTACCCCTCCATCTATATGAAGTAATCAGTAATGTACCCAAAAATATCGTCTTCAGTGTCAAAGACTGGGTTTTTGCAAGTGTACGTTGTTCGGTACCGATCCCTTATCCACCCGAGCAACCAAGGCAAAACAAAATCTAGCGAGTAAAACGGGTAATCGGTTCCTACTACCATGGGATCGTATGATCGGATTTCCATACAGTTTTCATAGTCATTTTTAAGAGACTTGTATCTACAATCATCTACAAGAATAGTGTTGCTTGCATCGTACTTCGGGTGCCTTGCCCACAGCGTCCGTAGCTTCTTCAGGAAAATGGGCTTATCGCCCATGTGTTTGGGCACAACCGGCACCTCCGACATACGGGCCCACCATATTTCACAGTCCTCTTGGGAGAGAATATCTGCTAATGCCAAAAAACGAGGTTAAGAGGTATGGGTAACTCATGTCCTGCAACATTCAAAGCGGGCATGCTTTACCTGCAAAATACTTTTGCCTTCTATGGTTTGGGAAGGACGCGTTCACCATGTGTAACAGTTTTTCCCTTCTACAGCAGGACCACAACACTAGGCTGGCTTTCTCTTTAAGCTGTAGGATGAACTGATCCGCATCCGGCCTTACAAGACAAATTACATTACCTCTGAGATGGACTACCCATGGCGTGTTCTCCTTTGGCAGGCACTCAAGTTCCTTAGGGATCTCGCTGCAGCTGGTTAGTAGCACGCCATTAAGATCAAGCACAATCATCCGCCCGCGTCTAGCAGCCACATCAGGCTGCAACAATGTGCTTGCCGGTGTCTCGTCTAGCCACCAACTTACTACAGCACCAACAAACATAATGAGTGGGGACAAATACACAGTGCAAACATCATATCTAAAACAGAAAACTGGTCCAAAAACTACCAAATTTGGTATTGTATTGCACAAGTGATAAGGACTATCCGAAATCGCAAGTTCAAGAAGTACCAAATTGGTACTGTAATAGTGGACAGACGTGCACCCAAGTTCAACAGTACCAAAAAGTACCAAATTTGGTACTGTAATCCACATATAGTGAGGACAACTAAAACAGTAATCTAACGAAAGGTAACACACCAACACAGAACTAGATAGAGAGAAAAGATAAAGCTCTGGGCCAAAAAATCAAGTTGACTCAGTCACTAAAACACACAAAGTGCGGAATACAATAGATTCTCACTGGCTACAGTTTGCATGCACGGGATAATTGATCACCGGCGCAATTGGGCTTCTTTCTCTGCAAACAGAAAAGTTCCTGCAGGGTCACGGAATCAGAGGAATCACCTCTCCGCTTCGAAACAGCATCGGCAGCAGTAGAGTCAACGCCCCCGTCGGTGCTGTCCACAACAGTATCGTTCGCAAGTACTTCTTCCTGCTCATCCTTGGCCTCCCTCCGATCTTTGTTTCCTTCCGACCCCTCTTTGACCTCCCCTTCACTCCCCTTTGTGGTTTCCACCCCCTCCCCAACACCCCCCTTTGTGGGTTCTTCCTCTCCCTTCTTCGCCGTTGCTTCATCGACCTTTGTGTTGGCAGCATCTCGGCTTTCCTCCGCATCCAGCTCCACAACAACAGGGACTTTACCTTCCTCCTTGTCCTTGGTCTTTTTACCATCTCTGGCCTCCTCCTCAATTGTCCTTTCGATGTCACCTGTCTTTTTATCATCTTTGGCTTCCTCCTCACTTTTACTTTTGCTGTCACCTGTTGCCTCACATCTTTGTCCCGTCACATTGTCTTTCCCTACAGAATTACCTTGCTTCAGATCGTGGAGAACATGTGATATCTCCCTTGTCACCTCATCCACGTCCCATATTCGACTTGCAGCCGACTTTTTGGCGTGCTGGTCAGCAACTGCAGCATCCTGCTCCTCTGCAAACACAAAGAAAGACAGCACATACTAACTTGTATGAAAACCTCACTGAGTTGCAAGTGCGCATATGTATTCAAAAATGCACACATACTTACTCTTGACAACTTGAAGCCCATTGGCCCAGGACTTTGCCAAATCAGAGATTACCATATTACAACCCGGCTTGACACACTAATCCCTGCTTTGTAACAGAGCACTAAAGCACAAGGGATGATACTGGTGTCGGCACTCTAGCATGAAGGTTCCGACTACATGTGCGCACTCCAAGGGCTCACCGCATGCAACACACATACCAAACACCGGGATCACATTTACCGAATCATTAACCTGGGGCCTAGGATATAGTAGGGACCTCTTCCCAAGCCTAATATCAGACAACATCTCCTTCACAAATAGGGTATGCTCTTGACCTTCCTTCCATTTTTTCTCCAGAGTGTCATACTCAGCCTGTTGACAACCAGCGGTCCCAATTAGTTTCAAAAACTACCAAGAAGTCATACCGAGACTGGTACTTCTAAGTACTGTACTACGAAACAGAACCCAAACTACCAAAACCACCAAAACTACCAAACTCGGGCGGGAATCATATAGTACCAAAAACATATAAATACCCTCAATGCAGAACTAAACTACCCAAACCTTATCAAAACTACCAAAAGCCACTTTTTGCAGCACTTTCAAATAGTACCTAAAAGTACCAAAACTACCAAAATCAAACTACCAAAAGCCACTTTTTGAAGCACTTTCAAATAGTACCTAAAAGTACCAAAACTACCAAAATCAAACTACCAAACAAGCTTTTTGCATCACTCTCAAATAGTACCTAAAAGTACTCAAAACTACCAAAATTAAACTACCAAAGAAGCTTTTTGCAGCACTTTCAAATAGTACCTAAAAGTACCCAAAACTGCCAAAATCAAACTACCAAACAAGCTTTTTGCAGCACTTTCAAATAGTACCTAGAAGTACCAAAACTACCAAAATTGAACTACCAAACCCACTTTTTGCAGCACTTTCAAATAGTACCTAAAAGTACCAAAACTACCAAATCAAACTACAGAAGCCACTTTTTGCAGCACTTTCAAATAGTACCTAAAAGTACCAAAACTACCAAATCAAACTACAGAAGCCACTTTTTGCAGCACTTTCAAATAGTACCTAAAAGTACCAAAAGTACCAAAACTCCCAAAATCAAACTTTCAAATAGTACCAAAACAACCAAAACTACCAAGACTACCAAAGAAAAACTTTTTGCAGCACTTTCAAAAACTACCAAAACTACCAAAATTACCAAAATCAAACTACCAATTACACTTTTGCAGCACTTTCAAATAGTACCTAAAAGTACCAAAACTAGCAAAACTACCAAAGCTATTAGAATAAAACTACCATAACAACTTTTGCAGCACTTTCAGAAAGTACCTTAAAGTACCAAAAATTCTTCATAGTAACAGAAATACCAAACCATAAAACAGAAGGAAACCATAAACTACCTAGAATAAAAACAGTTCTACCATGAGTACCTAATACTACCAATCCCACCAAACCAAGCATAAACAGTTCTATCAAAGGTACCTAACACTACCAATCCCACCAAACCAAGCATTAACAGTTCTACCAAAGGTACCTAGCACTACCAATCCAACCAAACCAAGCATAAACAGTTCTACCAAAAACTCCCAAAACTACCAGCACCTGTTGCTCTAGAATCTCCTTGTCGAGCAATGACGTATCTTCACTGATTCCGTATCGACGTAGCATCCTTCGACTGGCAGCCAAATCAGCTTCTATCACATTGATTTCTGCGTCATTGCCAGTGTTGGCCTCTCTCAGTGTTTCCAGTTGGGTCTCATATTCCTTGATGTCGTCCATAATCTGCTTGACAAGTTTATTGGAACCCTCTGCCCTCAAGAGTGTTTCCTTCTTCTACTTCAGAGACATTGTCAGCTCTTTCAGCCTATCGGCTACCCCGACACATGTCCGAGGGACTCTCCCATCCATAGCTTCAAGGTCCGCAATATAATCAGGTGTCTTCTCCTCATGACGCTGTGGGGGGACTTTCTTTGTAGGGGGCATACTACCGATTGGTGTAAGTCGGGGCTTCTTGGTATTTGACGGGTGGCCTCCTTGGGACGCATCATTTGCCTTTCGCCAATTCTCAACCTTCTTTTCCAAGCCTCCTGGTCGGGAGGAACACATGTTGAGTACACTCTCACAAAACCTGGCCCATGCAACCCTATGGCCCGCAGGGTCTTTTGTGGTTGAATGACACTTCTCATATGCAAAACAACGGGAAAATTTTGTAGTGATCTCCCCACATGATGGTGGGGCTTGGTACACCTTATGTAACAGGAACTTGCATTCATCCTAAAGCCGTGGCTGCACGTGATTTAAGTAAATCTTTGTCTTCTTTAGGCTGGAATGCCTGAATACAGTGAGCCACTGGTCATTGGGGATGTCATCTTCTGTAAGATCCTTTGGCAGCACCCCCTCCATGCTCAAACCATACTCATCATGAAGCTCTTGTGCTGTATAGCAGAACTTTGTCAAGATAGGGTACTCCTCCATCTTGTTTTTTCCAGCGATGTGGAAACAACACGCAAGTAAAGACATGCCCTCATTATATGCCTCATTTCAGTTGTGGAAAACAAAACACATGGAATGAAATGAATGTATGTCATTCAACTGACAATTGCAAAATTCAGTTGTGTACAAAGCCAATTTTGGTTGTGGTTAGTATCAAATTTGGTATTGGTTAGTACCAAATTTGGTACTAACCAAATTTGGTTATGCTGACATCCCTAGTGAGCTTCAACTTTGTGCTATGCTCATGCACAACATATACTGATTTTTTCACTTGCATGCATGCAAGTTAGCAATCAAAAGAGCAGCTTATACATGTAACTTTGTATTCCCAAGAAGATCCCAAACATGCACATGTACTTGCTGCATGCAAAAAAAGCAAATGCAGACCTCATCAGATAAAAGACATGCAGAAGCTTGCATGCATGGAAAAGAAAATGGTAAATCACCAGAAAACGCACAGCTCTCATAGCACCTACCTTTAGATGTTGTAGATGACCATGGAGTCTCATCATCGGCAAAAAGAGGCCCAGGCTTAAATAAAGTCTCCATGGACACAGCAGGTTTCTCCCTCTCCACAAAGGAGGCCCCCTTGCTAGCCCTCGTATTTGGGGTGTCGATGTTCCGAGGGGATTTTGCATCCATTGTCCTCTTCTTCTTTTTCCCATTGTCCGGTGACGCTTTGGCTGCTGATTTCCTCGCTGGCATCCTCATCTTCCTAATTGTGAGTAGCCAGGGAGCTTGTTACCTGCAATTGTAGTGGTTTGCAGAAGGCGATGTAGTAAGAGAGCAAGGCGGAAGCTGGAAAATGTGTTGAGCAATTGCGCCACTCACAAACGCAGTCTGTGATGGGACTTTTGGCACGGTTTCAAAACACCACTCCCATTACTTATTGCCCCACCCATGTTTTCTTTCAAGAAAAGTTTAAATCATACAAATTTCCCTCCTACCATTCTTTAACATAGATGAAAAAAAAGGTTCCCTCCAAAGTGTGGACATATGTAGAAGTACCAACCAGGTAGAAGCAAAATAGGTCCTTTTTTTGTACCACCAAACCATGCTTTCACCCTAGCGCAACTCGCCCAAATCTTTCATTTCAAACTCCTGTTTGAGAAGACCCTTCACATGGTCAATCTCCATAGCATTGTCACCCACAATAATAAGGTCATCTACATATATGGTAATGACCACGATCCACACATCACTCTCACGTACATAGAGTGAATGATCAGCATGAGCTCTCCTAAAACCAATACTGACAAGATACTTGGCAATCCTGTCATACCATGCTCTAGAGCCCTGCTTCAAACCATACAAAGCTTTGAGAAGCCTGCATACATAATCTGGGTAGCCTGGATCGACATAACCAGGTGGCTGATCCATATACACTTCCTCTTGCAACTCACCATTCAATAAGGCATTCTTTACATCCATTTGATGCATAATCCATCCTCTAGATGCAACCACTGCTATGACAGCTCTCACAGTCGTCATCTTTGCCACTGGAGTAAAGGTCTCCTCATAGTCTATGCCATATGTCTGTGCATAACCCTTTGCGACCAACCTTGCCTTGTGACGCTCAATGTTACCATCAGCCTTATGCTTAGTTTTATACACCCATTTACAGCCAATAGCTTTCTTGCCACTTGGCAATGGCACCAACTCCCATGAGTCGTTTGCTTCCAATGCAGCCATCTCTTCATTCATTGCATCATCCCAATGCACATTTCCAACCGCATCCTCAAAATATGTGGGCTCCACATCCTATATCACCTTAGCCATGTAGGCTTGGTGATGCGCTATATACCCATCATAAGTCAATTTCTGAACTGGATTTCTGACTCTGTTAGATCTGCGCGGTCCTGGGTCACTCCTTTTCCCTCTAGCATCTTCTTGTACTTTCCTTACACTAGGTGTCCTGACAGCCGGAATTCCAAATTCCTCATCAAGACTTTGTTCAGAACCATCTGAATCCATGTCTACATGTGAAAAAACTGATGATGCATCAGCCATAAAGGGAGGTTCATCAACCTTTTCCTTTCCTTTTCGTGATACATTCCCTGTACCTGCTGGTGGAGTAACCTGCGTACGTAGTCTACCATTCCATGGCTTCTCAACAGATCCACAAGAAGACGACTCTTGTGGTCCACTCAAAACCTGTGACTATGGCCTCACATTTTGTACAACCACATCATCTTTTACATCAGCCCCAATAGTGCCATGTGCATTACTGTACCGGCTGCTCATCACATCAAAGACTACATCTCTGCTCACTCGTAATTCTCGTGTAGTAGGATTGTAGCACCTGTACCCCTTTTGTTCAAGGGAATATCCCACAAGAACACATTTCTCTGCTTTAGGATCCAATTTCCTACGCAACTCATCTGGTACATGCACGTAAGCTATGCAGCCAAACACTTTCAAGTGTGCCAAATCAGGCTTTGTACCTGTGAACTTTTCCTCAGGCGCTACATCATGCACCGTAGCTGTAGGTGTCCTGTTCATAATGTACACAGCTGTATTTATAGCTTCAGCCCAGAAATGATGAGGCATGTTCTTCTCATTCATCAATGCACGTGCAACCTCTGCAATGTGCCTGTTTTTTCTTTCTACGACCCCATTCTGCTGTGGAGTATATCTGCATGTAAATTGCCTGCGTATACCATGCATTCGTAGAAAATTTGAAAAATCATTGGAGAAGTACTGTCCCCCTCCATCTGACCTCAATGTCTTGATTTGCATACCTGTCTCCTTCTCAATTATGACTTTGAAGTCCTGAAAGTGACCAAACACTTCACTTTTGTTACGCATGAAGTAAACCCATGCTTTCCTTGTATGGTCATCAATGAAAGAGACATTATACCTGCAACCATGTATACTTGCAGTATTGGTTGGACCCCAAACATCTGTGTGCACCACCTCAAGTGGCTTTTTACATACATTGCGCTCACACACTTTATGCATACCATCTACCTTGAATTTGGGCAAACCTTTTACAATCTGTTTTGATTGCATGCTTCACAATCTCTGCTCATTGACATGGCCAATGCGTTTGTGCCAAATGTCAACACCAGCCACAACACCTGTGCCCTGTGAAAATAATGCAGCTTTTATCTCAGGCATGTCTACATTCAGCGTAAACATTTTGCGCACACATTTTCCGTCTGTGATCAGCTTACAGCCATTCTAGAAATCTTCTACATAACAGCCATTTGGATTGAAGCGAAACTGCAAACCCTGCTCAACCATTTGTCCAACAGAAACAAGATTCTTTGTAATGTTTGGGACATGAAGTACATCTGCTAAGTACTTTGATTTCCCACTCTTCATATTTAGAGATATGTCCCCTACATGAGCAATGGGGTGAGCTGTGTCATCTCCTGTCTGCACATAGCCTGACACATCTGGTTTGCGCATATCTCTAAACAACTCTCCATGAGACTTCATGTGATTAGAGGCACCTGAATCCACATACCAAACATCATCTTGGGTGGAATTCTCTACAGTCATTGTATTCATTACATGCTGAATAACAAATATGCGCTCGTTTTTGTTGTCATCTGCATCTCTGCTAGTAGATGCATAGTTGCCCTGTTCTCTCTTTCCACTTGCTTTTCCCTTTGGACAGTCACGTGACATGTGACCTCTTTCACCACAAGTCCAACATTCTCTGCTAGCTGCACTATGTTGCTGCCTGCTTGATCCTGCACCACAACCTCTTTGACTCCCCCTGCCTTGAGACTGGTTTCCCCTGCCACCTGTATTGTTTTGATTTGATTGACCTTCTCAAAATTTGTCCCTGCAACCACTTGGGCCTCGACCACGACCTCTACCTCTACCTCTGTTGGAGTTAGAATAGAAGGCCTGTTCAGAATTATTTCTGCCATGAGAAGAAGATGTGTCAAGGTTCTTCTCCTCAAGAATAAGCATAGAAATCAAATCTTGGAACATGGGGATGTCGTCTCTTGTATTCATGGAAGACCTGAAATGTACATACTCATCTCCTAGACCATCCAAGCATGCACGGACAATGTCATTGTCTTCCACTGAGACTTTAATAGATCCAAGAGCCTCAATGATACTCTTGATCTTCAAATCATAATCATTGATAGAGAGGTTGTTCCTCTTAACCTGATTTAGCTCCGACTTTAGTTGAAGCTTCCTGGCCTTGGTGTTCACCTCGAACACTCTGCCTAAGTTTTTCCATGCAATGACGGGGGTTTGAGCATCCTGTAGATAGCCCATCATGCCATCTGTGATGCTCATAGAAAGCCAATACATCACTTTGCTCTGGCCTTGTTGCCAGTCCCTCAAAGCTTTTCTTTGTTCTGCTGTAGCATTTGCCTCAGGAATCTCTGGTTTCTTTTCATTGTCTCCTTCTACATAGTCCCAATAACCTTTTCCTTTTAGGCAATTTGTTATTCTGAACTTCCATGCAGGGTAGTTATTTTTCTCAAGCTTCTGAGTAACAATCTGACTGAAACCGTCAGACATCTTGAAGCACTAAGACAAAATAGCTGCAATCTGCAAAAACCTACAAATCTGTTGAACCTGCTATCGTGGTACCTATAACGCTTTCTACACTCAACGAGTGTCCACAATCAAGCGTACATACAACCACTGTACTTGTACAGTAAATCTCTGTGTACTGGTCGTGGATTGCGAACGAAGGGATTGTGATGCTCTTACTCTCTTAGTCTCTCTTGCCTGCACCAGGCTCTGATACCATGTACAGAAAGAGGATGCAAGAGAGCTACACAAGACAAGCACACACCACACAGAGATGGAAAGCTTCTTCTTCTTCTCACAGAAAAGAGAGTACAAAATGACTAAGTGCTAAAAATGAAAAGTAGCACATATGTACATGCGGTCACTAAGTGTGAACTCGCTAGAAGCGTACTAGGCTGGCACTATAAGTGTAGTCTAGCTGTAGAATCACTGGCAGAGATCCTCCGTATCAGTCACCTAACGCGCCAGTGAGTAAATGCCGTAAGTGGCCAAGACCCGTAGTGGATGCCAGCTCAAGATGTAGAGCTCGACATCTCAACATTCCCCTCCTCAAATAACTACCTGGGCTTCTCCAATGAAGTACTGAAGCTTCCATGAAATGGTCACGACAAAGAATCAAAGTGTAAATTTAGGGGTTTTAACAGGTTTAATGAGCATTGCATTGGGATCGAGGCTACACCTAATCTTCACACACACAAGAGTTTTGAGTTAATCTTGGTTCCTTTTAAAAGTGGAGTTTTCATGCCTGGAGTTTTGTTCCTTTTTAGTGTATTTTTAGCCTCAAATCATCTATGCCTTGCTTGATTTTGGTACGAATCCTCATAGTCATAGGCCTGGTGCTTTCCTATTTGCACTGCACACTTCTTGACAACAAAACTTGTGGGCTACACTTAGAGGACACTACCCTAAAGCCTCTACCCCAATATACTATCTACACACACACAATCACAATCACAATCGCATATGATGTTTGACAGTAAAATTTAGGTCACCGATTTTGAACGTGATTAGGCATAAGGTGTAGCTTGTCTCGCCGTGAACGAGTGGATATATAACAATAATGAAACAGACACACGGATAGGGAGAAAACTCACCTTGAAGCTCGTGGAAGAGCTCTTGGCAAGGAATCCAGAACTGCGCGTGCTTGGCATCTATGTGTAGCTCTCACCATAGCTAACGCGTTGATGGAGTCGCCCTTCAGCAATGTCGCTCCTGTAGCATGCGTAGAGAAAGAAGGAAGACCCACTCTCACACAGCACACAGTACGCAACATAGTTGAGCCCAAGCTTGATTTAAGAAAAAGTCTCCTGCAAGGCTACAAGGGTTTGGCCTATATACCTCAATCCTAAGAGAGGTACTAATTCCAATTATTGAGTGAATCTGACTCTCCATCCACTTTCATCATTACAGGGGTTTGCCCAAGATTTACAACACTAAAAGGACTTCTCGTAATTAGTGAGCTACAAAAGAGGCTTTAGACAAAAATGATATAATTAATTAACGCGCCCCTATTGACCGCTTGGATTTAGGGTGTGCTTGAAAATCGCTTGAATAACTTTTTACAAAAATTGTCTTTTATGCCTTAATCAAGGCTTAGAAATGATGGTTTTGATTCAAACTTGAGGTAAAGAAGGACTACAAATCACATCTAAGTAAAACACTTACAATTTGGAAGCTCATAGTTCCAATGATGAACTGTATATTTGCAAATGCATAAAAGAATGTACAAGGTTTGGACTGGATAGGACGTGCATTTATATATAAAGATGTAATTACAACTTGTGAGCTCAATATGATTGAAAGTAGTAACTTTGTTAGCCTAGGTGCTAAGAGAGAAATTTCTAAACCGTACTTCCAATGTTTAGAAGATAGAAATTCCTTCACAGAAAACATAAATTTCACCTCTTGAATCTTTTAAAGATTAGAAATTTCTCCGTACCAGATTTGAAGGCAATCACGGGTTTCGTGTTTTTAGTGATTCCCTCCTCAAACTCTCCAAGCATGTCAAGCAAAAGTAAGGATAAAAAATAGTATTTTTGGGATTTACAAGTCTAAATATACACTAGGCTTTAAATTGAAGTGTACACTAGGCTTCAAATAGTAGAAACATGATCATGGCAAACACTTGAGAATAGTAGAAACTACCAATTTTCTAGAAATAACAACATGAAGTGGGAGTATAGATTTCAAAACAATGCACTTAAACATTAGAAAAATCCAAAAAAACCATGAGTTTTTCAAAATCGCTATTTTCAAAAAAATATCGATGAGTTTCACTTAAAAATGCTCCCAAGAGTTCCAATCATATGGAAATCTTTCTCCAAACGCTTGTCATACTTATAGAAATGGTGTATGCTTTAAAATTCAATATTCAATATTGCCTATGTTTGTGCAGTAATGGTCAAGCGATGAAACGCTTTAGAGTTTTCAAGAACCTTTGAGATTTACTCTTTCATGTGCATACAAGGAAAGATGAAGGTGAGTTTTAATTTATTTCAATGTTTCTTATATGATTGGTTTAAGATAGAAATGTACCTGGCCATAATGCCATCTCCTCTGGCTTATGAAGGTCAATTCTTTCTCGCACAAACCAACCCAAGTAGCCTAGTAAAGGGCCGGTACGTTTACAACTAAAGCTTTGCAAAGACAAACCAAGAGGGCAAGATAATGGACTTAAGGTTTTTTTTTTGGGGGGGGGGGGGGGGAGACGGGTGCCAAGTGTTGCATTGAGAATCATCAAGCAAGTTTGAGGCATATACCTAGAAGAAACATGGATAATATAAAATTGCTTAGTGGGTAATGCTTACCCGGCCATTGACTTCGAAACAAGGGAGAATGATAACACATTGCACAATAGAGGAAAAAAGGAACAGTGGAGAGGGACAAAAGGTAAGAAAAAACATATAATTGGATGCTTTGAAGATGATATAGCAAGCAAAAACTTGAAGACACTCTCGTGGGGTTTACCGTTAAGTTTTTCCCATATATTGTGCATTCGTGAGGTATTAAAAAACCTCCTCTTTTAACATGTATAAATGAATAAAAAGAATCCTTATTTTATTTTATTTTTTCAAAATTGAATATAAAAACCCCTTATTTTAATGTATTTTTGCTAAGTTGCTTAAATGTTTTACATTTTAAAACCCCTCCTTTCAAATTCATGTTATACATTAACATGATTACATAGTGCACCCCCCCCCCCCCCCCCGAGAAAACACTTCTTTATGACCCAAAATCCTTGTTTTGTCTATCAATGCCCATGCGTCCTGTATTATTTTTTAAAACTTGAGGTATGGTTCGTAAATTGTCTATAATCTTTGCTATAAAAGAAACCTTTATACTTAATAGAACTAATGGATCATAGACAAGAGAGAGAGCTTTTTATGTTAAACTAAATTATATCCACACTTAAATACTTATAAATGTACATGAAATAGTTGCCATTTTGATTTTTTTTGAAAGAGAGATATCTAAGTATAGCCGAATCATACTAATTCATATGCACTAGACCCATAATTAAAGACTTATTACAAAGAGCTAAACATCACATCGACAAGATTGGGTGCTAGCAACAAAATTTCTAAACCATACTTCCAATGTTTGGAAGATAGAAATTCCTTCACAAAAAACAAAATTTTTTACCTCTTGAACTTTTTAAAGATTAGATGTTTCTCTCTACCAAATTTGAAGGCAAGCTGGACGGGTTTTGTGTTTTGAGTGATTTCCCGCTCTCTAGGCATCAAATAATAGAAGCATGATCATGTCAAACACTTGAGAATAATAGAAACTGCTAATTTTCTAGAAATAGCAACATGAAGTGGAAATATATTTTTCAAAAAAATGCACTCATGCATCGGAAAAATCCAAAAAAAACATGAGGTTTTGAAAATCCCCATTGTCATCATAAAAATATTGACGAGTTTCACTAAAAAAAAATCCCAAGAGTTCCAATCATATGGAAATCTTTCTCCAAAAGTTTCACAAAAAAGCGGATAAGTGGTGACGTCGCAACCCACCAACACCCCCTTAGGGTATGTGTTTTTCTTGAGAAGCCCACTATGAAACTATAAGAATGCTAAACCCGAGCCTACCAAGAAATGAAAAAATCCCATTGGGCTTACCGAATTGGACAGTTTCTATAGGTTAAAGAAAATTCATGTGTATTTAATGTGATCGTGTATTTTGAAATGTGATCACTCAATGTTATTAACATGTTCACATATTTGTGATCACGTTAATGAAATCGCTGGTCTTTATATACCTAAAGATAATGGTTTGGAAGATGTGATACATGTTTTCTATCATGAGGTTAGTTTGAGAGGGTAGAAACAAGATTTCTGAGCTGGATTGTAGCGTCATGTTGGATTGAGCCTACCAACCGTTTCTTCTTTGGGCACTCTAGGTGGGTTAGGAGGAGAAGGCTAGGAGGCCGTTGGGAGGATTCTTCCAAGCAAAGCATGGTTATTCAAAGTGGAAGGAAAACCTTGACAAAACCTTTGCTCAACATAATCATGGTAGGATTCAAAATCCTCATGTACATTTTTAATAAGGTGGAATTTGGGCTTGAATGTAAACATCGGTGCACTCCAATTGATATTAAATGTTAAGGGCCACAGTTTTGATTTGAGAAGGGCTTGTGCATAAGTATCATCCAACACAAGCTGCACTATTTAATACATTGATATTAAATGTTAAGGGCCACAGTTTTGATTTGAGAAGGGCTTGTGCCTAAGTATCATCCAACACAAGCTGCACTATTTAATACAAAGGCAAGCTTGCTCGTGAGGTCCGTGAGCCGTTAGTCCATGCAAATTCAATAAGGAGGGATTGGTCTTCAATAAACATGTTTGATGCATATACCTAAAAGCAACATGGATAATATAAAATTTCCTGGGGAGCAAAGCTTACCATTGAATTCAAAACAAGGGAGAGTGAAAACACATTGCACCATAGGGAAAAGAGGGAGACTTGGAGCCTAGGGACAAAAGGTAAGAAAAAACATTTTATTGGATGCATTGAAGATGATATATCAAGTAGATACCAAAAAACACTTCCCTATGTCTTATCAATGTCATGCTTCTTGCATTATCTTTTAAAACTTGAAATTCGGTTTACCAATTGTATATAATCTCTGTTGAAATTCAAAAGCTTTATACTCAATAGAATATTAATCGATAATAGATAATAGAGAGCTTTTTATTATGTCCATTTTTAAATATTTCAAATGTACATGAGCTAGTTGCCATTTTGAAGTTTTTTGAAAGAGATCTAAGTATAGAAAAATCTTGCTAATTTATGCGCACTAGTCCCATAACTAAAGAGTTATTACAAAGAGCGAGTGATGATTTCATACCATTTTATGAATATCAGAACCACAATTTTTAGCTAGATAGAATTTTCAAAGCACATGTCTATGGTCTCCAATCCACTTTTCGATCACTGTAGAAGAAAAAAATCATTATCTAAAGAAAAATTTTACTTAGTTGGCTTTATTTTAAACTACTCTTGGAAACCTAATCTCAATGCACAATACCTCTTATGACTAGAATGTGGTGTTATGGTTAAATCTTGAGTTATGAGAAAATTAGCAAGATGTTTGAGACACAAAATTCCTAAAACTATTGCAAAGACTTTACATTGTTGCATAGATCTTTCACATGTGGACGCGTAGAAATTGATGGCACTCAAAGCAGACAATGCACGAGAACGACACAAGCATCATAAAATAAAAAGGGCTAGTGTATAACACTTAGAGGCAATACAATACAATTTCTTGTCCCAAAAACTTCAAGACTTTTGAAAAAAAATGGCTTTTATGCCTTAATCAAGGCTTAGAAATGATGGTTTTGATTTAAACTTGGGGTGGGTAAAGAAGGACTACGTATCACATTTGAGTAAACCACTTACAATTTGGAAGCTCATAGTTCCAATGATAAATTTCGAATGAATAAAAGAAAGTACAAGGTTTTGACTCGACGGGACTTGCATTTATATATAAAGATGTAATTACAACATGTGAGCTCAATATGATTGGAAATGTAACTTTTTTAGCTTGGGTTGCTAACAGAGAAATTTCTAAACCATACTTCCAATGTTTAGAATATAGAAATTCCTTCACAAAAGACATAGATTTCCACCTAGTCTTGAATTTTTTTAACGATTAGATATTTCTCCGTACCAAATTTGACACGAATCATGAGGTTTGTGTTGTTAGTGATTCCCTGCTCAATATTCATTAAGCATGTCAAACAAGGATAAAAAGTAGTATTTTTGGGATTTACAATTCTTAAGTATACTCTAGGCTCTACATTGAAGTGTACTCTAGGCTTCAAATAGTAGAAGCATGATCATGTCAGACACTTGAGAATAGTACAAACTGCTAATTTTCTAGAAATAGCAACATGAAGTGGGAAGATATGTTTTAAATCAATGCACTCATGCATCAAAAAACTCCAAAAAAAAACATGAGTTTCTTAAAATCCCCATTGTCATAAAAATATTGACGAGTTTCACTAAAAAAAATTCCCAAGAGTTCCAATCATATGGGAATCTCTCCAAAAGTTTGTCATGCTTCAAGATACGATGTATGTCTTAAAAATCAATATTCAAGCCTCCCCTCCGCTTGCAGCAGTAATGGTCGAGCGATGAAGTGCTTTAGGGTTTTCAAGAACCTTTGTGATATACTCCTTCCTGCAAGGAAGGATGAAAGTGAGTTTTAATGTATTTCAATGTTTCTTATATGATGGGTTTAAGAGATAGAAATGTACCTGACAGGGATGTCATCTCCCTCTGGCTTGAGAATGTCGATTCTTTCTGGCACTTCTGTGAAGAGCAACACAGCCTGCATTCTCAAACTCAGACACTTTTGCATTTATTCAGATACTTCACTAGTGATGAAAGGCTTTGAGTCTCAAAGACTCTCTTTTATGGAGACTACAAACAATGACACGAGAGAGAGGTAGAGAGGATGAGTTAGACTTAGTTTTGTTGTATAACCCTAGCATTAGTTGTCCTACGAGGTAAACAAGGTCGTTCTAGTTACCTTTATATAATCGTTGGTGTCAATTGTGAATCGATGATACATTCCTGGTGGTAAAGTTATCATGTCACCCTTCTCCACTCTAAATCTTATCCATGTTCCATCATAATCACGTATGTCCCAATAACCTAGCATTCATGAAACCACTCAACATGAAGGAGGTAGCCATGGTTGTAGTAATGCTTTGATTTGCTTGTATTACCAAGAAGACTTGTGAGAAAATTAAATATAGCATTTGATGGGTGTAGATGGACAATAGGAACGTTTCCATGCTCGATCTTGTGAATTGGAACGCTCGATCTTGTGAGAGTAGGTGCCAAACACATACCATTGCCCTCTAGAATGATCCTGCTCTCATCATATGGATGCAAGTGCTCATGGAAAAACTGGTTAGTGAGTTGTTGGAAGTTGTCCACAAGGTGTGGAGCAAGAGTAACAATTTCCTGCAACAATAACCCATGCAATCTAGGGAAGGTGAGTGGTCGGTAGAATAATATAGTGCTTGCGAACAAGGCATGAGTAGAGACAAAGTGACATCAGGAAGGCAAGAAGGAAGAAAATACCCAATACTCATAGCCAAACTCCCGGATGGTCTTGTCAATGAGGGTGGCGCCTTGCTTTTGGAGCTCATCCACGTCCACCTTGAAATGCAAAACTCCCAGCTCTATGCGCATTCGAGTTTCAACCATTTAAGCCGTGTCAATAGTAGCTAGGCACAGCCGTATAATATAATGGCTTTCAATAGGATTTTCTCACCGCTGAGGTGTTCTTGAGAGATATGACGGTTGGGGTGGTGGCGATGAGGAAGCCTAGGGTCGTGCTCGTCCGCCGGATTGTAGACCCAAGCGTCCAGCCCCATCTCGATAGTGTTCTTATTCGACCTGCAAAGCAGCAGCAAACGGGAAAATTTGCAGCCATGCATGAAACGCAGCTTCTTCTTATTAGTAGCAATGCATAGCGCGCGTTCATGTTCCCACACAGAGAGAGAGAGAGAGAGAAGGAAGGAGGCGGGGGCGGGATCGGTCTAATCTGTTTGCATGAGAGAATAAAGCGTGTAGCATAAACTTACAGAATGATAAACGCAATGCAATGCTTGCTCGCTCTATAGTTGCAGCTGCTCCTGACAATATAAGCGGAATGAGCTGGTGCAAGTCGCCTTTTATGGTGCTCCGAAGCTCCTTGAACGGCGTGATAATGCGAATGCAATTAATTCCTAGCTGCCCACGCACTGACTAATTCTTAATTTCTGTGTATCCTGGTTTTGATTTTGTGTCCGCGGTACGAGTTTTGCACTTGTGTAGTGGGCTAATTTCCTTGTGTAGTGGACTGCAAATGTGAGAGAAGCAAGTTTGGATGTGACCAAAAGCTCAGGACTCTAGTAGTGTGTAGTACTCAGACTCTCGAACTTGCACTGAGCATAATGTGCACATTCGATTTGACTCTTCTTCATTGCCCCAACGCTCTGTCTCGTATCGAAAGAAATGGGAGCTAAACCAAATGGGTGCGATAGTGCATATCGTCGACAAGGGAATAGGTTCAAGCATGTACGTGTGAGTACGGTTTCCTCTTTCAACGAAAAACATGGTTTTGTAGTTGGGGGCAATATGAGTGGTGTAATGTATGAAGCGTCACCCACCGGATTTCTCCCAAGCCGTAATACACTGGCGTTGTTAAAAAGCTTCATTCACTTGGGAGTCAATTGAAGCATCATGTAACAAGTGTCATGCATCCCATCTCCCAAACCACTTCTTTATGTCTTGCATCCATCCCGTGCTCAAGATCTTGCTTTTATGTGTCTTTTGAACTTTTTCGCTTGCTTCCCATGAAATTTTAGGAAGTCGATGTGAGGGGTTTTGACGCATCTTTATCATGTACTCCACAACCCTTTCCATGCCCATAACCTCAATTGAAAGAGATCCCGACACAAGAAGTAGGAGATTATATAGAGTTTGTGTCTTAACTTGAAGAGAGTTTGTAAGAAATCGCTTTTGGACATTTCCAAACTCTTTCCAAGTAGACTTTGAGATGCTCTTGCCCCAAACTTCAACTCCATAAAGTTAAAAGAAGAACCGCTGTCGGGGCTTTATGTTCGAAAGGTGAGAGGGAAGGCACAGGGCCTCTGGCTGTGAGAGGTACGAGGAAAAGAGTTGCAACATACACAATCAATGAAAACAAATCTTGAAATAGACAGCTTGGACCACCGAAACTTGAATACCCAAAACGGACATTGAACATTACCATTGCTTAATTTAAATGTTATTTGTGGAGTTTTAAGCTCCTTACATCGGCTTCACCTGCCTTAATTGGCCTACCAAGGTTATCTTGATGATTTTTGTCTTCTTCGTTCGTCCGCTGTTGCTTCAAGGTCGAGAGAGAGAGCCTGATCTTCTATCTGGCTATGGCTATGGGAATTTGTTACATGAAAGTTGGTTATGGAGATTAGGTTCGTACTTAGCATAGGATTAAAATGGCTTATGGAGTTTAGCTTAGGAGCGGCTTAGGATTATGATAGATCGGCTTACGATTATGATGAATGACTTAGGATTATTGGGCTTGAATGAGATTCGAATCACTAAGGAGGTTTAGCTTAGGATTATAATGGTTTACAAGCTTTAGCTTAGGATTACCATAGGTTATGGAAGGTTTGATTTTGGATTCGAATGGCTAATGAGGCTTAGTGTAGGTTTAGGATGGATTATGGAGGTTTAGTTTCCGGATTCGAATGGGCTTAGGAGACTTAGTATAGGTTATGGAATTCTTTCTTAGAAGCGGCTATGGAAGCTTAGAGTTCAAATGGCTACGAAAGCAATTAGAGTGGCTTAACAGGTTAGCTAAGAGGTTTGGCTTCTACGAGTGAGAGGAAGAAAAAAAAAGAGAGCTCATTCCCCTTTTTTATACAAGGGCCTGGGAGTTGCATGGGAAACTTCTTTTTCTATATTCGGCCAACCCATAAGCGATATCGCTAATGGGAAGCCCTCCTTGCTGACGTGGCAAGGCGGATTTTGAAGAGCGCCAAATTTGGCAGAAGTGGACCCAAAAAGGTGCGCCCCAGCCCGCTCTGCAACTTTCCCTTCATTGTGCAAGCCGTCTAAGGCTCGAGCCGGCTTGCGCGAGCTCATTTTCTCCTGCCTGTGCCGTTGTCTGCCCGCCATCTCCCCTCTTCCATTGGCTTCACACCCTAATTAAAATTAGGGTGGCATTTTTAATTCATGTGGGTGGCCGGTCTTATTGGGCGTCCCTTTTAAGTTATGGCCCTTGGGCACCATTTGAAGGGCATCACATTCGGCATACATATCGTCCGTATCAATGCCTTGCATGACACCACTTTCCAACATCTCCTGACTTATGCTACCACCATGTGTGTCGAATCCACCACAACCTTCAAGATGCAAGTATCTTCTTGACCCTGCCTTGCTGGGTATATCCTGCAGTCAATGCATTCCAAGAGATCACATTCTGAACACCAAAATTCTCAAAGCAATTACTACTCATGCATTCCAAAACCTGGATGAAAGACAAAAACTCCCAGCTGAGACACCAATCGAGGCGACCGGACGGTACAGAACCGGCATCCAGTGAATCTTTAACGACCAATATCTTTGCGAGACCGAAACTCCGATCATTGATCTGAAAAGACCGACGTGCTCCACAAAGTGAGTACTTCAAGCCATGCATTCATTTCATTTTTGTCCCCTTAGCTGCAGTTGCCCAATCGGTACGTATTTGCAATGGATTTAAACTTCAAACTGCCATAACTTTTGCACTGTAGCTCCAATCGACGAGTCATAAAGATAGACCGGTAGAGCACTTCAAGCATTGCAGTTTTAAATCATAATATCCCATCTCTGCTCACTTCAAGTATAGTCCTCTTTAGCATCATTAAGACATGTTTTGGTCCTTTTAACCGGATTTGACATACATTCAACATTAAACTCGGCCTGCTACCAGGCCGTAAACACTGTTCATTAATCATGTAAGCTTCCAACAAGCTTGATGTGCATTTGTTTGGTATCTACCTTTGCATGGAAGCGGTGATGCACGACATCCACACCCTCTGAACCTGCACAGCCTCTAGTCTGTGCCAATTGCACTTATGAAGCATGATCAAAATTGAAATCTTCAAGAACAGTCTCGCCTTCTTGCTTCTTGAATAGCTTGATCCGCTTTCCTGTAATAGGCACCTTGACCACAGTGCCATCAAGTTCGCATAATTGATATATGCATTATCGAAAACATGAAGCACCATATATGGTTCAAACCACCGTTTACATTAGGTGAAATTTGGACTCACAAAGGGGCCCTTTAAGGAGTTTGACTTTACCTCTCTCTACCAAAACGGGCACATGGATAATTTTTTGCAAACAAACTCCAAAGTTGACGGAGGTTTGACAGTTAGAATGTCCTATTCAAGCTCTATCTACTACTGATATATAGCACGCCATGAGATTCCTCATATTTTAGAAGATTCTTTTTTTGATTCACTTAGATTGTGACAGAGCTGTCACATCATAGGTGAATCAAAAAAAGAATATTCCACAATATGAGGAATCTCATGGCATGCTATATATCAGTAGATAGAGCTTGAAGAGGACAGTCTAACTGTCAAACCTCTGTCAACTTTGGAGTTTGTTTGCAAAAAATTATCCATGCGCCCGTTTTGTAGAGAGAGGTAAAGTCAAACTCCTTAAAGGGCCCCTTTGTGAGTCCACCTAATGACCATTTTCCGCATAGCAGTATACTGATTCTCCAAGCTACTGTCATAAACAAGTACCCAGTCTTGTCGTCTTTGATAGCATGTGGTCGTAGTCTATGCTTTCCATCAAATGCTGCTTTATTCTTCAACCTTGCCTCCTTAAGCTTCTCTTTAGCCTGTTCGATATCTTCTTGACGCCTCTCAAGTTGGCGAATACATAGAGCAAGCAAATCTTGTGTAGATATACCTTCTTCCCATGGCATTATGGTCCAAGTCATAACCGCTTCCTATATAGGGATAATGGGTTTTTGTCCGTACATTAACTCAAACGGCATAAAACCTGTAACAGAACTGTGTGTAGTGCGATCAGTCCATAAAGCAAATGGCAGGAGTTTAGGCCAATCACCAATATTCCCTTCACATGCCTTTGCTAAAGCTTTAACAATAGGCGGATGTCCTCTTTCACTTTTCCCGTTACCTTCTGGATTGTATGATGTAGTGAGAGCGAGTTTAATGCCCATACAAGCAAAAAACACTTGAGTTTCATCTGCATCCAGCTCTCCTCTATCAGCAGTAATTCTTCCAGCACATCCATACCTGGAGATAACATCTTCAAGCAAGAACTTGCATACTAAAGTGGTAGATTTGGCACGCAAAGCTCTGCCATCAACCTGATTAGTAAGATCTTCTCTGGCAAGAACAATATACCTCATCTGCCACACTCCTACTGGCATTGTAATAAGGTCCGCCACACACTTGTAGTGCATAACCAGTGGATAGGTGGGATGTTATCCATCTCTATGTCTCACATTAGAATATTGTTGACATATTAAGCATGTCATAATAATCAATATCTAATTCTCCTAAATGATTTTCTCATATTAAACTGATCATTTAATGTGGGGAAGTGCCAAGGGAGAAAAAGCTAAAATATTGGTTAAGTTAGCAGACCGGCCACAGTAGGGATCCAAAGGAGGGAAAATAGGGATCCAAAGGGGGGGCCATCTGCAAAACAGCCATGTGAAACAATGGGCCAAAAAGACCCTAAGGTTCAGCCCATTAAGACTTCCAAAATGCTAAGGTTCCAAAATTCAAAGGTTGTGTCCAAAGGTCAACCCTAGGGAAAATTGGATGCTTAGTGTGTGCCCAAAAAGTCTTTCTACATCCCTACATGGGAGGGGGCGAGCCCCAAAGCTAGGGGATGAGAGAGAAAGCCACACACACACACACAGGCTCCCTTTACACAAAGGGAATGAGGGAAATTCAAAGAGGGAGGGAAGAGCATCTCTTTCCTTACCTATGATGGCACCTTCGGTGCTACAGACAAAGTTTTGGCCTTTATCCAGCAATTCGATGCGGCGTTTGGAGATGAGGGCTTCACGGAGTCCTCTAAGCTACGCCATGTAGCTATGCACTTTCAAAAGTCCGCCAGACAATGGTGGTCTAGCCTACGAGCCAACGATGAAGCTCCACGAACATGGAAGGCTTTAAGAGCTTCCATTATGAAGCAGTTTTTGGCCACCGATGCCAAAGACAAAGTACTCACCGAATGGCGAAGCTTAAAGCTCTCTCCCAATGAATCCATCCACAAATATGTAGACAAGTTTTGGGACCTACAACTCAAAGCCACTGTCTTCAAAAAGTTGGATTTTGGAGAGCAAAAGCAACAATTTTGTGCGGGCTTAACCGAAGAAATGGCGGAGTATGTCAACTCCCAAAGGCCACGTACCATATCGGCGGTAATACACCATACTATGGTGGCCTCGCGAATCAATTTCCAAACGGGGGGTAAAAGAAATAATAAGCCCCCGGAAAACAAGGGTTCCAATGAGCCTAAGGGGAAGGACAATGTCCAAAAGTCTCCTAAGGGCAATTCCAACAAAGCCAAAGAGAAGGGAGTTTACAAAGGAAAGAATAAACTCTCTCCTGAAGAGCTTGAGCTTTATCGTAAAGATAACCGGTGTTTCAAGTGCGGCGAACAAGGGCATGCGTACCGCGCTTGTCCCCAAAAGAACAACCGCCAAGATCCTCCTAGAGCTTCTTTGGTTGAAATCCAAGAGGAGGAGATTCATCAAACTCACCACAAAGGATCTCCTCTATGCCATGCTTGGGGAAAGGTAAGAGAACATGATGCTTTTATTCTCTTTGACCCTGGTTCTACTCACAATTTCATATCTATGGAGTTAGCCACCAAGCTAGGCATACAATCCTATGAGATGGGAGATATCCTACCCGCAGACAGTGCCTTCAAGGGGCAAGAAGCTTCAGTCACTCCCTTAATCGGGAAATTGAGGCTTCATGTCCAAGGCTATGTGGACAAAGAGGACTTCTTTATCTCTCCTCTCAAGCATGAGGATGTAATCCTAGGGGCACCATGGTTTGACCGTCTGGCTGCCCATGTTAAATTTCCTGAAAGGAGAATCTCCTTTAAGTTCAGGGAAAAGGACATGTATATAGATGCTAGGGAGATGGGTAACACCATCCCCATTGTACATACACCAGCGTTCAACAAGTCAATAAAGAGCTCTATTTCCGTGTACATGATTTTTGTTAAAGATTCTCAAAATGAACCTAATGCTTTAGCAAAAGAAAATAAAAGCAACCAAAAGGAATTAGAGTTATCCAATTTTCTCAAGGGGTTTCAAGATGTCTTTATTGACGACATCCCTTGTGAGCTACCTCCTAAACGAGGTAATGACGACCATGCAATTGAACTTCTTCCAGGAAGTTCACCGCCTAACAAACCTCCTTATAGAGTTTCTCAAGCTCAACAAGAGGAGATTATGCGGCAAGTGCATGAGTTAATTGAGAAGGGCATGGTTAGGCTTAGCTCATCTCCATTTTGCTCACCTGTGCTATTAGTGCAAAAGAAAGACGGCACATATCGTATGTGTGTCGACTATAGAGCACTAAATAGGATCACTATCAAGAATAGGTTTCCCGTCCCACGGGTAGAAGACCTATTTGATAAGCTACAAGGATCGACCTACTTCAGTAGGATTGACCTAAAAAGTGGCTATCATCAAATAAGGATAGTTGATCAAGACATTGTAAAGACCGCATTTCGTACTACATTTGGTCTTTACGAATACATTGTCATGCCTTTTGGCTTGACTAATGCACCAGCCACATTGAACCGCTTGATGGAGAAGCTGTTCAGGCCTCATCGAACCTTCACTGGAGTGTTCTTTGATGATATTATCATCTACTCTAATTCATTGGAGGAACACAAGCAACACCTCCAGGTAATATTTCAAGTTTTAAGAGAGAATAAACTTTATGTTAATCGAAAGAAAAGTGAATTTTTCTTGCAAGAGATTCAATATTTAGGTCACATTATCTCTCAAGATGGAATCGAAATGGATCCATCTAAGTTAGAGGTAATAAAAGGATGGTCTAAACCAAGGAATCTTCATGAACTAAGAAGCTTTATAGGTATGTGTGCATACTATAGACGCTTCATAGAAAAGTTCTCACAAATTGCGGGACCATTACATGACCTAACAAAGAAGAATGTTAGGTATACGTGGTCTGCTAAGGAGAACAATGCTTTTGAAAAGCTTAAAGAAAAGCTTATCTCTCAACCCGTGCTTACACTACCGGATCTCTCAAAACCATTTGAGGTCCAATGTGATGCTTGTGGTGATTGCCTTGGGGCTGTTTTGCTCCAAGAAGGGCACGCCATAGGCTATGAGAGTCGAAGGCTCGACCCTGTTGAGCAAGCTCTAGGCATATACGAAAAAGAACTCCTTGCAGTTCTACATGCCTTAGACTCATGGAAGCACTATTTATTGGGGACTCCTTTCATTCTGCGAACGGATCACCAAAGTCTTAAGTACTTCATGACGCAGACCAAGCTCTCCGACAAACAAATGAGGTGGGCAAATTTCCTTTCGCAATTTCATTTTCATATTGCTCACATTGCTGGCAAGCACAATCAAGTAGCCGATGCACTCTCAAGACGCCCGAGAGTGAATGCGGTTTCCATAGCAACTCACAATGATCTATCTTCAATGATAGATGAGTATGCTATTGATCCCGATTATAGAGATGTGATTTCAGCCCTTGCATTAGGGAAGAAAGAAGAACCATTTACTTTACAAGATGGTTATCTTCTCTATGGCAATAGACTATGCGTTACTAACTCACTACGTGAGAAAGTAATGTATGAATCTCATGCTCCCCCATATGCAGGG
Organism: Adiantum capillus-veneris; assembly: GCF_014529385.1. Lineage (NCBI taxonomy): Eukaryota > Viridiplantae > Streptophyta > Polypodiopsida > Polypodiales > Pteridaceae > Adiantum > Adiantum capillus-veneris. The sequence goes on from NC_140957.1 coordinate 99,205,517, forward strand.
CATAGAGGGATTCAGTCTACCCTAAAGGGAATTGAAACATATTTCTATTGGCCTACCATGAAAATGAACATACACGAGTATGTTTCCAAATGTGTGGTATGTCAAAAGAAAAAATTTGATAGAGGGAAGCAACTTGGATTGCTTCAACCCTTGCCAATCTCTAATTCACCGTGGGAGAGCATATCCATGGATTTTATCTTTGGATTGCCTAAGTCTATCCATGGGAATACGGGAATATGGACGATAGTAGACAGGTTCAGTAAACAAGCTCATTTTATACCTGTCAAAAAGACTATCAAAGCCCATCAAATGGCAACCCTCTTCATTTCACAAATTTTCAAGTACCATGGCTTGCCAATGTCCATAGTGTCGGATAGAGATCCTAGAATGACCAGTAATTTCTGGAAGGGTCTCTTTGAGAATTTAGGAACAAGGCTAAACTTCTCTTCGGCCTATCATCCACAAACTGATGGCCAAAGTGAAATAGCTAACCTAACCATTCTCGATCTACTAAAAGCCTATGTAACGGAAGTAGATCAAAGATCCCAATGGGAGAAGTACTTACCCTTAGTAGAGTATGCTTACAATAACACTGTACATACTTCTACAGGAAAAGCACCTTTCGAGGTAATTGAGGGAAGATCAAAAAGTCCCTTGCTACTTAAGGTACATGGGAAGATCTTCGCTGCAGATGAGTATAGCCGAGACCTACAAGAATCTTTCCAAAAGATTAAGGATGCTATCTCTATCTCACAGCAAAGGCAAAAGGCTACTGTTGACAAGCACAGAAAAGCCCAAGCCTTTAAAGAAAACGATTGGGTCTTGTTAAAGTTTCCCAAGGCTCGATTAAGGCACACGACGGGCAAGAATCCTACGGGCCACCAAAAGTACTATGCTAAACTAGCAAAAAGGTATTATGGTCCCTTCCAGATTCTTAGGCCAATCAATGAGATGGCCTATCAACTTAAGTTGCCCAATCATTGGCTCATACACAATGCTTTTCATGTGAGCCTCTTAAAGCCTTACAAAGGAGAGCCACCTCAAGAACCAACTATTGAAGACCCACCGGAGATCGAGGACCACGAGGAGGTGCTGCAGCCCGAGTGCATTCTCCGACATGAAGACAAGGTATTAAGAGGCGGTAAGACTATCCGACGATATCTTATTAAGTTTAAGAATTATCCTTTTGAAGATGCTAGATGGATGCAAGGCATACAATTAAAGGATAACCTAAACCTTGTCAATGCTTACAATGCTTCCCAAGAGTAAGCAAATGTACAAAATGTTAAAAATGAACAAAATTTTTGTCTTATAAGACTCTCTTTTTCTTGATTTGTGCACAAAAATAAGTAGTATGCATGCTTAGATCAAGTTTGTGGAGACGAAGTCTCCCAAACACCAAGTAGAGCTTGTCACTCTACTATGGAAAACTGATAGGACTAATGTGCAGACATGCTTGCGGCAGCCTCAGGGTCTCAAGCGCCAAATGGACTAGTCATCCATTATGGAATGATGTCGTAGGGTAACATAGGGATCCTCTACCCGCTAAGAAAAGGACTCATGCATATGCTTTATCTTCTCTACACCATAGTCGAGGACGACTATGATTTCAAGAGAGAGGTAATGTCATAATAATCAATATCTAATTCTCCTAAATGATTTTCTCATATTAAACTGATCATTTAATGTGGGGAAGTGCCAAGGGAGAAAAAGCTAAAATATTGGTTAAGTTAGCAGACCGGCCACAGTAGGGATCCAAAGGAGGGAAAATAGGGATCCAAAGGGGGGGCCATCTGCAAAAGAGCCATGTGAAACAATGGGCCAAAAAGACCCTAAGGTTCAGCCCATTAAGACTTCCAAAATGCTAAGGTTCCAAAATTCAAAGGTTGTGTCCAAAGGTCAACCCTAGGGAAAATTGGATGCTTAGTGTGTGCCCAAAAAGTCTTTCTACATCCCTACATGGGAGGGGGCGAGCCCCAAAGCTAGGGGATGAGAGAGAAAGCCACACACACACACACAGGCTCCCTTTACACAAAGGGAATGAGGGACACATGTCAGCTCCCTAGGCCAGATGCCCACAAGGTGTGCCCAATTCCTATTGGAAGACCCTTGAAGTGGACCAATGAGAATTAAGCTAGAGTAAATCTAGTTTAATTAATTTAAAAACATTTAATAAAAGAAACCAATGAGAATTAAGTCTCCTAGAAGACTATTGGGCAGTCTCCCAAGGGGTCCAATGAGCATTCAGGAGCCCCATGGCTTGCCTGATTCCTATTGGCCAGGAGGCAAAGGGGTCCAATGAGAGTTTAGTTTAATTATTTAATTACCTAAAGCTCTCACAAAAGGGGAAAGGGGGACACATGTCTAAAGGCTATCACTTATGCTGCTTAATTCCTATTGGCTTGACCTGGGGAGGTCCAATGAGGCAAAGGCCAGACTTATTTAGCAGCTAGGGCTCGCCCAAGAGAGAGGGGGGGCTGATTTTTGCTTGGCATTGACACACACACTCTCACACTTGACCATGTGTGAAGGGAAAATACTCTATCTCCTCCCAAGCTTTAATGGAGAGCTCATCACCTACTCCAAGCTTGTGAGATAGAAGCCTACATCAACACTCTCTTGGTATGTGGATGCAAATCCAACCAAGAGCCAAGCTTCAATGCATGCTCATCTTCTCTACCAAGCTAATTACTAAGCTAAGCTATGCTAATATGAGTGATTATGTGAGGAGATGTACTTCTTTCTCGTAAGATACTTCTTTTTCCTCTCAATCTACTCTCATACCCTGCTAGCTCTCACCATCTTCGAAGGTGTGTGAGGTCTTGGGTCTGAGAACGGGGATAATTCAAGTTGTGTTTGATTAAGTGTTTTGCTTGGTGTATGAAGCTTCCATCTTCATTGCACTAGCTAGTCTTGAAGGAACACAAAGAATTGTATTGTACAATGTCTCTCTTGATGGGAGAAACCATAATACAAAGCCTTTTGGAGGGGGGACCGGCTCCATGCAAATCCGGTCCTCAACTGTTGTCAATAGCTTAATTGCTCTCTCTTTTGAAAGTATTGTCGATGCTATTTAACTAGGTGTTATGCTTTTTGTTGCTCTCTCCACCCAAGCACTCTTGTAATTCTCATTAGGAATCTATTCTAATGAAATGCCCACTATGTTCATGCTAATTTCCGCTACACATAAGATTTTAGGCCATTAAATGTTACAAAGCATGTTTCCACAAATTGAACCATATCTTTATACATACCTTTCCACCAATGCCGGTCTTTAATCTTGACAAAAGTTGCCAAGACTTCTCTGTGTCCAACCCCTAGACTTTCATGAAATTATTTAATAACATGTTGTTGAGTTTCTTTATCACTAATAACCCGTTGAGGTACTCCTCCTGGGCGCTTTGGTTGCTTCCATAAATGTCCATCCTTCAGAAAAATAGCCATAGGCATTTTCTTGATCCTCTTGTAATCTTGGTCACTCCATCCTTCTTGTCTAGTGAGAGTGCTTAGGTAGCGGGAAATCATAAGCCACTCTCTGTCATAGAACTCTTTAGAAAATACTTCAAAAACGTGAGCAATATTACTACAATTGGCATGTAGATAAGAAGATGTGTAGATGTAAGGACATGGGTCCTATGAGCAAGGCCATGGCATGGCCGGATAGTTTGTATGCTAGGGGAAGGCTATAAGATAGCACGGTTGGGTGGAGACTAGCACACGCATTACCACCGTCCTTTCACTGGTATCAAAACTATTTTTGGAGAAGAGGAAAAGCGGGTTGCATGTGCATGCGATGCGCTGCTTCTTCCCCACGTTCCGCAGACAGCGACATCTCTGTTGTGCAGCAAAAAGAAGTGAGTCATAGTTTTCGGTGACCGCAACCGCCCCATCTACGCCCTCCACAGTGGGTGACCAAGACAAACTTGATCGGAAACTCGACGGCACGGAGGCTTCGAAGGCTTCTGTTGGCTGCACGTGTAGGAAGGACCGCTTAGCCCTTGCATAAAGGAGGGTTCAACCCACCCCATGAGGGTAAGAGGCCAACACTTTACCATCAAGCTATTGACCTTTGTTGTGTATCACAAGGAAAGATAGCATACTTGTGTTGAAAGGAAAAACAGAAGGAAAGGGAAAGCTTTAAACTTGAAGGAAGTAGCTTCACCCTTCCTTTTCACTTCTTGGAGGAAGGCAAGTTTTCCTCCAAAAATTATTTTTTCCTCAAGGAGGTAGCTTCAAAGTAAACAAAAGCTTTCACAAAAACGATGGGTTTTTGTGAAGAATCATCAAAGGTGTTCTTAAAACAAACGACAAGTGAAGCACTCAAATTCCCGCAAGGTGAGATTCGCATGCAACGCAAATCGCAAAGCATACAAAACACAAAGATTTCAATTTCTCAAGGTACAAGTTGTCAATTTTTTTTCTCTCTTTGCATTAGTGTGTGTTTATCATGGCCAGTGACGATGTCCTCCCTATACACACGTTTGATTTGAGCACATAGATCAAAATCAGGTCACCACGGGTGCTATTGACACTAATATGCATGATGATGATGATCTAGGAGATCATGGGCTTGTAGGTATGGATTCTTTTAAGACTTTGAAACATCACCAAAGCGTACTTGAAGCAACCTCTCTGCACTCAATGCAAATGTTACCAATCTTACGGAGTTACTTGTGAAGTTTATGAACTCACAAGCAACTCAAGGAGCCACAAGTGGCACGGTTCAAGGTAACCAAGCTCGCATGACTCAAGGAGTCCAAGAGACAAGTGCTACAGAAGATGTAGAAGATAGCAGTGCATTACTTAAGAATGTCACCATTCTTGAGTTTCATTGGGAAGAGCGTGATCGCAACAAGGATGCGGTCAATACATTCTTACACAAATGGAATGATATTCATATATTGAGACACAACCTAGATATAAAGTAGCTTTGGAAGCAAGTCTATCTCTTAAAGGCAAGGCCTATAAGTGGTGGATGACATTTCCAATAGATGCTCGTCCTCCATCTTGGGCTGTTTTTCAAGCTTCTTTCTCCAAAGAGTTTTTGACTCCAATGAAGAAGATAATAATTGGTTAGCATGGGATGCATGCCGCATGTTTGACCTCTCTCTCACACAGTACCTATCGAAGTATCGGAAAATATATTAAAACTAGAAGGTCTAGATGTATTCAAGATACAGGGTTTTAATAGGGGTCTTGACAAATACTATCGTCTTCGTGTCAAGACCCAATATCCAAAAACTTTGGAAGAAGCCATCAATCATGTGTAAAGATATGATGATGACCAAGAGAGGAAAGGAAATGTTTCCTACTCTCAGAATACTTTTGCTAAGAGCAACGTGGCTAAGAGCTAATGGCGAGGTAGATCTCCCACACGTTCCAAGAGGAATAAGAGACAATCTACCTCTCCACGCCCACAAGAGGCTAAGAAGCCTAAGCAATTATGAGATACTCCACGTGGGTCTCTCAGCACTGCTGATTTTGAGCGTGCAAAGAAACACAATTTGTGTTTTAGATGTCTTTTGGACCAACATAACAAGAAACATTGTCCTCTTTTGCAAGGCAAAGAAAAGACCATGCACACGGTGCAACGCCTCACATTAGATTCATATCCTAAATATTGTGTTGTAGAGGTTCTTTATATAGAATAAAAGCACAAGTGTTGTGTGCCTTCTTCAATGTGACAACCCACCTTTTGTCCCCATGGTTTGATTCGCATGCATGGCACTATTAACGGACAACATGTTTGTATTTTAGTGGATGATGGTGCAACTCATAACTTGTTGAACTATAAGCTAGTCAAGAAATTGAAGCTTACAGAGACTCCCTACTCTCACAAGTATGTGGTGGAGCAGATGTTTGGGAATGATAAAGAAGTATGGCACACGGTAGCTCAAGACGTTGATCTTATTGTTCAAGATCATACGATGACCCTTGACTTCCAAGTTATGAACATGGACCGTGCTTATGTAGTTTTAGGACAAGAGTGGATGCATGGTTTAGGAAACACATTGCACACTAGTTATGAATACAAATCCTTATCCTTTATGGCTAATGGTAAACATGTGCTTTTTCTTGGTGAGAAAAATATACAATCTGCACCTCTTATATGTATAGCCGAGCTTTCTATTTTGCAGAAAGCACGTTTAATAGATGAATTCTTTTTGTGTTACTACTTGTCTCCAAGTCTTGTGAATTCTCAAGAGCAAAGTGCGGTGAATTCGAGTGATGGTATGCAAAGTGCAATGAATTCTACTCATAAACAAAGTGTTAACAAATCTAACGAGCAAAGTGCTATCATTTTTAATTCTATAGAGCAACGTGCAACTGTTGTAAAACAAACATTACATGAATTACAAGATTCTCCATCCAACATAAGTCTACTTTACTTTCTCTTTTTGCATGGAAAAAGCTCACTCACTTACTTATAGAGTATAGTGATGTGTTCTCAAGTGATTTACCACCAGGTTTACTGATTTTATTGATAGTATATCTGTGACTATGCCAAAATCACTGCTCCTATGATGGATCAACATAAAGCAAAAGGTAAGACCTTTTTTTGGGAAGAAGCCCAAAACACAGTTTTGAACACGTCAAGGTAGCTATAGCCACTGCTCCCATCTTAGCAATCATCGACCCACTTAAGCCGTTTGTGGTAGAGAATGATGCTAGTGATAAATCCATTGTCTGGTACTTCTCTAGGAGGGAAGACCTATAGCCTTTGAAAGTAAAAAGTTAGGTAGAGCTCAATAGAATTATTCTATTTATGAGCGAGAGATCAATGCCATAATTCACGCTTTACGAAAGTGGCAACACTATTTATATGGTGCCGAGTTAGAAGTAGTTTTTGACCATGAGAGTATGAAATGGTTTACTACTCAAACAAACTTGAAGGGCCGTAAAGCTAGATGGGCAGAAATCCTTCAAGATTATGATTGTAAGCTACAATATCGCAAGGGGCAATATAATGTAGTAGCAGATGCACTAAGTCGGATGCCTCAAATTAATTCACTTGCTTTCACGAAACTAAAGAGTGGATTTTGGAGTCATTACGTGGAAAGTGTGCGCACGATCAATCGTATATCAATGTGTGGAGTGCAGTTTTAAAAAGGGATCCCTCACACTCACATGTCTCTGAACAGCCAAATCAACATGTCTCTATATACACGCACAAATAAAAACTCCAACACACAGAGCTCCACCCCAACTCAGGACGCCCCTAGTCTATCACTCTCAAATTGCATTGCAGTGGTCCAGACCTCCTTTAAGGATCTTTTTAACTCGTTTTACTTATCTTTTTGCTCCATTTTTTTCATTGGAGGTTCTATTTCTATCTTTTCATCATTATTTCTTTTTTTTCTTTTTTAGTTTTATTTGTCAATTTGTGTTGTTTCCTTTCTCTAAGATAGGGCATTTTCATGTGATTTTATCCTTGATACAATCTTTTGCATCTATCATCATCAAGAATTGAGTTTTGTCTTCTATTCGCGACACATTTTATTTTCTTCTCAGTTTGTTCTCTTGTTTCCTATGATATATATGTTGGCATGTGTGATGTTGATTTGAAAATTCAAAAAACATTTCTTTCTCTCCCCTAAGCAGTAGCTTGGCCCTAACGTGTTCCTTTTTAGAGTCAGATATCTCAGTCATAAGTGTGTCCTCTTCCAATTCATCAGTGATGTCGTAGTAGTGATCAAAGAAAACTTGTTGCTCCTTGATCAATTCTATAGATACCATCTAGACATGGATTATGTCATATCCATCCTCATCACAAAACTGTGTGGGTGTGAATTTTTTACCAAGTACATCCATAGTGGCCAAAAAAGGTGTTTTGGAAAGGGTTCTTGTATATACTCAGCATTATTTTTTTAAGGTTAATATTTTCACTAATGTTTGTGTTTCCAACATTGACTGTGTGATTTGCACGAGGTTCTTAAAAGCTTCAAGTTTTATGGCTTCCATGTCAGGTGTTGGGAAGTTTTTCCATTTTGTTTCTAGTGTTTGACCCTCATTAAGTCCTACATAGAAGACTTTCAAGGCTAGGTAGTGCATTTGTTAGAATTATTGGGAGGTTTGAACAGGGAAATTGAGGCCCTATAGAAGGCATGTCAGAAGGCATGTCATCTTGAGGAGAATTAATTTCAAAAGAGGCTTCTCTTTCCTAGCTCTTTTCCATTTGTGGCTCCACATCTAGGAGGTCAAAAACATCATTTAGCAAGGCCCCATAACCTATAAGCCAATCTGTTTATAGAAGATAAATTTCCCTCAGTAAAGTTGTTATTTTATGTGCTCCTTCTAGCATTCCTTTTGCCACTTGAGTGAAGCCCTGCCAAGCGGAATAGGATTTTTCGTCCCTTTTTTTTAATTCAAGAAATTCCTTAATGAGATGACCCTTGTTCAAAGCAATGGAAACATGCATTAGGAATATATTAATAGGTTTTTTTAAAGAAGGATCAAATTGCTAGTAGCATCCTTAAGGAAGATAAATTCCTTTAAAGGGGAGTTTAGGTCAACTTCCACCAATATCTAATGTTTGGCATACTACGCCTGGCGCTCATGAAAATTTTCTCCACTTACAAGCCCACCCATCTTTTCAAAAATTGTGGATTCAATACAACGTCATGCTCAAGAAATCAGATCTGTACCTACAATATGTATGGTTCCTCCTCCTTACCTTTCTCAAAGTTATCTAGGAGGGGAAAATCCTACAATACTCAGTGTTTGTGAAAATGTGGAAAAACTCCCACAAAATCCGCTTCTTGTGAAACATCCAATTATTAATCAAGCTAATAAAGAGCCTAAAATTGAAAACCAGTGAACAAGAGAGGCCTCAAGATGATGTAATTCCTCTACAATCTGATAAAAAATCAATACTTGTCCCTTGAGAGCCCTCAGATTTGATTGTTAGGAAATAGGGTGTAGCTAAGTAGACATTATAGTAGTTTACTTTGGAGATAGATAGTTTTCACAGAGAGAAATTATAGAGAGAGAGAGAAAGTGGTTCACCCAATGTGGGCTACATCGATGGGAAAGGAGCCACTCAATGGCTCTAGTACTTCAAACTAAAACTAGGTTACAAAAGCATTTAACCCTTAATGGAGCTCCCACCTTGATTCACTCTCACCACCTCACATACACCTTGTTTCAACAACTTAACAATGCAAAAATGTGTGTAGAAAATGACACCTTTTATAGGCCAAAAGGGTTGCCCTCTCATGAAAGGTAGCTGTGTGGAGCTGCCCTTGTGTAGACAAGTCCAAGATGGACTCTCCAACGCACCCATGTGTGGCCGCCTTTGAGAAGACAAGTTTGCCTAGACCGGACATTGAATTCTTCCATCGGTCATTGAATTTTGTCCATCGGCCACCGACCATTAACCACCGGCCAATCGACTAGCCATTTTCTGACCACTTCCAATCGCCGTCCGGCCATAATATTCTGACGAAAAGAAAATATTTTGGTGGGCGTAAATTTTTGGTTTTCTAGCGAGTGATTTTTCTTACGCATGGTGGCTTCTCCTCAAAATGGGGGACTTACAAATGTGTGTTTTGAAAAATGAAAATTACAAGGGGTGAATCACGCTCCATACTTAAAATTAATTAATACAAGTCCTACTCAAAATAATTCCTCTAGCTAGATGAATGATTTGGTTATTATTTGTGACTTTGAACCGGAAAGTTGATTTGAACATTTATATGGCTGAGTTTTTATAGGCCTTTGTCATGGCCCAAGACCACCTCTTGACCTTTTACATCAATGGGTGCTGCACAATTGGGAGGCTAAGATTTTATTCACTTCTCAAGTGCAATAATTACCTAACAACTACTATCGTTTCTTTCTTGAATATTTAAAAAGGGTTCTATAAATTATTAGCCAAGGCCAATGGTTATTTAGAAATACCACATTTCATTCTTTAGATGGCACAAAGGATTCAATCCTAGGAGGATAAACCTTCTAAAGTCCTTGTGTGAGTAGATTTCCCTGACTTTCCCTTGGAGTTTTACACTTGAATTAAAGCTATAGGAGCTCAGGTGGGTGGGTGCTTGGCCAAAAACCAAATAATGGTATTTACACCAATTTACTCATATAGATACTATGAGAAGCCAAACCAAGAAAGACTAGTTATTATTTGTAGGATGTTGCTACTTGAAAAGAATCCTATCCGGGAACCGCTAAAGCCACATAAGCTCTTTTAGCAACATCTTGCATTCAAATTTGATCACCTATTGTTGCCTTTTCAAGTCACGTAGCATGCATCAAATGTTGGATTTTCCCCACAGCAACGGGCCAAAAAGGTCTAGAGCGGTTATTGTAGATGCAAAGCAAGGGTTTCTCTTGGGATACAATAAAGTAAGTGCCATGGGGTGCTTATAGATTATGTTTAACATGGATGCGCGGAAAACATTTATATGAATAGAATTGTTTTTGTGACATTCTGAAAGATTAACTCATCTTTGCATGCATCTTGAAAAACTTGAGGGAGTAAAGGATTTGTTGACAAGGGTGAAGAAATTTATGATGAGATGATAAGATAGGGTTTGCTTGCAGATAATGTTTATCTTGGGAAAGCTCTACACTACTAGCTACATAGACCAAACGGGCTACTAGGAAGGCATGCACTTGATTATAAATTTAGCATCCTACTTGGTAAGTGTTTACATGTTCAATTTGGATTGCAAGACATGCACAGAGATGGATGAAGGTGACGATAAATCTTTTGATCAGATGCACAAGACAACTTCTTATGATAAGATGCATTTGTAAATTTTGTGGTAGCATAGGGGAACAATGGTGTAGATGTACAATGGTTGAAGATCTTGATCTTCTTCGGAAAGAGTTGTCTATTTCAAAAAATCTTTGGTTGACATGTACGCTCACCATTTTGCAAAAGCATTAAAACTGTTTGACACTGGAGCAAATCATAACTTAGTCACATAGAATACATTAATTTTTGGATATAAGAGGGCATGAATGTAGGAAGGATGCATTCACCTGCTTTGAACCACCTGCATCAAAGCATCAAAAAATTTACCAAAATGTGGAAACAATATATGCATGCTTTTAAAACCCTTTTGGTAGAATTCATTAACACCTCACGATTAGTCTCATGGAGTACATTACTTTTTGGCTATAAGCAACATGAATGCGGAAAAGGATGCACCCAGTTGCCTTAAACATTACTTTCAAACTATAAGCAACATGAATATGACAAAGGAGGAAATCAATTTCTTTGAATTGATGCAAAGTTACTGCATTTGTCCAAATGCAATAACATATGCTTGTGCTCAAATGATAAAACTACCTTTGTTCACTACAAGAGGTACTTCACATTAGCGATGATCGCAGTCGATGCTCAAAAGTGAAAATCCACGTCGTCGCTATGGGTGTCGCTATTTTCTTTGTTGTATAGCAATGCCGATAGGGGTGAAAAATAAACTGAGAGCACCAGAAACTCAGATCTCGGATCTGAGTTTTGGCGCTCAAGCGAAAGAAATAAGCCCGCACTCTCCCTCTCTCTCTCTTTCTTCCACACACACACACACACACACACGAAGAGAGGAAGGAGAGCCAGGTATACTCCTTCCCTCTCCTCTCTCTCATGTTCTCTTTCCCTCTTTCTCTTTCTCTCTCTCCCTCTCCCTCTCTCACACACGCATACACACATTGTCTCTTTGAAAGAGAGAGAGAGAGAGTACACACATGCATAAACAAAAAACATACACACACACACACACACACATGCATAAACAAATAATGCATACACACACATTGAGAGAGAGAGAGAGAGAGAGAAAGTAAAGAGAGAGAATGAGAGAGAGAGAGATATATATATAAAGCAAAGAGAAGGAGAAGGGGAGAGAGAGAGAGAGAGAGAGAGAGAGATAAAAGTAAGGAAAATATGAAATGAAATGTTATATTAAGATTTAGGGTTAAGTTAGATTTAAAATTATATCTAATTAAAAATATGTTAGATTAAGATCTAAGATTAAATTGGATTACATTTAACTTATATTTAAAATTTATTCTAATTAAGATTCAGCTTAGATTTAAGATTAGGTTAGATTACATTTAGGTTTAGGTCAGAGTTATGTTTATGTTGAGTTTAAGATTACGTTAGATTTAGATTCACGTTAGATTTAAGATTAGCTAGGTTAGATTTAAGTTAGATTACATTTAGGTTTAGGATTTAAGATTGGATTAAATTTAGGTTTATGTTGAGTTTCAGATTAAGTTTGATTTAAATTTAAGATTAAGACAAGATTTAAGGTTAGATTAGATTTATTCTTAAGCTACATTACATTTAGGTTTAGGATTAGATTAGATTTAGGTTTATGTTGAGTTTAAGATTATATTAGATCTAGATTTATGTTATATTTAAGATTAGATTAGATTAGATTAGATTTAGGTCTGATTTTAGGACATGTCAATGAACGAAAGAAAAAACACTAGTTACACAACAATCTGTATATTTCCATTAGAATCTAACACCTAACACAATTTAAGCATAAAAAAACATAAGCAATGCTCTACCTATCAATCTAGTGATCAAAATCTATTTACATTATCAATGAACTTTCATGCTCTATCTACCAATCTCATTGTCAAAATCAATCTACAATGCTACATTATTAGTTTATAATAAGCAATGATGGTATATCGTTCTCTCATGACGATCACTCCACATCGTTCCAAACAAAAAATGATATAATCATTTAACATAAAGCATTTCAATCATAGTGTTCACATCCTACTACATCAATTTATCTAAAGTGAAAGATTTTGGCTTTCACACATTACGATAATTGATAATATTAATCAAGTCTTGGAAATGATGATTATTATTAAATGATAATCAATTGTAGACCTTGACAATTACCATATCTATGTGAAGTGAAAACATGAATTTCTCACACTCCACAATGCATCTTTGAGTGCTTATCTACTTGTAGCTCAAGCACGCATACAATTACACAGTATAATAGATCTTGCAATCCAAATAAAGATAATTAAATATTAATATATTTGGACATGATATTCCTAAATTTCTTCAATGAGAGCATAGTGTGATGGCTCTACACATGATACTACCTATGTTGACTTTTAAGTGAGAAAATCTCTACACATTGTTGGGCAAAAGAAAAAGTGGAGCACCTCTATAGCTTTATAGCCCAAGATCATTCAAACTTCAACCTCAACACCAAAAATTATACCAAAACAAATTTTAGTAAACCCCAACCAAAAGGTCTACGCTCCCTTGGGACAACAAGCACACGTTGTTGGGGGATTTGTATTTGAAAGGTGAGCCCAGAAGGCACATGGCCCCTGGCTGTGAGAGGTGCGAGGAAAAGAGCTGCAGCAGACACAATTAATGGGAAGAGAGCTTAAAACAGACAATTTAACTTAACCAAATAATCAGCAATATCCATGCTTAATAAAATATTAATGGAGGTGTTTTTGCCCTTTACAAGGTTTAACCTGTCTTAATCCAGGTGCTAATCAAGACAATCAATAATGAACTGCCTTGGACTGCCTTCTGCTTGTTCCCGCTATGGCTTAGGAACTTCAACTTTCAATGACCTTAGGTGGTCTCATTTGGCTTAAGATTTACGGCTTAATTCTTGTTTAAGGGGCTTAGGGATTTGGTTTAGAGCTTGTGATCATCAAGGCTTAGGCTTGGCTTAATGAGATTGGATCTTTGGCTTAGCTCATGAGAGATTAGAGATTATGGTTTGGTTATGAGCTTAAGAAAATCCCAGTTAAGGATTGCTTAGGCTTGACTAATGAGGGCAAGATTAGACTTAGAGAGCTTCGGAATATGGTTATCGAGGCTAATGACATCCGAGATTAGGCTTAGAGAGCTTAGGAATATGGCTAATGAGTTTGAAAAGATTTAGTTTGGCTTATGATATATTAAATTAGGTTCAGTTAATGAAGCTTAGCTTTATGGATCTTATGATCTCAAGGCTATCTTCCCAAGGAGAGAAGCGGTTCAATGAAAAGAGGAGAGGATAATAAAAAACGAAAGAGGTAAAAGAGCCATCTTCCCTTTTTTTTATAGGTTGCATGCCTTGCTAAAAATGGCCTACCCATTAGCGATGTAGCTAATCGGTAGCCACCCTATGACATGGCACGCGATGTCGAGAAATTTGCGGTCTTGCCAGGAAAGCACCGGGCTTATGGCTGTGAGAGTTTGTGAGAGAACTCAACAAAAACTATATGAAGGAGTTAAACCATAGATGCCATGAAGACTAGGGTTTGGAAAGAAGTGCAATCAAAGAAGACTCACTCTTTCTCTCTTGCACTCACACACACAAAGAAAGAACGCAAAAGAGAATGTCAAAACAATACGAAGATGAAAACATCAAGGCTATGGTCATATCGTATCATGGGTAATATGAAAGGGTTAATGGATGAGTTAATGGCATTCAATCTTGGCTGACCAAATAGGCTACGAATTGTTCTTTGGAATTGTAGTTTTGTGCTTACCATAATATATATATTTTGTCTAGTGATTGGGATTAATTGTGTGTACAAATCCTCTTGGTTCATAGCAAGATAACTACGCTTACATCAAAAGAAAAATTATAGTCTATGAGAGGTAGTATGATGGGATCCGGTGATAGAAGTATTTCATTGAGCCTTTCAGGGCCGAAGAGAAACACTATACGTTGTTGAAAGTGTATTTTACGGCTAATCCATACGTTAATTCTAATAGATCGTACAGAGTGAAAGCGATAGAAATGATCATCATGTGGGTTATTCATCTAGGATAGTATGTGAGAAATGTAGATATGAGAGAAGTGAAGAGATGAGAAGTTTCCCTCCCAAGCCCTATTCTTGCCCGTAGGCAATAAGGATACTGCGGGGAGAGATGTACTTGAAACCCTTCGGCACCATTATTGATGGAGAGAGAAGAAGAGTGGTTAATTCCACTTTGATTGATACGCCAAGTACAACACCTTCTTTGATTAGAGTTGATCCTCCAAGGATGGCGTACAAGAATGGCTAGTTTTCCTCTAGGAGAAAGTGTAGGCTTGGGCTTATGTTAATGGGGCTAAGTACAATTAGGCATTACTACTCACTCCCTCAAGAATTCCTCTCATCAATGGCTTGAATGCTTGAGTTCTTTCCAAGGAAGAAGAGGTCCCCTTTTATAGGTGAAGGGAACCCCCAAGGGCTTACACAAGAAGAGAGGAGCCAGTGTGAACAGGAATTGGAAAAGTTGGAAATGAGCTGTCCATGCATGATGTGGGCAGACTGGGGTCCAGTATTTTGATCATATCTCCTCAACCGTAGCTCCAAATAAAAATGTAAAAATATGGGCAGAAACTTCAGCTCATTAGCCACAATTTTCATTTTAAAATCATTTTCCAGTTTGGATTGGAACCTTGTGTAAAAAATTCATCAAAATAGGGTCCATTTCTGGCAGCAAAAGTCTTCATGTGGTCCCCTTAGCCTAGACTTTCATTTGATTCCAAAGGACACCTCATGCCATATGAAAGCATGACATTGCTCCTTGACAAAGTTTTGTAATCATGCTTGCAATAATGCATTAAAATAAGTGTATCTTTGAAATCATGCCACCTAGTGTCCCACTAGGATTTGATTCTCTCCTAGTAGCTATTTTTAAAAAAATATAAGAAAAGTATAAAAAATACATAGAATATATATATATTGGAGTTTACCCTAGATATAGGATCTAGATAGGGTGTGAGATGATAATGAAATAGTAGAAATAAATAATCAATGCTTTTTGCCCCAAGTTAAAGAGGCGGAGCTATTGATGCTTTTCCCATAGTATTTTCTGATGGTAAAGTAAGGATATGTTACCCTTGAGAAAAATAATAGGATGAGATAGAAGGCTTATTATTATACTTAAATATGCATATGTACACTATAGGAAATATAAGTATGTATCTAAAAAAATACAAGATAAATCTTGTAGCATGCGTTCCCACTATGTACGTGTCACAGCACGACATCCACCCCCTCTAAACCTGCACATCCTCCGGCATGTGCCAACCTCATGGTAACTTGTGAAAGCAATTGTATCCCCTGTCATCCCATGACCTCCTCCAGGATCATATGGGTAATTCAAAAACTTGTATTGTACTAAGCATTGAAATTCTCCGCATATTTTAATTGCTCTCGGATCAGAAGGAATTGTTATATACATCTGTCTCCAAAATATCTGTAACAAATCTCCATTATGCGCAAAATCTTCATGACGTAGAGACATAAGTTCCTCATCCTCCTCTTCAAAAAACACTTCCAGGCTTCCTGTAATATACTTGAAAGATTTTTGAAACTGCACTTCAACCTTCTGACCAACCTGTAAATCCATATGTACCTCTTTCGCATAGAAGTCTGAATCTGCATCTTCATTCTCAAAAGAATCCTCTAGATAGCCTTTCTCAACATCGAGAGAAACCTCAGAAATGTGCATGGTAAACCTCTCATCAATTCTCTCACCTTTTACCAAATACCTCTCCAGCTTTATAGCATAAAACTTTGCATACCTCTCAAATATGGTGTCTAATTCCCTTTCCAAATCATCCTGGTAGGTATGCTCCCGGTCACTTGTAACCGACTGCTCAAAAACCTCCTTGGAGTTAGTCTCTGACACAATATCTTCACCCCTTCTTCGTTTTTGACTCATCGCTAAATTATCTTCAATTGAATCATGTCTCCACTCTTCTAGGGAGAACCCTTCTTCATTACATGGCTCTGGTGTCATCGTAGAGCTAGCATCCTCTTCTTGCTTCAAGGAATCACCATGTATACCCTTCCTATCCATAGCAGATAGATGCTCACAAACCTGCTTGCAATTTATACCCTGTGACACAAGACCTAAATCCCTTTTATACCTCAGATATTGTTTGCATACCTGCAGGCAACCCTGTATAGTAGGCACTTTATGGCAAGCATCTTTATTTGCATCTTCACACAGATAAGAAATATCACCCCAATCACAGACCATATCCCAAGAGGTTTCTTGCTCTTCTGCTCTATCCTCTGATGTCACTTCAACCTGTATAGAATTCCCAAACACTTCTCTATCTTTGATTTGTGAATCTTGAAGATTCATAGCTTCATCTGGAGAACCCCAATCCTCATGCAGAGAATGTGCATCTGTCATTCCTTTTGCTGGCTCTTTCTTCTTTCCTATTGTAGACTCCTCCATGAGTACTTCAGGTGAAGATGCTCCTTGTGTTGAGGGTGTTTGAGAAGGCATTGAGTCGCTTCTTCCCCCACTTCTAGAAGCTCTTTTTGATGGTCCTTCATCAGCATTCTCACGTCTGCGCTTCTCTTCTACAATTGCCTCATTTTGTTGGCATTTTGTAATGTAGGCATGCACTGACAATGAGTCCACTGGATCATTCCATCCTGTTTCTAGACGTATGCAATCACCTGCTTCATGTAGAATCTCTTTTGTAAGCTTTCCCTTTTTAGCTAATTGCATGACATTTGGCCAAATTTGACCATGATGGTCACTCACTTCTTCATCACAAAAATGTTCAATTTTTACTCCATAAGTAGCTGCCTCAACTGAAGAGGTGGCATGCTTGGTTGCCATATCTTCAACTAAGGTTTGCATTCCCCCCTTCCCAAAGTTAGTTCTCAAGGGTAGACCTGTCTCTCTTAAGTGGATTTTACCATCCTTAAAAAAGACAACATCTTTTGACAAAGCATCACTAAAATCATCACAATCCCTTCTTACATGGTTTGTACTATCACACCAAATACATCTATTAACAAACCCTTCTTTGGGCTGTTGTCTTTGCCTAGGAAGTGGCCCTGATGGTTGGCCTTTTTCTTCAAGCTTTGCAAACTTCACCTTCAAGTCACGCATTCCCTTCACAAGCTCATCTAGCATGGACTCATCAAACTTAGGAGCGATAAAAGTAGGCTTTACCATTTTGTCAGAAGTTGAGGTGGAAGGACTTGTAGTGTTTACTACCATCTTGTCCCTTCTTCTTTGTCGTTTGGCAAGCAGTGAGACAACACCTTCAACCTCATTCCAATCGGTCTTTAGTCCTTGCTCAGCATCTTTATCTTCAAGAAGAAGATCCAAATTTTCTTGAAACTCTTTACCTGCAGCTTGTAAGAAAAGATCTATTTTCTCTGCATCTAGTGTGGCCCTTTCTGTCCTAGTGAGTTGTGCATAGCGCCGCTCAAATTCCCTAAGTAGCTCTGTTATTGATAGTCCTTGCTTTGGCTTGACTACCCATTCTAAGAATGTCCTTTTGGTCACTCTCTCAGAGTCCTCCATGAAATATTCCTCCTTTAAAGCTACTTTGAGTTCTTCCCAATTTCTCCCATGCCCATCTTTAATTGCCCTAACATGCTCCCTAATTTGTGGAGCAACAACTAGCTCAAAGCTTTGAATCATCTCACCTTCTGACACACGATGCAGCTCCATCTCCTTCATATACTCGCGTAAGTACTTGGTTACATCTTTGCCATTGAACTGATCCATTCTGTTGACGACCGCTTGTATGGCCTTCGTTGCTGAAATCTCCATTCTTTCAGTAGCATGTTGTTGTTGCATGAACATTGCAAATGCTTGAAACATTTGCATTGTTGCTGGGTCAAAATGCATACCCTGTTGCTCAACATGATCACCCATGGTTACCCACAAACTCTCACCCTAGCAGATTCGCGTCGGGTTCACCAAAAATATGTCGAGAAATTTGCGGTCTTGCCAGGAAAGCACCGGGCTTATGGCTGTGAGAGTTTGTGAGAGAACTCAACAAAAACTATATGAAGGAGTTAAACCATAGATGCCATGAAGACTAGGGTTTGGAAAGAAGTGCAATCAAAGAAGACTCACTCTTTCTCTCTTGCACTCACACACACAAAGAAAGAACGCAAAAGAGAATGTCAAAACAATACGAAGATGAAAACATCAAGGCTATGGTCATATCGTATCATGGGTAATATGAAAGGGTTAATGGATGAGTTAATGGCATTCAATCTTGGCTGACCAAATAGGCTACGAATTGTTCTTTGGAATTGTAGTTTTGTGCTTACCATAATATATATATTTTGTCTAGTGATTGGGATTAATTGTGTGTACAAATCCTCTTGGTTCATAGCAAGATAACTACGCTTACATCAAAAGAAAAATTATAGTCTATGAGAGGTAGTATGATGGGATCCGGTGATAGAAGTATTTCATTGAGCCTTTCAGGGCCGAAGAGAAACACTATACGTTGTTGAAAGTGTATTTTACGGCTAATCCATACGTTAATTCTAATAGATCGTACAGAGTGAAAGCGATAGAAATGATCATCATGTGGGTTATTCATCTAGGATAGTATGTGAGAAATGTAGATATGAGAGAAGTGAAGAGATGAGAAGTTTCCCTCCCAAGCCCTATTCTTGCCCGTAGGCAATAAGGATACTGCGGGGAGAGATGTACTTGAAACCCTTCGGCACCATTATTGATGGAGAGAGAAGAAGAGTGGTTAATTCCACTTTGATTGATACGCCAAGTACAACACCTTCTTTGATTAGAGTTGATCCTCCAAGGATGGCGTACAAGAATGGCTAGTTTTCCTCTAGGAGAAAGTGTAGGCTTGGGCTTATGTTAATGGGGCTAAGTACAATTAGGCATTACTACTCACTCCCTCAAGAATTCCTCTCATCAATGGCTTGAATGCTTGAGTTCTTTCCAAGGAAGAAGAGGTCCCCTTTTATAGGTGAAGGGAACCCCCAAGGGTTTACACAAGAAGAGAGGAGCCAGTGTGAACAGGAATTGGAAAAGTTGGAAATGAGCTGTCCATGCATGATGTGGGCAGACTGGGGTCCAGTATTTTGATCATATCTCCTCAACCGTAGCTCCAAATAAAAATGTAAAAATATGGGCAGAAACTTCAGCTCATTAGCCACGATTTTCATTTTAAAATCATTTTCCAGTTTGGATTGGAACCTTGTGTAAAAAATTCATCAAAATAGGATCCATTTCTGGCAGCAAAAGTCTTCATGTGGTCCCCTTAGCCTAGACTTTCATTTGATTCCAAAAGACACCTCATGCCATATGAAAGCATGACATTGCTCCTTGACAAAGTTTTGTAATCATGCTTGCAATAATGCATTAAAATAAGTGTATCTTTGAAATCATGCCACCTAGTGTCCCACTAGGATTTGATTCTCTCCTAGTAGCTATTTTTAAAAAAATATAAGAAAAGTATAAAAAATACATAGAATATATATATATTGGAGTTTACCCTAGATATAGGATCTAGCTAGGGTGTGAGATGATAATGAAATAGTAGAAATAAAGAATCAATGCTTTTTGCCCCAAGTTAAAGAGGCGGAGCTATTGATGCTTTTCCCATAGTATTTTCTGATGGTAAAGTAAGGATATGTTACCCTTGAGAAAAATAATAGGATGAGATAGAAGGCTTATTATTATACTTAAATATGCATATGTACACCATAGGAAATATAAGTATGTATCTAAAAAAATACAAGATAACTCTTGTAGCATGCGTTCCCACTATGTACGTGTCACAGCACGATAGCGGGTTTTTGGGCAGCTCTAAATTCTACGCGACTAGCACCGAATCGCATCACCTCTGGCTTCTGATCACTTTTCACATCACCTCTTGCTTCTGGCTTCTGATTACTTTTTTCTTCCTGGACCAATCCATTCGAGGCACGAGCCGGCCTACGCAAGCACTTCCTCTTCTCCACGTGCTGCCATTGGCTACTCTGCCCGCCATCGCTTTCCTTTGGCTTTTCATACCCTCTTAGTTAGATCCACTTTAATTCTCAAATTGGTGGCCATTGGCCATGCCATTTAATTGGGCGGCCGTTTTTCTTGGTTGCCTTTGGGCACCAATGAAGGGCATCACATTCGGCATACATATTGACCAAAGAATCTTCTGACAGTGACTTCCATTAAAAAAACATCGTGTTTGGTATAAATATCAACCAAAGCTTTTCTCAGTTTCAGCAATTATCATGGGTAAGCACTACTCCTCTTTTGCCATCCATAAGCGGCCATGGTTTGCCGCCGTGGAGACCATTAGACTTGAAAATACACCTGCTAGTGGAGACAACCTTCAATTGACACCATACCTGGCATATATATTGACCAAGGCATTGCATTTGGTTCCGATGGCTCCTATGGTTTGAATAAATCAATCTAAACTACTATTAGATAATCATGTATATAATTCGATTGAAGTACTGGTACATGAACTTGACTGATCAAGGTGACCAGAGCAATTCGAAATCGGCCCGCAGTGATACTTAAACTGCCTATATCTTGCCAACCAAAACCACGATTGACAAACAGGAAAGATCGACAGGCTCCTGGAAGTGATCACTTCGGACCCATGCCTCCAGTATGTGCCAACCGGTCTTCAAGATGCATCTCTTATAAATACCTTAAGTTACTTGTCATCAAGCTCACGTAGTTGGTAAAGACATGTAAAACAAAAATAAAGTTGAAATCATATCATCAATAGTCTAGCTCAATTATCTGGTTGTTGCCCCATCACAAATCTTTGAACCGTAGTGGTCGTATCTCCAAAGCATTCAATTATGAAAAATATATTTAGTGAACCCCGCCAGACTCAAATGCTCCAGCTAATTATGCACACGGCTTGACCATCAGCTCGCTTTAGGGAATGCTGTCAAGCTCAAGTATGTCGTACTTTGTCTGCACACGAATGGTCGTCAAGTCCTTTACTTCAAGTTCTAGTAGCAGAACCATCTCAAAAGATATGAAGATACTATAACAATTGTCCAAAGATGTCAACTGGAAGATAGCCATGTGAGCTTATTGATCATATAACCAAAAACACTTCTGTCTTAGCAAAAACAAATCTACTCCAAGGGAACCTGCTACACAAAAATAAATGATATCCCTTGAATCTGCAAGTTTCTCTTCAATATCTCCTAGGATCAAATGCGATAATAATAAATTGCCCCAATAGTGGTGCATCATAATATCCACATGAGCGTACATATCTTGTATCGATAAAATTCAAGCATATTTGCTCCAAATATACTATTCAAGGATCTAGTAGAAAGAAACCACAATGTAGACCCAAAAATACCCATCCATAATGAACCTGCTTTTGAAGATCTTTCAAATAATTAACCTGGATCAAATACCATTAACACCACATAGATTTCATGGGCTCCGCAATATACTAGAGTTTCACCTGAAGCATAGTGCAGCACCCACATATCATAAACTTTTGGTAAATGAAGGTCGTTACCAGCAAGAATCAAAGAATTTTGACTCCCTTTTACTGGCAGCCAAGACATCACTAACATAAGAATTATTAGGAATAGTATCCAAATCTGGCCACATTTAGCACATTGTCCAAATAAATGAAAAATCTTGTGACTTTATGCAGCATCAAGGATGATTTAGCATCATCACCCCCTCTACCTTCATAGACATTACAGAAAACCTTAGGACTTTCTGCACCCGTATCATTAGAGAGATTTTTACCTAGTTTTTGAGTTTGATAATGTACAGTAGCTTTATCCTGTAGATCTTCATCCATAGAATCCTTGGGAAAATCACCCTTGGAAGTCTCAACATTCATTAAAGCTATAACAGTTGGCTCCTCTTGCAGCCCGTATATGAGCATAGATGTAAAATCCATGTCAATATGTTGGTCACAATCAGCATGATCTAGGCAATCTTCAATATTTTCCTCTACTTCCTCATCTCCATCCATGCTACTTAGCAAGCCATTATAACTTTGAAAAGGTTCATCGAGCACCCCATTTGAAGGGGTACATGCTTCACAAAGCTTTCCTATACTGCTATAACCTTCTCCTTCAGATTGGGCCAAAAACCCATCAATTATGGAATCTTCTTCTGTGATAATAGAATCAGCAAGCATATTGCTAGGAGAAACCAATGGTTCTTTGGCATCTTTAGGCCTATCTTGTGCTCGGTCCACAATCTCGGCCACTTCATCAGCTATTGTATATATAATACCTTTATTTATGCAATCATCTATAGTAAATTTGTTGCCCTGCTCAGCTATAGTGTCAATAAATCCATTAGAAACCTGTAATGGCTTATCTTCTTGATAGAATTTTTGAGAGCATCCCATGCCAAGGTCAGTAGCTTGTAAAATTTTTGTTCTACTGTCTAGCTATTCACTAGATCCATTATTCGAGGTAACTTCCATGCGAGCAATCTTTGAAAAAAATTCATATATTTGTGTTCCAACATTAAATTCATTATTTACCTTTGATAGGTTGCTCAAAATATGGTCCTTTGAAGTTGAATGTGCTCCTTCCGAAGCTGTATTTGCCTTCGTTTTACTTTTTGCAGAAATATGATCCCAAAATTGATCATAGTTAAGGAACTGCATTTGATCCCCTTCTTGTTTGTAGAAAAGAGGCCGGCCTCTTTCGTTAATCTCCTTCATTGCCAACTCAATAATCTTTGATCTTTCATGAACAAACCCATCTGCAAAATAGTCCCACTGTGTGGGATATAGTTCTACCAGCTCTCAAACCTTATCTTTAAACTCGGAGGTTGCCACTTCTTCAAAGGTCAAAATCATCCGATCTTTTGGAATTCCTCGGCTCTTCATCTCTCCTTCATAAATGCAAGGAGTTCATCTGGATCATGTCCTTGAAAAATTCCATACTGTTCATGTACGGCATCAAGTGTCATCTCCAACGCATCATCAATCTACTCTTTCATCTTCATAGCTTTTACTTCTTGCAAACATCTCTGAACTAAGCCCAACATTTTTGGCAGATCTCCAACCGGCTAGATTTTTATCGAATCTATTGAAATTGTAGTCTTCAATAAACTGCATCAACTTTGCTGGAATTTCCATCTTTACCTCCTACCCCAGCTCGTTCCGCGTCGGGTTCACCAAGAATGTCGAGGGATTTGTATTCAAAAGGTGAGCCGCAAGGCATAGGGCCCCTGGCTGTGAGACGTGCGAGGAAAAGAGTTGCAGTAGGCACAATTAATGGGAACAGAGCTTAAAACAGACAATTTAACTTAAACCAAACAATCAGTAGTATCCCAGCTTAATCGAATGTCAATGGAGGTGTTTTTGACCTTTACAAGGTTTAACCTCTCTTAATCCAGGTGCTAATGAAGACAATCAATAATGAATTGCCTTGGACTACCTTCTGCTTCTTCCTGCTATGGCTTAGGAACTTCGACTTTTAATGGCCTTAGGCGGTCTGATTTGGCTTGAAATTTCTGGCTTAATTCCGGTTTAAGGGGCTTAGGGATTTGGTTTAGAGCTTGTGATCATCAAGGCTTAGGCTTGGCTTAATGAGATTGTAGCTTTGGCTTAGCTCGTGAGAGATTAGAGATTATGGTTTGGTTATGAGCTTAAGAAAATCCCGGTTAAGGATTGCTTAGGCTTTTGACTAATGAGGGCGAGATTAGACTTAGAGAGCTTAGGAATATGGTTATCAAGGCTAATGACATCCGAGATTAGGCTTAGAGAGCTTAGGAATATGGCTAATGAGTTTGAAAAGATTTGGCTTGGCTTATGAGAGATGAAATTTGGCTCGACTAATGAAGCTTATGAAAACATAGCTTGGGTTATGGAGCTTATGATCTCAAGGATTTCTTCCCCGGGAGAGAAGGGGTTCAATGAAAAGAGGAGAGGATAATAAAAAATGAGAGAGCTAAAAGAGCCCTCTTCCCTTTTTTTTGTAGGTTGCATGCCTTGATAAAAATGGCTTACCCATTAGCAATGTCACTAATGGGTAACCACCCTATGATGTGGCAGGCGGGTTTTTGGGCAGCTTCAAATGCTACGCTACTAGGGCGATGGCATCGCCTCAGGATTCTGATAAATTTTTGCTTCATGGACCAAGCCATTTGAGGTGTGAGCCGGCTTGCGTGAGCACTTCCTCTTCTCCACGTGCTGCCATTCGCTGCTCTGCCCGCCATCGCCTTCGTTTTCCTTTGGCTTTTCACACCCCCTAAGTTAGTGCCACTTTAATTCTCAAATGGGTGGCCATTGACCATGCCCATTAATTGGGCGGTCCTTTTTCTCGGTTGCCTTTGGGCACCATTGAAGGGCATCACATTTGGCATACATATCGACCAAAGCATCTTCTGGCAGTGGTTTCCATAAAGAAAACACAGTGTTTGGTATAAATATCAACCAAAACTTTGCTGAGTTTCGGCAATTATCCCGGGCAAGAACTACTCCTCTTTTTCCATCCATAAGCGGCCATGGTTTGTCGCCGTGGAGACCATCAGACTTGAAAATACACCTGCTCATGGAGACAACCTTCGATTGACACCATACCTGACATATATATTGACCAAGGCATTGCATTTGGCTCCGATGGCTCCTATGGTTTGAATAAATAAATCTAAACTGCTATTAGCCAACCATGTATTTAATTCGACTGAAGCACTGGCAGATGAACTTGACTGATCAAGGCGACCAGAGCGGTTTGGAACCAGTCCCTGGTGATACTTAAACTAGCCATATCTTGCCAACCAAAACCCGGATTGACAAACTAGAAAGACCGACATGCTCCTCGAAGTGAGCACTTCGGACCCATGCATTCCTACCATCTTTGATCTTTTATCAGCAGCTACCCAATCCG
The DNA here is from genome assembly GCF_014529385.1 of Adiantum capillus-veneris. Classification (NCBI taxonomy): domain Eukaryota; kingdom Viridiplantae; phylum Streptophyta; class Polypodiopsida; order Polypodiales; family Pteridaceae; genus Adiantum; species Adiantum capillus-veneris. The sequence goes on from NC_140957.1 coordinate 99,231,107, forward strand.
ATACGGATCTGCTAGTAACTCAACTTAAAACTGTCGTAACTTCTTATCTGTAGCTCCGATTGACGAGCCGTAAAGACAGGCATGTAGAGCCCTTCAAGTACTTCAAGTTTGATCAACAAAATCCGAGCTATGGCCACTTCAAGCATACTCACTGTTTAGCATTATCAAGACAACTTTTGGCCCTTAGAGCCACATTTGTCATACTTTTATCTTAAAGTTAGCTTGTTAGCAAGCCCTTATTTCTATTGAATAATCCTATAAGATTCAAATACACTTGATTGGCATCCCTTTTCTCATTTTCTTGTCATGGGAGTGGAGCACACGATATTCACCCCCTTTGAACCTGCACAACAACCCGTCTGTGCCAACCGGTCTTCAAGATGCATCTGCTATAAATACCTTAAGTTACTTGTAATCAAGCTCATGTAGTTGGTAAAGACATGTAAAACAAAATAAGGCTTAAATCATATCATCAATAGTCTAGCTCAATTATTTGGTAGTAGCTTCCCCATCACAAATATTTGAACCGTAGTGGTCGTATCTCCAAAGCATTCAATTATGAAAAATCTGTTTAGGGAACCCCGTCACACTCAAGTGCTCCAGTTAATTATGCACACCGCTTGACCATCAGCTCGCTTTAGGGAACCCTATCAAGCTCAAGTATTCCTTACTCTATTTGCACACGGAATGGTCATCAAGTCCTTTACTTCAATTTTTGGTATCAGAACCATCTCAAAAGATGTGAAGATACTATAACAATTGTCCAAAGATGTCAACTGGAAGCTAGCCATGTAAGCTTTTGATCATATAACAAAAAACACTTTTATCTTAGCATACATCCAAAAACAAATCTACTGCCAAGTAACCTGCTACTACAGGGAAATCAATGATATCCTTGAATCAGCAAGTTGCTCTTCAATAGCTCCCAAGATCAAATGGGATAGTAAGAAATTGCCCCGATAATGGTGCAACATAATATCCACATGAGCATACATATCCTGTATCGGTCAACTTTAAGCATTTCTTCTCCAAATATGCTATTCCAGGATCTAGTAGAAAGAAACCACAATGTAGACCCAGAAATACCTATCCATAATGAACCTACTTTTGAAGATCTTTCGAATCACCTGGATCAAATACCATTAAGACCACATAGCATTGATGGGCTCCGCAATATACTAGAGCTTCACCTGAAGCATAGTGCAGCACCCACATCTCATAAACTTTTGGTAACTTAAGGTCGTTACCAGCAAGAATCAAAGATTTCTGACTCCCTTTTACTAGTAGCCAGGACATCACTGCTGACATAAGAATTATTAGGAATAGTATCCAAATCCAGCCACATTTAGCACATCGTCCAAAGAAATGAAAAATCATGTGCACTTTATGCAGTATCAAGGATGATTTAGCATCATCACCCCCTCTAGATTCATAGTCATTACGAAAAACCTTAGGACATCCTAGACTTATATCATCAGAGAGATTTTTACCTAGTTTTTGAGTTGGATAATGTACAGTAACTTTATCCTGTAGATCTTCATCCATAGCATCCTTGGGAAAATCACCCTTGGAAGTCTCAACATTCATCAAAGCTATAGGAGTTGTCTCCTCTCGCAGCCCGTATATAAGCATAGATGTAGAATCCATGTCAATATCCTGTTCACAATCAGCATGATATAGGCAATCTTCAATATCGTCCTCTGTTTCCTCATCTCCATCCATGCTACTTAACAAGCCATTATAACTTTGAAATGGTTCATCAGGCACCCCCTTTGAAGGGGTACATGCTTCACAAAGCTTTCCTATACTGCTTAGTAACCTTCTCCTTCAGATTTGGCCAAAAACCCATCAATTATAGAATCTTCTTCTGTGATAATAGAATCAGCAAGCATATTTCTAGGAGCAACCATAGGTTCTTTGTCATCTTCAGGATCATCCTGTGTTTGGTGCACAATCTCGGCCACTTCATCAGCTATTGTATATATAATAGCTTTATTTATGTAATCATATATAGTAAATCTGCTGCCCTGCTCAGCTATAGTGTCGATAAATCCATTAGAAACATGTAATGGCTCTCTTCTTGAAAGAATTTTTGAGAGCATCCTGTGCCAAGGTCGGTAGCTTGTAAAATTTTTGTTTTACAGTCTAGCTCTTCTTTAGATCCATTATTCGAGGTAACTTCCATGCGAGCAATCTTTGACAAAAAATCATATATTTGTGTTTCAGCATTAAATTCATTATTTACCTTTGCTAGGTTGATCAAACTATGGTTCTTTGAAGTTGAATCTGCTACTTCCGAAGCTGTATTCGCCTTGGCTTACTTCTTGCAGAAATATGATCCCAAAATTGATCATTAGTAAGAAACAGCATCTGATCCCCTTCTTCTTTATAGAAAACAATCTAGCTTCTTTCATTAATCTCCTTCATTTCCAACTCAATAATCTTTGAGCTATCATGAAGAAACCCATCTGCAAAATAGTCCCATTGCGTGGGATATGTTTATGCCAGTTCTCGAACCTTATCTTTAAACTCGGAGGTTACCACTCCTTCAAAGGTCAAAATCATCCGTTCTTTTGGAATTCTTTGGCTCTTCATCTCTGCTTTATAACATGCAAAGAGTCTATCTGGATCATGTTCTTGAAAAATTCCATATTGTTCATGTACGGCATCAAGTGCCATCTCCAACACATCATTAATCTGCTCTTTCATCTTCATAGTTTTTACTTCTTGCAAACATTTCTGAACTAAGCCCAACATTTTTGCCAGATCTGCAACCGCTAGATTTTTATCAAATCTATTGAAATTGTAGTCTTCAATAAAATTCATCAACACTGTTGGAATCTCCATCTTTACCTCCCACCTCGGCTCGTTTTGCATCGTGTTCACCAAGAATGTCGAGGGATTTGTATTCAAAAGGTGAGCCGGGAAGGCATAGGGCCCCTGGCTATGAGAGGTGTGAGGAAAAGGGTTGCAGCAAACACAATTAATGGGAATAGAACATTATACAGAAGTTTAACTTAAACCAAATAATCAACAGTATCCCTGCTTAATCAAATGTTAATGGTGGCATTTTTTCCCTTTACAAGGTTTACCCTATCTTAATCAGCTGCTAATGAACTGCCTTGTGCTTCTTCCCGCTATGGCTTAGGAACTTCGACTTTCAATGGCCTTAGGCGATCTGATTTGGCTTAAGATTTATGGCTTAATTCCGATTCAAGGGGCTTAGGGATTTGGTTTAGAGCTTGTGACCATCAAGGCTTAGGCTTGGCTTAATGTGATTGGAGCTTTGGCTTAGCTCATGAGAGATTGGAGATTATGGTTTGGTTATGAGCTTAAGAAAATCCCGGTTAAGGATTGCTTAGGCTTGACTAATGAGGGCGAGATTAGACTTAGAGAGCTTAGGAATATGATTATTAAGGCTAATGACATCCGAGATTAGGCTTAGAGAGCTTAGGAATATGCCTAATGAGTTTGAAAAGCTTTGGCTTGGCTTATGAGAGATTAAATTAGGCTCAGCTAATGAAGCTTATGAAAGCTTAGCTTGGGTTATGGAGCTTATGATCTCAAGGCTTTCTTCCCCGAGAGAGAATGGGTTCAATGAAAAGAGGAGAGGATAGTAAAAAACGAGAGAGCTAAAAGAGCCGTCTTCCCTTTTTTTTAATAGGTTGCATGCCTTGCTAAAAATGGCTTACCCATTAGCGATGTCGCTAATGGGTAGCCACCCTATGACATGGCAGGCGGGTTTTCGGGCAGCTCCAAATGCTACACTACTAGCGCCAAATCGCCATGCCATGCCCTTTAATTTGATGGCCCTTTTTCTTGGTTCCCTTTGGGCACCATTGAAGGGCATCACATTTGGCATGTCATATCGACCAAAGCATCTTCTGATAGTGGATTCCATTACAAAAACACCGTGTTTGGTATAAATATCAACCAACGCTTTGCTGAGTTTTGGCAATTATCCGTGGCAAGCACTACTCCTCTTTTGCCATTCATAAGCGGCCATGGTTTGTCATTGTGGAGACCATCGAACTTGAAAATACACCTGCTCGTGGAGACAACCTTCAATTGACAGCATACCTGGCATATATATTGAACAAGGCATTGCATTTGGCTCCGACGGCTCCTATCGTTTTAATAAATGAATCTAAACTGCTATCATCGAACCATGTATATAATTCAATTGAGGCACTGGCAGATGAACTTCACTGATCAAGGCGACCAGAGCGGTTCGGAACCGGCCCCCGGTGATACTTAAACTGGCCATATCTTGCCAACCGAAACCCCAATTGACAAACTAGAAATACCGACATTCTCCTGGAAGTGAGCACTTCGGACCCATGCACTCCTATCATCTTTGACCTTTTATCAACAACAACTACTCAATCCGGTATGGAACTTCTACTAACTCAACTTAAAACTGTTGTAACTTCTTATCTGTAGCTCAGGTTGATGAGTTGTAAAGACAGGCATGTAGAGCACCTTCAAGTACTTTAAAATTTTGATCAATAAAATCCCAGCTGTGACCACTTCAAGCATACTCACTATTTAGCATTACCAAGACAACTTTTGGCCCTTAGAGCCGCATCTGTCATACTTTTATCTTAAACTTGCCTTGTTAGCAAGCCCTTATTTCTGTTGAACAATCCTGTAAGATTCAAATACACCTGATTGGCATCCCTTTTCTCATTTTCTTGTCATGGGAGTGGAGCGGCACGACATTCACCCCCTCTGAACCTACACAACCACCCGTCTGTGCCAACCGGTCTTCAAGATGCATCTTCTATAAATACCTTAAGTTACTTGTCATCAAGCTCACGTAGTTGGTAAAGACATGTAAAACAAAATAAGGCTTAAATCATATCATCAATAGTCTAGCTCAATTTTCTGGTAGTGCCCCATCACAAATTTTTGAACCGTAGTGGTCGTATCTCCAAAGCATTCAATTATGATAAATCTGTTTAGGTAACCCTGCCACACTCAAGTGCTCCAGTTAATTATGCACACCGCTTGACCATCAACTTGCTTTAGGGAACCCTATCAAGCTCAAGTATGCCTTACTTTGTCTGCACACGGAATGGTCGTCAAGTCCTTTACTTCAAGTTTTGGTAGCAGAACCATCTCAAAAGATGTGAAGATACTATAGCAATTGTCCAAAGATGTCAACAGGAAGCTAGCCATGTAAGCTTCTTGATCATAACCAAAAACACTTCTATCTTAGCCAAGTAACCTGCTCCAGGAAAATAAATCTACTGGGAAGCAACCTGCTATAGGAAAATCAATGATATCCTTGAATCTGCAAGTTGCTCTTCAATAGCTCCCAGGATCAAATGGGATAATAATAAATTTCCCCAACAGTGGTGCAGCATGATATGCACATCAGCATACATATCTTGTATCGATCAACTTCAAGCATTTATGCTCCAAATATGCTACTCCAAGATCTAGTAGAAAGAAACCACAATGTAGACCCAAAAATACCCATCCATAATGAACCTGCTTTTGAAGATCTTTCGAATCACCTAAATAAAATACCATTAAGACCACATAGCATTGATGGGCTCCGTAATATACTAGAGCTTCACCTGAAGCATAGTGCAGCACCCACATCTCATCAACTTTTGGTAACTTAAGGTCGTTACCAGCAAGAATCAAAGAATTCTGACTCCCTTTTACTGGTAGCCAGGACATCACTGACATAGGAATTATTAGGAATAGTATCCAAATCTAGCCACATTTAGCACATTGTCCAAAGAAATGAAAAATCTAGTGCAATTTATGCAGTATCAAGGATGATTTAGCATCATCACCCCCTCTAGCTTCATAGCCATTACAAAAAACCTTAGGACTTCCTAGACCTGTATCATCAGAGAGATTTTTACCTAGTTTTTGAGTTTGATAATGTACAATAACTTTGTCTTGTAGATCTTCATCCATAGCATCCTTGGAAAAATCACCCTTGGAAGTCTCAACATTCACCAAAGCTATAGGAGTTGGCTCCTCTTGCAGCCCGTATATAAGCATAGATGTAAAATCCATGTCAATATCCTGTTCACAATCATCATAATCTACGCAATCTTCAATATCGTCCTCTGCTTCCTCATCTCCATCCATGCTACTTAGCAAGCCATTATAACTTTGAAAAGGTTCATCAGGCACCCCTTTGAAGGGGTACATGCTTCACAAAGCTTTGCTATACTGCTATAACCTTCTCCTTCAAATTTGGCCAAAAACCCATGAATCATGGAATCTTCTTTTGTGATAATAGAATCAGCAAGCATATTGCTAGGAGCAACCATAGGTTGTTTGGCATCTTCAGGCTTATCCTGTGTTCGGTCCACAATTTCGGCCACTTCATCAGCTATTGTATATATAATAGCTTTATTTATGCAATCATCTATAGTAACTCTGCTGCGCGCCCTTCTTTGCTATAGTGCCGATAGATCCATTAGAAACATGTAATGGCTCATCTTCTTGATAGACTTTTTGAGAGCATCCCATTCCAAGGTCGGTAGCTTGTAAAATTTTTGTTGTACAGTCTAGCTCTTCACTAGATCCATTATTCGAGGTAACTTCCATGCGAGAAATCTTTGAAAACATTCATATATTTGTGTTTCAGCATTAAATTCAATATTTACCTTTGCTAGGTTGCTCAAAATATGGTTCTTTGAAGTTCAATCTGCTACTTCCGAAGCTATATTTGCCTTGGCTTTACTTCTTGCGGAAATATGATCCCAAAATTGATCATACTTGAGGAACTACATCTGATCCCCTTCTTCTTTATAGAAAACAGTCTGGCTTCTTTCGTTATTCTCCTTCATTGCCAACTCAATAATCTTTGAGCTTTCAGGAACAAACCCATCTGCAAAATAGTCCCATTGCGTGGGATATGTTTCTGCCACTTCTCAAACCTTATCTTTAAACTCGAAGATTACCACTTCTTCAAAGGTCAAAATCATCCGATCTTTTGGAATTCCTCGACTCTTCATCTCTGCTTTATAACATGCAAGGAGTCCATTTGGATCATGTCCTTGAAAAATTCCATACTGCTCATGTACGGCATCAAGTGCCATCTCCAACACATCATCAATCTGCTCTTTCATCTTCATAGCTTTTACTTCTTGCAAAGATCTCTAAACTAAGCCCAACATTTTTGGCTGATCTACTTTCCCACCCCGGCTCGTTTCGCGTCGGGTTCACCAAGAATGTCAGAGGATTTTTATTCGAAAGGTGAGCTGGGAAGGCACAGGGCCTCTGGCTGTGAGAGGTGCGAGGAAAAGAGTTGCAGCAGACACAATTAATGGGAACAGAGCTTAAAATAGACAGTTAGCTTAAACCAAATAATCAACAGTATCCTTACTTAATCAAATGTTAATGGAGGCGTTTATTCCCTTTACAAGGTTGAACTTGTCTTAATTCAGGTTCTAATTAAGATAATCAATAATGAACTACCTTGGACTGCCTTGTGCTTCTTCCCGCTATGGCTTATGAACTTTGACTTTCAATGGCCTTAAGCAGTCTTATTTGGCTTAAGATTTATGGCTTAATCCTGGTTTAAGAGGCTTAGGGATTTGGTTTAGAGCTTGTGATCATCAAGGCTTTGGCTTCGCTTAATGAGATTGGAGCTTTGGCTTAGCTCGTGAGAGATTAGAGATTATGGTTTGTTATGAGCTTAAGAAAATCCCGGTTAAGGATTGCTTAGGCTTGACTAATGAGGTGATATTAGACATAGAGAGCTTAGGAATATGGTTATCAAGGCTAATGACACCCGAGATTAGGCTTAGAGAGCTTATGAATATGGCTAATGAGTTTGAAAGGCTTTGGCTTGGCTTATGAGAGATTAAATTAAGCTCAGCTAATGAAGCTTATGAAAGCTTAGCTTGGGGTATCGAGCATATGATCTCAAGGGTTTCTTCCCCGGGAGAGAAGGGGTTCAATGAAAAGAGGAGAGGATAATAAAAAACAAGAGAGCTTAATGAGCCGTCTTCCCTTTTTTTTAATAGGTTGCATGCCTTGCTAAAAATGGACTACCCATTAGCAATGTGGCTAATGGGTAGCCACCCTATGTCACTAATGGGTAGCCACGCTATGACATGGTAGGTAGGTTTTTGGGCAGCTCCAAATGCTACGCTACTAGCAAGGAATCTCATCACCTATGGCTTCTAATCACATTTTGCTTTATGGACCAAGCCATTCGAGGGACGAGCCGGCCCGCACGAGCGCTTCCTCTTCTCCACGTGCTGTCATTCTCTGCTCTAGCCGCCATCACCCTCGTTTCCCTTTGGCTTTTCACACCCCCTAAGTTAGGGCCACTTTAATTCTCAAATGGACAGCCATTGGCCATGCCCTTTAATTGGGCGGCCCTTTTTCTTGGTTGCCTTTGGGCACCATTGAAGGGCATCACATTTGGCATACATATCGACCAAATCATCTTTTGACAGTGGCTTCCATAAAGAAAACACCGTGTTTGGTATAAATATCAACCAAAGCTTCGCTGAGTTTCGGCAATTATCACAGGCAAGCACTACTCCTCTTTTTCCATCCATAAGCGGCCATGGTTTGTCGTCGTGGAGACCATCAGACTTGAAAATACACTTGCTAGTGGAGACAACCTTCGATTGACACCATATCTGGCATATATATTGACCAATGCATATTTGGCTTCGACAGCTCCTATGGTTTCAATAAATGAATCTAAACTGCTATTAGCCAACCATGTATATAATTCAACTGAAGCACTCGCAGATGAACTTGATTGATCAAGGCGACCAGAGCGGTTCGGAACTGGCCCCCGGTGATACTTGAACTGACCATCTCTTGCCAACTGAAACCCCGATTTGACAGACTAGAAAGACCGACATGCTCCTAGAAGTGAGCACTTTGGACCCATGCATTCCTATCATCTTTGACCTTTTATCAGCTTCTGCCCAATCCGGTACGGATCTGCTACTGACTCAACTTAAAACTGTCATAACTTCTTATCTTTAGCTCCGATTGACGAGCCATAAAGACAGGCATGTAGAGCCCTTCAAGTACTTCAAGTTTGATCAATAAAATCCCAGCTATGGCTACTTCAAGAATACTCATTGTTTAGCATTACCAAGACAACTTTTGGCCCTTAGAGCCGCATCTGTCATACTTTTATCTTAAAGTTGGCTTGTTAGCAAGCCCTTTCTGCTGAATAATCCTATAAGATACAAATACACCATATTGGCATCCCTTTTCTCATTTTCTTGTCATGGGAGCGGAGCGGCACGACAACATCCAACCAAAGGACCATAGCACATAGGAGAAAAACTGTCAAAGGTCTACGCTCCCTTGGGCACTTACTAGCACACATCCACCCAAAGGACCATAGCATATAGGAGAAAAACCATCTCAAAACACGGATTTAATACACACGCCAACCAATGCATATAAAGACAAGAGAATCTCCTTTCAAAATTGAATATCACCTATCCAAAACTGAAATATCGATTCCACAATTCATAGATACACGCCCTCCCAATATTTCTTGATACAATTTGCCACTAGGCTGCCATATACATAACCCTGTAGAGAACTAGTTGTAGCTTGAAGAGCAGAAGTCCAATTGGGGCACTTTCAAGCTTGGAAAAAATATTGAAAAATGATTGGCAATAAATTTTAAGATCTTCAAAATTGATTCTATACTCTGCTATGTGCAAAATTGATGAAAATAGAGAACGTGCCTGGTACGACTACACATAGAGAAGGTTAGTCGAGGATAAAACACCGCATCCAATAGCATCAAGGAGGCACAACGACCCAAAACCTATAATTTTTTTATCTTTGCATGAATTTTTTTAAGTTTTTACATGAGTTTTTGTGATATACAAGTCTCACTTCAAAAAAGTCACTTATGAGAACTAACAATAACCCACAACTGGCTCTATACTAGCTTGACGCCCTTCATCGACATGTGCTTGCTAAAGCAATCTAAAACGCCCACAATACACACCCTTTTGACATCGGGTTTCATGTCCATATGTAAAAATTTACAAAAAAACGGAGTGTCCAAAATGCATGCAAAATAGTTTGCGTAGACTATGCACAAGCTTATGTACAAATGTACATCATGTGTAGATACATCATCAGCATATATACTTACCACAATCAAATGGAAAAATATTATCCTTGCATCCACTATGCATACATAATGGCATCCTTCAAAGTCACAAGGACAATCAACAATCACTAGTGAGCTCCAACCATTAGAGTTTATACCATACATCCAAAAGCCCATGGATCAGAATTACCACCACCATGAGATGTGTCACTAACATCTTGCCAAGAAAAAACATCCATTGTATCTTTGTCATCATGGCTGCCCTAGCTTTCCAAGTTACAATCTTGTTCAACATCCACACATGCATGTGAGGTTTTCCTAAAAAATTTCACCCTTGACAATGCATGAAACACATTGACTTGCATCTCCTCATCCATCTCAACTTGTGGATCAACAAATCCCCAATCAATACTACCATCACAATTCACATCACTTAAACCAACCTCTTGCTCACAAAATGGAAATCATAACTAGCAAGAAACTCATTGCCACCAATAGCATCATCGACATCACAAACATCAATCTAGGCATCCCAAATGGGTTCACATGCCCACAAATCATGTGGATACCATGTCAACTCATTGAAATGAGGAGAGAAAATGTCACCCATAATCTGAACATGCGCATCATCTGCACCATAAGTAGGAGAGCAAATAAGCATGTGATCCAAATACATAGAAGTATGAAAGAACTTATCTTCACAAGCATTTTTAGAGGAAACCAAATCATCCATGCCATTGCTCTCTTTGTCATACATGCACTCCAATGTTTTTCCTTGCACAATACTGCTTGCACATAAGTCCTCATTAAAATCTACATCATCAAGAAACAAAACCTCATCTTCTATGTCTAACTCAACGTCATCATCACTAGTACAATAATCACTAGTGATATAGGAGCTATTATGTGAAACTCGTGAAGAAGTAGAAGACTGGCTAACATCTTCTAACAATGTATCTTATTTCAAGAAATCAACAATGTTCCTAACACCCAACAAGTCAGTGCAAGCAACCTCAATACCCAAACATCCTGGAAGGGTACCAATGAACAATAATTTCTCTTCCTTTGCATCCCTCACACTAGGAAGAGGATGGGGTCTAGGAGGTTCTCTTTATTTACCATGAGATTATGGAGGTTAGTAGCACTTTCACAAATAGGTGCATGCCATGTGTGCAAGAATGGTGGGTAAGAGAGGTGTAAAGTGGTCAAAGGATATACTTTTCTGCCCAAACAATGGGGTGGACAACTTTATGATTTTTGGCATTCCATAACTCCTATATAGGATCTTCAATTTGAGCAAAAACTATAGATCTGTAAGCTACATGCTGAGCTCTTTCCATATATATGTTACATAATATTGTTTTTCCCGACCGCTAGATTTTAAATTTCATTTTGGGGTGCGGGAATTTGAATTCAAATAAACTAGCCGTTTTGCTCGTTTGAATTTAAAAGTTTTCCTTTGATTTATTTCCTAATACTAGAGGTTTGAATTCCTTAAACTACCAAATAAAGAGGCCCTCCTGTACCCCATTCTCTTCCTAATGAGAACCTCTAGCTCCTATTTTAGAGAGAAAAACCTCATATATTGCATGTCTAACTCTATTGTGATGCTTAGCTTCAACTCTATTCATCTTTAACAACGTATCATTGAGCTTGACCATGGATGCACTTCTATGTATGAACCTCCAAGATTGAAGGTAACTTGAAGTGACTCCTCGATGGACGACACCAAAACACTATTGGGCAGAAGAAAAAGGGGAACACCTCTATAGATTTATAGCCCAAGAGAGTTAAAATTTCAACCTCAGCACCAAAATGTATATAAGAAAAACTCTTAGTAAACCACAACCAAAAGGCCTACACTCCGTTAGGAATTTACAAGCACACGCCCACCCAAAGGACAATAGCACATAAGAGCAAAACCTTGTCAAAGCACGAATTTACACCATATTCCAACCAATGCATATGAAGGCAAGGGCATTACCTTTCACACTTGAACATTACAAACCCACAACTTGAACATCAATTCCATAATTCATAGATACACGCCCTCCCAATCTGTCTACATGAAATTTGGACTCGTTTACCATAGGAATGACTCTCATAGAGAACTAGTCATAACTTGAAGAGCATAGGCTTGGAAAAAATCTTTAAAACTGACTAGCAAAAGAAAGATTAAGGTCATCAAAATTGATTCTACACTCTCCTATGTGCAAAATTGATGCGAATATAGAACATGCTTGGTACAACTTGATGAGTGCACGTGTGTGCAGGTGCATGCATACATGCACACTGCGGTGCGTGCAAAGAAGGGGAAAGAGCACAAGCCGGTGTGGGTGGAGAAACCTCACAAGACTCAAGATGAGGAGCTCCTTATTCTCATATGTAATGAAGAATAAGGGTATGTACACACATGGGCGGGCGGCCGAACACAGGACGTCCGGGCGGGCAAAAGGCATAGCACCTTTACCCCAACAATCTCCCACTTAAAGGTGATGCACTGATAAGTGAGGCCTACTAGCTAAACTACTAGTATGTACAAGAAAAAAGGTGTGAGAATCTCTCAACCTACACCCACTAGCTCACTTTGCCGATCTACACACAGTCATATCGGTTCTGGTGGTAGGCTAGTGTGTGTACCCATGATAGAGCCTGCATGTAAATCCCGCAAACAACTTTGTATGGTCTGCAAAGCTCCACAAAGCCTCATGCTAGTGTTAGCCATTGTACGGCTAACAATCCTTGCTAAAAATTCTCCCACTGTAGACAGTTGCTAGGTCGGGCCTCGACAGTAACAAGTGGAACATGAGATGCCCGAATGTTGATGAAATTTACATGAGACTGGTTGTACTCGCCTCACCTGTGCTATCTGCAATCACTGCAACCTTAGAACTACCCATCATGTATGGATGTCTCAACACCAACACTGGGGAAGCTACGTCCCTCTCACCCATATGCAAAATTGTGCATCGTGGCACCAACTCATCAGCCTCTAACATGAGCATGTCAAAAACCTTCATATATGTCATCTCTAGGGAGTAGAACTATTCTACCTCTGCCTCCACAAAGTCTGACAACGCTTGTTGTGGGTCACTAAGCACTCCCACTTGATCTTTGTCTCTACAAAGTTTACTAGCATGTCCTGCATAGCTAAATGCTATATCTCCTGAGCATGATGGAGATCACTAGCAAAAAATACATGTCTTGTCTCTCGCTCAAAGCATGCTAGCAACAAAACTGAGACTACATCGTCTCAAACCTCAGACACGTGCATAGGACATACTAGGCCGTTGGGGGCTCCTCTGGTAGTCACTAGTGAATCGCAATGCGTCTGGAAAGACTACTCTCTAAGCAGTACCTGACAACCAAAAGTTGCCAACTGTCTCATTGAGATCAAGCTCTATCTCAAGCTGAGGAACATAGCACGTGTGTCGTAGAGTATATGATGCACCACTGGGTAATGACAAAAAAACATCTCTTTCACCCTCTATGTCAAACACAGAATCATCGGCCAAGTGCACACAGCCAAGTCTCTCACTAGAAAATGTGTTAAACCACTCACGACATGGCATGACATGGAAAACTGCATGCTATCTAGTAACCATTGTGGAGAAAGTGTTCTAACCATAGAAAAATTTGCAAGAGGTACACTAGAGGCAAGCGTGACATCATCGTCACTAGCATAGATTTCCATTGGAACTGCCTCTCTAACATGTGTCAAAGCCGTATCTACATCTCACATACATCTCCATTGTTTTCTCATATGTTTGAAACAACGGCGTCTAATGTGCCCTGTGTGACCGCAATGCCAACAACGCAAGTATCGTCAAGTACGATAATGCCATATCTCAATGTCAAACATGTCTATTGCCATAAGTGAACACCAAAATGGAAACAAAGTGGGAGATCACTTGACCACTACACTAATCAAGCATAAACCAACTAGTAGCTCAATAGTGAAAACCTGTAACCTGCATGTTCTAGTCTCACACTCCGCATAAGCATCGATGTGAGAACATGGAGTAAAATCAAAGGAAACCTATAACCACTATGAGCATACTATAAATGAATGCCTAAGAACTAAAGTATGGCAAGAAATCCGGGAAAACTCTAACACAATCTCCCTTGTAAATTGAGGAAAATCTCAATTACAATCTCAACCATAAACCATGCCAAACTGGCAACAAAGTGGGAGGTAACATGACCACTACACAATGCTCAAAAGCATGATCAAATGCATCAAAATTGATGCTCACATATGCATAAATCCGACTCCACATTCTGCAAACTCTGCAAGCATAAACTGGGATGGACTACTCAACTGATCATAAAGCACATAATCATATACGCAGATGGAGAACAAGCTAGCTCAAAATGCATCCCGCAAGTGGAGAACAAGCTAGCTCAAAATGCATCCCACAAGAGAAACTGCCTACAAATATCTGCAAAAAATCTATGAAACCTGTGACTAAAAAAGTCTGTAGCCACACAAGCATACGCAATCCTCACTCTTGTGAGAGTGGGTACAAGAACACCAAACTGTGTCCAAACTGACAAAACCTGTCAAATTGAGAGTAAGCACTCAATCACACTGTCAAAATGGGAATATATTGACCACTGTAGAAGATGGCATAACACTGCAAACTTTTATGGCAAGAAGACGGGGAAAAGAAAACATAATTTCCTTTGCAAAATGAGTCAAAACTCAACGCAAACCACAAGCTAAAAAAACTACAGATAACTGCAAGAGTGGGAGTCAACTCGACCACTAAACCATCAGAGAGAAAATTGTGAATACATGCAAACCATGGCGAGAATTTGGAAAAAATCCAACAAAGTTTCCATGGAAACTGAGCAAAAACTCAAAAAATCTCACCAAATTGCATGAAAACTAGACACACACAATGTCTTAGTAAACAAATCCACAAATGGTGAGCATACGCTATCAAAAGCCTGACAAACTGGCTCACTCCTGACCGAGTGGATCTATGGATGTGTACCTGTCCAAAAACACCTATAAACCTATAAATCTACTACTTGTAAGCTATCTCGGCTCAAGCTGTATCTACATATGCATACATAGCATGAAACTGCACCAAACTGTGCAAAAAGCTGCTCTCTAGTGCTCCACGTAAGCTGCTCATAACATGTAAGCAAAACCGTTGAAGAACTGGCAACTACTACCTCATTGATCGATAAACACATCAATCATAATAGGAATCATGCATGCTTTGAAATCTTGCTTTAGTTAGTAAATCTTCCCATTTTGAGTGGCCAATGGAAGGGCTTCCCGGAAACAAACAAATACCTTGTGATAGTCCATTCACATCATGAACTAAATGTATTTACCATTAGCATCACAAAGCTTGATCGATGCAAAATGGAGTGGATGTGTCATACAAATGCACATGTGTAAGAAGCATTGTTTCCATCATGTACACAAAGAGCGTGATGTGCATACATAAAAGGGTGCAAATGAAAATGGATATGCTTTGATACACAAATCTATGCACTGCCACTTCCAAGTTTTCATGAAACGTAGAACAGTGTTAACAAAATGTTTGCATGCAATGCATGAGCATGTAGCTTTGCAGAAACTCTTTGTAAGAGAAGATCATACACACAACAGGAAATCATTCTTATAATCACAAACTAATAGATCACATGCATTAGGAAATATATGAACCCTCTAGGGGCCCTTTGGGATTAAGGTCAATTAGAAGCCAACCAATAAGAAGAGGGTGAAGGACACATTCTATGCCCTCAAAATGGTAAGGGGACAAAGTAGTCTTACACTTCTTAATGGCCTCTTACCAAGTGATAAGGTGGGGGTTAGCCGCGGGGGGGGGGGGGTCCCACATGGAACCTCCTTTGTCTCCCTTTTTGACCCAATTTTGAAAACAAATTCAAATAAGTCAAAAAAAAAACTCATAAAATTTTGTATCTTAAAGCCCTCCCAAACCTATATTATGGTAAAAAGAGCATTTTTTGACCTTTAAAAGTCAAAAATGTGCACCATAAAGTCAAAAAATACATTTTTTTATCAAAGTTTGCAAAGCATGTCTCTTCCCTTTTCAAATCTTCCCCTAAGCTATCCCATAGCTAAACATTGATGTTCTCTCTCTAGAAGCCCTTTTCCAAGCTCACCATTGGTCTTGCACTCACATTCACTCCCTACTCTAGCATTCTCTCTACTAGCTCACTCTCATCTCCATTGGATCACCAACCAAGGTTCATCCTCTTATCTCTCACACCTCCATCACCATAGCAAGCAAGGTTATCCATCTTCTTCTACATCCACTACAATACCAAGCAGCCTAATCCCCTTCTCCCATCTCCATTGTAGTAACAAACAAGATCCTACTTCCCTTTACTCCTACAAGCCAATCTTTGCTCTCAAAAGACAACCAAAAAATAGGCTCGCTTGATTTCCATGCCACAATAGTAAAGATGTAGATGGTGAGTGGCTACCAAAAGAGTTCTTTGAAGGTTATCTTATGTTCAAGATGGAGGATGAGGAAAACTTGCTAAGAAAATCATGTTCTTGTATGACTACCCTTACCTTGCTATTAAGTACCACATACCTCTTAATAATGCCTTCTTATTTCTAATGTTGTCCCATATTGTCTTTATTGTGAAGGTCAAGACACTTTATTTGGTTTGTAACAAGGTTAATGTAGTGCTGGTGTTTCTCTTTTCAAATGCAAAATGCTTTCTTGCTTCAAATTTCAATAGTAGACTTCTAGTAGTCAATTCTATCTTAGACTGTTTAATAAAAACTATACCATCTTCATGAAGTTCATGAGTGCTCAATAGTAGGTGTACAAAAATATAACATTATGGTAGGATATGGAGTGCAAACTATACCATTATGATAGGAGATGGAGAATGGTCCCTTTCCTATCGCATGTATACCTTAGACCCCATCTCTTGGCTACTATCATCGGGGAATCCAAGGGGGGCAGCAATAGTAGCCAAGAGATGGGATCCAAGGCCAAAAATAGTTGCATTTTGGGATATGATTTTATATGTATTTTTTATCAAAATTAGATTATATTTACCATGTGATAAGGAGTGTTTCAATACTCACTTTTGTATGAGGGATTGACACACATTGTATCTGTGCTAAAAAAGAAGCACTTTACTTTATTAAGATTTCTCCATGAGCATATCTTTCTTCTTCTTTAGCGTAAAGAATTATTCTTTAACCACCATGGATCATTTCAAGAACCATTCACCAACTTGTAAGAGATTACAATATACATATTAATTTGTTGATCTCTCTCTCTCTCTCTCTCTCTCTCTCTCTCTCTCTCTCTCTCTAAGAAGGGATCAAGTATAGCAACAAAAAGAATTTTTTCTTTGACACAAGAAATTCATGATAGATATGGGAACAAGGTCCATGGATTTTAAAAAAAGGGTCCTAGGTCATGCTACGGCACAAAAGGGACCACAAGGAGCACAAAACTACCAAACAAGAACCCCCATCTAGCCAGATTATGCTCCCTTATGTCCCCTATTGTTGGGGGCCCTAGGGCCTTGTCATGGATCTAGGGACCCTTTTTTCTAAATTTATGGACAAAATCAGTGAGTACTTGAAGATTATTTGAAACCATTTGAAAATTGTAGCTTGATAAGTCTATGGTAGAAGAGATTGAAAATGCAACATACACAAGATGAGGATACTTCAAGTTGCCTCAAAGGTCTTTGGAGACACCCAAAGATTGATAGATTTATGTCTTACTTATCAAAATATTGAATCTTATCTTTATCATAGCACAAGTTGTTTTTTTTTGTTTCCAAAGAGTACATAATTGGGTAGAGCCTCACCTCAAGATTAATTTTGAGAAGGTTAGTTCATTAATGCTTCTAGTTCATTTTATCTTCCATTAGAGTCCACCAACTTGTAGGAGACAACATTATATAGACCAGTTTGTAAATCTCTCTCTCTTGTTCTCTAATAAGGAATCAAGTACTAACACAAGGAAATTATTCTTTAACACAAATAAATTCTCCTTGATCTGTAATTAACCAACACAATTATCTTAACATGATGTTAAGTTTTGATGACAAAAGTTCACGGTGGAAATTTTGCCAAGGTTTATTATTTAAACATCATTTAGAGATTGGTCTCTATTGTATTATATCTTTTCATGTACAAAATAGAAAAAGCAAACAAAAATTTATACTTTAAATGTTACAAATCTAATTTAAGTTATCAAAATACTCAAAATATGGTAGAGATAGGGGACTCTTGAATAATAATAAAAACAATCAAGACCAAATTGATACTTTTTAATCTAAATTAACATACAATCATGAATAGTATGCAAGGGACATTGTAGTCATAGTTCTTGCATTCAATTCCATGACATAATGTGCTCATGGTAGCCTATTACATACTAAGTAGCATCATTTGTTATTTGGGAGATGAATAATATGCAAATAATAGGTGTATTATTTGTTGGGCCAAATTATACGCGCGGTTTATATGGTGTCACGTCAACAAAATCCGGTTCTCATATAACTTCTTACTTTTTTCATCAAAAGAAAATTGATGGAAGAAATGCTCAATTGATGGAAGAAATGCTCAGTGTGCCCTCTTGGGGGGGAAGGTAATCCATATACAGAGCAAAGTAACCAAAAAATAGATATATTTGGCTTTTAAAATCCAATAAAATTCAATAAAATAGTTCTGATAGAAAATAATTTAACTTTTTGATCAAAACTTGATAGAAAATTTTATTTGTAGGATCAAATAGTATGAGCCTTGTATGGTGTAGAGCTCAGACTCTCACTCTTGGTTGGCTATTTGTTTTATAGGAGTCTTGCTATGTGCTCAGTTAACTGAAACTTGGAAGTGAATTAGTGATATAATTTAGGTGTTTATTTGTGTATGAGCCTTGTATGTTGTGTAGAGCTCAGACTCTCACTCTTGGTTGGGTGTTTGTTTTATAGGAGTCACTTTCTATGTGCTCAGTTAACTGACACTTGGAAGTGAATTAGTGATATAATTTAGGTGTTTCCATTGTGTGTAGACTGTACTCTCACATGAGGTAATCAATTTGCAAAATGTAATATAATAGAGGCTAGTTTTATTTAGTTCAGTGTTCGATTTTGACGTTGTTGCATACATTTTGGACACCTCGTTTTTTTGTAAATTTGTACATATGGACATGACACACTATGTCAAAAGGGTGTGTGGGATTTGTTTTGTGGGGTGTTTTAGCTCTTTAGGTTGTTACGACTAGTTCTCTGTAGAATTATGGCTATGGCAACCCATTGGCAAATTGCATGCAGATAGATTGGGAGGGCATGTATCTATGAATTGTGGAATCGATGTTCAAGTTGTGGGTTTGGGATGTTCAATTATGAAAGGGAATACCCTTGTCTTCATATGCATTTGTCGGCATGTGCTATAAATCCATGCTTTGATATGGTTTTTCTCCTATGTGCTATGGTCCTTTGGGTGGGTGTGTGCTTGTGAATTCCCAAAGAAGCATGGGCCTTTTAGTTAGGATTTACTAATAGTCATTTGGTATAACTTTTTGGTTGTGAGGTTGAAGTTGGAACGCTCTTGGGCTATAAAGCTATAGAGGTGTCCCCCTTTTTCTTCTATCCAATAGTGTTCTGGTCTTTGCCACCGACGAGTCGCTTCAAGTTACACTACTAAGCTGCTTTGTAACTATGGATGGGTTTTTACATCGTATAAGCAAAAAATCCTGGGTTGCTATAGAGATGGCGCTTATACGACGCTCTTAGTAATGTGTATATAAGCAAAACTTGTCATAATAACTAATATCTAATTCTCCTAAATGCTTTTCTCATGTTAAACTGATCATTTAATATGGGGAAGTGCCAAGGGAGAAAAAGCTAGAATATTGGTTAAGTTGGTAGACCGCCGGCCATAGCAGGGATCCAAAGGGGGGGGAATAGGGATCCAAATGGGGGACCATCTGCAAAAGAGCAATGTGAAACAATGGGCTAAAGACCCTAAGGTTCATCCCATTAAGACTTCCAAAATGCTGAGGTTCCAAAATTCAAAGGTTGTGTCCAAAGGTCAAAAGCTTAGGAATATTGGATGCTTTGTGTGTGTACCAAAATTCTTCACAACTCCTACAAAGGAGGGGGTTATCCTTGCAAGTAGGGGATGAGAGATAAGCACACACACAATCACGAGCCTCCTTTACACAAAGGGAATGAGGGACACATGTAAGCTCCCTAGCCCAGATGCCCACAAGGTGTACTCAAATCCTTTTGGATGGCCATGGAGGTGGACCAATGAGAATGAGGCTAGAGTAAATCTAGTTTAATTAATTTAAAAACACTTAATAAAATATTTAATAAGAATTAAGCTCTCTAGAAGACTATTGGACAGTCTCCCAAGGGGTCCAATGAGCATTCAACATCCCAATGGCTTGCCTGATTCCTATTGGCCAAGAGACAGAGGGGTACAATGCGAGTTTAGTTGAATTAATTAATTACCTAAAGCTCTCACAAAAGGGGAAACGGGGACACATGTCAAAAGGCTATCACTTATCCTCCTAAAATCCAATTGGCTAAGCCTAGAGAGGTCCAATGGGGTGGTAGCATGAGCAAATAGCAAGAGGGGTCGACCAAGAGAGAGAGAGAGGGGGCTGATTTTCTCAAGGCATTATCCACACACACTCACACTAGTTCATGTGTGAAGCAATAAGACTCTCTCTCTCTCTCTCTCTCTCTCTCTCTCTCTCTCTCTCTCTCTCTCTCTCTCTCTCTCTCTCTCTCTCTCTCTCTCTCTCTCTCTCTCTCTCCTTCTCAATCTTTAATGGAAAGCTTATCACCTACCTCAAGCTTGTGAGAAGGGAGGCCTACACCAACAACTTTTGGCTTTGTGATGCAAATCGAACGAAGAGACAAGCTTCAATTCAAGATCATCTCCTCTACCATGCTAATTACTAAGCTAAGCGATGCTAAAATGAGTGATTATGGGAGAAGATGTACATATTTCTCGTAAGACTACCCATTCTTCCTCTCAATCTACTCTCATACCCCGCTAGCTCTCACCATCTTCAAAAGTGTGTGAGGTCTTAAAGAGGGTTTGAGACCATGAGGGAATTGATGTTGTGTTTTATAAGTGTTTTGCTTAGTGCTTGAAGCTTCCATCTTCATTGCACTAGCTAGTATTGAAGGAACAAAAATAATTGTATTGTTGTCTCTCTTGATTGGAGAAACCATAATACAAAGACTTTTGGAGGGGGGACCGGCTCCATGTAAATCCGGTCCTCAGCTGTTGTCAATAGCTTAATTTCTCTCTTTTGAAGTATTGTTTATGCTATCTAATTAGGTGTTATACTTTTTTGTCGCTCTCCCCACCCAAAAACTCTTGTTTTTCACATTAGGAATCTATTCTAATGAAATGCTCACTATGTTCATGCTATTTTTCACTACACACAAGTTAGTAGGCCACTAAATGTTACATTGGTATCAGAGCACAAGGTTTCTCTTTTCTTGATCAAGAAGGAAGGTCCTCAAGCTAGCTATAAATGGTTGGTATTACTAATTGCAATTGAGTAAGTAGAATAGGGATTTTTCAGCCTTGTAGTGCGCCTACCTTCGTGCAGATAATGGGGCATCACCATCGAGAGATATGGTCTTAATAGTGGAGTCCTATGGGGCTTGCCACTATTGAGCTATTAGGAGGTTGACAAGAGCCGGTGTTGTTTTGGTGTTCAAAGACCCTCTCTTCTATCCCTTGCAATTAATGGCATTTAAGCCACGTGTACAGTAGCTTGAGTGCTTTTTCTAAAGGGGTAAAGAGGAGTAGAAACTAGGGTTGAAGTTCCAAAGTACACCTAAAAGTTGTAAGAACGGCTGACAATAGTAAAGAGAGTGAAATTAATGTTGATAACTTTGATTTTGCTAATGAGCAGCTACTAATAATGCCCCTATGCTTGTTAACTACCTTGTTTCTAGGCTTCAACAAGCCATGGGCAATCCATCCTACCAAAGTGAAGTGCAACGACATCTCCGTGCTCATGGGATTCTCCACGCTTCCCACCATGACGAGAGAGTACCTAGGAAGCCTCCTTGTTGTGAGACTCCCAAAAGAGGCCTCTCTTTGATTCAAGAAGAAGAAGAGGATCCATACGAAGGGCTCAAAAAAATTGCTCCTTGATGATGCATCTCCTTTCCAAAGGAGGACTCAAGAGCCCCCACCGAAGGAATGAGAAAGAAGTGAGTCTCCTGCTACCTCAATGAAGATGGCTCCACAAAGATGGCGGGCTAAACACTCTCCATCACCTGACCATCGCACACTTCTACCCACCATAATTCAAAGAGGGATGACAAAAAGCAAGAGAAGAAAAAGGCGAGAAAGAGGACACCCTCTTCTCCATCTTATTCATCCTCCTCCTCTTATGAAAGTGATGGTGCAGACAAAGAAGATCAAGGCAAGAAAGAGATCACCCTCTTCTCCATCTTCCTCAAATTCTTCATCTTTTGAAGAAAGTGATGGTGCAACTTTTGAACCATCAAAAAGAAGAGGCCATATGAAATCCTATGCCACCATGGAAGAGGTCGTCAAAGCTCAAGAAGTTCAAAGAGGGAGCAAAGAGCATCTCTTTCCTTACTTACAATGGCACTTTTGGTGCTACGGACAAAGTCTTGTCCTTTGTCCAACAATTTGATGCGGTGTTTAGATATGAGGGCTTCACGGAGTCCTCTAAGCTACGCCATGTAGCTATGCACTTTCAAAAGTCCACCAGGCAATGGTGGTCTAGCCTATGGGCCAACGGTGAAGCTCCACAAACATGGAAATCTTTAAGAGCTTCCATTATAAAGAAGTTCTTGGCCACCGATGCCAAAGACAAAGTACTCACCAAATGGTGAAGCATGAAGCTCTCTCCCTACGGATCCATTCACAAATATGTAGATAAGTTTTGCAATTTACATCTCAAAGCCACTCTCTTCAAAAAGATGGATTTTTAGAGAGAAAAAACAACAATTTTGTGTGCACTTCACTGAAGAAATGGTGGATTATGTCAATTCCCAAAGGCCATGCACCATATTGGCAGCTATACACCATACTATGGTGGCTTCTTGAATCACTTTCCAAACAGGGCTAAGAGAAATTCTAAGCCCACGAAAAACAAGGGTTCCATTGATCCTAAGGGGAAGGAGAATGTCCAAAAGTCTCCCAAGGACAATTCCAATAAAGCTAAGGAGAAGGCAGTTTACAAAGGCAAAAACAAACTCTCTCTTGAAGAGCTTGAGCATTATCGCAAGGATAACCGTTGTTTCAAGTGCGGCGAGCAAGGGCATGTGTACCGTGCTTGTTCTCAAAAGAACACCGGCCATGAGCCTCTAGAGCTACCTTGGCCGAAATCCAAGAGGAGGAAACTCACCACAAAGGATCTCCTCTATGCCATGCTTGGGGAAAGTTAAGAGAACATGATACTTTTATTCTCTTTGACCCTGGTTCTACTCACAGTTTCGTATCCACAGAGTTGGACACCAAGCTAGGCATACAAGCTTATGAGATGGGAGATGTCCTACCCCCAGATGGTGTTTTCAAGGGGCAAGAATCTTCAGTCACTCCCTTAATCGGGAAATTGAGGCTCCATGTCCACAGCTATGTGGACAAAGAGGACTTATTTATCTCTCCTCTGAAGCACGAGGATGTAATCCTAGGGGCACCATGGTTTGATTGCATGGCTGCCAATGTTAAATTCCCTGAAAGGAGAATCTATTTAGGTTCAGGGAGAAAGATATGTACATAGATGCTAAGGAAATGGGTAACACCATACCCATTGTACATATGCAAGCTTTCAATAAGTCAATAAAGAGCTCTATTTCTGTGTACATGATTTTTGTTAAAGATTCTCAAAATGAACCTAGAAAAAGAAAATATACACACTTACAAGGAATTAGAGTTATCCAATTTTCTCAAGGGGTATCAAGATGTCTTTATTGAAGACATCCCTTGTGAACTACCTCCAAAACGAGGCAATGATGACCATGCAATTGGACTTCTTCCAAGAATTTCACCGCCTAATAAACCTCCTTATAGAGTTTCTCAATCTCAACAAGAGGAGATTTTGCGGCAAGTGCATGAGTTAGTTGATAAGGGCATGGTTAAGCCTAGCTCGTCTCCATTTTTCTCACTTGTGCTATTAGTGCAAAAGAAAGACAACACATATCGTATGTGTGTTGACTATAGAGCACTAAATAGGATCACTATCAAGAATAGGTTTCCCATTCCACGGGTAGAAGACCTATTTGAGAAGCTACAAGGGTCCACCTACGTCAATAGGATTCACCTAAAACGTGGATATCATCAAATAAGGATAGTTGATCAAGACATTGTAAAGACCACATTTCGCACTACGTTTGGTCTTTACGGATATATTTTCATGCCTTTTGGCTTGACTAATGCACCAGTCACATTCAACTGCTTGATGGAGAAGCTAGCAGACCTCACCGAACCTTTATTGGAGTGTTCTTTGATGATATTATCATCTGCTCTAATTCACTAGATAAACACAAGAAACACCTCCAGGTAATATTTCAAGTTCTAAGAGAGAATAAACTTTATGTTAATCGAAAGAAAAGTGAATATTTCTTGCAAGAGATTCAGTATTTAGGTCACATTATCTCTCAAGATGGCATCCAAATGGATCCATCAAAGTTAGAGGTAATAAAAGGATGGCCTAAACCAAGGAGTCTTCATGAACTAAGAAGCTTTATAGGTATGTGTGCATACTATAGACTCTTCATAGAAAAGTTCTCACAAACTGCAGGACCATTACATGACCTAACAAAGAAAAATGTTAGGTATACATGGTCTACCAAGGAGAACAATTCTTTCAAAAAGCTTAAAGAAAATCTTATCTCTCAACCTGTGCTTACACTACCGGATCTCTCAAAGCCATTTGAGGTCCAATGTGATTCTTGTGATGATTGCCTTGGAGTTGTTTTACTGCAAGAAGGGCACACCATAGCCTATGAAAGTCAAAGGCTCAACCCTATTGAGAAATCTATAGGCATATATGAAAAGTAACTCCTCGCATCTCTACATGCCTTAGACTCATGGAAGTACTATTTATTGAGGACTCCTTTCATTCCGCAAATGGATCACCAAAGTCTTAAGTACTCCATGACACAGACCAAGCTCTCTGACAGACAAATGAGGTAAAAAAATTTCTTTTGCAATTTCATTTTCATATTTCTCACACTGTTGGGGCAAGCATAATCAAGTAGCCGATGCACTCTCAAGAAGGCCAAGAGTGACTGTGGTTTTTATAGCAACTCACAATGATCTATCTTCTATGATAGATGAGTATGCTATTGATCCTGATTTTAGAGATGTGATTTCAGTCCTTGCACTAGGGAATAAAGAGGAACCACTTACTCTACAAGAAGATTATCTTCTCTATGGCAATAGACTATGCGTTACTAGCTCACTCTGTGAGAAGGTAATGTATGAATCTCATGCTCCTCCTTATGCGGGGCACAAAGGGATTCAGTCTACCCTAAAAGGGATTGAAACATATTTATATTGGCCTACCATGAAACCAAACATACAAGAGTATGTTTCTAAATGTGTGGTATGCCAAAAGACGAAGTTTGATGGAGGGAAGCAACCTGGATTGCTTCAACCTTTTCCAATCCCTCATTCACCATGGGAGAGCATATCCATGGATTTTATCTTTTAATTTCCTAAGTCTATCCATGGGAATACGGGAATATGGACAATAGCAGACAAGTTCAGTAAACAAGCTCATTTTATCCTGTCAAAAAGACTATCAAAGCCCATCAAATGGCAACCCTCCTCATTTCACAAATCTTCAAGTATCATGGCTTGCCAATGTCCATAGTGTCGGATAGAGATCCTAGAATGACCAGTAATTTTTGGAAGGGTCTCTTTGAGAATTTAGGAACAAGGCTAAACTTCTCTTCGGCCTATCACCGGCAAACGGATGGCCAAAGTGAAATACCTAACCTAACAATTCTCGATCTACTAAAATCCTATGTAATGGAAGTAGATCAAAGATCCCAATGGGAGAAGTACTTACCCTTAATGGATTATGTCTACAATAACATTGTACATACTTCCACGGGAAAGCACCTTTTGAGGTAATTGAGGGAAGATCAAAAAGTCCCCTGCTGCTTAAGGTACACGGGAAGATCTTCGCTCGGCAGATGAGTATAGCCGAGACCTACAAGAATCTTTCCAAAAGATTAAGGATGCTATCTCTATCTCACAACAAATGCAAAAGGCTGCTCTGCTGATAATCACAGAAGAGCCCAAGCCTTTAAAGAAAATGATTGGGTCTTACTTAAATTTGCCAAGGCTGAATTAAGGCACACGATGGGCAAGAATCCTATGGGACACTAAAAGTACTATGCTAAGTTAGCAAAAAGGTACTATGGTCCCTTTCAGATTCTTAGACCAATCAATGAGATGGCCTATCAACTCAAGTTTCCCAACCATTGGCTCATACACACTGCTTTCCATGTGAGCCTACTAAATCCTTACAAAGGAGAGCCACCTCAAGAACCAACTATTGAAGACCCACCGGAGATCGAGGACCAAGAAGAGGTGCTGCAGCCCAAGTCCATTCTTTGACATGAAGACAAGGTACTAAGAGGCAGTAAGACTATCCGATGATATCTTATCAAGTTTAAGAATTATCCTTTTGAAGATGCTAGATGGATGCAAGGCATACAATTAAAGTATGACCTAAACCTTGTCAATGCTTACAATGCTTCCCTAGCGTAAGCAAATGTATAGATGTTTAAAATGAAATAATATTTTGTTTTATAAGACTCTCTTTTTCTGTATTGTGCACAAAAATAAAGTAGTATGCATGCTTAAATCAAGTTTGCAGAGACGACGTCTCCCAAACACCAAGTAGAGCTTGTCGAAAGATTGATAGGACTAATGTGGAGGCATGCTTGCGACAGCTTAGGCTCTCAAGCACCAATGGATTAGTCATCCATTTTGGAATGATGTCTTAGGGTAACATAGGGATCCTCTACCCACTGAAAAAGGACTAATCAATAGGCTTTATCTAGTTGAGAATGACTATGATTTCAAGAGAGAGGTAATGTCATAATAACTAATATCTAATTCTCTAGCATGAGCAAATACCAAGAGGGGTCAACCAAGAGAGAGAGAGGGGGCTGATTTTCTCAAGGCATTATCCACACACACTCACACTAGTTCATGTGCGAAGCAAGAAGACTCTCTCTCTCCTTCTCAGGCTTTAATAGAAAGCTTATCACCTACTCCAAGCTTGTGAGAAGGGAGGCCTACACCAACAACTCTTGGCTTTCTGATGCAAATTCAACCAAGATCCAAGCTTCAATGCATGCTCATCTCCTCTACCATGCTAATTACTAAGCTAAGCTATGCTCATTTGAGTGATTATGTGAGGAGATGTACATCTTGCTCGTAAGACTACTCCTTCTTCCTGTCAATCTACTCTCATACCCCACTAGCTCGCACCATCTTTGAAAGTGTGTGAGGTCTTGGGTCTGAGACCGTGAGGGAATTGATGTTGTGTTTTATAAGGGTCTTGCTTAGTGCTTAAAGCTTCCATCTTTGCACTAGCTAGTATTGAAGGAACACAAAGAATCGTATTGTAAAATGTCTCTCTTGATGGGAGAAACCATAATACAAAGCCTTTTGGAGGGGGGACCATGGCTCCATGTAAATCCGGTCCTCAATTATTGTCAATAGATTAATTTCTCTCTTTTGAAGTATTGTTCATGCTATCTAACTAAGTGTTATACTTTTTGTTGCTCTCTCCACCCAAGCACTCTTGTTATTCTCATTAGGAATCTATTCTAATGAAATGCTCACTATGTTCTTGCTATTTTCCACCTACACACAAGTTACTTGGCCATTAAATGTTACAACACTCGTCATCTCTTAAGTGATGCAAAATGTTTCTACTGGTTTGTGTTACTTAAGCGATGATGAGTTAAATGGCGTTGCTTAGGCGCTGCTAATTTTTTGCCATATTTTTTGTCAGGCTCTTCAAGATCTCGACCATTGAAAGCAAGGCTCTCTCTCTCTCTCTCTCTCTCTCTCTCTCTCTCTCTCTCTCTCTCACTCTCTCTCTCTCTCTCTCTCTCTCTCTCTCTCTCTCTCTCTCTCTCTCTCTCTCTCTCTCTAGCTCTCTCTCCCTCACACAAGACTGACTCTCTCTCTCTCTCTCTCTCTCTCTCTCTCTCTCTCTCTCTCTCTCTCTCTCTCTCTCTCTCTCTCTCTCTCTCTCTCTCTCTCTCTCTCTCTCTCTCTCTCTCTCTCTCTCTCGTTCGCTTATGTCTACTAAACAACAAGATTTGTAGCAGAAAGTCTACACTTGAAAGAATTTTACATACACTACAAAAAAAAGACAATCGATGAATTTATGCAAACACAAAATGAAAAGTATGAATGATCATGGTATGGTCTTTTCTTCCTTGACGCTTTGCAATTTTAAAAAATGATTAAAATAACTTGAATATAAACAAAAATACCTGACAATATAAAAAAAACAATTGAAACAAATTGAATATAAATGAAGAAACTTAATAGTATAAACAAGTAGACTACAACTGATTGAATCAGACTGAATATATAAATCATCAATGTATGTATGTATACAATGTCAATACTCAAACATAATCATCAATCCAAATGCCACTACGGCTATGTATCTGACGTATCAAACTCATCTTCACTATCCTACTATCTCCCAGCATGTGAAGATAATGCAGCGCGTGTCCACTGCTCGTCTATCCTCCTACCCTCCTCCTCCTCTCTCACAACAATCTCGAGATATCTCTCTCCGTGAACCTCTTGCATTCATAAAAGTTAAATTAAATCTCTTGAACATTAAAAAAAAAAATGAAAATCATTTTAACATAAAAAGATAACTCAAAGTTACAAATATTACTCACAAAAGGGCATGTTGGTGCAAGGATGCACGGCAAGGCTCTGTATCCCTGGCTCGAGTCAAAGGTCGATCATAATCTTTGATTTAAACAAAACAGATCCAAAGTTTAGGATTATTTGTATTCACATCATTCTAAAAACTATGGTATGAAAATCTATATGTATCTACTTACAAAAGTGGCTATGAAGCCGGCCTTGCGCATGCGACCCAAGTGGGACGTGTGGCCGCTTGCAACTCTAGCTTGTGCTGCCTTCTACATTACATTCATTGAAAATAAAATGATATTACAGTTACATTATCTGTGAATGCATAAGTAACTTAATTTCATGTTATAAATTGACGTACTTTTTGTTGCAAGAATGATGTCCGTAGTCGCATCTCCCATCGAAAGTGGGTCCATGACTCCTCATGGAATCTCGAAGGTCTCTTATTTTTAGGGACCATAGAATACTTCCTGTTTGTGTTCACAATAAAAGGAAACAATATATGTTTTTATGTATAAATGTATGTATACATGTATATATGCATCTGAGTATGTATGTATGCACGTACTTTAATCAAATTAAATTTAACTTACTTTTCTTAATACATATTTAGATTCCTCTCGTACTCCATTGCCTCCATATTATAGTCATGGAGACCACTCTCATACAATGGGACATGAAAAGAGCCCTCAGAGAGAGTGGCTTCAGTTTATTATGAAGAGGAGAGGATTTTATGTTGGTGCGATAGATGTCGAGGATTATATTAAAGGCAGTGATGTAAAAGTTGTACACATGAGTTGGATTGGGGTGTTTTGAGATGAACCTATGGTTAGTATTCTTTAATCTAATTTATATTTATTTAAATTCTTATATTATGTCAATAACATAAATAATATTTCACATGTAGGGACATGCATCTCTAGTGGATGATGAGAATGCCATCTATGATCAAGCTACTCGTCATTCTCACACACAACATGGTCATGCAATCCAGGAATTGCAAATGGACGTCTTGCAAAAACCTTTGCCTCCTAGCCTTCAGAGAAAAACTTGTGGTGATTATGCATTTTCCAATTTTCTATTGTCTTTAATACATATATATTAACATAGACACTATGGGGGATGGCATGTAATACCTCTTCCTTGAGATGGAGAGGTTTCTAGCTTTTGGGGTTCTCGTTACATGATAGCTCCTTCTAGCCTTCCAAATGGAGGACGTGGCCTATTCATTACACAAAATCTACAAGTCCTACCACATTCAGAGGTGACCTTTATGTGCTTTTGTGGACCTATATATGGATGTGACCATGGCATCAATTGGTGTTGATAAAGCAAAATACATTGTGCACACACTCACACAACTAGACAACTCAACACAACACAAGGAACTTAGTTAATTCCACCCCACACACACCATAACTCAAGAGCTCAATGAAAATTATCCCCAATATCCCTATTCAAACTTCAAACACCTCAATCTACAAGCCCTTGCCTCTACCCGCAGGACACTACAAGGTAAGTTGAGTTGATCAACACTTGATGGTGACCAAAATATATAAGAAAAACCATCAAAAACTCAAAGACTCCAGCCACAAAATTCCTATCTCAATCCATTGCAAAACCTTCACCAAACTCCACTCTGTTGAACTCTTTGGAGTAGCCCCAACCCTAACAGCACCGATACAGGGTCACATAGTCTTGCATAAAGCTGCACCTTCTTCCCTCAATTCCTTGCACACACACATCCATGGAAACCTCATAACTTCCATAGACTCTCCCAACTGCAAAATTCAATAGAAAAAGATCTCATTCACTCGTCCACACACTCGAAATAGGATGCGAACGCGACGGGACTGCATTAGACCACCTGTAGGAACCCTGCTTCCTCCCACACATAGTGAGTTGAAAGTACTGATTATTGGCTTCAAAAGTTATCCTTCAGTTTGAACACTCATGGAATCATGAGTGATGTGGAAATTTACCCCCTTTTCATTCCACTTTTAATCATTTTTTGACCCTTTTTGGACCAATTTTGGCCAATTTTGAGCCAGGATGGGCATTTTTCACCAAAAAAACCCCAAATGGACTCCAAAGCTTGATTCTTGATACCCAAAGTACTTTTCCACATCCCCACATTACATTTTTGACCACTTCTAGGGTAGTGCACGCATCATCGCAGATCAGGCACCATAAATCGACAGTTATTGCATGTGTCAAACTTCGCGGGCGGGTCGACGGTTCAGTGCACGCATCATCGCAGATCAGGCACCATAAATCGATTGTTATTGCATGTGTCAAACTTCGCGGGCAGGTCGAGGGTGCCCGCACCTCCCACTTGCATTATTTACATTCTAGAAAGCTTTAAAAAATTCCCCATAAGCAAAAGAATCCACATGGAACCGTATCAAATGCCTCGATATCCTATCCAGGCATGTATGTGTGCCCAGCTGTGCCGGCACACAAACCTGACTATTCACAATGTGTACACATGGCATCATGTTTCAAACCCAGCACAACTCTTCAAGGCTCCCAATGCATGTATTTCTATCTTTTTGTACATATTCCCATGCATATAAACACTACATTGTACATGCCAAAAGCGGCCTATCATCATAGTCCACCCTCTAGGTAGAGAATTTATGCTGAACCAAGATACTATTTTCATCTGAAACCACATCCCTTGTAAAATATTTCTTTAATCTTTAACCATTTATTCTATAGCACAAACGTTTTCCATGCAATTTTTCAAACTCATACGTGCCATTAAAAAATAAATGCTTCACTCTGTGTGAAATCCAAGCGAGAGTCATACTTCATCACCGGATTTCCCTCTTCAATCTGTTTCTTTGGTAGCCTCTTATTCATTCTCTCCATCCTTGTCTCTGCTTATTGAAGATAATAATCACTATCTTTCTCTCTATTCATTTGCAACAACTCTAGAGAAACAATTCTTTCATGCAACTTGCTGTATTGTGCACCTTGCATTCTGCACAACAAAGGTATATAGCTGCATAAGAGCTTCCTTTCCATAAACAAGCTCATATGGAGTGAACTGTGTTGACACTCTATACGTAGTTTTATATTAAGCCAACAAACACTTTTCCAAGTCCAAGTTCCACTATTTAGGATGCTCTCTGGCATACTTTCATAGCATCTTCACAATTTGACCATTGCAGTTTTCAACCAACCCATTGCATTGTGGATAGTAAGAAGAAGAATTCTTATGCTGAATTTTCAATTTCTCCGAGAGAGTACCAGCAAGTTTTCCCCTGAAGCCTGGTCCACAATTAAAAAATGATAACCATAGGGGTTCCAAACCTGTAACACACCTCTTCATACAAAAAATAGGCCATGCCTCCTACTGTTACATCTTTCACAGCTTTTGCTTCCACCCACCTTGTCAAATAGTCCACAACCACAAGGATGTACTTTTTTCCATTGTTGGTCCTTGGAATTGGACGTACAACATCCACCCCCATTTTGCAAATGCATCAAAAGCTATTATAGCTTTTTAAGGCTTAGTCAAAATCTTTTGGCTTGCAAACACTTGGCATTCATGGCATGACTTGCACCAAAAATAAGCATCTCTCATCATAGAGGGCCAACGATAACCCACTCTCAAAATACAAAAGACAACCTATCCTTACCTTGATGGCATGTTTCTTCATGTAATTGCTTCAAAATCAAGCGTATTTCTTCTTTGTACGACACATTTCTCATAATGCTATCTTTGCCATAAAGCATGAGATCCTCCCTACCAATGTGTAGTTTCTTGCTTCTGCAACAATTATTCTCTTACGTTGAACCTTTTTCATGTCCTATGGACATTGCCCTTTACCAAGAAATACTTCTACATTTTGCAATGATTTCCTTTGTTGCATACAAGGACTCCTTGACCTTTAAAGGAGCTATTAAGGCATTCAACTTGTCCCTAGTCAACTCATCAGCTTCTTTATTTTGCTCAGGAGGAACATGCCTAAATTGTATCGTGTCAAACTCATGCAAAAGCTTCTTGATGCCATAGAACCATTTTTCAAATTGTCTTTCTTAACATTCCACAAACCAATGAATGGATTCATGACTAGCAATGCATCCCCTTTTGCAATGAACCTCTTCAATTCAAACTCGACACACTCCTTCAATCCAAGGAAGAGCATGAGATACTCAGCCTCATTATTACTTTCAGCTTCATCAAGATCGTAATCTCTAGAAAAGATTACATCTCCTTTTGGGTTCTTAATGACTACCCCACCACTTGCATTTTGAAGAACTTTCTTGTATGCACCATTGTATACGCATATATAATATCTACTTCCTCTTCATGATCATCCTAGTCAACCCTTGAGTAATATGGAAGCTCCCCTGCCTTGTGTACCACTATGTCCGTCAAGTGAGAATTAAAATACTGGTCCACTTTAAACTCAAATTCATACTCTTGAAGTTCCATAGTCCACTTTAAGCCCGGGGGATTCACCATGGAAAACTATCACACCACGTAAGTGCAAGAGAGGGGGGTGTTTTTACAAGGTACATAAGCATATAAGTTAGGGGTAGACCCCCATTAATTTATCCCCCAAGCTTAAAAATAAGGGAGGGGGTATCATATTTAAGGGAGAGAAGTGAGAAAAGGGAAAAATGAGAGCAAGTTTTTGTGTTTTAAAAGCATGGCTTCCGAAAAAAGTCTAACCTCAAACTTGTGAGTCAATAGCTACAAAGATACATGCAAGAACTAACATTTTTTTGTATCAATTTCTTATTTTGTGGTTATAGTTCATTTGTTGAGGGATGAAATCTATAAAGAGTTTGTATAGATGCAGATTTACATGGAAAACCTAACACAACTTTATAACCATGTTTTTTGAATAATTTAGATGGGTCACAATTGGACAAGTAGCTAGAGTGCAAGTGAACGAGCACATAGTTTGAAAATCAAACTAAGACACATTGAGGATACATCTAGTTATCAACATAAGTGGTTCCTTAGTACGTTGTCAGTCACTATGCTACACACTCTTTGACTAGTTTTACTCAGTTAGATCATGTGAGACCTAAATTTTATATGTAAGATAGGGGTATGATAGTTTTCTACATGGATCATTATATAATCATAGAAAGGGGGGTCATATTCCCTAATATGAGTCGTATATAGGGGTTTTATCAAAGTTGTCCGCTCGCAGGTGGCATCCCGTTTTGTATACAGAGTGAATCCCCCGGGACTTTAAGATGCTTCAAATGTTATACTACATCCGGCAAAAGGTTTGATGTGGTGGAGACATAGAACTTTTGGGGCAATAGATATGTCTTGAAATTGCAACAAGCAAGAACCAAGGCAAATACCCACTGTTCCATTTCTATGTGGGAAAACTTGCTTACATTCTTCATCTTTCTCTCAAAATAGACTAGCCTGAAGTTCCTTCCCTGCTTTTGTAGAGCACCGACCCAAAAGCTACTGACCCCACACTAATAGATTTATAGAAATGTTGGGCATTCAAGCCCTTTGCAGTGATGTCTAGCCTATGGGAACAACTCTTCACACATGCAAAGGCTTAGTGGATTTTGCATGAGTCAAAGAGTGGTCGATATCACTTCACAAAGTTATATATATAGACGTTTTAATGCAATTCAATATAGTGAGTTTTATTGTTCTCTCTCTCTCTCTCTCTCTCTCTCTCTCTCTCTCTCTCTCTCTCTCTCTCTCTCTCTCTCTCTCTCTCTCTCTCTCTCTCTCTCTCTCTCTCTCTCTCTCTCTCTCTCTCTCTCTCTCTCTCGTGTCTCTCTGTAAGGTGATGCACGCCACGGATTCTTGCCAACAGCCTCCATAGCCCTGTTCTCAACACATGGTATCAAAGCAAGGTGCTCTCGGCTCGAGTCAACATAGCACGGGAGCAACCGCTCACAGTAAGAGGCAAAAGAGTGTTGACTTTCTACAAACCGAGCAAAACCGGTATCAGGCTGAGCGCCCTAGCTTGAGAAGCATTTGTCAACACTATAGCACCCACCAATTCAGCCTCTTGAGCCCGCTATGAAGCAAACCGCCAATTGGCATGTCGCCTGTAGAGCTCACCATTGATCTTTTTTTTTGTGCTTTCACATTGATTAAATTCAAGTGGCCTTTCCTATTTTATGTCCTTGGCCTTAAGCAAGGGCCTATTCACCCTCGCAACTCCTACCCTCACAAGCTTCTTTCATGATTACATGCTCGGTGCTCAGTAGGCTTGCGATTTTGAAGGTGTTTTCACAAGATCAAAAACATTAAAAAAAATTTAGAAGTATCTCAATATGCTTTTTAAGGTGCATACATAGACCGGTGGAGATGAAGATCATCTCTCTGAAGGTTCCGGTGCAATAATTAACACCACAATTTTATTATCAAGCTTCTGAAAGACTTCAACATGGCGTCGAAAGTTGACAAATATAATGGATCCGGTTTCCGCACTTGTCAGATCAAGGTAAAAGGCTATTTGATGCGGAAAAACTTATGGAACGTGGTCAAGCCTCTTGTAATCAACGAAGCAGGCACTATAGTTGCAGTAACTCAAGCCCTCTCTGCCGAGCAATAGAGGAAATACAAACAAGCTTTTGGTATCATTCTAACTTCCTTAGAAGACGACTTTATTTATTATTTGGATGATGTTGATTCTTCAAGTGCTACCTGGATAGAGTTAGAAAAGCTATTTGGTGCAAAAGCTAAGTATTCAAAAATGAATTTAAAAATGGAATTATATTCTCTTCACATGTGTGAAGATTAAAACATTGTAGCTTTTTCTAATAGACTAAAGAGCATCAAAACACAACTAGTTTATGTTGAAGCCCCTGTGCTAGATGAAGATCTTATAGCCATTTTTTTGAATATTCTACCGGCAAAATTTCATCAAATTGCCACTATTTTAAAGGAGAAGGATCCATGGTTGCACTTCAACTGCCAATTCAACCAGGCCTACTACCAGCACTAGACCTTGTGCAATATGTGGACGTAGCAATCATCAAACCAAGGATTGTTTCAGTAAAAATCTTTGCACCCATTGTGGAAAGACTAATCATCCTTCACACAAATGATTTAAGAAGAATAAGCGGCAGATCAATATGGTTGAAGGTGATGAAGAGGATGCAGCACCAATGCTTTTCATAGAAAGTGATGTCCTGTAGTTTGCTTTTCTTTAGTCTGTCTTTATGTTTCCTTTATGTCAATTATTTCTCAATAATTTTATGGGTTATAGACATTGCCATAAAAATATAATGGTAAGACCACCCTTTCTTGTTTGGTAGGGGGTTCTAGTATGTCTCACACTGATGGTTGTTTGAGGGAAGTACACACACACATGTGCTATAGTCAAGGGGGGGACTTCTACTTATGGTTTCAGGTGATTGGACTCTAGCATGGTCTATCTGTCTCAAGTCCATTGTCAGTGGTTTGGACGTGAGGGGGGGGTTGTTGGGTATTCAAGCCCTTTGCAGTGATGTCTAGCCTGTGGGACACCTCTTCACACATGCAGAGGCTTAGTGGAGTTTGCATGAGTCAAAGAGTGGTCGATATCACTTCACATAGTTATATATATAGACATTTTAATGCAATTCAATATAGTGAGCTTTATTGTTCAATCGACTCTCTCTCTCTCTCTCTCTCTCTCTCTCTCTCTCTCTCTCTCTCTCTCTCTCTCTCTCTCTCTCTCTCTCTCTCTCTCTCTCTCTCTCTCTCTCTCTCTCTCTCTGTTTCTCTACAAGCTGATGCACACCATGGCTTCTTGCCAACAGCCTCCATAGCCCTGTTCTCAACAAGAAAATCAAATGCATGTCAGGAGGACTCACTGGTGGTAGAGCATACAATACTTGCTTGGTACCATCAAAATCCTATTGCATGTCTTCATTCCACTCAAAACCTTGAACTCTTTGACTGAATTTTTGGAGAGAATACACATACTGACATAGCATCCAAAAAAAACATGATAGGTATTGAAGCTTATGCACAAATGATGCCAAATCCTTTGTGTTGTTGGGTGGATCCATAAGCAATAAAGCCTTAACTTTATTTGGGTCGGTTTTTATTCCATTTTGAGAAACCACATGTCCTAGCAAATGGACTCTGGCATGAGCAAACTTACA
This sequence comes from Adiantum capillus-veneris, assembly GCF_014529385.1. Classification (NCBI taxonomy): domain Eukaryota; kingdom Viridiplantae; phylum Streptophyta; class Polypodiopsida; order Polypodiales; family Pteridaceae; genus Adiantum; species Adiantum capillus-veneris. Next base: position 99,268,207 of record NC_140957.1, read on the forward strand.
CTTCTTTGGGTTTCACAATCCTTCTATGAAAAAGATTGATAGCCTCTCATTTTGAGGTAGCTCTCTAGTAGGACATCTTTCTATATACTACTTAAATCAAAGTGAGTCTTCCTTCACCTTTTGTCTAATGCATAGATTTGGAAGACCGTAGTATGCTTAATCCCTCTCTTTGAGAATTCCTCTACAAATTCTCATAGAAAATGTTCTATACTGGGAAATTCCCCGTTGTTTAATGATTGGAACCATGTCAAGGCTATTCTTTCTAGGGTCAATCAAAATCCTTTATATTGAGTATAGAAATTTGTTACCTATTCAACCCTCAACACTTGTTTGAAGATTGAAACATGAGAATCAGATCCCCCAAATACTATACTTTTTGGGTACACACTTGGCCACTTAAGATGGTTGCATGCGTTGGTCCTCTTGATGTGGTCTCTCTAGTTTTGTATTCTCCCCTTGACACTACAATAGGTGTCCTCTCCAGCATTTGTTCATCCGGCCTTCTTGTGTAATAGACGGAGTGGTTCTAATTGCGTAAGTCAAATTAGGTGCTTCACTGCCCTTGTGTGTGTTCAAAAGAAACCTAGACCCCATTGATCCCATGGTTCTTGCATTCAATAATCATTGGTGCCATGGAACCAATTTATCTCCAATACAATCTGTTTAACATAGGATATTCAAAAAGGCCTTATAAGAAACTTGGAAGTTAATAGCATCCATACCTATATATATCTATAAACTATTATTATCCATTTGCAAACACAGAATTTGAGTTCATAAATACCAACTATGATTCCCATAGAGCCAAGCTCGTCATTGATACGGGTTGAATCTCTTGCACTTGCACGTGATTGCTGCCTAAAAGATGAAACAATGCAAGAATCTTGAGTAACACATTGTTGGTCAATTTTGTCAACTCAAAGGTGTTGTCCATAGGCCCACATGTAGCTATACGTGGAAGCCTAAAAGTAAAGAGGGGAGTACATAAAATCCAAGTAAGAATATTATTAATTCAAACTTTGTAATATACATTTACAAAAAAATTCAAATAACTTCATAAATTTACATTCATAAAAGAATTATTACTTCTCTATTGTAGTCAAATCCAATCTCTCTCTACTCATCAGTATTTCCTTCTCCTTCCAAAATTCTATCTGTGATACATTTAGATAACCAGAAATAATGGATGGAGGTTCAGTCTTAGTAGATTTCCAAGCTCTTTGCCTTTTTTGTGAGTTCCAAACTACCTGGCACTCTTTAAAAAAACATTTCCATACACTATGAGTTTAATAACAAACGTGGATATGTACAAGCGTTTGACATCTTTGAGCTTGCAAGGGATGCCCTTGCCACATAACACCTCATTTGACACTATAGTAAACTCTTCCATTGTCCATCTCTGAGGAGCAGCTATGTCAACACACTCAAGGTACTCTCAAAGGTAATACATGCACTCTCCAAGCACCCATCCTTCGGCCATTGAACCCTCTGTTTTGGATCTTTGAAGATCAAGCCCCTTTAAAACTCCCATAAATATTTCAACCCAAAAAATCTAATGAGTGCTAACAACTCCTGCAATCTCTATCTCATCCGCGAGATAATTGAGCATGTGTTCTTGGATATCAAAAAAAGATGTCGGTAACTCTTTCTCTACCAAACAAAGGAGCTCAATGCATTCTCTTTTCTTTTGCGGTATTGACCTTATATCAGTCTCCTTAGACACGATCCATTTATAAAAAAATAGAAGAACAATGTGAAAAATGTTTATTAAAAGTACATATACAAACATCTGCAAGCGATATACATATCTTGCTAAATTCCCTAAATGATAGATAACATTTTGAATACCACTCATTAAGAAACCATCAATAACAAAGGGGAGAACATGCTACATGTATGAATCTATAATCAAATTAGTATTTATTTGTTGGAGAAAAGAGTTGTTATTTACGATTAAAAGAATTGGGTTACCTTGATGAAATTGTGTCAATCATGTGTCTTCAAGTTCTAAAGACTCATGTCATCCAACTACAATGAATATATTCTTCAATGAGGCACCATATCTTGTAGGTGTGTTGATAGATCATATTCTTTGATTAATTGTGTCAATTCCTTTGGAGGTACACACCCATGGTGCAGTGAATATTCTTTTCGACCCATCTCTTTATCAACATGGGGCCACAAATTGCATTTGTAATTTTGATCTTTTAAGTCATTTCGAGCTGCTTTTGTGTCTTTCAAACTAATAAGATGTTTCCACAAAGAGTGGCTTACATTTTTGAATATATATATGCATAGGATCAAGAAGATGAGCTATCTTCAAATCCTTCCAATACTCCAAAGAAAAGCATATAGAGATATATGGAGTTAGAGAGGGTCATCCTAGAGATCGATCATCATGTCCATCGCTTGTAAGCTTTGACTCTGGATCGATAATGGATCCTTCGGTCCATTTTAGATACATATCTCCGGGTGTCATCCGTTTTGGACATCTTCCACTCTCAATCTTTCTATTGAAATGTCTAGTTCGTGTGCTTCTATGTAGCAAATGATCTTCAGGTAAGAATTGTCTGTGTCGAAGGTATATAATTTTATTGAATTTCTTACTATATGTAGATTTCAACCAATCAACACATGAGGGACAAGCTTTATAACCTTTGATTGAGTATCCTAAATCCATAGTGAAATATTTAGTATGATAATAAAAAGAAGAATGAAATGAAAAGGCGTATCTGTATGTATTACTTAAAATGACATCAATACCGACACAAAACCCATAGCCAAGAAAGCTGTGTATAGTCAATGCTAAAATTCCTTCCACTTTGAATCTCCTTTCATTTTTTATTGTTAACATATCAAGCATGTCTCTCCACAAGTGTTGGAGGTCATCAATTAGAGGTGCCAAGTATACATTAATGTTTTTAACTTGACATTTTCTTGGAGTTATGAGAGACAAAAGAAAATGCTCTTTTTTAAAACAAATAAAGGGTGGGAGACTGTAGTTAACTAGAACTACTGGCCAAGTAGACCATTTACTTGAGCACATGGAGAATGGATTCACACCATGCAAACCAACGTCCATCTTAATGTGTTGTGGTTCTATTTCAAACTTAGGAAATTTTGTACTGATATATTTGCAAGCAGGGCAATCTGAGGGAATTCTCATAATCTCATCCGTACTTACATTCTTTGCTCCTGAGTCCATAAGTCAATGCTAAATATGGGGTTCAAAATATTTGTTGTATACGGGGTGCCAACGAAAAATGTCGAAGCACCTTACGAGTGATATATCCATTCATATCTTTATAACGAGATGTTTTACATTTTAGACATTATTTTTCATTTTTCTATTCGTTTCTATACAAAATACAATCATTGGAACATGCATGTATGGTGTTGTAATCGAGCCCAAGCTTGATCAACATCTTTTTCACTTAATCTCTTGATGTAGGAAGGGAATTGTTTGAGGGTAAGAACTTTTGAGATAGTAGCCTGCAACATTGCGAGCAAAAGCCACATAAAAATTAAGTATTAAAACATTAAAAAATATTGCAATAAACATTGACAATGGAGAAGAAATCTACTTTTATAATGCAAAAACGGACGCATTACTCCAAGCTTAACTTTTTTTGAGGTTCAAAATAACCAAACTTGCACTTAACACTAGAATGGTAACAGGATACTTTTATGTCCTTGGACACTTTTGTGTCCTGTTAAGTGACCATTTTTCTTGAATTAATTGAAGAGTATGAAAATGAATTTCTAGGTGCTATATATCAACAAAGTTGCCTTATGAGCCGAAAAAAACTTGACATTTTTTTTTAGAGTATCGATTTCACCACTAACTTTACTCTTGCACAACATTTTTGAACCTAAACTGTGTGAAAAAACGGGTCCTGTTTTTGGCTTTTTTTTCAATTTTTTGTAACTATACCACTCTAAAGTTCATATTTGTGAGGTTTAGATTGCTAGAGGATAAGCCTTCATAGTTCTCAACATGTTTTCATGCTTGTAGGGAGAGCTAAGTGTTAAAATTGAAAGTTATGACCAACTTACAAGAATTGCATAATCCTGTTTTTTGGCCAAAATTAGTACTTTTATGATTTTTTTGGTGGCTTTCTTGATATCCAAATTCAATTTTGATTGTGTAAGTGTAATGTATACCATAAAGCTAATCTTCCTTGAGTTTTGGGGGATCTAATATGCTATATAGCATAGTATATGATGATGGTTGAGTTTTTAGATTGTTGATGAATACGAAACATTTTAGAGTAGCAAGTATAACTTTCTCAATGTTGCTAGTTTCATAGGCCAATCGTGTGTATTTTGTAGTTAGTAACCATATCTAATCATAAACTACAAACTTGGCTAGATATTGAGTAGTTTCTATGGGTTTCTAGAGGTCATAATGCTAAACCCAGTTTTTTCATATTTGCTGTATTTAGCATTTTATCATTGCCCCCAAGGTTCCACTTAGTAAGAGATCCATTATCCTTTTGACATGCTCCATGGCCCCCTTTTGGATCCAAAGGCCCAAAGGGAACTAAGAAAACATGTATATAGTATCTGTATTGAGCGTGACTATAGAAACTTTGATGATAGGTCCGCAGAATTGCAAAAATGCAACTTTTTGTGCCTATTTTTTGCCCAAAAACAAAATGGTGAGGTAAAAGCAACCACATTTTTTGATCACCAACCCATTGAAGTTAACGGGAAATTTTATCTCATGTCCTACAAAAATCCCCACTCTTATTTATATGCAGTCAACCGTAAAAAATTGCTGTTTTGAGCAAAATGCACTGGTCCATCAACTTTGGAGGCTTGTAATGAGCAAGGGATGAGAAATCTTACAAGTTTCTCATTTTTCCCATATGTAGTAGTCTTTGAACTATAAGCTCATGAAAGGATTTTTCAAAATTAGTGGATCTACTATGGTTTTGGAAAATTTTCCCAAAACCGTGAAAGCACACTTTTATGTCCTGCTAGGTTACCAATCTAGTGTTAACAATGACATATTTTCTCTTTTGTTATTACATGCTTCACTTCTTTCGTAGGAATAATGAATAAAATCATCCATACCATCATTGTCATCAAAAACATCATTCTCTTTGTCAAAATGCAAACCATATAGTTTATTTAATCTCGCATAACTGTTTGGATTACTTTTATGAAGGAGTTTTATGCACTCATTGACATACATGAGATGCCATGAGAAGGTAGAGGCATATCATTTTCAACATCATACTAGGAACCTATCAAATACACACAATCATAAGCACTTTATATACAAAAACCAAACTTAATATTTTGTAACGTATACTGAGCATTTAAAAAATAAATAAACCGATCAAGCAAAAAACTCAATAATATCAAACATAGACTTGTAAATTTCAAAACTTTGATACATAATCCACAATTGCACGTTTCGTGTATACACTTTTGCATATTCAATATAGAGGTAGAGGTTCTCTTTTTAGCCTACAAAATCCGTAGTTCATCACCGGCATGTAGTGATCTAATGGAATTTACAAGAATGTATCTTGAAACATCTCTGCTCATGTACTCCGGTTCATGTCCATTTTTGCATTCCACAAGTGTGAAATTGGTTCTTGCATTCCTTCCCAGACTACTATTAATTAAGCCAACTATGTTTCCATGTGTATATGGTATGACATCTACATAAAGTATTTTACTTTCTGCATGGGTAATGCCTCTATGTGAAAGGGATGCTGCATTGAGATACAAACCATAAGTGGTCATGCTATGGATGTAGCACACTGATAGAGTGCTTTTGGCATGTACAAAATAGTGTGTAAATGCATGGGTATATGTAAAAATATATGTAACCACATGCACTTGGGAGCTTTACAGAGATGTTTTGGGTTTAAAACATGATGCGATGTGTACACATTGTGAATAGTCAGGTTTGCCTATCGATAATCGGACACACGTACATGCCTGGATAGGGTATCGAGGCCTTGGATATGGTTCCATGTGGCTTATTTTGGTTCTAGGGATTTTTTTAAAGATTTCTAGTATGTAAATAATGCTCAACCTGCCCGAGAAGTTTGACACATGCAATAATTCTCTATTTACGGTGCCTAATCTGTGATGATGCGTGCACTGTCCTAGAAGTGATCAAAAATGGAATGTGGGGATGTGGAAAAGGACTTTGGGTATCAAGGATCATGCGTACAAAATTTGGTGAACTTTGGAGTCCGTCTTGGGTTTTTACTGCAAAAAATGCATGTCTTGGGTCAAAATTGGGCAAAACTAGGCCAAAAAGGGTAAAAAATGGAGTGAGAACAGGGTAAATTGGGCCAAACTGGGTCAAAAAATGGTCAAGAATGGTGTGAAAAGAGGGTCAGTTTCCACATCACTCATGGTTCCATGAGTGTACAAGATGAAGGAGATTAAGCCAATAATCAACACTTTCACCTTTGTGTGTGTTGGAGGAAGCAGGGTTCCTACAGGCGGTCTAATGCAGTCCCGTCGCATTTGCATCCTATTTTTGAGTGTATGGAGGATTGAATGAGAGATTTTTCTCTTCAATGTTTCACTTGGGAGAGTATATGGAAGTTCTGAGGTCTCCATGGATGTGTGTTTACGAGGAATTCAGGGAAGAAGGTGAGACTTTCTGCAAGACTATCTAACCCTATATCGGTGCCATTAGGGTTGGGGCTACTCCAAAGAGTCAAATAGAGTGGATTTTGGTGAAGGTTCTATAATGGTTTGAGAGAGGCCCCGGGGAGGTCACCTAATAGAAATGTAACCTATCACGTGAGTTCAACAGAAGGGTATTTAAAGTTCTTGAAACTTACAGAAATGTATATATAGAAGGGCATTATTTTTTCAAATTTGAAAAAAACTTATAGATTTCAAAAGAAAAGGATACATTATATTCCTAACAAAATTCACAGATAAGGGGTTTTACAAACATGTCTTGAAAACACATGATATGATAGTTTTACACATAGTGAACCCCCCGAGAGAGAGGCCTTTTGTGTATGGAGTTTTCTGAGTTTTTATGGTTTTTCTTGTATATTGTGGTCACCATCAACTTTGATTTAAGGTGTTGATCAACTCGACTCACCTTGTAGTGTCTGCGAACAGGCTAGGGTTTGTAGGTCGAGGTGTTTGGAGTTTGAGTAGGGAATGTGGGGAGAATTGTCATTGAGCTCTTGAGTGGTGGTGTGTGTGGGGTGGAATTAAGTAAATTCCTTGTGCTGTGTTGAGTTGTCTGGGTGTGAGAGAGTGTGCATGACATCTTTTGCTCCATCATCCTTTGGTGATCCTGTTAGGGAGCGGAAATTTTCCAGTTGTGCACCCAGGTGAAGCGGAATTGCTGTGAAGTTTGAGAATCATTGAGGAAAATGGTGGTCTACTTGAGGAAGACTTCAAAATTTGTGGAGTTACTCATGCAAGGGAGAAGCGACTTCGAAGGGATGGCGTATAGTTGGCCAGTGTTCACAGGGAAGGAGGATGTGAAAGAATGGATTGTTGACTTTGAGTGGAATATGCTTGGCATGAAAATTGTACTTATGACAAAGCAAAGATTCATGTATTTCCTCTTGCACTCAAAGAAGCAGCTCACGAGTGGTTTGAAGGTTTAGAGGAAGACAAAAAGCAAACATGGGAGCAGGTGAAACATACAATTTTTGTCAGGTTTGGAAAGAGACTAACCGCAATAGAAGCAACAACAAAATTCAAAGGTTTGTAGGAATATGTTCATACTAACTTTCAAGAGTTTTTGCAACACTTCAATGGGATTTGGGTGAAATTAGAGGCGGCATCCAAGGTACCATCAGGGGATTTCTTTAAAGTGCATAAGTTTATGGATTGTCTCTATCGAAGTGTAAGGGAGAAGGGCGGCCAAGAGAGATTTCTACATTTGAAAGATCTATGGAAATTGTCCAGGCCAAGAGAAAAAATATTAAGCAAAGTTAAGTGAAACGTGTGACACATGTTGAGCCAGTGGTGGTGCAACCAATGGTTCCTATGGTAGCGCGGATGATAGAGTGGAATGAATGGTTCAAGTTCAAGGTGCCAATCCTGTTACATCTAGAGCTTGGCTAGATCTTTCTAGTCAGTTTTGCAAGAATTGAGGATTAACATAATGGATAGAAACCAAAGAGAAGAGCAGCCAACTGGGAGAGGTAGGGGACAAAGGCTACAAGGTAGATGCTACAATTGTGATGAAGAGGGTCACTATGTCCTTGATTGTCCTGAACGCCCAAGAGAGAGAGGAGGGATGTACCCCTTATATGGGCATAGCCAAGGGAGAATAGAAGAAAATCATCAAGAGCGGACACTAGAAGCACTACCGCCGCAACAACCACAAGCGTTGCTTGCAAATGGAGAAGGTAGGGATATCAACATGAGTGCCCTTGAGCACCAAGAAGTGGATGTTTTGGCCAATAAGAGAGCTACGCATGATAGAAAGAAAGAGACAAAATAAGAGAGGGAAACAAGAGCAAGGAAGGGGAAAGAAAAAGTAGAACCAAAGAGTAGCAAGAGGCGGAGATGAAGAAAAATCTGTCCAAAAGATTACCTTCTTGGCCAAGGTGTCAAAGACTATGATATTTTTGATGACATACAAAATCAAGAGGCCAATATATCTTTTGGTCAACTGGTGGCTTTCAATGCTAAATTGAGGAGAGAGTGGATCAAATGTGTGAGTACGCGGCTTCCTTCCAAAAAGGAAAAGCATCAAAGCATGGTGTCATTTTTGAGGGTTGGTCACCCGGTGGATATGGTGCCAATAGTTGAAGCTATGTTGGGAAAGACGACAGAAGGGCAAGCATTAAAGCATGGTGTCATCCTTGAGGGTTGGTCACCATGTGGATATGGTGCCAATAGTTGAAGCTATGCTGGCAAAGAAGATGGAAGGGCAAGCATACACAAATAGTGGTGCCTAGGTGTGTGTCATGACCGAGGCTATCATAAAGGAAGCAGGTGTCAAGATGTCAGTGAGTGAATGCTTTGAACTGTATGAGGATGGCCAACCATAAAAAGGCAAGGTGTCTTGGGGTAGCTGAAGATGTTAAGATAAAATTCTTGGGAATTGAGTTCTTGGTTGATTGCTACGTGATGCAAGCCTGTGATCATGCTTATCCAATTATTTTAGGGAGGCCATGGCTTATAATTGTTGGTGCTAAGAAGGATTGGGGCATGTGAAGATCACCACTCCCAACCAAGAGAAAGGAAGGACCATTGTATACAAGAAGACAAACGAAAGCCAGACACATCGCCTATTGGAGATGCAAGATATGGAATCAACTAAAACTATGTTGTATGATAGTGATGCTTTGTCTATGTCATCAAAAGAAAGTGTAGAGGAAGATTTGATGCAATTGTGTCCTGATCTATTTGGAATAAGTGTTGAAAAGGAAGAATCCATGCATGTTGTGGAGGTCAACGAGGAGAAGAATAATACAAAAGCAATTGTAGAGCCTGCCAAGGTGAATGCAAGGAGCATGCTAGGAGAGAACTTGATAGAGAAAGAAAAGAAGGTGTATGAAGACATGTTTATGGAGTTTCCAAAGCTATTTGCCACTGAGCATACAGAGCTACAAGGAGATAAAGGGGTTGAGCATAGAATCAATCTAAAAGAAGGTGCCAAGCCAAAGGTTCAAAATATTAGGAGGTTGGGGGTCATTCATGAGAGGGCACAGTTCATGAAGAGGTGAAAAAGCTTTTGGAAGCAAATTTCATCTTTTGAGTGGAGGAGTCTGAATGGGTCTCTCCAGTAGTTATTGTCCCAAGTAGAGCGGAAGGTTTAGGATATGTGTTGATGAGAGTGTGCCACTCATTCATGGATGGATTTTTTGGCTACTTTTAGATCTTGAGAGCAATTGAAGATCGATTGGAGACGAGCTTAATTACTTTGTGGGGTCGTTTTGCCTACAAAAGAATGCCTCTTGGGCTGGTTAATGCATATGCTACCTTCCAAGGGTGGATGAATACAGTGTTTGGTCCCTACTTGGGTAAGTTCATTTGCGTTTTCATGGATGACATTGGATGTTATAGATCCATGGTCAAACATTTGGAGAATCTGAGATTGAGTTTTGGAAGGATTCAACAAGAGGGTGGGCTGATCATTCGTACTAATTCTTCATTTTATTGATATGGTTATTCTTTCATGGAGTTGTTTTGTGATGCCATGATAGGTTTTCATGGTGATTGAACTTTTTCGTAGTAGTCATTCATTTACTGACATGATTATTGCTTTATAGAATTGTTCTATGATGCCACAATACATTTTCTTCATGATCACATATCATTTGTATTGATCATTTTTCATTGAGATGATTATTTTTCCATGGAGTTTTTGCATAAATCCTTGATGTGTTTCCACGATAATTAGAACTAGCTTGTACTAATCATTCGTCACTAAGACGGTTATTTTTTTATAGAGTTGTTTCATGATTTCATGATATGTTTTTATGATTATAAGTCATTTATATTGATCGTTTATCATTGAGATTATTATTATTGCATGGAGTTCTTTCATGAGTTCATGATGTATTTTCATGGTGATTACAAATCGTTCATACAGATCGTTTTTCATTGAGATGGTTATTCTTCCATGGAGCTATTCCATAATATCATGATGTGTTTTCATGGTGATTAAAAATCGTTCATATTGATTATTTATTACTAAGCTGGTTATTCATATATAGAGTTGTTCCATGATGTCATGATGTGTTTTCATGATTGTTTTTTATTGAGATAGTTATTATCTCATGGAGTTGTTCCATGAGACATGTTATATTTTCCTAATGATTAGAAGTCATTCGTATTGATTGTTTGTTTTTAAGAATTTTATTAATGATTAGAAGTCATTCGTATTGATTGTTTGTTTTTAAGAATTTTATTCTTCCGTGGAGTTGTTCCATGAATTAATGATGCATTTTCATGATGATACTGATTGTTTCTTATTGAGATGGTTTTTTATTTCATATCATTGTTTCATGGATGACTTAGTAAAATTGAGATAGTGTTTTGTTAGATAGAGTCATTTTAATATGGTGATATTTTATCAGGAATGATGATTTATTATAATTGAAAGAATTTTTATTCCAAGAAGTCAATTTATTATACCATGTTGTTATTTTAAGTTCATTTGTAATGATTAAAATGATCATTTTGTGGTTTCATGATATCGTTTCATGATATTTTGTTATGTTTATTATTCTATGGATTTATTTTATGATGCCATGAATTTCTTTCATAATGATTCTTTATGATCTAGATAGTTTTTATTCCATATAGTTATTTCTTCATGATTTCTTATAATTTCAATGATTCTTGTACCATGGTATTATGCCATGACACCATGGTGTTAATCCATGATGATTGTTTTTATGAATGAAAGAGTGATGCCATGGTGTTTTTCCATGATAATTTATTATGATTGAAATGATTATTATTTTATGGTTTTTTAATTATGTCATGATACTGTCTCATGTTGATTATTAATGATTGAGATGATCATTTCATGATGTCATGATAATGTTTCATTATCTTGTTTTATGATTTTTTTTCTATGCTTAAGATGTTTGTTTCTTCATAGATTTTCTTTGTGATGCCATTCCATGGTGATTAATTTATGATCAAGAAAACTTACATTGAATAGATTCCATACAAATAAGAGATTTCCATGGTAAAATTTGAGTACTGGCTTTATATGTGTACATATTACATAGTATTTCATGTTAAGAAGATTTTAAAATATATAGATGGGTTTAATCTTGATTGGAGTGTTACAAATCATCTCCAAAGACATTATGTCAGTGTATTTCTCTAACAATAATATGATTTCCATCTTATGCTCTTTGATTTTGTGATATTGACAAATTATGCATAACTCAAAGACAAAGTGAGGTATCTCAGAGTTGGTATATGTTTATCAAAGTTGAAGATGATCCAAAGAATTCTTTAGAGTATTTAAAGAGTTAATAAAATCAATTTATTGAGCCTTTGAGGGTATCATTGTATATAACAGGAGTAATATAGCTCCTTATAAACTATTTTTTGTGAACTGAACAATATATTAATATAGTGGTGGGTTCTTCCCTTGAGCCCCCAAGGGTTTTTTCATCCATAGTCTAAGACCCTTGTTTGAGTGGGGCTGTTGATCTTATATGTGAAGCTACTCTAAATATAGCCATGGGTCCCCTCTATATATATACCATCTTGTGTGTGTATGCTACACACTTCGGGATTGCACTCTCTACATATCATCTCTCTGTTCTTATCGTTCTCTGTCTTCTCAACACAGAGTGGGGCGTATTTGCATACAGGGTAATGCCTTTTGGTCTGACCAATGTCCCTGCCACTTTTCAGAGACTAATGAGTCATGCATTCAAGGAGTATCTCATTCAATTTTTGGAGATATACATGGATGAACTATGTGTGCATTCTCAGTTGAGAAGTGAGCACATAACACACTTGGAAAAAGTCTCTGAAAAGTGTAGATCTTATTGTATTTTCTTAAATCTTGAAAAATGTGCTCTCATCGTAAGACAAGGTAAAATCTTGGGACACATTGTGTCCAAAAATGGGATTTCCATTGATCAAGATAAAATATAGGTGATCGTTACACTTCAGAGACCAAAAAGGATAAAGTAAGTACATTCATTTATGGGTCATCGTGAGTATGACAGGCGTTTCATATATATATGTTGTAATAGCTAAGCCTCTGTATGCTCTCATTGCCAAATTTGAGTGGACAAAAAAATGTGAGAAGGCTTTTCACAAATTGAAGCAAGGATTAATTTTTGCTCCAATTTTTCAAGCCCCTGATTGGAACAAGATCTCCCATGTACATGTAGATGCATCAGCCTATGCCATATTAGCCCAACGTGAAGAGAAAAAAATGGATTTTTCCATTTGTTACTCTAGTAGGCAGCTTAACAACGCAGAGAAAAATTATACCACTACAAAGAGAGAGGGCCTAAGAATTATATATGTTGTCAAAAAATTTAGAACTAGCTTCTCGAGAAAAAGTTTGTTTTCTTCATAGATTTCCAGGCACTATTGTATATGTTAATCAAACCTTGCAAGACTAGAAGGATTGTTTGCTCATTTGATAATATTGCTTGAGTTTGATTTCACTGTAGTCGTAAAAAAGGAACGACACACGAGAGAGCTAATCATCTTTCAAAATTGTTCCATGAACAAGCACTTGAAGGTATTGATGATAACCTTCTAGATTCGTATCTGTTTAACGTTGAAATGGTTCCAAGGTGGAGTTAAGAGGTCATCCCTCTACTCATTGTAGGATCATTATAGGTAGCAATACAACCATCAATCATTCATCAGACTAGAAATCTCTAGCTTTTAGCTGGATGAATTTACAAGAGAGGTAAGGATAACATTTTGAGACTATGTACAGTACAGCTTGACAAGAACAAATACTATATAAAGTTTGCTCATATACAACACACGGGGTTTCATAATGGAAACACAAACATACGAAAGACTAATGAGACTTGGGGTCTACTAGAAATAAATGGAAAAAAGTGTCCATAATTACATAAAATCATGTGAAGCCTATAAAAAGCAACCGCCAGTGGAGCATGCCACACTCTTTAGAGTCATTGGAGCGCCCGAATGGATTACTTACATCATCAAGTACTTAAATGCCAAGACCTTCCCAGAGGGATTGAGTAAGGCATGAAGGAGAATTGTAGAGGAGGAAGCAAATCAATATGTGTTGATTTTAAACCAATTGTACCGACAGCAAGGAAAGGACAATCAATTAAGATTGTGTGCTATTGAAAGAAAATATTTCTTTATCCTAGAATAAGCACACTCAAGCCAGCTTGACATTTTTTTGTTGACAAAACTGCAAAGCTAATACCTCATGCAGGAATATGGTGACCAATATTGTTCAGAGATGCGGAGGCATATTTTAAATTTAAAATGGTGAATGCCAATTCACTAAAGCACCTCTATGGAGAGATGAAATGCCATTACGCCCAATGATAGGATTTCGAGCCTTTACCAAGTGGGACATAGATTTTTCAGGCCCCATCATACCTCCTGCATACTGCACACACACTCAGTATATCATAGTAGCGATAGATTATTTGACCAAATGGGTGGAAGAGAAAGAAGCACTAAAAAAAATGCTTAAACTACGAAACAATCACTACAACACAACATGGAGATATCGACGCGCGTATATCGACAAAATTAGCGGGCGTCGATATACGCGTCGATATAGGCGTCGCAATGTGCGTCACTATACACGTGGAAAGTCTTTATTTCCCACGCGTATAGCGACGCAAAAAAAATTGGGGGAAAAAAGCGAAACCCGTGAGCAGCAGGGGCCATTTTCGCCTCGCTCTGCTCAAATCTTGGCCTCCACCTGCTGCGCAGGTATTATGCCCCCTCCCCCCAACCCCTCTCTCTCTCTCTCTCTCTCTCTCTTTCCTACACACACACACACACCGCTCTCTCTCTCTCTCTCTCTCTCTCTCTTTCCTACACACACACACAAGATGTAAAGAGAGAGAGAGAGAGAGAGAGAGAGAGAGAGAGAGAGAGAGAGAGAGAGCGGTGTGTGTGTGTGTAGGAAAGAGCTCTCTCTCTCTCTCTCTCTTTACATCTTGTGTGTGTGTGTGTAGGAAAGAGAGAGAGAGAGAGAGAGAGAGAGCGGTGTGTGTGTGTGTAGGAAAGAGAGAGAGAGAGAGAGAGAGAGAGAGAGACAGAGGTGTGTGTGTGTGTGTGTGTGTAGGAAATAGAGAGAGAGAGAGAGAGAGCGGTGTGTGTGTGTGTAGGAAAGAGAGAGAGAGAGAGAGAGAGATAATGTATGCTTAGGAAATTAAAATTAAAGAAAAATAATTAAAGAGAGAAATGAAATGAAATGTTATATTAACGTCTTCGAAAGGCCAAAGTGACCTATGAGACATGAGACAAGAAAGTTACAATGTGATAGATCTGATACAAAGTCAGAGTAAGAAGATGACAAAATAAAATATTATGGAATCCTAAACTGCTGGGTATGGACTAAACGGCTATACTAGCTAGCTGGGATAGGTAGATCATAGGAGATCCAGCAGCTGTCGCTGGCGGATCTCATCAATCTCCTCCATGGTCAGTAGTCTGACCGGGCGTTATGCATGTCGAGCCAAAGTGACCTAGCTAGATCCTCTGATGCAGCCTCTGTCGATGTTGTGTAGTCCTCCGCAATCGTGGACGTCTAGATCTCCCTAGCTCAGTCGCTCGTTCGATTAGTAGAGAGATAGGGAAGTAGAGAGAGAGAGAGAGAGAGAGAGAGAGAGAGAGAGAGAGAGAGAGGTAAGTAGAGAGAGAGAGAGAGAGAGAGAGAGAGGTAAGTAGAGAGAGAGAGAGAGAGAGATAGGAAATAGCTAGAGAGATAGAGAAAGAGAGTTATATATATATATATATATATATATATATATATATATATATATATATATATATAGAGAGAGAGAGAGAGAGAGAGAGGAAATAGAGAGATAGAGAAAGAGAGTTATATATATTTTATATATATATATATATATATATAGAGAGAGAGAGAGAGAGAGAGAGAGAGAGGTAGGGAAGTGAAGAGCGAGACAGAGAGAGAGATAGGAAAATAAGGAAATAGAGAGAGAAAGATCGAGAGAGAGAGAGAGAGAAAGAGATATAGCGAGAGTGAGATCGAGAGAGAAAGAGAGATCGAGATCGCTTTTTTGAGTAAGAACCATGCAAGGCTTCTGAATCTTTCTCAAGTTGCTCATCCATCTCCACATTATCTTCTGGCTTGGACATGGAGGCCCCGTCCGGTTTACAATCAGGTAGAAAACTTTCATTGGGTTGAGAACTTCCATGGCTTGTGCATGTGGTGAAAAAAACAACAAGATGGGCATAATATCCTTGGAAAAACCTGTGCAAAAAATTGCAAACAGACAGAACATTACAAAAATGACAAAAATGGTCATGCTTTAATATATGATTCATCAAGTGCGGCATTGGAACTGAAAGAGGCAAAGGGGTTTTGTCTGCTACATGCATTGCCATGTACACTTGGGAGTGCACGTATATGTCTACCCATATAGGATTTGACCAATAAAGACGAGATTTTGACCCGGTGGTCCTGATCTCCGTACACCTCTGGACCGAGGTGTATGAAGATTGGGCAAGACTAGAGAATGCGAGGTAGTTTACATTGTGAGGAGTATATATATATATATATATATATATATATATATATATTAAAACAACATTCATAATCATTGTAGATAGCAACGTCATCAACTAACATGGAGGAAAAGATTGCATGCTCGTGCACGCTCTGCAAGTATCAAATCATGCGCAAGCGTAGGATATGTAATGAGCATGTGCACAAGTACGGAGAGTTTGCTAGAGAAACCGTACAAAATCTGCGATACGACTCCTACGGAACGGGCATTGATTTCCGCGACATAGCACCTACATCTGAGAGAGAGAGAAAAAAGATTATGCGTGAAGGTCCGACCAATATAGAGCCACGGATGGAAGCAGAAAAGGGTTTACAAACAGAAGACGACGGCATGGAGGAGATGCCGGATGCCTTCTTCCAAACAAGCGAGGAGAACGCGAACGAAGAAGCACCAGAAGCCGTGCGCCTATCTCTTGAAGACATGTTGAGGAAGTTGGCACGTCAACCAATCTATGAACGCGCCAAAATATCTGTGCTTCGTACTTGTCTGGCATTTTTGAATCTTCAGTCAGTGTACGGGTGGTCAGATGCAAGCGTCACTGCTTTGTTTAGGTACGTAATTTACAAAAGAGATTTTCCGATTGCAACGGTGATGTGCTCGGAGAGCTTTTTAATTTAATGTGGCTTAAACATGTTATTACGGGAGCAACTTCTCCCGGCTGGCAATGAAATGCCCCCCTCCAGGCCAGACGCAAAGCAACTTCTGACCTCAGTTGGCTTGGACTACAACAAGATTCATGCATGTCCAAATGATTGCATTCTTTTTCGCAATGAATTCGCAGATTGTCTGTCGTGTCCTAAGTGCGGAGCAATGCGCTACAAACAAGATGCAGTTGGCGAGACAGTGCCAGCTAAAGTGTTGCGGCATTTCCCTATTATTCCTAGGATAAAAAGCATGTTTCGTTGTGGTTCAATTGCAAAGTTGATGCAGTGGCATTCTACGAATAGATCCACTAACGCAACATTTAGGGTGTTCGCTGATTCGAAGGCTTGCAGGCACATTGAAGATACCTGGCCACATTTTAAGAGTGAACCACGCAATTTGCGTTTGGGCATGGCAATGGATGGAGTCAATCCATTTGGCTTGAGAAGCTCGTCATGGAGCACTTGGCCTATATGCCTTATCAATTACAACCTCCCGCCGTGGCTTGCTATCAAGAAGGGTCATTTGATTTTAAGCTTGATTGTACCTGGTAAGTTCAAGGCAAAAAACATGGATGTTTATCTAGCTCCACTAGTTGACGAGCTCCAAGAGTTATGGCATGGGATCGACATAGCAGATGCGGTTGAACCAGTAGGACAACAGCATGCAAGGATCCATGGACTTCTTACGTGGACTATGCATGATTGGCCAGGATACGGATAAGCTTATAGTAATGGTTATTGATTTACAAAATTCTCGCTATTAGCAAGCCCTTTGCCTTGGCCTGATTCATGCTTTGATATATGCAGGAATAACAACTTCGAGATACAATGCATGTCCAATTTGCGGGCAGTATTTGGATGTGCGCTATTCTACCTCTCTTCGAAAGACAATTTATCAAGGCCACCACTGTTATCTTCCAGATGGCCATCACTTGCGTGAAGGCCAGCTTGGTCGCGTCGAATGTCGTCCTATGCATGTACAAGAGTGGCGTCGCCGATGGGAGCAACATGAGGGGCAACCTGTTCCAGGAATGAAACGTTTGTCCATTCTCCATACGTTTCTGTACTGGGGTGATCTACTAATTAACCATTTTCTGGCTCCAATGCATATATTCAAGAATGTGGGAGAGCTCCTCTGGAAGACAATCATGGGAATGAAAGACAATCGAGCTTCACAAGATGATTTGCAGTCGGTTGGAAAGATGCCAGAGCTGTGGCCTTTCACCAATGCAGCTGGTCAAACAAAACTTCCAAGAGTGCCATGGGTATTGCTAAAAAACGAAGAGCGACAAGTGAAAAGGGTGATTTCAGAGTTTAGGACACCAATAGGATATATGCGATGTCTCAAGACAGCATTCACCCGTGACGATCAGCTGTCACGGTTGAAATCGCAGGACTGGCATAAGTTCTTGCAATTCATTCTTCCAATTGCGATCAAGGGGTGTTTAACGGAGGAAGTGCGGACCTGCATATACAAGATTTCAGAGCTAGTGCGGTGGATCTCTTCCAAGGAGATACGGGAGGAATCTATTGCAGTCGCAAGGGCTAACTCCATTGAGGCAGTTTGCATGATTGAGAAGTATCTACCCATGAGCTGCCTAACTATCCAAATGCAAGAAAAGGAAAAAGGAAAAAGTCACTTACATAGTGGAGACCATCCTGAGAGAGTACTTGCCTGCTCCAGGTTCTTCCGTTGTTTTGGTGCGGTGGATCAAGGGTGTTGCACGGGACACCATCAAACATTGACGAGATGCAGCTCAGAAGGCTTTCAGGACCGGCTCGCCGAAGCCTTCAGGCATCCCACACGAGACGTGGCTGTAGATCAGGGAGGATGAGCGGACAGCGGCCACGCGGTTCAGACAGCAGCGTGAGGCCGCGCAAGTACAACCGATGACTAGGGGGACATCTCATCTTGGCAGTGGAGGCTTCGACACCTTTCGCTATGATTTTGTGAGTTTCTAATCCAATCTTAACTATGGCGTTTTTTAAAACGCGATGAATCATGTATTCTTATTACTTTGATTTTTGTATAAACGCAGAATCTTGCGATGCATCGAGCTCCATCACGCGAGGAGGAGTCAGATGGATATCGCAGAGGTATCTATGAAGTACTGAATGATCTTGAAGCTTCAGGAGAGCCTGTAGACTAGGAGGCCTTACAGTCTCGCTGATCGCTTGAGGTGAGACATTAATATTTGTGAGTTGATTTAATTAAGTCAGTATATGTGAAGTAATATCAATACTAATTTTGTGAGTTGTCCTATGTGCAAGTTGCGACGCCTAGTCATTAGTGGACCAGATTTCATCTATATGCTTTGTGAGACACAGACACGCTTCTGTGTCTCTTTTTTGTACAAACAGTTAGTGTTCAGACAGTTATTGTTTCCCTTATGGTTATGATTATTTTCATTGTCATTGTATAGACAGTTATTGTTTCTCTTTCTGGTTATGCTTATGGTTATTGTTAATTTTGTTTATGGTTATGGTTATTTGCATTATGGTTTTGATCAAAGAAATTATAGCCGGTTATGGTTTTAAGTTATGGTTATGCTTTTAAGTTATGGTTATGCTTTTAAGTTATGGTTATGGTTCGTTATGGTTATGCTTTTAAGTTATGGCTATGCTTTTCAGTTGGTACGGTTGTCTTTCATTGGCCTTAAATCTCATGTGAGATCCTACATGGATAGCATGTAGGAGGCGTATACATGATATGGTTTTTTTTTTTAAGTTTATGTAAAAACAAAGGGAACTCTGCCAAAATTTCTGTGCGCGGGAGCATGGTGGATATTTTGGTGCTGCTCGCTTTCTTGGGCAGAGGGCAGGAAGTCTGGCTGTGGCTATGTCCATCTTTTAACTGGGCACAGGCCAGGCTACCTGCCCTCTGCCCAAGAAAAAAAATTTCTGCTATGGTCATCGCTATATGCGTCGCTATGGTCGTCGCTATATGTGTCGCTATGAGCGTCGCTATCAGCGTCGGTAATAGCGACTGGTTTCACAGCGACGCGTATAGCGACGCTCATAGTGACGGGCAGCGTCAATATATGCGTAGATAGCACCTATTTTTGTTGTAGTGAATTCCTATTTGAAAAAGTCTTTACCAGATATGGCCTACCCATTGAGATTGTGAGCAATCAAGGACTACATACTATGAACATTGTCATTGAAAGCTTGCTTTTTGACAAATTCATGGTGGTTCATTGCAAATCATCACCCTAACATCCCCAAGATAATGAACAAGCAGAGAGTACCAATAAAATATTATGCACGGTGCTAACCAAAATAGTGAGTGACTCAAGAACTGATTGGGACCTAAAACTACACTTAGTGTTATGGGCTTACAGGGTAGCATTTAAAACTTCCATAGGAGCCTCTACATTTAACCTTGTGTTTGGGATTAATGTGATTCTACCCATGGAATTCTTGATACCCACACTTAGAGTTGCAACACCGTTAGGGTGAACGGGACACGAATTATCTAAAATCCTAGACATCTTGGAACAACTAGATGAGACTAGATTAAGGGAGGTTGCAAGAATATATGCTCAGAAACCACAAATGAAGGCTGTCCATGACCAACATGTATTAGTAAGGATTTCCAAAAAGGGGATTGTGTTTTGGTGTATACACTAAAGCAACACTCCCAAAAACTCAAAAAGTGAGGGATGGGGCCTTTTGTAATAATACATGACATATTGCAAAGTGTTGCCATCAAGCTTGCAACATTGGCAGGTGAGGAAATGCCTAATTGGATAAGTGGGTGCAGGTTTAAAAAATATCTTCTCCCATTGCCACAAGAAGATCAACAAATAATTCATGCAGCAAAAAAAAAATCGAGCCCATGCTATTCAGGAACATGCTAAAAAAGAAGCCAAAATCAGAATATTAAAGTGAAAGGAACAAGCAAGCCATAAGGAAAATTGGCAATAGAGCACGATCCTCAGTCCTTCTCCAATAGAATCAATTCAAACGAAACCTACATGGTTAGATGGAGTAGATCTATATATTTTTCTTCAACTTTGTAATAGTTCCACCGAGCACGCATTAGTGGACACTGGGCACAAGAAAATATCGTCAAAACTACACATTTTTAACAATGACAAGGGAACCTCTAATGCTAAAAACTATCGGGTTCAAGGTAACCAAGGAACAATGAAAAGCCTGGGTCATGTCAATTTATCAATAATTGTTGATGGAAATGCTTATCCTCATCAATTTCATGTAGTCGCAAACACAGACCTTAATGAGGTTGTGACTCTAGGAGTGCCATGGACGTGCACATAGAAAGGCACACCAAATCGATAAAATGATACCGTACAACTCATGTTAGATAACACATCTTTCGCCACACCATTTGGATAGTGAGATCACCTATGGGAACCTCTTCTACCAACAATTGCACCTACACCACAATGTTCTACAAAGGCGATCAAGAAAATATGGGTTAAAAAATCCATTATGCAAGCCCATCCGAAGAAAATATGGATACCCAAAAGACCTTGTATTGTAATTCAACCTACTCCAATCAATCCAACCCCAACAAACCAAACCCAAACAAAAAAAGATACAAATTTTATTCAAGCCACAAAGCCAATACAACCAAACTATCAACAACCCACGAAATTCATTTGAAAATGGAGACCAAAACAGACTCGCCAACCGGCTAACTCACATTCTTCAAAATCCACATCAAAGAAATTTCAGTGGCATCCAAAAATATTCCATCAATCTAAAGAAGATGCAGTGTCAAAACTAAGAGGTTTCACTGTTAAACTACAAGGTTTCAGTGTCAAAATTACGAGGTTATCACTCAAAGTGAACCTAATTCACTTGAGTGATAACCTTGCTTTTATACACACTCACACATTGATGCTACGTTTCTCTTTCATCCACCATAGCTAGCTCGATCCCATTCCCAACAATTGGTATCAAAGCTTTAGGTTGCGCTAGCTAGATTTGTCATTATGCATTAGTGTGTGTTAATTATTAGAATCTCCATTAGATCGATTAGCATTTCATAATTATTGTTACGGCCCATTGACATTTTCATAACTAGTTGCATCTCTCACTAATTAAGCATTAATCTAGCTATGTGTGGGCATGTCCTTTGCACACGCCAGAGGCCACTACCCTCCATGGCTAGGTAAGCCTGATTGGGGAGAGAATTAGCACCTATTATTGCATTTCTAGTCATTTTTGTGTCAATTTTCTAGTTGTTTGCATCTTCAATTAATCTTCCCGATTTTGTACTTATTGAGCTTTAATCATCTCAACATGAAGCTCTCCTCGCAAGATTCCCATAGAGCCTTCAAGCTCTGCAATCCAAGCCCGAGAACTCCATTAAACTCACCCTCAAAATTGCCTATAGTTAGGTGTGTGTGTGTATGGAAACCTGCTAGCTTGAGTTTAATATCCTATCTTTAGGAGCTCCTTCACAAGCTAGCTCATGGGCTTTGTTGGTTAGTGCACCAAAATTGGGGTGTTGAATCATGGGGTCCAAGGCTCAATTTGAGTTTGCTAATTCGGGCAAGCTGGGCGGATTTTAAAACGGCAGTTAACTGCGCCTTTTGAAGGTTGGCGGGTCCACTGGGGAGTACTCACACGCATAAGCTTTTTTTTCGACTGGCTGCCCGGACTGACCCCGCCTACCCGGTGTGCCCATGCGTGCCCGATTTTGCCCCTCCTCCCTTAACAAGCCCGCTTTCCCACAAGAATTTCAAATGTCACTAGCTTTTTAAACCCTTGCTCCCACGGACTGACTACTAGCAGCATCGAGCACTCCAAGAGGCCCAAAGCCCCCCAAGCTCTTTACAAGGCCTTGTTCCAACAGAGGAAAACTTTTTCTTTTAATGCAAAGGGCTAACAAGGAGTATTCAAGGAAGCATTTTGAACTCCAAAGGGCGCTTTACATCGCACCCAATTAAGTTACAAGCATTTAAAGGACTCCATAGGAGTCTTCAAAGCAAAGAAAAGAGTTATTTTCCCTATCTGTGAAGAGGGGCTTCACCGATGGCGGTGAAGAGGAGCTTCACATTGAAGGGAAATTCCAAAGTGCACATTGATCTTGCAGCCAAGCACAATAACTTGCAACAATAAATATCTTTTTTTATTTGTGCACCGTGTAAAGAGGTAGACACTGGCAAGGAGAGTCTCATATGCTAAGACCCCTCTATTAGCACAAATGGGGGACAAGGGAATGGAACAATTCAATGGAAAAAGATTTCACACCTGGCAAAAAAAATTAAAAGGATATCTTATGAAAAAAAAATTGTGGTCTGTCATCAGCACTGCGTTAGAGCAACAAGCCGAACCCAATGGAGTGCACACTAGAGCAACAAGCCAAACCCGATGGAGTGCACACTAGGGCATCTACACTCATAGCAAGTGAACAGAGCATTAGGAATCATCATCACCTCCTTGCATGACAATTATGTGCACTTCATAGAAAAATGTACACATGCACATGATGCCTAGCATGTTTTAGAAAGCAATTTTGGAGCCAGGGCCAAAAGAAGTAAAGTTAGTCTCAAAAGACAACTTTACAAGATCACCATGATTGAAGGGGAGGACATTGCTAGCCTAGTAAATAGGCTTAAGAGCATTGTCACGCAGCTCACTAACATCCAAGTCGAAGTACCAGAAGACGACAAAGTGGCCATACCATTGAGTGCACTTCCACCTTCTTATCACCACTTAGTCACAATTCTTGAAGAAAAAGAACCAGCTCCACCTTTTCAAGATGTCATCAACTCAGTCCAAGTAGAAGGAAGAAAGCAAACAAGTTCATTAACCTCATCAAGAGGAGTTTTTATTGCAACATCCTCAAGGGGAAGGCATTTGCCATCGACATCGACAAACGAAAGAAAGTGTTATGAATGTGGAAGAATGGGACACGTAGCAAAAGACTGCTACACAAACAAACCTTGCAACGTCAAATGTGGTAAGAAGGGACACCCTCCTTCTCCGTGCTACTCAAATGGAGGGAGTAGCAGTGGAGAAACCAGCAGCAGTAGAAGCAGTATAGCAGAAGTCACAAAGGGAAGAGACCTATCAAAGGATCAGCTCACATGGTAGAAGACAAAAAGGATGAAGACGAGAGCAACATTTTCTTTTATGAAGACCCATTTTGAAGATGCAGCTCTCTACTTGTAGGGGAGGGCTTTTTCCTCTGTGGATATCACCATCCTTTGTGGATTTTTCCTGTGTGGATTTTATCATCCTATGTGGACATCACCATCCTTTATGGATTTTGTTAACCTGTGTGGATATTACCATCCTGTGTGGATAGCAACTTATCATCCTGTGTGGATTTTGCATCTTCAGTATCTTGTCATAGTCCAAACCTCAAGGGGAGGATTGTAAAGTGTGAGCTTTGTCCGAAAGTGTCAGTCGAGGAGAGGAGAGTGGATTTATCCCACATACTATCGAGCAAGGCTGTAGAGCTACTTAAAGATCATTTCATGAATGAATAAAAACAACTCTATTTTGCACTACATGCTTGTCTATGGTGAGCTTGTGCTAAGCTAAGTCAATACTCAAGATTGTTTTTATGAGTCCAAGATTATTCTATCTTGGAACCTAATTCACTTGAGTGATAACCTTGCTTACACACACACTCACACATTGACGCTATGTTTCTCTTTCATCCACCATAGCTAGCTTGATCCCATTCCCAACACTTGACACATGTTTGTCCTGGACAACTCATTATAGGAAGGGGAGGAACTAGCAGCAAGATGATTATCATTCTGTATATAATATTTTTTTGTTATTTACTTTCTTTTAACAATTTTTCACAGCTTTTTAGCTCTTGGTAGGCATCATAATAAGTCATATTGACACCATTCATGAAAAATAAGATGCCACGCTAGGGATATGTATATATGAGTGATTATAATAATTTTGGCAAAATCTTGGCCAATCAATCGTGGATAATTTTCTTTAATTTTTAAAAGTTAAAAATAATAATAATAATAATAATAAGTCAAGCCAAAAAAGTCAAAATTGCCTTCCAAAAGCAAACACTGAATCTTCAAAGCAAGGGCTTCAAACATGGAAAATATGGAAAGGTTTGTCACTGGAAGGATTTTGAGCCAACCTCTATTGTCGTTGTTTCTTTTATTACCTTTGCTTGTTCAAGTTGCACTTTGTAATCCGCTGGAGTTGTGGTGCTCTTTGGAGTTGCAGCCTCATTTTCTTGAAATGATTGTTTTGTTGGCAGCACTTTGTGCATTGTTTGTTCAGGTATGTCCATGGTGTACTCCTTTTACTTTTTCTCCTTTTCAACCTCTAGATCAGTTGACTCTTGAGTAGGCAAAGGTATTTTTTCCTCAATTGGTGACGACATGTTTTCTATATGACTTTCAGTTGTTTCTAAATTACCTTTCTCCTCTTGATTTTTTGCCTTGTTAGTATTGTGTGTCTCCTCTGCCTTGGTAGACTCGTCAGATGATTCAAGGTCATCGACATGTGGGCATTTTCCTTCTTCTCTTTCCCTTTGTTCCATCTTGCATTTAAGCTCGTTTTGAATTCGTTGCAGCATAACACTGGCAATATTCAAATTTTCTACTACCTCTCTTCTTCTTCGATGCTTGATTCTTTCTAGAGCTTCATCTTTTCTGTGTTGCAGACGCATGTCCTTGGGGCATCTGATTTGTTCACTCCACTATTGGTATGAAACAAGGTTGCCCATTGTCTCCTACTCTATTTGGTATGTATGTTGATGAGGCATTTGATTACATTGACGGAGAGGGTGATTGAGGTGCCCAGCTTGCAGGGACATGGATCCCATTGTTGTTGTATGCTGATGATATTGTGTTGATCCCTGACTCATCAGAGGGTATGCAATGACATTTGGATGCACTACATAGTTCTGCAGAGGATAGTGGATTGTCGATAAACCTTGGTAAAACCAATTTTATGGTGTTTAACACCACATTGTAGTGGATAAGGAGATCATCTTCTACTTTCACAGATGCTCAAGATATTGTGAAGTATACATATGCATACACTTACCTCAGGGTAGTCTTCACTAGGCCAAGATTTTCTTTGAGGAGATCATGTCATAATATTTAATGTCTAACTAACCCAAATGATTTTTTCATATTAAATTGATCATTAAATGTGAGAGAATAAACAACAACAAGAGTTAGAATAGAGACATGTGCTTTTAGATTTATCTTAGCATAAGACCAAAGGTAATGGGTCCAAATGAGAGATGTTCTAGCAAAGAGAATGCTATCTAATGGAGCTTAAAAGACTTTAGGGTTAGCTTCAGTAAAGACATCCAAGGGTTAGTGTTAAAAGTCCTTAGACCTAGGACCCTAGGTAAGCTAGGGCTGAGAATGAGGTGGGATCCTAGCCCAAGCGCTTGAGGTGCTTGTCGTGCTTGCGTATTAAGGTGCTTGAGGGGCTTCATGACTAAGGCGCTTAAGCGGTGAGGTGTTCACCCATTGCTTGTGGTCCCATGCTGAGATAAATCTAAAAGCACATGTCTCTATTCTAACTCTTGTTTGTGTTTATTCTCCCACATTAAATGATCAATTCAATATGAAAAAATCATTTGGGTTAGTTAGATATAATATTTTATGACATAGTTGTCCTCGACTATGAGGTAGAGGAGATAAAGCCTTAGTCAGTATTCTATGTTTCTTAGCGGATAGAGGATCCCTTTTAACCCTATGACATCATCCCAATATGGATGACTAATCCATTTGGGAAGAGACTTAGCTACCGCAAGCATGTCTGCTCTTGACTCCATATCATACTCCCAAAGTGAGTGACAAATTCTCTTTGGTGATTGAGAGACGTCGTCACCATCACAAACATGATTCTAAGCATGCATACTACTTAAATTTGTGCACAATAAAAAGAGAACTATTCTTATAAGGCAAAAATATTTTTCATTTAAAAAAGATTTACATTTGCTTACTCTAATAATGTAACATTGTAAGCATTGACAAGGTTCATACTATCCTTAAGCTATGTTCCTTGCATCCATCTAGCATCTTCAAAAGGATAATTTTAAAACTTAATAAGATATGGTCCGATAATCTTACCATGTCCTAGTACCTTGTCTTCATGTCAAAGAATCGATTCGGGTTGAAGCACCTCTTCTTGATATCCGATCTCGGGCGGGTCCTCAATGATTGGTTCTTGTGGTGGCTCTCTTTTTTGTAAGGCTTAAGTAGGCTTGGTCATTCAAGGATCTCTATCCGAAACTATTGATGTTGGCAAGCCATGGTGTTTAAAAATTTGAGATATGAAGAGGGTTTCATTTGGTGTGCCTTTATAGTCTTTTTGACATGTATAAAATGTGCTTGTTTACTAAACATGTCTACTATTGTCCATACTCCCGTATTCCCATGGATGGACTTGGTCAATCCAAAACAAAAGTCCATGGATATGATCTCCCATGGTGAATTAGGAATTGGAAAAGGCTGGAGAAAGCCAGGTTGCTTCCCCCTATCATACTTTGTCTTTTGGCATACCACACATTTCGACGCATATTCTTATATGTCCGTCTTCATGGTAGGCCAATAGAAACATGTTTCTACTCCACAAAGGGTAGGTTGAATCCCTTGATTCCCCACATAGGGAGGAGCATGGGACTCATACATCACTTTCTCATGAACAGAGTGAGAAAGTGATGTATGAGTCCCACAAAGAGAGTGAGAAACACATAGCCTGTTGCCATGGAGAAGATAACCATCCTGCAAGGTGAATGGTTCTTCTTTCTTACCAAAGGAAAGGGCTGAAATTACATCTTTAAAATTGGGATCAATAGCATACTCATCTATCATAGAAGATAGATCATTGTGAGTTGACACCACATTGGCTCTTGTCCGTCATGATAGTACATTAGCTACTTGATTGTGCTTGCCAACAATGTGAGCAATATGAAAATTGAACTGCGAAAGAAACTTTTCCTGTAATGGAAATGGCCTGTGAACTTTGAGAATAACGGAATTAGGAAATTAGCTGAAGCACTTTTGAGAGATTACTTTGTGAGCATAGCAGGTGAACTTAATTGATGGTAGCAACATAAACATGGTACCTAGTTAACTTGGCATGAACATTACTTTTGCAAGAGAGAGAGTTTAGAGAACATGACAATAGTTGAGGACCGGATTCATATGGAGCCGGTCCCCTCTCCAATAGGCATTTGTATTGATAGCCGTTTTTTGGCTTTCCATAATTGCCATAGTAAGCTACCTCACCCTACTAAATTCACCCAAACACTATGGCTATCCCTACCATTTCACTGTACATAGGCGTGTGTGAGTTACGGGGCTTTTCCCATATCTTCTTAAAATCCTCATCTAGCTAGTCACTGGGCTAGTTAAGTCAAAAAAATAAATAAAATCAAAAAAATAAAATATATTATGGCCCATTTGTGTGTAAATATTTCATTGTATATATGGCCTAAATATAGGGATTTTTTATAATTATTTTGGTATATTTATTTAAATATTTCTACTTAGGTGTGTGTTTTATTAAACCTATGTACACCTTCTTTCATCCTCTTGCACCATAAGTATATTTTTTGCCAATATGTACATACTCTAACCTTATATTTTTTCTTTATACAAATCACTCCCACATTTTCACCCTCACCCTCGTGAAAACAAAAATTGATTTCTACTCATTGGTTACGTTTATTATATTATTTACTTACATACCTTTTCCTCTTTCACCCAAATAATTCAAGGAGGGACCATATCATATGATTCCAATATCTTTCCATATCCATAACTCCTCCATATTTTTATTATTATTTTTACTCATTATTCTAACACCATGTGCTCATTGAGCTAAAGTCCATGAATAGTCCATACACTAGTCCCACCATGTATATATTTCTTTATTCACCAATAATCCTCCTCCATGCATGGGTCAAGGGCAACTTGGATGCTTTGTATTATAATATGACAAAGGAGGGGCTCACTCTTGGATGCATTGTACAAATTCAACAAAGGAGGGGGCCACTAAAAGACTTTTGCAGGCATAAAAACAGGCTTTTTGGTGAGAATTTTGGCACCTATCTCCACTCCGAATTTGGAGCGGTGGTCAAAAGATAAAATGTATCCCACGCTCTGAACAATCACCTCAAATTGTTTCATGATTTTTGGAGCTACCAGCGGTGAGCTATGATTTTTTGAGTGGACCCCAGTCTGCCCACTTTTCTCACAAGTAGCCCTTAGTCTTCTCTCACCCTTCCACACACCTACTCACTCTTACACATCCCTCCCTCTCCTTCCCTCACTCAAACCTGCAATTTCCATGGCTTCTCCCACCCTCTTCACCATTACCCTTCTCTCTCATCCCTATAGTTCTTTTATGAACCTCTACATACATACACCCTCTACATGTCTCTCTCTATTGCTTCTATGTTACAATTTCATTTACCTCTCCTAAAAATATCTAAAATTCAGTATCTTAACCATGATAACTTCTGCAAATTGAGGATTTTTCATCAACAAATCCTCTTTTCATCGTGGTGGTCAACCGTGGCGGCGGCGTACAGAAGCGAAGAAGAAGAAGAAGACCAGCGGTCATTTTTTCCACAATCTACACAAGGGTGAGTTCAAGCTTCTTCAAAGCTTCACCATCTCAATGATTCTCTTTTAATTCACCCCTCTTACTTCATCAAATCAACTCATCCTACCCATTGTAAATGTATCACTAACAATTCTAGTGATTATTACCACTAACAACTAACTTCTCTTGTAAAAATGCACCCACACTATCAACATATGGAGTAGGCAACCGCACAAGTAAACCAAATTCACTCACTCCCATGGAACTTTCTCTCCTTTCACCACATCAATAATTCTCTTACTTGAGCCCACATCCATGTGACTCAAGAGAAAAGAGAGACCCCATTCTCATTTGAAATTCATAAAAATTCATAATCTTTGATCTTTCTTAATAAAATTGATTAGGCTTAATCATAATCAAGGCTTCTAAAACCTATAAATAGAACCCATTCCTCCTTGTAAAAGAGATCACTATACCATTGCACACTAGATTGAGCGTACCACACGCCAGTTCTATCTTGGTTGTAAAGAGAGAGTAAGCTTTCTATACACCATCACCTTGGTGCATAGAAAAGCTTGAGCTAGTTTGAGTGAGTGCGAGTAGAAGATATTCTTCCTACCATTGTTGTATCTACCCTAACATCAATGAATTGGTAGTTTTGGGTGCAATTCATGTCCAAAGGCTCACGCTTCTCCTCCAATTTGGCTTGGCAAACTCATTCAGCATCATAAGGTGACTTGTTTCATTGAAGGTTGTTGTTTTGTTGCTTGTGATTCATTGGCTATTGTTTGGCTACCATTGTAAGAGGGTGGATGGTGAGAGGGCTCCCATAACCCTAAGACAATGTGCTAGTGATGCTATAACCAAATCTTGTCACTTGATTCCGCAAGCTCTAAGTTCCTTTTTGTGCAAAATATAAAGTTGAAGCTAAGTTGTACACCATCTCTCTCTCTCTCTCTCTCTCTCTCTCTCTCTCTCTCTCTCTCTCTCTCTCTCTCTCTCGTTTTTTAGTGTGTGAGAGTGTTCCATTGGTGTTAGGGTTAGTGTAAATTCCTTGCTTGTTTGTGGGTTGCTCTAACGATTCTCCTCTTTTGCGTCCTAGTTCGCTCTTAAACTAGGTGGTGCCCCTTGTGTAGTTGGGATTTGGCTGTGGGTTTGTTGTTTTGGTTTGTTTTGTGTTGTGCCCCAGCCCCATTGAGCAGCACGGGAGCCTTGAAGGGTGTCTAGAGGTTGCTCTTCTTGTTGCCCGCCCCGGACCGCCTCAGTATTATAGTTTCTCCCATTAAGAAAGACTTGGTACAATACAATCTTTGTGTTCCTTGTAACCTAGGTGATGCAATGAAGATCAAAAGCTTCATGCATCACAAGCATAACAAAAACTTGAAGAAAGCATTATCTATCCCAAGCCTCAGTCCCAAGGCCTCAAACACCTTCGAAGGTGGAGAGATCTAGCGGGGAATGAGGACAGGGAAGAGGAAGAAGAAACATTCCATAGGAGAAAGAAATAGTTCCTCACTTATCATTACTCTTCTTGCTAGCATATATAATAGGAGAGTAATGAAGATGAAGAACATGGCAAGCTTAAGCATTGAGGCATAGCTCTTGGTTGGATTTGCATTCCATAGCCAAGAGTGTTGGTGTAGGCTTTCACTCTCACAAGCTTGGAGAAGGAGGTGGTGTTCCTCAACTTTCACCAAGTGAGAATAGCCTTGCAAATGAGTGTGTGTGTGTGGAGTATATCCCCCTAGCAACCCCCTTTCTTGATTTTGGTGAAAATTCTACTTGCTACAAGCTCATTGGACCCCTCTCCCCTCATCCAATCACATCCAGCATACAGTCAAGCATATGGGTAGTCTTTTGACAAGTGTCCTCCTTACCCCTTAGAGAGAGAGAGCTTGAAAATATCTAGATATTTGTTAGATGGAAGTAGAATCTCATTGGACCCCTCTTTAGCCCAACCAATAGCATTCAAGCACACCATGTGGTTAAGCTTAGTGAGAGTTTGACAAGTGTCCCATGTGCTCTTTTAGAATTCCCCTAACTTTGATATTTTTATGCATAGGAAGTTTCTCAAGCAACTTCCTCATTAAGTCAGTAGGTTCTCTTTTTGACTCAAGCATCTTACCCCCCATGCATAGGAAGCTTCTCAAGAAACTTCCTCATTAAATGTGACAAGTACCTCAAGTACCATAGTCATCAAGCATGACAAGCACCTTAGGTGGGGTTCCCACCTCAAGCACAACCTTAGCTTGCTTAAGTTTAGGTCGGGTTCCCACATCAAGCACAGCCCTAGCTTGCTTAAGTTTAGGTCGAGTTCCCACCGCAAGCACAATCCTAGCTTGCTTAAGGTTCCCACCTCAAGCACAGCCCTAGCTTGCTTAAGTTTAGGTCGGGTTCCCACCTCAAGTCAGCCCTAGCTTGCTTAAATTTAGGTTGGATTCCCACCTCAACCTCAGCCCTAGCTTGCTTAAGGTCAAAGGACTTTTAACACTAACCATTGGAGGTCTTTAATGAAGCTAACCCTAAGGTCTTTTAAGCTTCATTAGTTGCACATTTCTCTTTGATAGACTACCTCCTTTTGGACCCCTATTGAAATTTAACCATCTCTCCTCTTGGTCCCCTGTTGAGGTAAGTTTAGAAGCACTTATTGCACATTTCTCTTTGATAGACAATCTCCTTTTGGACCCCTATTGAGATGCAACCATCTCTCCTTTTAGTCCCGTGTTGAGACAGGTCTAGAAGCACAGGTCTCTATTCTAACTCTTGTTCCCGTTTATTCTCCCACATTAAATGATCAATTTAATATGAGAAAATCATTTGGTAGAGTTAGATATTATATTTTATGACATTTCCCACCTCATTTGTTTGTTGAAGAGCTTATTTTGCATCATGAAGTATAGACTTTGGTGATCTGTGTGTAGGATGAATGGAGTCCCCAAGAGATAATGCTTCCATGTGTCAAGGGCATGTAGGACAACTAGTATCTCCTACTCGTAGATGCCCACCAATACTTGCTCATTGAATTGGAGTCTTTGACTCTCATATGCTATGGCATGCCCTTCTTGAAGCAAAACTGGTCCAAGGCAATCTCCACAAGCATCACATTGGATCTCAAATGGTTTTGAGAGATCCTGTAGTGTAAGCACGGGTTAAGAGATAAGCTTTTCTTTAAGATTTTCAAAAGCACTTTTCTCTTTAGCAGTCCATATGTACTTAACATTTTTCTTGGTCAAGTCATGTAGTGGTCCTGCTATTTGGAAAACTTTATCTATGAAGCATTTATAGTATGCACACATACCAATAAAGCTTCCTAGCTCATGTAGACTCCTTGGATTAGGCCATTCTTTTATTACCTCAACCTTGGATGGTTCCATATGGATACCATCTTAAGAATATGACCTAAGTATTGAATCTCTTGGAGGAAAAATCCAGTATTCTTTTGGTTATACTGAAAAGTTTATTCTCCCTCATAGCTTGAAAAACTACCTAGAGGTATTTCTTATACTCCTCCAAAGATTTGGAGTAGATGATAATGTCGTCGAAGAACACTCCATTGAAATTGCAGTAGGGTCTAGATATTTTCTCATTAAGTGGCTGAATGTGGCTGGAGCATTTGTCAAACCAAAAGGCATAACAAGATATTCATAAATACCAAATGTTGTATGGAACACGGTCTTTACAATATCTTCATTCACTATTCTTACTTGATGATAGCCACCTTTAAGATCAATCCTACTAAAGTAGGTCAAATCTTGTAGCCTATTAAATAGATCTTCTACCCGTGGTACGGGAAATCTATTTTTAGTGATACAATTTAGTGCTCAATAGTCCACACACATGCGGTATGTGCCATCTTTCTTTTGCACTGAAAGGATTAGTGAACAAAAGGGAGAGGAGTTAGGCCTCACCATCCTCTTGTCTACCAACTCATGTGGTACAATTTATAGTGATACAATTTAGTGCTCGATAGTCCACACACATGCGGTATGTGCCATCTTTCTTTTGCATTGAATGGATTGGTGAACAAAAGGGAGAGGAGTTAGGCCTCACCATCCTCTTGTCTACCAACTCATGCACTTGCCTCATAATCTCCTCTTCTTGAGCTTGAGAAACTCTATAAGGAGGTTTATTAGGCGGTGAGCTCCGGGGTAGAAGCTCTATCTTATGGTCATCTTCCCCTCATTTTGGAGGTCACTCCATAGGGATGTCATCAATAAATACATCTTGGAATATTTTAAAAAAATTAGACAAGTCTAATTCTTTTTTATTCCTACCACTTTGTTTTGTTAAAACATTAGCATCATTTAGAGACTCTTTGATAAAAGTCATGTACAAGAAAATCGAGCTTTTCATTGACTTATCAAAAGCAGGTGAATTTACAAGTGGTATAGTACAACCAGACTCATAAGCATCTATATACATGCTCTTTTCCTTGTAGGTTAAGTAGATTCTCCTTTTAGAGAACTTCATGTTGGAAAGAGAGAGAGAATGAATGGCATGGGAGAGAGAGGGAGAGAGAGAGAGAGAGTGAGATAGGAGGCGGAGGAGATCCCCCCTTGGTTCCATCTGTGGAGGGAGGAGATGCACTGGGCTCCACCATTACTTGACCAAAGCAACTACTTGACCATTCATCCCATGGCTAGCTTTCCTATTTTGTGAGAGACGTTTCGCTAAACTTTGGACTTTTGAGTGACCGTTCGCCCACAAAACACTTGGAAACCTTGCCATCAAGTGCATTCCAAAAATAGCGCTTCATCATTTTTTTACCAAGAACTTCTTGATTTGTCTAGAAACCTACACTCATGCCGCTTCCTAGAAAAACCCTTCTCTCATTGAAAAAAAAGACCAAAATTGTTGTTGCTCTGGCTGATGTCCTAGCCCCTTTCTTTATGGCTCCTAGCTATGTACATATGAGTGATCAAGGGGAGGCTGTGAAAAGCATGCATCACTATCTCTTTGAAAACTTTCTTGTCGTTGACTGTTGGTTGTCAAGATTACTGTAATACACCAACACCCAATCACCTCCCTTAATAGCTGTAGGTTGGGACTTATGCCTCTTATCAAACCTGTGTTTATTCTTTAACCTTGTCATAAAAACTAATATTTAACCAACCCAAATGATTTTCTCATATTAAACTGATCACTTAATGTGGGAGAATACACGGGAACAAGGGTTAAGATATAGACATATGCTTATAGATTTATCTCAACACGGGGCCAATGGTAAAGGGGCCCAAATGAGAGATGGTCTATCAAAGAGCAAGGCTAACCAATGGAGCATAAGACCTTAGGGTTAGCTTCATTGAAGACCTCCAATAATGTGTGTAAAAGTCCTTTGACCTTAGGTAAGCTAGGGCTGAGCTTGAGGCGGGAACCCGACCCAGCTCGAGGTGCTTGTCATGCTTGATGACTAAGGTGCTTGAGGTGCTTGATGATTGAGGTGCTTG
Source organism: Adiantum capillus-veneris (assembly GCF_014529385.1). NCBI lineage: Eukaryota > Viridiplantae > Streptophyta > Polypodiopsida > Polypodiales > Pteridaceae > Adiantum > Adiantum capillus-veneris. The sequence continues at coordinate 99,303,052 of NC_140957.1, forward strand.
ATGATTGAGGTGCTTGAGATACTTGAGGTGCTTTATGATTGAGATGCTTGAGGTGCTTGACATGCTTGAGATGCTAGGGTTGTACTTGAGGTGAGAACCCAGTCCAAGCTTAAAGTGATTAAGGGCAACCTTGTGGTGGGAACTGGGACTATGCATGAGGGGTTGAGGTGTCAAAAATTCAAATATTCAATCCCTACAAGAAGGGGCCGAGCCCTACATAAGGGGGGAAGAGAGAGAATACCCACACACTCACACAAGGCATGCATGGTACAAAGATAGCAAAAGGGACACTTGTCAAGTTCCTCCTCATGTTGCCCTCATGGTGTGCCTGAAGCCTATTGGTTGGCCACCCAAGGGGTACAATGATAATTTAGGAGATTTAATTAATTGATTTTGAATTTATCAAGTCCTCTCTCTCAAAGGGGGAAGGGGGACACTTGTCCTAAGGCTACCCTTGCTGCTTGTAATGCCTCCTGCTTGTGATTGTCTAGGCCTGGAGGGGTCCAATGAGCTTCAAGCATGAGCTACAAGGGGGGGTCAACCCAAGAAATCTAGGGGGTTGCTTAGGGGGTATACTCACCCACACACAATCACAAACACTCTAATGAGGTGCTAGGCAAGGTGGAAGAGCTCCATCTCCTTCTCCAAGCTCGAGAAGTTGAGAGCCTACACCAACACTCTTGGCTATGGAATGAAAATCCAACCAAGAGCTATGCTTCAATGCTTAAGCTTCCATCTTCTCCATCTTAATTACTATGCTATTATGTATGCTAAGCAAGAAGAGTGATGATAAGTGAGGAATTATTTCTTTCTCCTATGGAATACTTCTTCTTCCTCTTCCCTACCCTCATTCCCTGCTATCTCTCTCCACCTTCGAAGGTGTTTGAGGTCTTGGGACTGAGGCTTGGGATAGTTAATGCTTTCTACAAAGTGAATTTTATGCTTATTGCAGAAGGCTAAGGGTTTATTGCAAGTAGATTAGTTACTTAATGCAAGTAGATTAATTTTATTGCAAGGTAGATTAATTGTTGCTTTAGGCACAAGTTGATGCATAAAAGTATACATCTTCATGCACTCAAATGATTTAGGGAACACAAAGACTAATGATGTTCACAAGTTCTTGATTGTTTTCAAGCTAAGAGTGATTGTTGATATTATGCAAAAGCTTGGTGTATGAAGCTTCCATCTCCATACTGCCAAAGAGGTCTCAAGGAACACAAAGATTATATTGTACCAAGTCTCTCTTAATGAGAGAATCTATAATACAAATGCCTTTTGGAGGGGGGACTGGCTCCACATAAATCCGGTCCTCAACTGTTGTCATATTTTATAAACTCTCTCTCTCTTGCAAAAGTATTTCTCATGCCTAGTTGATTAAGTGTTATGATTGAGTTGCTACTACCAATTAAGTTCACCATCTATGCTCTCAAAGTTGCTCACTCTAATTCTCTTAATTCCTCTATTCTCTAAGTTCATAGGCCATTTCCATTACAAACCTTGCATCTTTGAATGATGCTACTACATTCTCAATATCTTGAGGTGTTATTTCTAAATGTTGTATGCACAAAGCAAGAAGTTCTTCCCTACTCATTCCATCCTTCCAAGGCAATACATTCCATGTGGGAATCGCATCCTCAATTGGCATTATAGGGTTTTTTCCCATACATCAACTCAAAAGGAATATAATTAGTAGTTGAGCTATGAGTTGTATAATCAAATCATAACATATAGGGCAATAGCCTAGTCCACTCTCCTATTGTACCTTTCCAATGTTAGGTTTTGTGCCTAAGCCTACACCATGGAGCTCTCCTCAAATTCATTGTATTTGTCTTCTAGACTTGCCTACCACTTTTAGTTGATGCTTGCATTGACTTTAAATAATACACACACCCAAAGAGGGGAATGCATGGCCTTGAGGCCATTTGGGATGATCCCTACTCATTCCATCATCCATGATGTCATCCAAAGCTCTCTTTAGATGCCAATATAATGGTTCACTATGTTCTTGCTTTGCTAGTTTCAAGAATCAATCCATTTTGTGCCCATTATTTTTGTGTATTGAGTCTCCTAATTGTGTTTAGTGTGGATGCACATGATTTTCTCCCTATTATTATGAATGCAAGCTTAATCGATCCTCCTTAATGTCTCTACTGTACATGTGGTATTAGAACTTAAAACTAAACTATCTGTATTAGCCTAGGTTTGGATGGTGTAGGCTTGTGTGGATGCATCATTTACCTTTGAGCTGGTCACCATTCATAACTCTTGCATTGCATTTTAAGTTTTTGCATAATAAGCTTTGAAATGATTAATTGTGTGCGCACTTTAAACCGTATTTTGGGAAAGTATTACACCATATTCTTCAATAATACCAAATAAGACTTATAATTGTCCGTATAATCCTATAATCTATATTTGAGTAAATAAAAATCATAAACATCAATTTATATCTTGTGCAAGTGCATACTCGAGTAAAGTTTCTAGTCTCTCAAGAGAAAAATTAAGCCTATACAATAAAAGTATTAGCTTTACCTTTTGCAATAACATTCAAAATAAAGGTGAAACAAATGATTATCTCTAGTGCAAGTAAACATGTTTACTCTAGCACAAAGGAAAATAATCTCTATTAATGATACATATACATCTTCAAATGTGAGGTTATACTCCAACACAATGATAGACAGAAGCCCTCTGTAAGTGTGAGAAAACTTGAAAAAAAAAAGAGCAAAGTACTAATTTTTAGAAATATTCAATTTAAAAATTAAAAACAAAAGAAAAATTCTACTACAAGTTATAATAACAAAATTAAAATATTAATTAATTTTTATAATTAACCTATATCTTTATTAATTAATTTTTATAATTAACCTATATCTTTATTAATTAATTTTTATAATTAACCTATATCTTTATTTTTTTATTGTTTTATTTTTTCAAATATCTAATTGAAATATAGAGATGCCGATTACTTAATTTTCAAAATAAAATGATATTTGTTCGTGTCAAATGGTGCTAGAAGAGCACCGACAGTGTGCTATATACGAACAATCATTCAATCAAAGTTTTCTTTGATCAAAGTGCAAAGAAATGATTCTGTGGACCGATTTCAATGATGTGTCCCCATATAATACGACCATTTTATTTTTCCAAACATATTATATGTCCACTAAACATGTTTAATACATTTAAAATTTTACGTATAATGCAACTTATCTTGTATTGACTTCCCATAATACAAACACCCATAGATGAGCATGCACAACCTAGATGCCATTTGGGCTGATCCCTACACATTCCATCATCCATGATGTCATCCAAAGCTTCAATAATCAATCCATTTTTTGCCCATTCTCTTTGTGTATTAAGTCTCCTAATTGTGTTTAGTGTGGCTACACATGATGCACTCCTTATCATCATGAATGCAAGACTAATATATCCTGCTTAATCTCTCTACTCTACAACCAAGCCTTAGCAAAATCTTTAATAATAGTCAGGGTTGCGTGATTTGTTATTTGACATTCGTTTTATTTGTGAATAATGGTTGATTAATACATTTCAAAGATTTACTCGTGCGTATTATTCGCTACCACGTCAGCTTTATTCAAAATAACGTTTTACTGCTTACATAAACAATTGAAATACTATCGATCAATATTGTATCGATCGAAACAGTATCCATCGATTTTGAAATAGTATAAAAAGCCTAGATTCACGTGCTTTATGTACATTTCTCTTCACCAAAGTGTCAGGTCACCCCCAACATAGAAAGGTTGAATTGTCAACTTAAAAAATCCTTTGATTTTTTAAGAAAATATAAATAAATAATTCTAAGCACTAAACGCTATCTTTTTAGCTATAGTATTTTAGTGCGAATGTATAATTCTAAACATTAGAGGCTATACTCTTAGCTCTATTTGTTTTAGAATAGATAAATAAATAATTCTAAGCATTAGAGGCTATTTTTTTAGCTATAGTGTCTTAGTGCAAATGTATAATTCTAAACAATAGAGGCTATACTTTTAGCTCTATTTGTTTTAGAATAGATATTAAAAGTGATATACACATACATGTGGGGTCTTTTGGTTGTCATGAACAAATGTTCTTACCTCCATATAGACATAGAATAAGTCCACTTAGTTCCTCTTGTTTGTTATGAGATGATTCTCTTACATCCAAGTGAGGTTTATGGTATAAAGTAGGATTCACTTGATTGCTATTGAGCTTATGCTCTTACCTCTAAGTGAGTGGATCACCTATAGAATTCACTATGTTGTGATCGAGCAAAAGCTCTTGCCTCCTATTGAATATTAGTCATGCATAGTACTTAGGAGTCACATGGATGTTATCGAGCTCATGCTCTTACGTCTATGTTGATATAGAAATTAGAGACCTCAATTATTTTAGGGTCTATTGGTTGTGTTTGAGCAGTAGCTCCTACCTCCAAGAGACCTCAGTTATTTTAGGGTCTATTGGTTGTGTTTGAGCAGTAGCTCCTACCTCCAAGAGACATCGATAGTGGAATGTGAAATGACTCCATCACTCATCTAGGTTGTCTTGAGTAAACATTCTTTACCTCCTAGTAGCCAGGAATGTCATATCTATTGGTGATTTTCCCTAAAATATTATCTTAACACTATTCATTCATCATTTTAATTTAGCAAATCATATCTATAACCTCTATCTTTCTCATTGCGCAATTATGGTGAAAAACTATAATCATAGTGTATTTATTGACTATAGGATATGTTTTGTAGAAGTCAGAAATCATGGTATGAGGAAAAGAGTGGACATATGTGGAGGAAATAGAGAAAGGAACAATAGTTTTGTTTGTGAAATGTAAACATTGATGGCATAAGTGACACGGCAATGCAACTCGCATCAAGGAACATTCATTCGGCACTAGCCCCAATGTAAAAGAATGTGGAGCACCGCCTAAAGACATAGGGTCCATTTTGCGGGGTATGGAAAGAGATGCAAACATGCAGGACTTCTTCCTAAGAGACAGAAGGGTATGACAGGTGGGTCATCTGTCAACATAGAAGAAGTGAGTGTAGATCAAGAGGATGTGCGAGCTAGCCAAGAACCTTCAATGGGGACAACCTGAACACCTCAAAGTCCTTACACTTTTCCAAATGGTGCCATTGGAGGGATGGATGCAAGTCCCGGGACATCTAGCAGAGCCACTATGCCTGGGACTCTGCCCGCAACATTCCTGAACAGGACATGCTTGAATTGCATCTAAAGTGGACACAAGCCTTCATGGCTTGTGGAATCCCATTTAATGTCATAAGAAATCCTATTTTCAAAGATGAACTAATGTCAACTTCAAAAAAAGGATTCATCTATCTTGATTATAATAAAATGCAAACAGAGTATGTGGACAAAGTCAAGAGCAGTATAAAAGCGATTCTTAAGCGAATGGTGCTTGACTTTGTTTCAGCGTTTGGTTGTACCATAGTGCTCGACGGATGGACCAGCTATTAGAAAAACCATTGATTAATGGCATGGTAATTTGTCCCAAAGATGCAATGTTTTTTGGAGGCCATTGATAGCTCAATCAAAGAGAAGACATCTCTCTACTTGAAAAAGGTATATGAGCGAGCTATCGCTTGACTGGGTGGACCGAAGAATGTGACAGCTATTGTTACAGATAATGCTTCCAACTACAAAGGAGCGGGTTTAGTCATTATGGAAAAGTACTCAAAAATTACATGGCTTGGATGTGCAGCACACACCCTAAATTTACTCCTAAAGGATATATGCAGATTATCATTTATAAAATAGGTCCTTATTGACACCAATAATGTAGTCAAGTTTATAAGGGAACATCAATTTACACATGCTTTATTTCGCTCCAAGTCTCTGAATAAAGCACTTCAATTTTTTTGTGCAACACGATTCACTACAGCATACTATGTTTTGAATAATCTCATTGAAGTGCAAGCGGCTCTTACTAGAAATTGTTGCAGATCGCCATTTGGAGGCAAGCCACCACAAAGCAGCTCAAAAATGTGTGTCCTTGGTGCAATCTCCTCTCTTTTGGCGGAATTGACAAACTTGTTGGGGTTAGTAAGCCATATGTGGAACTACTAAGGGTTATCAACACAGATAAGTTTGTCATTGGTAAGGTTTATTGGATCATGTCTGAGGCGCTACGTCAAACCAAAGAATACAACCACTACAGTGTAGGGAGAGAACACAAATTGTGCAACTTGTGGAGAAACGATGGGCTCAAATGCACACACCATTGCATGGTGCTGCATTTGTCTTGGATCCAAAGTTTCAGATGAACGGACAAGATTCCAACAAAGAGGTAATGAGAGACTTTAGAAACGTCTGCTCGTAGTTGTTGCCAGGCGACGATGGCATGGATGCATTCCAACAGCAGAGAGGGTGGATTATGCCAATAGGGAAGGAGCTTTTGGAGATCCCTGGGTTCTTAATAGCATACAAAGTTTTTCAGACCCAGTATGGTGGAAAGAATATGGAGGAGATGTAGTTGAGTTACAACACGTGCCGACCAAGGTATTGGTAGCTGTGAGCGCAATTGGTCTTCTTATGACTTTGTGCACTCAAAGTGTAGAAATTGCTGAGGTCTTGCTTGTGCTGCAGACCTTGTGTACGTCTTTTGTAAATGCGTCTCATTCATGCACCCATGAAGATAGCCCACGAGCGACCGAAGTACACTTTGGAGTGCTTCAGACTCATGAAACAGTGGCCGAACAGAGGTGTAGAGACAATGAGATGGAGTGGGAAGTGGCTCCACAATGTTCACACAATGAAGAGGTTGATGATCTGGTGTCCGTGATAGATGGCAAAATGTAAACATCTTTTCATGATAATGTATCTACTCTATCTCACTGTAGCTCACTATTGAGCTATATATCTCACTTTTTTGGATAATGTATAAGTCTTCTCGATTAATTTTTTTTCAAGTATTGAGGAGAGTTCGCATAAACATACGTATTGAGGGCATGATGTGGCAATCAAATGAAATAACATTAACACATCGTAAACAAAATGACATCTACAAACCAAATTCTCAACAAAGTCATCAATTAGCAACTCCAAAACAAATTCATTGCCATAAACATAGAGAGAATACCATGTGTCTCAAAAAAGGAGGGGTTAATTTGCCATTACAATTTCCAACTATAGTCTACAATGTCTTTAAGAAACTGAGATATCCACCGCTTCTTCAAGATCTGTGTTCAATGCTTCCTCAAGCATATTTATCATTTCTTGAATATATACCTCGTGACTTGGTCCTGCCTTCTCAGGCACGGGAGAGAGAGGACCATATCACGCTTCGTATCTGGAAAGTTTTTGCGATAAAACAACTACTTCTACTTCTTTTGTTGCCAACTTCTCTTGTAGCGAGAGACTGCTCTCTCCTTGGCTGGCTAGTGTAGCTCCCTGAGACACGATATTGACAATTATTCATGCTCATCTGGTAGGAGCACCATTGGCCTCTTTCGTGCAGGTGATTCTGCCTCCCCACAACGCGCTTGTGCCCTTTCGTTAGCTCTTCCAAGTCCGACATCAGCGTTGAAAGGACGGTTTGTCCAAAGGACATGCTTCTTCATTATATCTTGCACAAAGACTTACTGGATGAAGTACATGGCAACTTGATTATTATTAGGTAGACTGCACTCCTTTTGGATGAAGCATAGAAGCAACACACGCACGAGCCCTTTGTGTTGCAAATTTGAGATTTTCAATGGTGATGTTGCCTTGGCACGACCTGACCTCCTGAACAGTACGTCTTTCACAAAAAAGGAGGGACAGGACTTGCATACATCCTCCAGTTCCATTGGTTTTCCCTCCAAACCCTTGGGCTCCACGGCCTCGACAAAGAATAAGGAGAGGTCTTGAGCCCCATAACATAGGCTCTCCTCTCTGAGGATGCGTTGAGACTCCTCGTGGTCGAGCTCACCGTCGACATTGGGAGGAGCGTATGGGGCTGCCATTTCTTGTCGAATCACACAATAATAAAATATTAGATCAAAACAATAGATACACATTGATTAAAAAATTACAATCGATGGTACAATCAATGTTCAACAAACACAATTTTAAATTTCACATCTCTCTCCACTTTGACAACACCAATGTAATAAAATAGCATGAAATTTCAAGACAATGGACATGAGAAAAGACAAAATTGTTTCATTGCAGAGCATAGATACATTCTCAAATTACAAGGTATGATTTCAATCATTGGATGCGGCCTCAAGCCTGCACTATCTGGGAGCGTGCGACCAACACGTTTAATGCCTTGTAACATGCTGAGGAGATTATGTGAGGACTTACGCTGGGTGGGATTGCAGGACTTTCTGAAAGCATCTAAGGAAAGCAATATAATTAGTGTCATCATCCTTAGGTAAATATTTAAGGAGTTCTTGAATGAATTTACAAAGGGAGTAGATATCTTGGTTGCGCGTGTAGATTGGAGGATTTGTGGATATACATTCAGAAGCCACCCACCAATATCACTTGCCCTAGGTTTCCCTTGTCGATGGGAAAAGATCTAGAAACTTCAAAAATGTGTTCTCTATGGGGAACAAGGTTGCACTACCCCAATCACATACGCCCAGATATACTCCAGCCCAACCAAAATGCAGCAAGATATTACTTCCATGAACATCATTGTGAGTGATATTATTTGCGTGCAAAAAAATGAAGGTTCAGAGAAATCCATTAATGATAGGCCATATATTTTGCTTGACGGCTTCAATGGTTCCCTCGACGTCTTTGAAACCCTTGCTCATAGCCACATTCTTCCCCTCTTTTTGGAGTCTCTCTAGCCAGTGATTGAGGTTTCCACCATTCCACATCTTGAAGATGAGGGTGGGAGCTCGTGTGGCATGTCTTGCCAATCCTAGAGCAGCAATGATTCCACTATGAGTGATATTCATAATTGTAGCCTCATGCAGTACTATGTCATTGGCATTGTTCTGGCCATCATCCTTAACTAGCTTGACGACGTAAAATTCATGTATGAAGGTCTCATGATTGACTTTCACCTTCGTGACCATGCCGTATCTACCTTCTCTAATGCTTGCAATTTGTGGAAATTCAATGCAATCCATGTGCATGATGATGAGGTTGCATGGGTCTAAACTTCCCATGTTGGGCGGCATTGGGACATTGCTAGAGATTGGTACTTCCAAAGCAGCAGGCACTTTGGGTACATCCTTGGGCTCTTCTACGTGCGGTCTCTTTCCCTGTTGCTTCATGCTTCTATAGAGGACGTCTACTTCCTTCATGCGGTCCATGAAGCCAAACTTCCCTTTAATTTTCTTGTCAAGGGTTTCTACAACTTTGCAAACTTGCCCTATGATTCGACTCACATTGTGGCCCAACTGACCACCTGTAAGGACTTCAATCCAACCTGAAGCACTATGAAATTTTGCAACTAGTGTTGCATATGTAGCACTACATAACTCATCCAAAAATGATTTGTACGAGGACTCTTGCAATACTTCTTGAAGGCGATCACTTTGTAATCCATAAAGGTGAGTACATACAAATTCTTCGACATATTTGCGCTCAACTTTCGTTATCTTGCCTATAGTACCCATGATGTATGTAGAAGTTAAAACTAAGAAACAAAAAACCATAACTTCTCATCAATATAAGTGACATGTAATGCAACACATTGTAGTCATTCTTTGCAATCTATATATGCAACACAACCATGAAGCAATCACCCTAAACCCTAAACCACAGGTCCACATAATGTAATTTATGATTAACATACACAAGAACGTCCACACGATTATGCATGATGTTAATTATGATTTTCTATATCATTAAAAAATATGTATGAGATGTTATCAATAGGATTTTTTGAATCCAAAAACTCGCATGTATGAGATGCTATCAATAGGAATGTGACAAAGTCATATAAATACGCACTATTTTACAAATTACAAAGAACAACGTAAAGCGTGGTGTCACGTGTGTATCCCTCTCATTGTAAGTATCTAAGCAAATCCTAAGCACCAGATGTAGGGGTTTTATTCCCATTGTAAGAGCAAAGGATAAACGTTTGATCCAGACTCCGAGAATGATCACACTTTAAAAATCAGTAGCTCATCAAATAATGGTTTTTTTTTTCACAAATCGTATCTGAGAGAAATCCTCTTATTGTAAGAACCGAAGATCATGACACGGGGTGTAGTTTAAAGATTACACTTTTCTCATTATACAGATCTACAATGTAGATCTACGAATCATGTGGTCCATGAATACGTATATTGAAAAGTGTATAGCTTAATGACTCACTAGATAAAAAATTTATTCGCACAGATCGTGTCTAGGATTAACTTCTTCCGTTGTAAGAACCAAAGCTCAGACGTAGGAAGATGTATGATTTTTTGTAAGCTTATTTTACCTAAAGCATTGTACAAAGTAAGAGTGTTGTGAGACATATCAAACAAATGCACATGCTATCTAATGGTCTCCTAAAACACCGTACAAAGTATGAGTGCCGACAAGCATATCAAAACAATGTACGTGTTATCTAAATTCCTAAAACATTGACTCGAGTAAGAGTGTCACAAAGCATATCAGGACAAGAGTCAATGTTTTCTAATTTTTTTCTAGATTACTATGGGAGTAAGATATAAAATCGGACAACCTATAGTAATTTCTATACCCTAAATTTTAAATTGTTATGTGACTAAGAGGGCCTGAAGGCGTATTAGAGACACATACAATTATATAATCACATGAAAATAAAATTTAAATTATTTTTTATAAAAATACGAACGTGAAGAGAAAAGATGTTCACCAATACGCGAAGCTGACCTGCTCGAAAATCGACTGCAACCTGTGTGAACTAAGGAGAGAGCTAGAGAGACTGAGCTAGAGAGAGAGAGAGAGAGAGAGTTAGAGAGAGGGAGAGAGATTTACAAGCAATCTCGATCGAAAACGTATCAAAAAGGTGACGGTTTTGCTTTTTATGAACTACCATATCGATCGATAGTCTTTCGATCGATTTTGGTATCGAACGATATAGTATCGATCAATATTGTTGCGATTGAAAAACTATTGATCGATAAGCTATCGATCGAAAGGATAGAGATTATTCAAAAATACCACGTAGTATAGGAGAATATGCAAATAATGACGATTTATTTGGTATAAATTGCATTATTCAGTCGAATAAATGCAAACCTGATAATAGGAGGATGGCCACCCTCAAATTTACCATTCCCTTTAGGATTGTAAACAATGATCAACATAGAGAAAAACTCATTGGCTTTGTCAATATCCAACTTACGCTTGTCTGGTGTTACTTTCTCAACATAGCCATAATGGCAAATCACATCTTCCAAGAGAAACTTACATATCCCTTGCGTGATTTTTGTTTTTATAGCATGACCTTTGACCTAGTTAGTTAAGACTTCTCATGCAAGCACTATGTATCTCATTTTCCATAAGCCTAGTAGCATTGTAACTAGATCTACTACGCACTTATAGTGCATGGCCAATGGTAAGTAGTGTGCAAACCATGATGATGTAATCTAGATTTGAATACATTTGATAAGCTTCATCAAGAGTCTCACGCCGTGTGTCATGGCACTCTTTGTTTGGCATTAAAAATTGTGGAAGATTCCTCCTCTTCGCCTATATAAGGAGGGTTAGAGATCACTATCAGGGAGATCATCAAACACACACCATCATCATCACACTACCACTTTGAGAGAGAGACATCACCAAAGAATAGACCAATGCAACGACACGATGCATGACATGAGAAACAAGTGAGATAGCACAACATAGTTTTTACAAGTATGTATATAGGCAATATGTCTAATCCACGATAGACTTTCAAATAGGTCCTCAAGATCCATGATTACCCAAGTTATAAATCTAGGTCAAATCTGGTGTCAAGGAGGTGTATGTGTAAGGGCACTCATTAGGGTCCATAATCTGGCAATCTAAGGCTAGCCAAGCGCTAATGTGGGGTCACTGCATATGAATTGGCTCTAAAAATTGTCTCTAGACCCAAGTTGCGGTCAAATATCAGTCTGTATGAAATCGAGCTCCAATCGTGTGCAAGCATGTCAACAGCTAAAATCAAGCCAAGTCGAAATCTCATGTGTGAATATGCTCTAAAGCTTTTCAACATGCAATATGTAGGCCAAGATCGAAGTCTAAGAACAAGGTATATGTGTGCGGTCTCTGGCTCAAATCTGGTCAAGCTGGGCATAAAGTTTGCAAAATCGAATTCTCTGGATGTATCTAATCTAAATGTGCCTAATCGTGTGTAAATGTGCATGAACCGGGGTGTATACGGGGTGTAGGATGCATGTGGGAAGCAGAGGAGAAAAAAAAGAGGGAGTAATACAACATTTTTTTATTTTTCCAAAATTTTTTCTTTAAAAGAACACAAACGAAAACAAAGAAGAGCAAACAATCAATGCAAAATACAAAGAAAAAGTAAAAAGTATTCTAAAGAAAAATAAAAAAAGAGAAACAAATATTTTTTGTTTTACAATTTTTTTATGTTTGTCTGGTTTTTTGTGATTTTTTTGGTGTTTTGTGATTTTTTAGGAGTTTTTTTTAGTTTTTGGATTTTAATAATTTTTTTACTTTTTTACTTTTTTGTGATTTTTTTGGATTTAATTATTTGTGTGATCTTTTTACTTTTTTGTTATTTTTTGTGAACTTTTTGAATTATAAAATTATATTATTTTTTGGATTTTTTGTTGAATTTTCATTTGGGTTTTTGTCAGAATTTTCTATTTTTTAGTTCTTATTTGGATTTTTTGTGTGTGTTTTTTATTTAAAAAATTATTTTTTTTTTAATTCTTTGGGATTTTTTGAAATGAAATAAAATATAAATGCTAAATGGAAATGAAAATCAAAATCAAAATGAAATGAAGGAAAATAAAATGAAATAAAATAAAACTAAATGGAAATCAAATGAAATGGCAATGAAATGAAATAAAATTTAAGAATGAACTGAAATTAAATTCAATTTGAAAAAAACCACGAAATGACAAGCAGTTGCCAGGTGTAGGTGGTGCAGGCAAAGAAATAGGAGGAGGTGGTGTGGGAGTGGAGTCACAGTGCATAGTGAGGAGGGAGGGGGGCGTCGTCACTATATGGCACAGCTCCAGCGAGGGGGGATCTATGGTGCGAAAGAGAAGCGGGAATCGCAATGCAATCTCTATCGTCTGTCGACTCGGTGAAGTAGGGGTGAACTAAGGGTGAACTAGGGGCAAAAATGGCACCCCGAGTTTACCGCTAGTTCACCCACCTCGCGGGGTATGGGTTAAACCCGGGACCTTGAACTCGGGACCTCTCGGTTGCCACACGAATGCCCTACCACCACGCTAGCACGTGTCACTGCCCATGTTGGCATGGCACATAATCACACCCTAGTTTACCCCCCCATAGTTCACCCTTAGACGTTCACCCCCAGTTCACTGCATGATCCGACGGCTCATATTAAAGTCGCCTCGCCCCCCCAAATTTGGGCCCTAGATCCCCTCTGAATCTAGAGTCGTGCCATATAGTGACGAGGGGAGGGGGGCACGCGCACACAGAGAGAGAGAGAGAGAGAGAGAGAGAGAGAGAGAGAGAGAGAGAGAGAGATTTCTTTTTATATTTTATTTTTTAATTCTTTATCTTATCTTTTTTTGTTTTATTTTGTAACTTTTTTCTTAGAAAATGAATTTTAGGGAAGAGTTTTTTAATTATTTTTTTAATATAAAAAAGACAAAAACTATTGAGAAAATGCGCAAACTAAAAATAAGAGCTAGAGGATGAAAAAGAAATAGGTAGATGTGGGGTCATTTATTTATTTTTTAAATATGCACACTTGTAAAAAACTTTAAAAATTTTGCACGGACTTCAAAAATTATCCAAAAATACCAAAATTGATTCAAAAATTAGTGAAAATTCATCGATTCACAATGCATACTCTAGATTGGCTATTTATATAAAAGTTTTCCAATTTTATTATTTTTTTATAGAAAAATAGAAATTTTAAAAAATAAATTAACAAAAACATATCAAAAAACTACAAAAAATTCTTTAAAAATACCAACATTTTCTAAAAATTATGTAGTCAATTCAATTCAAAACACATCACTTATCAGTGCAGTTATACCTTTCAATCACTCATATATCAAAATCGAATTGTGTTGGACAGTTTTTATCATTTTTTTACTCAATTTTGACCCAAAAATTAGTCTAATTAATGGTTTGATTAGACAAATTTTGGCACATTAATAAATCACACTATCAAATCATATTTTCAATCATTCTATTTTTCACATCAATTCACACATCCAAACCAATTTTCGAGTGTATAAGCATACACATTAAGCACAATCACTTAACAAGCATACACACACACAATTCTAACCGAATTTCGGTCAAATTTAAATACTCAATACCATAATCCATAATAATTTTAACAACCACAAGTATTCATTTGCTTTACATCAATATTGTGGCACCAAAATTGTTGTTCGCCATTTTTTTCAATTTTGGGGCCATTGTTACTCAAAATGACCTTTTTTAAAGTAAAAATCCTAGACGACCTGGAAAAATTCCTAGATTTGTGGAAAATTTCTCTTGGGCTTAGATTTCATGCTAAACCTCAATTTTCCACTTGCCAAACATCTTTTACGGCTACACATGAAACTTGCTATTTTTGGATGGGATCACCCGCATTGGACTTTCTAGCTAAGACAAGCGTGCCACTTCAAAACACTTGACATTTGTACATTCCTAATCCAAGTTAAGAATGTTTTAAGAAGTGAAAATATGCAATGATGCCACGTCCAAGGTTAGAACGCCCTGGTAAGATATGTACACAACAACAACCAGAGCATCCGTTTTTGCATATATCATACTATGCACATTGTAGCACCTTCCCACATATCAAAAAGCATTAAGAGTGAGATAGATATTTTATTTTCACTTCATGCACACGCCATGGTAGGACATCGTGCTCCCCAATCTTTCCTTACAAGCAGAAGCAAGAGGGGCTATTGAGCCTTGCTAGAGGGGGTGGGGTGCAGTGGTGAGGTCAAGGATCACAACTCCTCTAGGGTGAGAAGTCGGGAAGCTCCACCTACTTTTCTACTTCTCTCCCTTACTGACACCCTCTGCTTTCCTTTTTTTTGGACTTTGGGAGCGATTGTCCGCACATCGTGCATAGAGGGCTTGGTCGTCTACAGAGTATGACAAGGTCATTGGATGCCACTTCTCAGCTCTTAAAAAGATTAGTGGGGATAACTCTTTCTACATCACGCATGACCAACAGTCATGTGTGCCAGGGGCCTTTGTGGCTTCACTAGTGACACTTCCTAGTCAAAACGGGGAATCCATATCCCCGAGCAAGTTCCAAGCGGGTACAAAACTGAGCGACCAAAGACAAAAAAAAAAAAGGTGAGGATTCAAATGCAAGATCATTGAATGAGGAGTGGACATTGTGAAGAATAGTGGCTTGTCAAATTAAAAAGCTCTTTGAATTAAGCATAACATGTAAGTCCGTTAATCTCCAATCAAAAATATCCCCACATAAAGAACAACTAACTCTTAACTTATCAAATTTAAACTTGATCAATTATAACCATATCCATTAACTTCCAATAGGGAGATCAGGAAGAGATTTTATTCCCCAATTCTTCTTTTGCCCACAACGGCTAAATCATTGTTCAATTTTAAAAAAAATTCTAGAGAGCTTGAAAAACCTTCACATAAAAAATTCGAAAGGTAGATTGGTTATATTTGAATGCTTTGTACTAAATTTCTCTGATTTATGTAGATGTTTTTATCTTTTAATTTTAAATTTGGAGGTAAATTTCTAAATATATAGGTGCGATTACACTATACCTAGGTTTTTTTCAAGCATTGGGTAAATCTTGAAGACATGGGAACATCTGAATGAGCTTTTATTTTCCCAATTCTACTCTTATCTGAAATATATAAATGTCTTAAGAGAAAAGAGCTTCCCGTAGCACCACGTGATGGCACAACGACAAGGAACATGCAGGGGTTCAAACTGATTCCTCAAGGAAAGGTAAATTAATTCTTGGTTACGGCTTAACAAGTGATACCTAGTAGCGGAGGCCTCAACTCATCCAAGAGGGGCTAGTGGATATATAGCCTAAGGGGATCCCTAGTCCCAGTTTATGCATTGGGTTCAGAGTCGGGCAAGACCCAACTGTGGAGCTAGACCACTGTGTCATGTGTGTTGTTGGAAGATTTCAACGTGGAGGAAACGCTTGACGATCGCCTTCTCCCATCGTCTCAAGTAAGAAGGAGAAAGCAGCGTGGGGTGGTCTCCTCTCTCAGTGTCAATTTTGGGATATTGGCCAACCAAGCGCGTTCGGATACACCTTGTAAAGAAAGTGCGTCTAGAGATGCTACGTCAACACTTAATTTGCCAATCTTTTCACAAGATTGAAGGCCAAAGTCCTCTTCATCGTAGCCCCCCCCCCCCCCCCCCCCCCCCCCCCTTCCTCAGGACTAAGTAACACGGGGTATTGAAGGATGTGGGAGTGGTAGGATCGACGGGCGCGGGAAGTGAGAGTCGTAAATCAAAAAGGCGCTTAGCCGTGGGATTTGTCCGAGTTTATTTTTTAGCTTTTTCGTTTAACTTATATGTTTTTGTTTTCCTCACTTGGACAACCAAATGCACGCATGTGTGTGGTTAGGTCCCATTCCAAGCAACCGGCGTTGAATTTTTTGTGGCCGTCCATCACCCTCGAGATTCCCTCCCTTCAACCCACTCCGTTGATCCCACCTTTCGGGGGTCATCAAAGACCTCGTGCAACTTAGACATGTGGACCAGCTACCTTCGAGACTATTACGCAGTGATGATTATCATCGACGACAAGATTAGGAACCACTGGTTTCACACAGACCTCTCTTTGTCTTATTGGAGGAGGTACAATTAGGGTAAGTCAAGGACATGTGGGTTGAAGTCGTCAAGACCCACCTTTTCTCTTCCAGAACTTGGTCTTCAGCAGTATTTGGTGGCCCTTGTTAGATATTCCTCCCCCGTCCCCAGTACAACTCAGAGCCTCCCTTTATAGCATCCACAGCAAGGGAGCAAAAACCTAGAAGGATGTATGGTCATCATCATCACATGAGTGGCTCTCAATGGCGAACTCTCTACCAAGTTCAATCTTCGACCATGGGAGATTGTCAAATTGAGAGAGAGATGTGCTCACTTGGCCCCCACCTAATCTGGACCTTAAAGCCCACTGACTTCCCGTCACCTTTGGGGCCTCTTCATCAACTGTCCCTTCAACAATCAGATTATGGCTCCCCTAGTTTCCGCTTTGGGCTTTGAGCCCACCTGGAGAGATTGGTTACTAGGTCACTTTGTAGGAGTTCCATCCTCTTGCTGGAAGAAACTGAGAGCAGAATACCTCTGGTTAATCTGGAGACAAAGAGATACGATTCTGTATGAGGGAGAGTTCCAACCTAAGAGTCTGAGATTGCGGTCTTTCAGCAATGCTGTTTTTCTGAAATATATGTGCAAGCTTGCCTGGTTGCATGAAGTAAATGATGACCTAAAGAACTATATATCCGCCCTTGAAAGATCAAACATCCTTCTAGCCAAGGTTCAGGCCCTGTTGGATTGCCTAGGAGCTCTTGGCTGTGTATGAGGAGCCTAACTGCTCCCTAGAATGGGCCCGTTTTGCAAAACCTCAATCAAAGCAAACACTGCTAGCCCTACTCACTCTATTGGGTAACAGCTGAAATTTCTTGTTCCATCTTAAGACATCCCCTGCATATTTAGGGTGAGAAAAACTTAACTCAGGTTACCAAGATTGATCGCAACCGCAGACTCTCATATCAAATGTGGAAGCATGTGGTTCACGAAGACGTGTATGGGTGACATGGGTGACATGGTTAAGGCGTGTGCAATGGAGTGGCAGGTTCAATTCCCAGAGGTGCTATGACGGTACATGGTCCGAGGCTGCTTCACCATCAAATCTCGATCATTGATGTTGAGGGGGCTCATGCCAATGGTAGTAAGTTGAGGACTTACTGCCAAACAGAAACTATGAAAAATCCGAAAGTCTGACTGCCCCAATAGTCTGAGAAGTTGTCATTCAAAATTGTGACTGCCAAGCAGCACAACCTATTAGGCTAGTCTCCTCCTCTTCATTTGGCCCATGCTATCATTCTCAGCCAATAGATATCACATTAGCACTGCCAAAGGATTCATATTCCATTGTGAGGGACAAGAGACATCACACTCCAGACAGTACTTACCAGCCAACCTTTGCTAACAAATGCGAACAGCCTCACATGCTTCCACTGGCTTTCTACTCAAGCTACAGGTCAGAATTGAAACCCCAGCAAGTGTCATGTCAGGCCATGCAATTAGCCACACAAACTGCAAGATCACTCCTGTATACTGCTCCGCTCTGCACGGAGTAACCTTCTTCAACCGTGGACTAAGGAGAGACACCATGCCTCTTAACATCCCAACCTAGCATCTTCAGAGGGTGCCCCCTAGCATGCATGCCATCCACTCGGTAGGACCTTGCCTGAGGGCCTTCAGACAGTGAGCGAATGGCCATACTTACAGCCTGCCCTTATCTTGTGACCCTTGTCAGGATCCTTAGCCATCCACACCCTCAATCCAACCATATAACTTTACCCAGTGTCATTCTTAACATAAGCATAGTAATCTACTATCTTGACAATCAATATTTACAAACATTTACTGGTTCAGGTAGAAATGATTTCCAGCATGTCACAATACAAGTTAGACAAATCTAATGATTCATAGGAAAGGAAACAAGATCCAGACACACATAAGCTCCAACGTAAACCTTTAACCTAATAACTCTTGCTACCCTCACAGGACAGCAGCCACTACAGAAGCCTTTCAGATGCACCATCCATAACAGAAGCATATTGAAGGATGAGGTGCAGGGTAAATACAGGGGCAGGGTAAGCGCCTGGCTTAAACGTTAAAGACGAGAAAGAAATTTATCTGACCAAAGACACAACCACACAGATTTGACACTGAAGTTACATTACAAAAACTGAGAGGTCCAACATCATATCCCATACAATTACTCAAGTTCTTTGCATATGCAGTGCAGACCCGCTGACACTTTGGCACTAAGGGTCGATGCACACATACCATCAAACACAACTCTTACCCTCTTCCAAACGTCTTGTAAGCTACACCCACCCATTGGGGTGCCATTATCGGTATGCTCAGCCAGGAGCAACAGAGAATTTACATTAAAAAAGGACAAAAGGTCTTTATGACAGTAAAAACAGGGGCATCTCAGCCTATGGCAACAGAAAAAATACAAGTCCGGGTAGAGCCAAGCAATAGGGACGGCCTTATATGGCATTTGCACCAGCCACAATCTCAAGGAGCTCCCCAGTGATCTTAGCTTGGCGCTGCCTGTTGTAATTTATGGACAAGGTTTTCTTGAGGTCAGATGCATTCTCACTTGCATTGTTCATTGCGTTCATTCGAGAGGCAAGCTCACTCGCCACCGACTCTTGAAGTGCTCGAAGAATCTGGCTGTTAAGGTAGAGTGGTAAAAGTGCATCTAGAATTTGCACTGGCTCCTGCTCAAACTGAAGAACAGGGGTAAATTCAACGGTTTCAGTTTTCACCATCTCCCTCTCCACACTCAATTTACCCTCCTTGGTCGTTAGGCGGAACATCTCATCCTCAGCAGCATCCACACAATTGCCGTTGATGTCGCAAACCTCTCCTTGAGGAGACAGGGGGAGGAGTGTATGGATGACAGGATCTGACTTGATGAGAGATACAAACTTGGTGTACAAGAGCTCCACCTTGTCAACTTCCTCACTGACAAAAAGAGAGAAGAGCTCGTCAGCTACCGCTTGAGCCTCCTTTGTGGTAGGAGCCACACCTGTGTCCAGGAACTTGTCAACAGGGATATGAGGTCGGCGCTTGAAGTATGATCCTCCTTTCTTACCAATGCTAACAAGCACAAAATCCACCCCTATACTCTTCAAGTCCCTCATCCTCTGCTCAGATTTCTTCAGGACAAAGTTGTTAAACCCACCACAGAGACCACGATCTCCTGTGATTACAACCAGAGCAACTTTCTTCACGGGCCGTATCTGGGTAAGGGGGATATCAATATCCTCAGTCTGAAGCTGCTTGTTCACATTGAATAGCACCTTTACTAGATTCTCAGAGAATGGCCGACCATTGACAACCGCTTCCTGTGCGCGGCGCACCTTGGCGGCAGCCACCAACTTCATGGCGTCGGTGATCTTCTGTGTGCTCTTCACACTATCAATACGATCACGCAAATCCTTGAGCCCACATACAGTTGTCCTGCTTCTCCCTTTTCCCTCGGAAGCAGAGCTGAGCTCGCCATCGCTGCCAAAGGGCGAGCTTTCTTGTCTCCTCAGCCCAAGAGCCCTCGCAGACAAGCCCTCAAAGTGAGGACATGGGGAGCTTCTGTGCAGATTGGAGAGAGACAGATGGGCGGAGCACGCCATGTGCACTGGGAAAGGCGTGAGAGAGACGACGGGAAGGAGTAGGGTACGAGAGGAAACGAAGCAGCACTCTTCTCCCCCTCTTTCTCACAAGGCTTGGCCTAAGCTTCGCTTGTGTGGTTGTGCATGAGATCACCTCTTATCCACAATCCAAATTCCTTTCCTCCATAAAACCTGCCAAGCTTCCTGAAAGGGATGCAACAATAGTAACTACAAAGATTTGCAGAAACAATTTCAGAATCATCATGTGCACTTTACCACTCTGGTCACTATATGGCATTGGTTGAGACAAGGGGATTTGTGTCGCCATCAAGTTTGATCGTTTGATCTACATCGTCAAATCCAATGCACTAGGACTTGAACTAATAGTAGCTCAAGACCAGTAAACTAGGGGCGTATGTAGACAATTTTGGAGACTTGGACACATTTTGAGGGTTTAAGCTTGGTGCAAGGGCCTTAAACCCAAAAACTATCCATTTGATTATCAAACACCTAACCGTTAGGGTATACCGACAAGTTCAGGGGAGCATTTTTAAATTTCAAATCTTGTTAATTGGGTGGGAAAATGTTCACATCTAGTTCACTAGTCCCCAGTTCACTTCAGATCTAATGGTGCAGATCAAACCCTTTCCCGTTGTGTTCTTCTAGCCATAGATCCCCTCTACCTCATCCATGTGATATATAGTGACAAGGCCGCTTTACCTTCTCTCAATGTTCATGTGTCCAACATTTTTTCCGCACAAATAAACAGAAACATGACATCAACCATCCACATTACCACCCCTTGTAATTGTAGTTTTATGAACTTAAATTGTTAGTCAATGTAGCACCATGAGGCTTGGATGTTGGATGGGCAAGGCTAGGGTTTGAGGAAGCTATCTTGATACAATCTCCTACATTTGTGGAGATATGCATGCCATGTTGACGAGGTGTGATTGGGATGGTTCAGATGTGTTCTTGGATCAAAACAACTCACCATGGGGCATGTCTTTGGAAGCAAGATCAATATCGCCCTTACTGCATACAAAGGCTGTGTCATTTACATAGCATGCTTAATTATTGTCTTCATTAGAGATCCAACGCTCATATATGTACTAGACAAACATGAAAAGATTGGGCGGATATACAAAATTCATGTGGTTCCATTTGATCTCAAACCTATTACACACAAACACCCTTGACCACCAAGATTTGTGGGCTTAAGGTCCAAACTAAGTACACACATTTCGAAGCTTGATCGAACACACAAAGTTACTTGACAATGTAGCCATGGGGAGATGGGTGTATTATACAATGCATCCAAAAAAAGTGAAGGCTTTTAGTGAGGAAGAAAGGTGCACCGTGCATACTCACAATTGTGAGTAGAGATGCTACATTAACTCAACAAAGAATGTACAAAGAACCTAATGTACTACATGGGCCTTGAAGGGACAAATTTTCTTGAAAGTGGTTGTCCAATACATAAGGAGGAAACCCTAAAGTTCCTTATCCAATTGCTCCAGTAGTAGGCCATCAGTTTTTCTCCCTTAGAGTCCATAACCTGAGCATGTGATGCAGCTTAAAGCATGGTTCCATCTCTTTAGGTTGCATAGATGATCCTATTATAGATCCTATTAAGTAGATAAGCTCAATGCTTTCATGCATGATATCTATGAACTGAGCTACCACATTCTGACCCTCAAAGACCCGAAGGTTCGAGGTGCTCCAAACCTGATTCATAAAGCAGTACCTGGTTATTTGAGTGCATACGAGAATGGCTTGGTTCTGAAACTTCCTCCCTCCACAACTAATACATTCCTAGTGAATAATACATTTTCGTGTCTTTTGCACCCATTTATAGACCTTGGCGGCAAGACCTCGCGAGGAGAGGTAGTCTTTAAAGAGATGCAAGGGATCCTCCAAAGTAGATTTGCAACCATAGCAAGTATTTATGCCAAGTCCTCTCGCAAGAATATTGGAATCGCTCCCCATAATACCTTCCAAGTGAAGATGTTTATTGATCTTGGTCACTTTGCCTCCCATATGTTGCTTTTTCACTTCAACCATGTCCCTTGTCTAGGATTGGAGCCATCCTAAGTGATATAAGCTTGGCGATAATATTGTAGGCTATTGCCATCATAAAAGAAAGGTTGCATTGCTTCAGAAGAGGGCAGCAAACTCATTTGGGAATAGTCTTGATCAGTCCCTTTTTCATGCTATCATCTATCTATCCCTCGAGCAAATCCTTATTTTCCATTTGTGTTAACGAGATTTTAAGATCCTCCCAAAACTCTTAAGAAACTCATGTTGTCAATCCATCCCACCTAGGGGATTTGTGAGGGCCATGTCAGGGACCTCCAACAACAATGATCTCACACAACTACACAGCGATTCCTGACATCCCTCTCACTTGAGACTGACACCAAGATAGGACCCCTCCTACTCTTTGATGCAAGCTCAAGGGGGTGATAACGTTCACTTTTTCTCATACGGATCTCTTAACCACGAACCATCTTTTCTTAATAGTTCAAACTTTCCAATTGAAGTCATCAGACTAAATTTTAACTCAACCTTTCAAGATCAGCTCGCGGTAGTTCTCTAATTCACCCTTGGTAGTACAAGGTCGGCAGCACTTTTTTCCTGGTTATGACCGAGCACAACCATATGCGCATTCCCCTAAGGTGAGTGTTATTACTAACTGCACGAATCCCTTGTTCCCAATTTTGAACCCAACTCTGTAGATCGGAATCCCTTTCCCCATTCTTGACTTAACTTAATGTACAACATAGAAAATGTATGTGGTTGATGAGGACAAATTGTGGGATAGCCCATTTAGCTTCCTAGCCTTTTCAAGGTTCCTTTTTACCAAGCAATTAGAAGAATTCTTTAATTAAATCACATCTTCCTCCCTTTTCAGATCCCTTCGTCGATCCATTTTCCTTCTTTCTTTCCCATCGACATCAGGCCTACCTAGACTAGGCCAGTTTCCAAACGCGTCATTGGGTCCTCCACTTGGCCGGGACTCATTCCCGTTCAATTGCAATCCAAAGCATTAATGAACATTGAGCTTGAAGATAAACCAACCGTTATTATTCCTAGCTAGAAAGGACTGTTTGAGGGAGGTTTTTTATAGTTTTGTCACATCTTACAATGAGACGGTCCCAAGACTAGAAAGTCAATCCGAGGGGGCAAGTGACACGACTAGGGCATGGAGGCACTCTAAGAGGTTGTCAATCTCTTGTTTGAACACACTCCGTGGAAAAGATCTTTGAACTCTCTAGCTGTGAGAAACTTGAATTCTACTTCTCTAATCCAAACACACATCCACATGCAAAATCAGTAGCAAATCAACTCCGTGTTGGGGTATAAAGCCCGATGTGGTCGCCCAGGTAAGTGGGCGGGCCGCCAGGTATGTACACATATTCTTTTGTAAAAACCTAATAAGAACTCACTATGCTCTACACATTACAGTAGAGCAAGTTCACCATATCGTCGTGCTCTTCTTCTCGCACTCTCTCTCGCGTCGCACTTCCTCTCGTACTCCTTCAACTGGTATCAGAGCTCAGATCAAGGCTCGGGGCAGCACTGCAGGAGGCTAGAGTCACCAGCTCAGATTGGAGTGAAATTCGACAGGCAAAGACACGGCCCCAAATCTTGTGGGACAGCTCAAAGGGCTTGGTTGCTCAGAATTTCATTCTGAGGTCATCTCGGCCACCGTTCAACTTCGACAAAGTTCTGCGCAGGCCATTTTCAACTATGTGGTCTCAGCGGGTGCAGATCCGACTCTGCAAATTTGGGGTTTTCGGCCTACGACTGCAGGTGCTGAGGATATCGCCACTCCCAGAGTGTTGATTTGTGGTTGTCTACACATCGAAGGACGGCTCACAGTTCTTGGAGGCGTGTCACATACGACACGGGTGCATCTACACACAGACTGTAGGCGACATCCACTAGTTCATCAGGTAGCTTGTGTTTGCTGCTTGATATTCCAGATTTCATCCTGACATTGCAGGTACTTCCACATGGGATGTATTGTCAGAGATGATGTATGTCTGTTGAGGGTTTGCTAGCTGTGAGTCACGCAGCAAACAACCGTCGCAGCGGTTACAGCATACAATGGGAAATTTGTGGATGTATGACTTTGTGGGAAATCTATGTACTGTCAGATTTACTGCAGCCTTTGTTGAGGGTCGAGTGAGGTTTTATTGAGCTGGGGGATTTCGAATGTTGATATCCTTTCGGTGATACAGGTCTTGGAGCGATCCCTTTAGCACCCTTAGATAGGCAGCTAGGATGTATTGACTGTGAGTTAGACAGTTGGGATTGCATCTTTGCTTTACTGCCGTTGAGGCATTGTCAGAGTCTATGCTTACAGGACAGTGACAGGACAGTTAGAGATAGTACAGGTGCAGGACAGGTTTACCCACAGCTTACAGTGTTAGAGAGACAGTGGTTTTTTGAGCTGTTTTTGGTCTGTTTTTTGAGTACACCAGAGCCATTTTACAAAGGAAACTCTGCAAAAAATTTTGCAGAATCTGAAGCTTTCTTGGTTCATTTGACAGGTTGATATTGGTTCAGAGGTCAGTTTACAAGGGAAACTCTGCCGAATTTTTCCTAGGAAAGTAAACTACTGTGAAGCGTAGTTATGGCTGGATCACAGGAAACTGCTCTTTACAATATCAAGAAGCTACATGGAACCAATTTCCCATTGTGGAAGAAGCAGATTTGGCACGTGTTGGTACAAAAGAAGCAGATAAAACCTATAAAGCTCAAGGGGATAAAACCAGAAGATATGGACGAAGATGAATGGAGCGAAATGGATGAATTGGCACTTTCTACCATTATGCTGACTTTGGCAGAAAGCATTTACTTCAATGTAGCAGACGAGATGTCGGCTTATCAAGCATGGTTAAAGCTGAGTGATCTTTATGAGAAGCAGACTGCAGCTTCACAGGTATACTGGCTTAAGAAGCTTGTTGACTTGAAGATGAAAGAAGGGACACCTATGTCCAATCATCTGAATGAATTCAACACCATCTACAGTCAGTTGTCAGCTCAACGTGTCAAGTTTGATGAACCTGTTAGAGCTATGTTCCTGTTGATCACATTGCCGGAAAGTTGGGACACTTTTCGCACATCTTTGAGTAATTCTGCACCTCCAGATGGTTTGAACATAGCAGGTGTAGAAGGCAGTCTGCTTATTGAAGAAACCAACAGAAGACAATGGACAAAGGCAAAGGAACAGCCTTAGTTGTCAGGGGAAGGACCAAAGAAAAGTACAAAGGTGGAAAGAGGAATCACTCTCGTAGCAAGTCCCGCAGTGCTAAAGGCAAGAGTGACATAGAATGCTACCATTGTGGCAAGAAGGGTCACATGAAAAGAGACTGCAGAGAATGGAAAGCAAAAAAAGGCAAAGAGAAAGCAGAAGACCATGGTGAGAAGAACAAGTCCTCAGTGAAGATTCAAGAAATAAATGTGACAAACACTATTGCAGAGGATGACAGTCTAGTGTCAGGAGACATCTACTTCTTGAAGAATACAATGGACTCAGCTCTTCTTACAGCATCTGATGGAAATGCACTGAGTGACTGGATTATAGACTCAGGGGCATCACTTCATGTGTCTCCAAACAAGAAGTGGTTTACCTCTTATGTGACCACTAAAGATCATGTTCGGCTAGGCAATGGGCAGACATGTGAGATCTTAGGTGTTGGAGATGTTCAATTGAAGTTTCAGAATGGCTCTTCTTTCATGCTGAAGAATGTGAGACATGTTCCAGCAATTACCAAGAGCTTGATCAGCACAGGTTTACTTGATGATGCTAGCTACGTCACCACTTTTGGACAGAACATGTGGAAGATATCCAAGGGTTCTATGACAGTAGCACATGGAGTAAATTCTGGAGGACTTTACATGATTTATGTATCAAATGTCTCTAAAAATGTAATCAATGTAACCGAGCAGCCGAACGTTTCTTTGTGGCATAGCCGGTTAGGACATATGTCCAAGAAGGGAATGGAAATCTTGTCTCGTTCTGGTTATTTGCCTGGCTTTTCATTTAATGATTTTGAATTCTGTGAAGATTGTCTGTATGGTAAGCAAACACAGCAGCCACATAAGCATAGAAGCAGTAGAAGAGATACACAGTTGGCACTTGTTCATAGTGATTTGTGTGGACCTATGCCTAACCTATCTCTAGGGGGAGCTTCTTACTTTATGACATTTGTAGATGATTACTCGAGGAAAGTATGGGTTTACTTTCTCAAGCACAAGGATGAAGCGTTTAGTGTTTTCAAAACGTTTGTGACACTTGTGGAGAATCAGAGTCCAAGAAGCTTAAATGCTTACGCACTGACAATGGTGGAGAGCATGTTTCAAAGGCCTTTCAGGACTTTTGTGAGTCAAAAGGTATAAAACGTGAACTTACTGGTCCTTACAATTCTCCTCAAAATGGTGTTGCTGAGAGGATGAATAGGACCATACAAGAGAAGGTCAGAAGTATGTTGTCTAATGCAGAGCTACCAAATGGGTTTTGGGCTGAAGCTGTATCAACAGATGTTCATCTTGTAAATAGATCTCCTAGCAAGGTTTTGCAGAAGGATTCAGTGCCAGAGATGGTATGGTCAGGCAAAATGCCCTCATACAAGCATCTCAGAGTCTTTGGCTGTGAGGCATATACTCACGTTCCAAAGGAATTTAGGAACAAACTTGAGCCAAAGAGTAGAAAGTGCATCTTTCTAGGCTATGGTAATTCTGGTGAAATGGGGTACAGACTTTGGGATCCCGAATCCATAAAGGTTGTCCGCAGCAATGATGTTCACTTTAATGAATCCAAATATCATTCTAAACCAAAGAGGGTTGAGGAGATTAGAAGAGTTGTCTTCCAAGAAGATGGACCTGCACGTGCAAGACAAAATGTCAGGGCTCAAGAGAAGCAAGGACAGGATAGAGTGGAACCACAGGTTGTGGCTGAGCTTGAGCCACCTATTGTGCGTAGATCTGGACGTGTCACGTGACCTCCTGATAGGTTTGTTCCATCTATGAAATATGTCATGTTGACTGATTGCAATGAGCCTTCATGTTACAAGGAAGCAGTGCAAATGAAGGACTCCGGGAATTGGCAATTGGCCATGCAGTCAGAGATGACAGCTCTGCATAAAAACAAGACATGGAAGTTAGTTAAATTACCAAAGGGCAAAAAGGCTCTACCTTGTAAATGGGTTTACAGGTATAAGATCACCGCTCATGATAGTCAGCCAAAGTACAAAGCAAGGCTTGTTGCCAAGGGCTTTAAGCAAGAACAAGGCATTGAATTTGATGAAGTCTTCTCTCCGGTGGTCAAGATGACTACATTGAGATGCTTTCTTGCATTGGTTGCCATATTAGATTTGGTGTTGCACCAAATGGATGTCAAGACAGCGTTCTTGCATGGTGATTTAGATGTGGAAATTTACATGCAACAGCCAGAAGGGTTTGTTGAGAAAGGCAAGGAAGATTGGGTATGCCAGTTGTTAAAGAGTCTTTATGGCTTAAAACAATCACCGAGGGCATGGTACCATAAATTCCACAAGTTTATGCTTTCTCAAGGCTACAAACGTAGTGAGTTCGATCACTGTCTATATACAAAGAAGGCTAAGGATGGTAGTTGGCTGATCCTTATTTTGTATGTGGATGACATGTTGATTGCTGGCAAGCACTTGGAAGAAATTTCAGCTTTGAAGTGAAAGATGGCAAAATCGTTTGACATGAAAGACATGGGTGAGGCAAGTCATATACTTGGTATGCGCATTGAGAGAGACAGATCAAAGAAGTTGATTTGGTTATCTCAAATAGAGTATATTGACAAGGTTTTGCAACGTTTCAATATGGAGAAGGGAAAGGCATTGAGTGTTCCATTGCCACCATATGTGAAACTTAGCAAACAAGATTAACCTGTGTCTGAGGAAGAACAGGCTGAAATGGATAAAATTCTATATGCGTCTGCAGTGGGTAGTTTGATGTATGCAATGATTGCTACTCGCCCAGACATTGCATTTGCAGTGGGAGTAGTAAGTCAATACATGTCAAACCCAGGCAAGAAACATTGGGAGGCAGTGAAAGGAATATTGAGATACCTGAAAGCTACAAAGAGTATGCGTATATGCTATGGGAGTCAGGAGCTAAGTGTAAAGGGTTTTACAGACTCAGATTATGGAGGTGACTTAGACAACCGAAGGTCTACGTCAGGGTATGCCTTTACATTGGCTGGTGGAGCAGTATCATGGCGTTCTAGATTACAAGATTGTGTTACTAAGTCTACTACAGAGGCTGAATATGTTGCAGCATCAGAGGCATGCAAAGAATCAATTTGGCTTAATCGACTAGTAACAGATTTGGGAATCAAAGAAGAGATGCCTGTGTTATATTGTGATAGTCAAAGTGCTATACAATTGGCTCGCAATCCAGTTTATCACTCAAATACAAAGCATGTGGATGTGAAGTATCATTTCATCAGGGAAATGCTCGAGGATAAGCAACTTCAGCTTGTCAAAGTTCACACCACAGAAACTCCTGCTGATATACTTACAGAAGGACTTCCCTTAGAGAGCTTTGCGCATTTTCGCAAGCAGTTAGGTGTAGGGTAGTACATCACTTCTCTACATCTCTTGTATATTAGCTTGTATAGTAGCTTCTCTCACACTTAAAGTACCACATTGGACTTTAAGTGGGAGGTTGTTGGGGTATAAAGCCCAATGTGGTCGCCCAGGTAAGTGGGCGAGCCTCCAGGTATGTACACATATTCTTTTGTAAAAACCTAATAAGAACTCACTATGCTCTACACATTACAGTAGAGCGAGTGCACCATATCGTCGTGCTCTTCTTCTCGCACTCTCTCTCGCGTCGCACTTCCGCTCGTACTCCTTCAACACTCCGATCAACACCAAACTTGGCAGGCACATTCCGTAAGAGGTCAAAAACACTTCTGAACCAGCAAACCTCAAATCTGCACACTGATAAAAATTACGATTGTCTCCAATATCAAAATTGCAGGTCTCTGAATTTGATGTCGGACATACCCACTAGGTACTCTTAAGTGTTGAGAATCATATTTGACGGAATCTCAAAATGACACTTGGATAGCGAGATATGTCACTAGATGATCGTGGGAGTCGATGCTTGGATCTCGCAAAATGCTTGCAATGTAGATATCGACGTGAAGAGATCCTCAAGGTTAATGCATTGGTGCTCTCGATTTGTCAATATATTAATTGTGTGTTGTGGTGCAAAGCGATGAAATCTTGATAGTAAGAGGGAGCTCACAACGTACAAAGAAACCTTATCTCTTATTAACAATAGTAGAACTTGTCTCAAAACCTTGCAAAGTTTCCTTTTATACTCTGGCTAAGGGTCTTATATGTACAATGGCTAAAACTGCTTCAAAATAAATTAACCTATTTGGGAAACTTGTCTAGATCATGATACACCTTGGAAGCTCATGGCCCCAAATTCCGAAAGTGAACAAAGATCTAATTGTTTTCTAGCGAAAAAAATTAGAATCACTTTCTATTACAAGGGCTCCAAAAACCCTTAGAGCATCTCCTTCTCTTGAAAAAGCATATGTTGTTGGAATCTTCCTACACTCCCCCCCTCCTATTTCATGTCATACTACCTGACATGAGTCAAGGGCTAGTAGTAAGGACATACTAAAAATTTATAAAAAATGTGGTGTACTGCTAGGTGGATGCCCGTTCAGTGAATCCGCCAACATTCCCTCCTTCCTTGAGTGATTCATATCTGTTGTGTTGTTGTTGATCATGAGTTGTGCTTCTAGTGCCAATTTATTGAAGACTGGTCAACATTATTTTCTTACCACTGACATTATAGCCTTGTGCATATGGCTTTTGAGACATACCTTGTGAACGGTTTTGTCATTTTTGTGTACCTTCTTCTCTTTGTATTGCTCACGCATCTCTTGAGTTTTTTCTTCATCTGGATAATGGAATTATTTATTTATTCATTTTTGAAAGGAAAATCTCAAAAATAACCAAATAAAACAAAAAATTAACTCAACAAAAAGCAAAATCATTCGAATACAAATCTAAACGCTATGTACACTGTACACATGTCCCTAGGGGCTCATATATGAAATTTGTCCCCGTAGTCATCTTGTAACGCTATTATGAGGGCATATACTTTGAACTTTTTCAAAAAATTATCACAATAAAACACAAAAGTTCAATGCAGCTCACAAAACATTGCTCTCTAATGTTCATAATATTAGGTCCACATTTAGAATGCGTCTCCCCCCCCCCCCCCCCCCCCCCCTCCTATTTGGAGTCCTCCTAGATGACAGGGTATCATCAAGGGTATGTGATGTGCTTGGGCAATTAAAAATTGTGCTAATGAAGGCCTTGTATGTAGCCCTAGTATGCATACATAGTCAATGCATGGAAAAAATTTATGTTGTGCAAGATGTGGGTATAAGCTATTTTCTTATTGGCATTTCCTAGCGAGGCTTCCTATTCTAAGAAATGTGATGATCTTTGAAGATCCTATGTTATTTGCTTGATTGAAGGTTATAGAGAGATTTTTTGATGGCTTACTTATCTGTTTGATGCTTCTTTGAGATCCATTTTAGCCTTTTTGTTTTGGTTGTCGTATTTGGCGTTGTTCCTTAGTAGTGGGTTCTAGCTTGAAGTGAGCGACTTGCTCTCTTCTAATTGTACTGTACTGTAGGAAGAATTGAAAGAATTCATTGGCAGTATCATGAAATTAGTTTTATCGGTTTCCTTTGGGACCCACTCTTTGTGATTACTGGTTGTTTTGTTGATGATTCTCATTTGGGAACCCATACTTGTCCCTGCTTCGTGTGTTTGAAGAGACTTCTTTGGGATCCACCTTCTCTTTGTGTGAGTCAGCATTGGTCTTTGCTTCAGCCCTTGTACGCTTCCAATTGTCTACAAGTCTAACCATAGAATCTCTTAATCCTTCTCTCGCTTCAAGCCTTCTACTATGCATAGGTTCTTCTTTGATCTCATCTTCTAGTTCATATCCTTGTGAGTGTCTCACAATAGGTGGGTCTTCTTGGAACTCTCTCTCGATTCTTACTCTTTCTGCATAAGGTAACCATGTTGTAGTCGGTCTTACAGTTGGTCCTTGACCTTCACTCATATACGTATATGATGGGAATAGTGGTGGTGCACTTGGTCCCACGTTGTTCATTGGTGGATAGATTGGCATTTCCACTCTCCTTTTCTGGTGCGATTGATGCATGATTGTATATTGGTCTTTTTCAAAGGGATTGTTCGTTCTGTTGGAGATTGGTTCATTAACACTAGGTTGGTAACCTAACAGGACATAAAAGTGTCCTTTCAGGGTTTTGAAAAAAACCTCCAAAACCATAGTAGATCCACTCATTTTGTAAAATCCTTTCATGAGGTTATAGTTCAAGGCCTACTACACATGGAAAAAATAAGAAACTTGTAAAATTTCTCATCTTTTGGTCACACCAAGCCTCCAAAGTTGATGGACCAGTATATTTTCATCAAAACAGTCATTTCTTACATTTTGTTACATAAAAATAAGATTAGGGATTTTTTTAGGACTTGAGATAAATTCCCTAGTTAACTTCAATGGGTTGGTGATCAGAACATGTGATTGCTTCTCACTCACTATTTTTTGTTTTGACAAAAGAAATAGGTACAAAAAAGTTGAATTTTTACCATTCTGCAAACCTATCATCAAAGTTTCTATAGCCACTCTCAATGCAAATAATATATGCATGTTTTCTTAGTTCTCTATTGTCCTAGCTTTAGGTTCATAAGGAGCCATGGAGCATGTCAAAAGAATAATACATCTCTTACCAAGGGGAATCTTGGGCACAAAGATGAAGTGCTAAATACAGCAAACATGAAAAAACTGGGTTCAACATTATGAGTTGTATAATCCCATAGAAACTATTCAATATATAGCCAAATTTGATCCTTATGACTAGATATGGTTACTACCTACAAAATGCATGTAGTTGTCACAAGAAACTAACAATATTGAAAAGGCTATACTTGATATACTAGAATGTTTCATTTTCTTCTATAATTGAAAAAATCAACCATCGTTGTCTACTATGCAAAATAGGGTATTAGGTGCCCCAAAACTCAAGGAATATTAGCTTTATGTTACAATATGAGACATAGAAAATCAAAATTGCATTTGGATATCATGAAAGCCACCAAAAAAATCATAGAAGAGCTAAAATTGGCTAAAAC
This sequence comes from Adiantum capillus-veneris, assembly GCF_014529385.1. Lineage (NCBI taxonomy): Eukaryota > Viridiplantae > Streptophyta > Polypodiopsida > Polypodiales > Pteridaceae > Adiantum > Adiantum capillus-veneris. The sequence goes on from NC_140957.1 coordinate 99,335,775, forward strand.
GCAAGATTTGACAATTTTTGTAATTTGGTCATAACTTACAACTTTAACATTTATTTCTCCCTAGAAGCATCACGACATGTTGAGGACTACTAAAGATAGTTTTCTAGCATTATAGACCTCACAAACATGAATTCTAGAGTGGTATAGTTGCAAAAAGTTGAAAAAAGCCAAAAACAGGACCCGTTTTTTCACACAGTTTAGGTTGTGAAATGTTGTGCAAGGACAAGGTTAAAGATGGAATTGATATTCCAAAAAAATGTCGAGTTTTTTTCAGCTCATGAGACAGCTTTCTAGATAGATAGCACCTCAAATTCCATTTTGAAACTCTTGACATAATTCAAGGAAAATGGTCACTTAACAGGACATAAAAGTGTCCAAGGACATAAAAGTGTCCCATTACCAACCTAGTGTTAAGGAGATTCACTTGAGGATGCATGCCTGCCATCTCTATGATCATTTCATCTCTCATTATTGCTCTAGGAGGGAATTCAGGTGGCTCCCTTTTCGAATTCGCATAGGAGTTCTCGTGTTTGGTGGAGGTATTTGTGGTTCTTCATTGACCAAATATCCACCTATTCCTAATACAATTTGTCAATTTATTCTTTCTACAACTCTATATTCTCTTCCATACTTATCAACAACTATAGATTTTCATTGACAGTTGAATCCATATGTATAGACATATAAGAGCTTGTAATCCGTCAACTCTTCTGGGTATGGCTCTGAGCACCTATAAAGGTTGACCTCACTGCCATCAATGTCCTTCACTCTCATGATATGTCCTCCTAACTTTTTCAACAAAATTGGCCTTTATTAACTGCAGGTTTGGAAGATCCATTATGGGCAGATGCTCCTTTATCGATGGGATTCTGAAACTTGTATAAGCTGAGTTTGGATATGAAGTAGACATGATTTTTGGGCTTAATAGCTCTAGCTTGACATAATCAGTCTTGTTCCCATGTCTTCAAGTGATTTGGTTAGGAAAAAGTCAAAACTATGTCTAAAATAGCGATCGTCTCCTCACAATTCTCTCAAATTGTCACTTTTAGACACCCCTAACATTCGGATGCATTTTGAGGCCTTAAATGTTGTTTTTTTTAGCGTTGTGACCTATAATGAATTACCCAAAGGGTCTTTGATTGTAGTTCAAGGGCTGCACTAAACATTGTGGAGCTACTCTTGAGCTTTTTGATAAAAAAAAGTTTATGAATCCGATATCAGGAACCCAAGTTATGGCCGAAACAGCCTGTTATTGCATTCAATCCTTATGGAGGTCAATTCTAGTGATTTCAGAGTATCAAAACTGGATACATGCTTTGGTCCAGTTATGGGTGTCCAATCTTGGTTTTGGAATGATATTTGGGATTCTTGGGTCAAAAGGAAGTCCTTTGACTGATCAAAGTTCCTGTCTGGCCTCAACCTGTGCCTAGAGTCTTCGTACGCGTATGATGTCTCCTGACTCAGAATTGCTCCAAAATTTAACTGTAGACTCTCCTTGATGTACTCTAACAACTCCAACCCTTAGTTTGTAATTCTCACACTTTTAGTTAGGTCTATCACTCCTTTTTTTGTTTGGCTGCTTGCAACTTCCCTGTGAGGTTAGCTAAGCCAAAAGTGATCCAAATTGAATGAAACTTGGTCTCTAGGCCTATTTTGTGATGGCAAACACTTTTGTTAGCTCAGATGTAACTTTTAACCTCAAATTTGACACTTGAAACATCATACATGTATAATGTTTTTGTGGCAAAATGAAGTGACTTTTATCCCAAAAACTCTTTATCACTCAAGCAACTCTTACAACTTTCAGAATTCAATTTCAACACTTTTTGTGCAAGTTATGGTCACTACAAGCATGAATCTTGCCCAATTTTTATCTTTTGGCACTTTTCAGTCCAAATGAGCTCCAAATGCAATAAAATTATTGCTAGGGACATCTTTTATGCTTTAGGACACTAGGGTATACTCAGATGTCTGATTTGTCCTAAAAGTCTTCATTACATGTATGATGTCTTTTGGCTCACGTTTCACTTCTGCTTCTACCCAAGGTGCTCCTTGATGCATACAACAAGAATATGTGCTCACAATAAAAATTGGATGTAAAAAATAAACAAAATCACCACTTTTTACCTTACCTTTTTGGAATTGCAAGAATCTTCTTAAATTCAAAGATATGTGTCCAAATGAGATAAAATTTTACAATAAATCTTAAATCATCATTTCCAAACTTGTGTGGTCAGAAGTGCAATTGGACTTTTAGAACTTGACTTGAGATCATACGTGCATGATGTCTATGTGCTCCAAATGCAATGAAATTTTGTCTCTAATCTTGTTTTGTGGTGCTAAACACCTTGGTGAGCTTTGATGTCTTTGGTCCCTAAAATTTCCCATTAGACATCATACGCGTATGATGTCTACCTGGTCAGAATGAAGTGAAATTCACTCCAGAGATCTCTTGTCATAAAAAGTAATATCTAAAACTCCCAAATGATTTTCTCATGTTAAACTGATTATTTAGTATGGGCAAGTACCAGGGGAGTAAAATCTATAATATTGGTAAGGCTGCCAGACCGGTCTTTGAAGGGATCCAAAGGAGGGAAAATAGGGATCAAAAGGGGAACAGTCTATAAAAGAGCAATGTGCTTCAATGGGACTTAAAAGACCTAAGGTTCAGCTCCATTAAGACTTCCATAGGCTAAGGTTCCTAATTTTTTATTTAATTGTCCAAAGGCCAATGTAGGGGAAAATTGGATGGTCATGGGAAGACTAAAAAGTATTCCCACATCCCTATCAAGGAGGGGGGAAGCCATGAGAGTAGGGGATGAGAGAAACACACACACACACACACTCCAAGGCTTCCCCTTTACACAAAGGGAATACCGGACACATGTCAAGCTCCTAGGCCAGTTGCCCCCAACCTCCCCTCAAATCCTATTGGATGGCCATAGAGGTGGACCAATGAGAATTAGGCTAGAGTAAATTTAGTCTAATCATTTTAAAAATTCTTGATAAAAGAACCAATAGAAATTAAGCTCCCTAGAAGACTATTGGACAGTCTACCATGGGGTCCAATGAGCATTCAGCAGCCAATAGCTTGCCTGATTCCTATTGGCTAGAAGACTAAGAGGTCCAATGAGAGTTTAGTTGAATCATTTAATTACCTTAAGCTATCACAAAAGGGGAAAGGGAGACACATGTCACAAGGCTATCAATTATGCTTCTAATTTGTGATTGGCTAAGCTTTGCAGGAGCCAATGAGAGGCTAGCATGAGCAAAAATCAAGAGGGGTCGACCGAGAGAGAGAGAGAGAGAGAGAGAGAGAGAGAGAGCGAGAGAGAGAGAGAGAGAGAGAGAGAGAGAGAGAGAGAGAGAGAGAGAGAGAGAGAGAGAGAGAGAGAGAGAGAGAGAGAGAGCTTGGAATGTTTAGACTTACACACTTTGCTACACACACACATGTTTTGGGTCGAAAAAGAACTCCATCTCCTTCTCCAAGCGTTGAGAAGTAGAGACCTACACCAACAACTCTTGGCTATGGAATGAAAATCCAACCAAGAGCCAAGCTTCAATGGCATGCTCATCTCCTCTACCATGCTAATTACTAAGCTAAGATATGCTATTAGAGTGATTATGTGAGGAGAATACTTCTTTCTCGTAAGATACCTCTTCTTCCTCTCAATCTATCCTCATTCCCTGCTACCTCTCACCATTTTTGAAGGTGTGTGAGGTCTTCGGACTGAGGCTAGGGACAATAGGTGTGTTTTTCAAGCATAATTTGGTTCATGAAGCTTACATCTTCATTGCAACAATGAGTTTTGTCAAGGAACACAAGAATTGTATTGTACAAAAGTCTTCTTTGATGGGAGAAGCTATAATACAAAGCTAGCTCCATGTAAATCCGATCCTCAACTGTAGTACATTGTTCTATTTCTCTCTCTTTTCAAGTATTGTCAATGCCAAATTAGCTAGATGTAAATTTGTTATGTTGCTTTCTCAAATTAAGTACTCTCTCTACGCTCATTAGGAACTTGTTCTTAATGAAATGCTCACTATGTTATCAATTTCCGATACACACAAGTTACTAGTGCATTAAATGTTACATTGGTATTAGAGCTATTGGTTTCTCTTTTCTTGCTCAAGAAGAGAGGTCCTCAAGCTTGCTACAAATGGTTGGTGTTATTAATTGCAAAAGAGTAAGTAGAATAGGGATTTTTCATCCTTGAAGCATGCCTGCTTTATGCAGTTAACGGGGACACCGTCGAGAGCTATGGTCTTAATAATGGAGTCCTACGGGGCTTGCCTATGGCTTAGCCATTATTGAGCTATTAGAGGCTTGACAGGAATTGGTGCTATCTTGGCTCTGTTGAACCCTCTCTTCTGCTCCTTGCAATTAATAATATTCGAGCCATGGATGCTTGAGTGCTTATCTTTGAAGGTAAAGAGGAGTTGCAACTAGGGCTTGAAGTGCCAAAGTGCAAGTAAAAAGTTACACCTAAAATTAGCTAGTATGGATGACAAGGGAAAAGAGATTGAAATGAATGTTGATAGCTTTGATTTTTCTAATGAAAGAGCCACTAATGATGCCCCTATTCTTGTAAATTATCTTGTTTCTAGGCTTCAACAAGCCCTAAGCAGCCCATCCCTCCAAGGTGAAGTGCTACAACAATTGCGCACCCATGGTATTATCCAAACTCCTCACCAAGAAGAGAGAGTGCCTAGGAAAGCTCCTGGCAAGAATTCCAAAAGAGGACTCTCCCCGATAAGGGAAGAAGAAGAGGATCCGTACGAAGAGCTCAAAAATCTACTACTCGATGACGCATCTCCTTCCCAAAGGAGAACCCAAGTTTCAATGGTAGAGCCCTCACCAAAAGAATGAGAAATAAGTGAGTCTCCTACCACCTCGGCAAAGATAGCTCCACGAAGACGGCGGGCAAAATGCTCTCCAATACCCCCTAAACGGAGAAGACCATTGCATAATTCTCTACACCATAATTCAAAGAGGGAGAGAAAACAAGAGAAGAAAAAGGCAAGAAAGAGGTCACCCTCTTCTCCATCTTCTTCATCCTCTTCCTCTTATGAAGAAAGTGATGGTGCAGACAAGGAGGAACAAGGGAAGAAAAAGGCGAGAAAGAGGTCACCCTCTTCTCCATCCTCCTCATACTCTTCCTCTCTTGAAGAAAGTGATGGTGCAGCTCTTGAACCGCCTAAAAGAAGAGGCCATAGGAAACCCTATGCCGCCTTGAAGAGGTCGTCCAAGCTCAAAAAGTTCAAAGAGGGAGGAAAGAACATCTCTTTCCTTACCTATGATGGCACTTTTGGTGCTACGGACAAGTCTTGGCCTTTATCCAACAATTCGATGCCGCGTTTGGAGATGAGGGCTTCACGGATTCCTCTAAGCAACGTCATGTAGCGATGCATTTTCAAAAGTTTTCCAGGCAATGGTGGTCTAGCCTACGAGCAAATGTTGAAGCTCCACGGACATGGAAAGCTTTAAGAGATTCCGTCATCAAGCAGGTTTTGGCTACTGATGCCAAAGACAAAGTACTCACCACATGGTAAAGTTTGAAGCTCTCTCCCTGCAAATCTATTCAGAAATATGTAGACAAGTTTGGGATTTACATCTCAAAGACACTGTCTTCAAAAAGATGGATTTTGGAAAGCAAAAACAATAATTTTGTGCAAGTTTAAATGAGGATATGGCGAAGATATTAACTTCCAAAGGCAGCGCACCATATCTACGGTCATACACCATACCATGGTGGCTTTATGAATCACTTCCAACAAGGAGCTAAGAGAAATCTTAAGCCCACGGAAAACAAGGGCCGTAACGAGCCTAAGGGGAAGGACAATGTCCAAAAGTCTCCCAAAGGCAACGCCAACAACAACATTGTTAAGGAGAAGGGAGTTTATAAAGGCAAAAATAAACTCTCTCTTAAAGATCTAGAGCATTATAAAAAATATAACCGTTGTTTCAAGTGTGGGGAGCAAGGGCATGCCTATCGTGCTTGCCCCCACATGTAATGAAACTCCTAGAGCTACCTTGGTCAAAATTCAAGAAGAGGATGCTCACCACAAAGGATCTCCTCTATTCCATGCTTGGGGAAAGGTAAGAGAACATGATGCTTTTATTCTCTTTGACCCGGGTTCTACTCACAATTTCATATCCAAAGAGTTGGCCACCAAGCTAGGTATCCAAGCCTATGAGATGGGAGATGTCCTACCTGTCGATGGTGCTTTCAAGGGGCAAGAAGCCTCAGTCACTCCCGTAATTGGGAAATTGAGGCTCCATGTCCAAAGCTATGTGGACAAGGAGGATTTCTTTATCTCTCCTCTCAAGCACGAGGATGTAATCCTAGGGGCACCATGGTTTGATCGCATGGCTGCCAATGTTAAATTCCCCAAAAGGCAAATCTACTTTAGTTTCAGGGAAAAAGATATGTACATAGATGCTAAGGAGTTGGGTAGTACCATACCTCTTGTACATAAGCAAGCTTTCAATAAGTCAATAAAGAGCTCTATTTCCGTATACATGATTTTGTTAAAGATTCTCAAATGAACCTAATGCTTTAGCAAAAGAAATATAAACAATCAAAAGCAATTAGAGTTATCTAATTTCCTCAAGGGGTTCCAAGATGTTTTTATTGACGACATCCCTTGTGAACTACCTTCCAAATGAGGCAATGACGACCATGCAATTGAATTCACTAGACCAACACAAGCATCACCTCCAGGTAATATTTCATTAGACGAACACAAGCAACACCTCCAGGTAATATTTCAAGTTTTACGAGAGAATAAACTTTATATTAATCAAAAGAAAAGTGAGTTTTTCTTACAAGCGATTCAATATTTAGGTCACATTATCTCTCAAGATGGCATCCAAATGGATCCATCAAAGTTAGAGGTAATAAAAGGATGGCTTCATCCAAGGAATCTGCATGAAGTAAGAAGCTTTATAGGTATGTGTGCATATTATAGACGCTTCATAGAAAATTTCTCACAAATCGCAAGACCATTACATGACCTAACAAAAAAAAACATTAGGTATATATGGTCACCAAGGAGAACAATGCTTTCGAAAAGCTTAAAGAGAAGCTTATCTCTCAACCCGTGCTTACACTCCCGGATCTCTCAAAGCCATTTGAGGTCCAATGTGACGCTTGTGGTGACTGCCTTGCAGCTATTTTTCTCCAAGAAGGGCACACCACAGCTTATGAAAGTCGAAGGCTCGACCCTGTTGAGCAAGCTCTAGGAATATATGAGAAGTAACTCTTAGCAGTTCTACATGCTCTAGACTCGTGGAAGCACTACTTATTGGGGACTCCTTTCATTCTTCAAATGGATCACCAAAGCCTTAAGTACTTATGACGTAGACAAAGCTCTCCGACAAACAAATGAGGTGGGAAAATTTCCATTTGCAATTTCATTTTCATAGTGCTCACATTGCTAGCAAGCATAATCAAGTAGCCAATGCACTCTCAAGACAACCGAGAGTGAATGCGGTATCCATAGAAACTCATAATGATGTATCTTCTATGATAGATGAGTACTCTATCGATCCTTATTTTAGAGATGTGATTTCAGCCCTTGCACTAGGGAAGAAGGAAGAACCATTTACCCTACAAGATGGTTATCTTCTCTATGGTAATAGACTATGCGTTACTAACTCACTACGTGAGAAAGTAATGTATGAATCTCATGCTCCTCCTTATGTGGGGCATAGAGGGATTCATTCTACCAGAGCATATCCATGGATTTTATCTTTGGATTTCCCAATTCTATCCATGGGAATACGGGAATATGGACGATAGACATGTTTAGCAAACAAGCACATTTCATACATGTCAAAAAGACTATCAAGGCCCATCAAATGGCAACCCTCTTTATATCACAAATCTTCAAGTATCACGGCTTGCCAATGTCCGTGGTGTTGGATAGAGATCCTAGAATGACCTATAACTTCTAGAAGGGTCTCTTTGAGAATTTAGACACAAGGCTAAACTTCTCGTCGGCCTATCATCCCCAAACGGATGGCCAGAGTGAAATAGCTAACCTAAAAATTCTTGACCTACTAAAAGCTTATGTCACAAACGTAGATCAAAAGTCCCAATGGGAGAAGTACTTACCCTTAGTGGAGTATTCTTACAATAACACTATACATACTTCCATGGGAAAAGCACCTTTTGAGGTAATTGAGGGAGGATCAAAAAGTTCCCTGTTACTCAAGGTACATGGGAAGATCTTAGCTGCTGCAAATGAATATAGCCGAGACCTGCAAGAATCTTTCTAAAAGATTAAGGATGTCATATCCATCTCTCAGCAAAGGCAAAAGGTTGCTTCTGGTAAGCATAGAAGAGCCCTAGCCTTTAAACAAAATGATTGGGTCTTGCTTAAGTTTCCCAAGGCTCGATTTAGGCACACAACGGGCAAGAATCCAATGGGACATCAAAAGTACTATGCTAAGTTAGCAAAAAGGTACTATTGTCCCTTCCAGATTCTTAGGCCAATAAATGAGATGGCCTATCAACTCAAGTTGCCCATTCATTGGCTCATACACAATGCTTTTCATGTGACCCTACTAAAGCCTTACAAAGGAGAGCCACCTCAAGAAGCAATCATTGAAGACCCACAGGAGATCGAGGACCAAGAAGAGGTGTTGTAGCCAGAGTCCATTCTCCGACACAAAGACAAGGTATTCTGAGGCAGTAAGACCATCCAAAGATATCTTATCTCGTTTCAAAATTATCCTTTTGAAGATGCTAGATGGATGCAAGGCATACAATTAAAGGATAACCTAAACCTTGTCAATGCTTACGATGATTCCCTAGAGTAAGCAAATGTAAATATGTATAAATGAGCAAAGTTTTGTCTTATACGACTCTCTTTTTCTTTATTGTACACACAAGTCAATGAGTATGCATGCTTAGGATCATGTTTGTGGAGAAGACGTCTCCCAAACACTAAGTAGAGCTTGTCACTCTACTGTGAAGATTGATATGGACTAATGTGCAGACATTCTTGTGGTAGCTAAGGTTCTCAAGCACCAAATGGACTAGTCATCTGTTCTAGAACGGTGTCGTAGGGTAAAACAGGGATCCTCTACCCGCTAGCAAATGGATTAATGACTAAGCTTTATCTTCTCTACCTCATACTTGAGGACGACTATGATTTCAAGAGAGAGGTAATGTCATAAAAACTAATATCTAAAACTCCCTAATGATTTTCACATGTTAAACTGATCATTTAATATGAGGAAGTACCAGGGGAGTAAAAGCTATAATATTGGTAAGGTTGCCAGACCAGTCTCCACAGGGATCCAAAGGAGGTAAAATAGGGATCCAAAGGGGGACAGTCTGCAAAAGAGCAATGTGCTTCAATGGGGCTTAAAAGACCTAAGGGTCAACTCCATTAAGACTTCCATAGGCTAAGGTTCCTAATTTTTTATTCAATTGTCCAAAGGCCAATGTAGGGGAAAATTGGATGGTCATGGGAAGACTAAAAAGTCTTCCCACATCCCTATCAAGGAGGGGAGAAGCCATGAGAGTAGGGGATGAGAGAGAAACACACGCACACTCCAAGGCTTCCCCTTTACACAAAGGGAATACTGGACACATGTCAGGCTCCTAGACCAGTTGCCCCCAACCTCCCCTCAAATCCTATTGGATGGCCATAGAGGTGGACCAATGAGAATTAGGCTAGAGTAAATTTAGTCTAATCATTTTAAAAATTCTTGATAAAAGAATCAATAGAAAGTAAGCTCCCTAGAAGACTATTGGACAGTCTACCAAGGGGTCCAATGAGCATTCAACAGCCCAATGGCTTGCATGATTCCTATTGGCCAAAAGACTAAGAGGTCCAATAAAAATTTAATTGAATTATTTGATTACCTTAAACTATCACTAAAGGGGAAAGGGAGACACATGTCACAAGGCTATCAATTATGCTTCTAATTTGTGATTGGCTAAGCTTTGCAGGAGCCAATGAGAGGCCAGCATGAGAAAAAATCAAGAGGGGTCAACCAAGAGAGAGAGAGAGAGAGAGAGAGAGAGAGAGAGAGAGAGAGCTTGGCATTTTTAATCTTACACACTTTGCTACACACACACACACACACACACACACACATGTTATGTGTTGAGCAAGAACTCCATCTTCTTCTCCAAGCATTGAGAAGTAGAGGCCTACACCAACAACTCTTGGCTATGGAATCAAAATCCAACCAAGAGCCAAGCTTCAATGGCATGCTCATCTCCTTTACATGCTAATTACTAAGCTAAGGTATGCTATTAAAGTGATTATGTGAGGAGAATACTTCTTTCTTGTAAGATACCTCTTCTTCCTCTCAATCTATCCTCATTCCTTGCTAGCTCTCATCATTTTTGAAGATGTGTGAGGTCTTGGAACTGAGGTTAGGGACACTAGATGTGTTTTTCAATCATAATTTGAAGCGGTTTTGTTTTTTGGTATGTATAAAATCAAATACCAACCAGTTTCTCTTACAGCTTTCACTTTATGTTGCAACTGATAAAACCCTTACTATAGTGTGTTGCACTTTATGTTGCAACTGATAAAACCCTTACTATAGTGTGTTGTAGCTCCACCTTCTCTCCAGCATACTCCTTCCACCATAGAGGCGCACTTGTTTTGGCAAGGGCATCTATATGCCATAGATCCTAATAATACCAATGGCGGGTGCAGATCCGACTCTGCAAATTTGGGGTTTCGGCCTACGACTACAGGTGATGAGGATATCGGCACTCCCAGAGTGCTGATTTGTGGTTGTCTACACATCGAAGGACGGCTCACAGTTCTTGGAGGTGTGTCACATACGACACGGGTGCATCTACATACAGACTGTAGGCGACATCCACTAGTTCATCAGGTAGCTTGTGTTTGCTGCTTGATATTCCAGATTTCATCCTGACATTGCAGGTACTTCCACATGGGATGTATTGTCAGAGATGATGTATGTCTGTTGAGGGTTTGCTGGCTGTGAGTCACGCAGCAAACAACCGCCGCAGCGGTTACAGCATATAGTGGGAAATTTGTGGATGTATGACTTTGTGGGAAGTCTATGTACTGTCAGATTTATTGCAGCCTTTGTTGAGGGTCGAGTGAGGTTTTATTGAGCTGGGGGATTCTCGAATGTTGAGATCCTTTCGGTGATACAGGTCTTGGAGCGATCCCTCGAGCACCCTTAGATAGGCAGCTTAATCAACTCACTGATGAAAAGCTACTTTCCCATCCTCATGTCCAAAGAGTTGGGAGCACATTGTTTTGAAGTCGGTCATAACTTCTTTAGTGGTCAATTGTTGATGCATTTGGAATTTAGGATCCAATACAAATGTAGCACCATGCAACGGCGTATGCAGCTGCACCCATCTCTTGTTGGTAGCTGTGATTATGGAATGTTGGCTTTATTCTTTGAACCAAATCCAACATTCTCTCTTACTTTGAGTTAGGCCTCTGACATATACCAATAAATTTGGCCAAAGATGAAAGAGTCTTTGCAAAAGATCTATAAATGGATTTTCCAGAGTGAAAATCCTCTCTACATTACGCCATAAAAATAGCAAGTTCACAAGTTATGCACATCTTATACTTTCATCTTGATAGCTAGGATACTTGCTGAGCCATGCATCCCATCATCTATCATCTACAGTTTCAATCAATGTAGGCTTCACTTCTTGCAAGGTGTTAAGAACATAGAATGCGATAGCAAAACTTGACGGACAAAATATCTATAAAGTTTTATTGGATGACTTTGTTTGAAAAGAAGCATACAAAAATTGATGCTCTTGGATAAAGTGCACCACATGGTTTACATCCACTAGAGTTTGTTTTATGCAAGACATTTTACCGATGTCTTTTAAAAGAAAATAAAGAGTATGCACTGCACATGGCACCCAAGTAGTCTCTTGGTACTTAATCTGGATAACCTTTCTCGCAACCTTGTAGTTGGATACATTATATATGACAATTACAGTCACATGTTTTAGCCCACGTACCCTTGCTATTGCGCATTTGTGTACCCTTGCTAGATAGTTGCTTGTCTTCTCTTTCAACAACGAGGTGTTATTAACTTCTACAAACATGGACCCTCTAGGGTTGATAAGCATCACATTGATTAGCGTCTTCTTATGACAATTAGTCCATCCATCTAATACTATGGTGCAACCACATGCAGGAAAAAATTCTACCAACGTGCGCTTGAGGATGGCTTCAGTATTTTCTTTTAATCTAAATCCTTTGTGCATGTCTTGTTGTAATCAGGAGCATAATCTCTTTTTTGGATGTGCTCATTAAAGCATCTTGAAATATGGGTTTGTGCAGAGAATTGAATGGTGTACCACACGCCAAAAAATATTGCATCCATTTCAAGTGCAACTCAAACAACCACTACTTATCTAATGCTTCATACAACGTAAGTCCATTAGATGATTCTTTGAAATATTTAGTTGTGCTAGGGCTCGTTGCTGTTGAAGCATGCCCATCAAGTGGAGTCGCCTAAGCCATGCTCCATTTCCTGATTGACGATAGACATTTCAACATCCATTGAAATTTCTTTAGGAGCACCACCTTTCTTTTTAGCTACAATAATCTTCTCTATTGTGTGAGCGTACTTTCAAAATCTAACCTGAATATCTCTTGGTAGGACCGTACACTTTTCCATATTGCCAGGGACTTTAAGCTAATGGTATTTCATTCTAGTCGCATTACCACTGAACTCATGGCCACATGACTTGCATTTTAGCTAAGATGTATTCTTCATGGCATGCAGCTGATGCACATAACTCCACTCGTGTCCTTTCACCATGTTGCACAAATCTACTGGCAGCATCAAATTAGCTATCAATTTTGAGGTCAAAACAAATTTAAGCATCAAACTACACAAGTAATGCTCTATCTCAATTTACCAACCAAAATCTATCTACATTATCAATTAGACTTACTCTCTATCTACTATCACTCTCATGGTTAAAATCAATCTACAATGCTACATTATCAATTTACAATAAGCAATGATGCTCTATTGTTCTCTATGTATCAACTCATGACAATCAATCCACATCACTCCAAACAAAAAATAACATAATCTTTTAAAACAAAACAATTTAATCATAGTGTTCATATATCCTACTGCATTGATTTATCTAAAGTGTAATCTTTTGGCTTTCACACAATACGACAATCGATAATCACTTATTAAAAAAATACATATAAATCACATCATGTCACATTGCACTATATTGAGTCTCTATTGAGTTATCTAAAGTTCAAGCTTACAATTTTTACACATTATGATAATCGATAATATTAATCAAGTCTTGGAAATGATTATCGTTGTTGAATGATAATCAATTGTAGACCTTGAAAATTTCCATATCTATCTGAAGTGCAAACATGAAGTTCTCACACTCCACAATGGATCTTTGAGCGCTTATCTATCTATATGATCACATAGTATGATAGATCTTGCAATCCAAATAGAGATAATTTAAAATTAATATATTTGGACGTGATATTCCTAGATTTGATTCCAGTTAGAGCATAGTGTGATAGCTCTACACCGGACATAAAAATTTCTACCTGTATTCACTTTGAAGTGAGAAAATATTTGCACGTTGCTGCAGCCAAAGTTAGTCAGTGTTACAAAGGGTGCAAAGTAGGAGTGTACGGGCTCTCGTGGACTTTCCAAAGTGATGGGGTGCTATAAGGAACAAGGGCAGGTAAGAAGCAAATCTTAAGTATGAACCTTGCAGCTTATATGGGGCGAGCTTGATTTCATCGCAGTTATGGTGAGTCTACCTCAGCATGAACCTTAGACTTGATTACACTTGCATAGCAAGGATTTTGCAGGTTTTTCTACCAACCGACATGCTAAAAAATTGGGTCACGTGTTGCCACTTCTGCCGCATGGCCTCCATCTGCACAAAGGGCTCTAGTGAAGGTGGGTAGCACTACATTTCTTGCTTTCTATTGGGCGTTTTGGGCTATCACATCTTGTGGCTATGCGTTAAACAGGAGCCACCCGCATGCACCCTTAGGTGGCAAGGGATGTAGACGTGATGAAGCGTGTGTAGAGAAGCGGCCATGGTGATAAAATTGAAACTTGACGGAGCATCGTTACTTTTAATGTTTATATGCTAACATTTTCTAATCGAAAAAGGTCAAGCTCCAAAGTCAAGCTAAAGACTCCAACTCACGTCTACTACATGGAAAAGGTCAAGGCTCCAAACTCTAGCTAAAGGCTCCAACTCAAGTTCGAGGACAGATGAGGACTCACATGTAGCACTCCTGGCAACACTTTGGATAGCTACATCGTGGCTCACAAGTTTCATCTTTGTTGAGTTTGAATTCTAACTCAAGCTTTCAAGTATGTTTGCACACTTTTGGAAAATGGCATTAGTTATAATCTGTTGAAATTCTCTCTCTCTCTCTCTCTCTCTCTCTCTCTCTCTCTCTCTCTCTCTCTCTCTCTCTCTCTCTCTCTCTCTCTCTCTCTCTCTCTCTCTCTCTCTCTCTCTCTCTCTCTCTCTCTCTCTCTCTCTCTCTCTACACAAAGACATAAGAGGGCACTGATTACACTAGTTGTGAAGGAAAGGCCTTTCTCAAGATGCAAACACCTATTCCTTCCCCTTGAAGACATGGGTGAGAGAAGTCTTGAGGAGATTGATTCAAAGTTGGGAATTAGGACATACATAGGGCACTTGGCACATAGAGGGAGGAGTTGAATGAACGGGGGAAGAGGATAAACACATGCAAGCTGTGGTGAGGGGATTGGGATCGTCATAGTGCAGGTCACAAGCTATCATTCATGGAGATTTCCCTCCTTGTCTTTTGCAATACATCCAATTCTACTGCCGTGCATTTTTTTTGGTTGTGCTCGAAATGGAGAGGGAAGATAAAGTGGTTTTTTTTTTAAAGTGTCCCAATATGTCCAAGTTTTTCAACTTTTTTTTTTTTTAAAGTGTCCCATTATGACCAAGTTTCTTATTTTGAGGCACTCCTAAAAAAATCAATTAGAAGTTCTCTACTTCAAAATCCCACAATGCTTGTACTTATAACTCCAAAATGAGTTTGGTAGCTATAATGACTATCACCCATTGACCTTGGGAGTCTTGCATAATGTGCTAGAGTAGGGATCATTATTTTCTCTTGTATGGAGTGTACACCACTATACCCAATATTGTACTTGTAGCTAAAACCAAAATTGTTGAACTAGCCATAACATCTTCTCACCTCATGAATCATGGAGTCTAATACGCATTATCCTAGAGTAGGGATCATTATTTTCTCTTGTATGCAGTGTACACCATCATACCCAAGCTTGTACTAGTAGTTAAAACCAAAATTGTTGAAGTAGCTATAACATCTTCTCACCTCATGAATCATGGAGTCTAATACACATTATCCAAGCTCTTCTTATTTGCTTAAAAATGGAGTGCACATGTCCTATGGACTTGTATAGGCTAAACAATGTTTGAGTTAAAGTGGCTTCTCAACTCTTTTATTTTTGAAACTGAGTTGGAAATTTTTTGTGGCTATGGAATTGGTTTTCATGTATGCTCTTTGCATTTTTAGATAGCTTGTTAACATTTTTTAAGTACAATTTTTGTTATCATTCCAAGTGTGCAAACACATCAGAAGTTGTCTAGCTGAAATTGTGACACCCAAAAGAGGTTGCAAGATTCGAAACCATTGTCCCAAATTTATGCATTTCTCCTAATTTCGAGTGTGTTTCAAGCTTGAAGGGTTTTTTATAGATCTCGACAGGTGTTTATCACAGGTGTTTTCGACGGTGCAATAGTTCTTCCTTCCGACGATGTGATTCGTGCAAGGCTATACAGGCATTCATTTTTCTTTTTGTTTTCATGCAAACATTGTTTTGGTGCCCGTACTGAGAAGCAAGTGCTCTCATGCTCCAATTCTTGTGAAATATGTTTATTCTGCAGGCAGAGAATGTAAAGGGGATGTGGGTCCTTATGAACAATCGCCTATATATGTGCAAATTGTGGACAACACTTGAGGTGGTCGTGTAATTGGATTGTAGCCTTTGGAGGTTTGTGAGGTTTTGTGAAGCCAAGCACTGGTACCCAGTGTGAGGTGGATTAGGTACTGAAGCAATCCATCAACAGCCCTTGAGCTTTTGATGTCACATGTAAGTGTTTTTGTGACAATCAAACATGGCGGATGAGTTTCCACAGTATCATGGATTGCCTAATGGGAATGCATAGACTTTAATTGACAAATTGGAATTTAATTGCTATATACTATACCAAGCTATATATGTTGCGGCTACTGCAATACAGTTTACGAGATGAGGCAAAAGTTTGTCTCCAAAATCATGAAGAGCTGGTGTAGGCACAAACTCCAAGGGTGGTTTTGGACTACAATCTTGTGAAGCAATATTTTTTGGCACAATACAGATCCATTGAAGTACCTGATGAAATTTGGCATGAAATTTTGGGGTACACCCCAAAGGTTACTCAAAGTGTTGATGATTTTGTCATGTAGTTCACCCGTTTATGGGATAAATGGGCCCAAGCTTTGGAAAATGAAATCCTTCCATCCATATTAAAGAATGACCGTTTTTTGGCAGACTTAAAAGAAAGTTTGAAGTTCAAATTTGAGTTAAAAAGGCCCACAACTTTCAAGGAAGCAATCACTATCGCCAGGGAGAAAGAATGGAAGGCTCAAAGACTTAATGAGTATGGGAAAGCGGTCCGTGTGTAAATTAATGGTGGCCAATGAGGAAAACCAGGCAGAGACTGGAGCCCAACCTGCTCAAAGGGTTGCTAATATTGAACAGCTACATCAAAATATGCAAGACATGATGACCATGATGCAAGAATTACAACTCAAGTGACACATGTCTATGCCGTTTAGAGAAACTTGAGGAGTTGATGCAACCTAAACAGGAGTTACCAGTGAAGAAGGAGTTGATTCAAAATATGTTTATTGATTTGACACAAGGGGAAAGAAGGGACTACTTAAAAATGTTAGACAGGTTTCCTAATATTTTCATCACTTCATATCACGAAATAAGGGGTTTTGTTGGGGATCCTGTGAAGATCAAACTAGTTGAAGGGGCAAATCCAATACAACATAAGGAGCAAATGTATGCTTTAAAGGAAGAAGTGGATAAACTTTTGGATGGGTAAAGAGCAAATGTATGCTTTAAAGGAAGAAGTGGATAAACTTTTGGATGGGTAAGGAGCAAATGTATGCTTTAAAGGAAGAAGTGGATAAACTTTTGGATGGGTAAGGAGCAAATGTATGCTTTAAAGGAAGAAGTGGATATACTTTTGGATGGGTAAGGAGAAAATTAAGAGGGATGGGTAAGGAGAAAATGTATGCTTTAAAGGAAGAAGTGGATAAACTTTTGGATGCAGGGTTCAATGTGCCAGTTGATAATGTTGAATGGGTGAGCTCTATAGTGTTAAGATGGGCGTTGGAGAGTTTGTGTTGATTATAAGCCATTAAATGTAGTGATCAAGAAAGATCCTTACTCTTTATCTTTCACTGATCAACTTTTAGATGGAGTGGCTAGCTTTGAAAGATATAGTGTCTGTGATGGTTATTTAGGATATTTTCAACTTATTCTTGCTCCTAAAGACCATAAAAAGACTACTTTTATCACACCATGGGGTTGTTTTTGCTTTTGTTGCCTTTCTTTTGGGTTGACAAATGGGCCTGGAGCTTTTGAAACAAAAGTGGATTGGGTCCTTACTCCATTCCTTGGGAAGTTTGTCAAGGGATTCATATAGATGATTTTTGTGTATACATTTCAAGGAAAGAGCATGTTCAAAATCTTGAAATGACTTTTGCAAGGTATGATGAATGCAGGGGTTAGTTGAACCCTAAAAAATGTCATTTGGCACAGCCAAGGACATGTGATTTCAGAAAATGGGATTGAAGCATATCCAAAGAAAGTGGAGGCTTTGTTGTTTTTGTCATCTCCAAAAGATACCAGACAATTGGCCACTTTCATACAAAAGGTTAAATATTTGTTTCGTTTCATACCTTTGGCATCACAGTTATCTTATCCATTGTAGCAAAACAGTTAAGAATGATCCCTTGGAATGGTCTCGTGACTGTGACGATGTTTTTGACAGATTCAAAGAAGTTTTGAGTACACTACCCATTATGCAAGCTCTTAACTGGGAAAAGGAGTTTTATGTTAACCCATCAGTGGGAGAAGATGCCATTGGGGCCATGTTGTTGCAAAAGGGGGAAGGAATCTCAGCATATAAAGCATGTTCATTATGCTAGCAGAGAGAAGACTCCTCATGAAAGAGGTTACTCTGAAATTGAATTGGTGATGACCAGTATGGCTTGCAAACGAGTCAGACATTACTTGTTGCAAAAGTCATTCACTTTTCTCACCAGTAATTCATTGCTTCCTCAGCTGTTCAATAATTCAAATATATCAAAAACAATGATGAAATGGTTCATTGAACTCCAGGAGTTTTAGTTCACCTTTTTGGTAGATGAGGCTACCGTTGCAGATTTACTCACTTTAAAGATACTCCAGCTTTGGTTAAGGAAGAGTTGGTACAAAAGAAGAAAGTCGAGACTCTTGCCATATCTGATGCTTCACTGTTATATTTTGATGGCTCTTATCAAAGAAGTCATGATGCTACTTCGGGAGGCATTGTCATTTATGATGTACAAGGAAAACTTGTAAAGAAACAAGGGCTGAAACTTGATGCAAAAAGAAACAATGAAGCAGAGTACATGGCTCTTGAAGGTGGATGGCACATCTGTTTACAGTTGGGGATTAGACGCTTATAGATCAAGGGAGATGCCTTGTTGGTCGTGAAGCAGGTATTGGGAATATGGAAGAATAAGAATCCTAAACTGAAGAATTTTTTCTTCAAGGTGAAATCGTTGCTCAAAAAGTTTGAAGCATGGAGTTTGCAGTATATTGAGAGGTCTCAAAATGAAGAAGCTCATGATGATGCTTTGAAATGATCACTTGTGTGTTTGTGTTGAAGGCAAATGCCCCTTTATATCATGGGAGGGAAGTGTTATCAAAAGAGGTGGTTTTTTTGTGGCAGGTGTTTTACTTGAAGGTCTACCATCCTCCAAAACGTATGCTTTTATAAGAAAAGCTAAAAAGCACAAAATGCTTGATGATGTGCTTTACATGAAAGGAAGTGATTTGGTTTTGCGTTGTGTGCCCTGGAAAGAGGAAATCTACAAGATTTTGGAAGAAAATCATGAGGGATCTTGTGGAGGCCATTTTTCCATGAAGATCATGTTGCATAAAATTTTGCAAGAAGGCTATGTGTGACCAAGTATTTAGCACGATGTTAACCATTGGTGCAAGTCTTGTTTGCCTTGTCAAAAAATGGGAAAGAGAATTTTGAAGCCCGCATTACAAAAAACAATTATAGCTTTTGATGTGTTCAAAAAATGGGGTCTTGATGCTATTGGAACCATTACCCATGACTAGTAAAAAGAATGCCTACATCTTGACAGCAGTGGATTATTTGTCACATTGGACAGAAGCCAAAGCTGTCAAATTGATTACTAGTAAGGAAATGGGGAAGTTTTTATATGAGCATATATGCTGCAAATTTGGTGTGCCATTAGAATTACATTCTAATAGAGGATCGGGATTTAGAGGAGAACTGTTTGATTTCCTATGTGAAAAGCTCAATATATAGCATAGGTATAGTTCTCCTTATTATCCACAATGTAATGGTCTCAATGAGAGGTTCAATGGAGAGTTGGTGAAAATATTGACAAAGATGACCCAGACACATGGGAAAACTTGGGATTCAAAGTTTCCTTGTGCATTATGGGCCTATAGGACTGCTATCAAAACAAGCACAAGGTTTTCTCCTTACCACTTGGAGAATGGAAAGGAAGAATTATTGCCAATTGAAGTGGAGATTCCTGCACTTATATTGTTGTCATTGGGAGATGAAGAGCAAAGAGATACTTGGCAGAAAAGGTTACTCGATTTACAATGTTTGCACAATCGGACAGAATTTTGGCTTTAAGCTACTATGAGGAAGTGTCAAAGAAAGCTCAGATAAAAGCTAATGGGTGTGTAAAGGATAAGGGAATTGAAAAGGGCGATCTTGTGTTTTGGTACAATAGTAAGTTGGACAATACTTTCCAAAAAAAGTTTCAAATTAAGTGGGAAGGTCCTTTTACTGTTGCGAACAAGTTTGATAATGGGACATATCAGTTGGAAGATTTGGGTGGTGCACAACATAACTACCATGTTAATGGTTATAGATTGAAAAAATATTTGGCACGTTTGATGACAATTGTGATCGATGAGATGCTATCCATGGAGGAAGACAATGTGAAAACATCTTAGAATGTAAATGAGGTATTTGGGAATGAGCTACAGCATTTGTTCACCCTAAAAACCTTTGCCTGTCATGAATGATCAAGCAGGCTAGGGGGGGTTGGCAAGCTATGTCAGGCATTTTTTGGATGATCATGAAGTCACTAGGCCATGCCAAAAAGCTTACGCACTAGCCTCATGTATATATTTGTACATAGCTCTACAAGTTTCGGAAGTGACCCTGTAAACATTCATGTACAAAGGTGTGATTTTTCCAAGCTTGGGTGCTGATGTTTTGGGTTGTTCGTGTTTCCAAGACATGGTTTTTAATAAATATTTTTAATCGTGCTTTATAGCTCATGAATCGGACTTGTACATCATGAGTTATGAGCACCCGAAGTGGATGGTCTCGGTCGCTATATGTAAACCATCTATACAACGTGCGTTCAAAGGGTATTTAAAAAAACCCTTATCTGTGAATCTTGAACTAATAAAACAACCCCTGTTTCTTTATGAACTTACGGGTTTTTTTCCAAAGTGAAATAAAAAAAACCCCTTATTTAAATATATTTATGTAAATTTATCCAAAATTTTTGACCCCTCCTGTTGAACTCTCATGGTATACTTACATACATAGAGGTGGACCCCCCGAATGGGCGGTCTCAACTTAGAAATTGATTGCAGGTGCATGCGACAAGGGCAACTCGGCAAACTTGATAATTTAAATTAGAAATGCTGAGGTTTGAGAATTCTAGAAGTAGCCAAGGACTTGGGCTCCAAGCCGTCTGTTACGGTGTGTCATTCAATGAATGGAGCACCAAGTTATGCTTTGAGGAAGGTGTCCGAGAAATTCTCCTACTTGGGGGAGAATCCGGAAATTACCTTGGCATAAGGGAGTTGGAAGGCTTGGGGAGGATGTTGCCATGTGGCATGGGAATTATCCCACATGAGAAGGGAAAAGGGGGGAATGGGGGGTTTATAGGCTAAAGGGGGAGCCCATTATGGGTGTATCAAAGTTAGAGGAGCTCTCAAGGCTTGGCCATGGAGGGGCTTGTGGGTAGGCGGCCCTCCTCTGGGCGACGGGCGACGGGAGGCGGGTTTTGGTGCAGCAGCACATTGTAGTGTGGACGGTGGTGGCGGAGCGTCAGGCGATGATGACATGGCATAGCCGATAGGTGGGGTGGTTTCCCACGCCCATAAGGGCCAATTGTTTTTTGAAGGAGACCTTGGGGAGGAAGGGGAGTAGCTAGGGCCCGTAAGGTGGATCCCATGCAATGAAAGAGAGAGTAGAGAGTGGAAAGTTGGCCAAGTGTCCGGGCCATGCATAAAACGCTAAAAATGGGTGAGTTGAGTGAGTGTATTGCATGCAAATCTCTAAAGTGAGCTCAAGTGGTGCATTCCACGAGCAAGAAAAACAAAAAAAAAAATCTTTTTGTAAAACCCCTATAAAAGGGAGTTCACATGCATTTCCAAGGGTTTTTTGGGCCATTTTTTGGTTTTGGGAAGCGTCAAAGCTTCGCTATTGAGCATTGAACTGGTCTGTGTATTGCCGAGAAGCGGTTATGGAGTTGTCATGCTAAAGCGGAGCCGGGAGCTCTCCCAGGCTATGTGTTGTGCTCACCGAGGGTGTGCTGGCTTGGAGCTATCTTATGTCATTGGTCGTGTTTTTCAAAGTGAAGCCATCATTATTGTGCATCTGGTGTCGATTGCCCGCTGGTCCTTCTCTTCTTTGTTGTGTGTGTGTGTTTTCGAGACTGTGTCGGTAGATGTGCCCCCTTCATGGTGTGTTATGCATAGAGGGATTAAGAGATATTGTGTGTGTGGTGAAGGCTATGAATCTAGATGCACAGGATGATTGGCTATGCTTGTGTTGCCCCATTGATTGTATGCGTACGATGGTGTGATTTTCCTATGAGTCATGTGAGTTTTAAAGGTGAACTCTAGTGGTTAGGGTTGTTGGGTATATCCTCTATCTATACTGATTTTTTGGTTTTGCAGTCATTCTAAGCAAATATGCCTTTACCAGATGATGCTGACATGGTGATGCATAGTCAGGTGGTTCTTGATGAGGATGCATATGGCACTGAGTTTGTTGATAGGGATAGGATGGCACACATAGTGTATGTTTCATTGGCTTTCGGGTCTCTCATGTCTGACCTTTTGGTCTTGAGATTGGTCTTGAGACCTGATCTTGCTTATACGGTTGGTGCATTTGCAGTGGGAGTTGTCAGTCGTGCGATGATTGACACTGGCATTGTGCATTGTGGAGCCATGCAAGTCGTCACTCGATACCTTCATCAGGAGTGATTATCATAGCTCTAGCCCTAGTGGTATGCATGTTGCATCTACACTAGAGCGGTTACAGAGTGAGCCAGTGGGCATAGGTTGAGAGCCGTCTTCTCTCACCTCTTGTATATACTAGTTGTAGGCTAGTCTTCTCGCCACTTATATCGGCACACAGCCTTTAGTGGGAGAATGTTAGGTAAAGGCGGTATGCCTCGCCGTGCTTTGCCCATGTCCGTCGACCAGTGTCCAGCCGCCCACATTTATCTCCTTATTCTTTATACATACAAAGAGTAAGGAGCTTTCACTCATTCTCACATTGTGCTCATACAGTGAGATTTGGGAGCTCCACCCCACATCCTGTGTCCTCTCTCTCTCTCCCCTTCTCACTCTCTGCACACGCACCACATTAGCACACTCACAAGAAGAACCCATTTGGGGTACCACATCAGCAGATCTCTTAACATCACCAGAGACGTCGTTTCTTGCCTTGCGCCACCATCAGCCACCAAAACCCGCCCAAGAATCTCCAATTGCACCACCAAGGCAATGCCACACACGATCCACCATAGCTCACCACGGCCAAGGAGCTCTCTCTCCCTTGATGCAATAAAGGGACCAACGTACCTTATATACCCTAACGGTCTTGCATGCTTCAATGCATGTGGGATGATGTTGGTGCCATTTGGAAGCTTGTGATGCATTGGCCTTCAAGGGCTCCCATTGATCTTCAAGAACAATATAAAAAATCATTTTTTTCTCTCATTTTCAATCCAGAGCCTAGTGATCGGATTCCCAAGCGGTGAATTCCAACCGAAAGATTTTCTTGCCGGCTTCAAATTATAGAAACTCTACCGCATCTTGTCTTTGCCATGCCCTTGAACGAAGCGCGTCAAAGTGGCAAAAAATCATTTTCTACCTCCCAACTAACAATCGTCGCCAACTTCAACCTGTTATATCTTGCGGATTCGAACTCCGTTTGACAAACCGTCTAATCTTGTTAACTCCATACACTTCATACTACATTCCAAAACCCTATCGAGGCTAAAAACTTCAGATGGCACATTTCCCAAAGCAGTCAACTGGGCACACAACTAGCCTCCTTGAAGACGTTGACTGGCCATATCTTGCACATCATAGATCCGCTTGAGGAGACGTCTGGGTCAGCTTGCATAGTGCTTCAAGCTCTACATACCAAGATAACAAAACATCACTTTGGACACCTTTTCCTTGCATCCTATCTCACCGGTTTTGGAGCCCTTTAGGCCTGTAAAACCACATATAGCATACATCTCCGTTGTCAATTGTCTGCCCAAGCCTTCCATACCTGCTGCAACACTTTTCCATGCACCTATCAACATACATACCACTACTTGGGCCATTTACCATGGCCGACACACTTTGGCTTCACTAATAGTTTCGGTTGTATCAAAAGTGGCAAATACATTATTGAGGTCCTGATTAATGTAATTAGAGAGATCAGTGTTGATCGTGTTGTTCAAGTAGTCATGGACAATGCAAAGAATTGCAAAAATGTTGGCAAGATAATTAAAAAGTGCTTTCCATATATATATACCAATGGTTCCAATACACAAAGTTTAAATTTGGTGTTAAAAGATTGGTATACTAATGAAGAAACTACATGGTTCGCCAAAATAATTGACATAGCGCGACAAGTTGTCTTCATCTTGAAACGGAAAAGAGTGCTTGATTTGTAAAGTATGCGCATGTCAATCATGCTAAAATTTCTTGTTGATACTTAGTTTTGCATGCACTTCTACACTCCTATGAAATAATTGTGTTGTGATGTGACACTTTCAACTACACGGCTTTTGATGAATGGTAGTTTGACCAAATTGAAAAAGTGAAAGAGAAAATTACTTGTCTACGTGGATCCATAAACAAGGCTTCTTGGTGGAAGAGTGTGACAAATGCATACCATGTAATGATGCCCGTTATGTTTGCAATTTGTAACCTTGATCAGAAGCACCAAATATGCAAAGTGTGGATCACTTGGTGGTCAGTCCAACAAAGTCTAAAGAATCTTGAGGGGTTAAAAGAGTCTATATTAGAGAAGTGGCAAATACCATTCTCTACAAAACAACAAAGAATTTTATCTAAGTACTTTCATGCAAGGTGGAAGAGCGCTCATAGTCCACTCCATAGTATGGCTTACATGCTAGATCTAGAGTATTCGTAGAGAAGGAGGCGCAAATACCATTCTTTGGCAAGAGTATCTGTTAGCTATGCTCTTAGTTTGGAATATGCTCTTAGCATACGAACGTGGGAAAACTTGTTGCGATGTTTTTTTGCAGGTTTTTACATCCCACGAGGGTGTATATGATACATACGCTAACTCACTCAAACAGTACATATGACTATGAGCCAGATTCCATCAAATTACCAAAAACCTAACGACAAGTGGGGACAAGGTTAGCAACTTTCAAAAACCTGACGACAAGTGGGGACAAGGTTAGCAACTTTCAAGTTTCGTCCATTTTTTACTTTTCACTTTGCAAAAGATCTCTCTGCTCTACAAAGCAAAGTGCTTGGGCAGACTCCATTAGGAAAGAAATGGACTCATTTTTGGGCCTTTTAGCTCTAGTGAGAGAATGATCCTTAGCCAATAGGAAGAAGGCTAATGTTACGTTGAAAAAACCTTTTTTCTCATCTTGAAAATGTCCATGAAAACCATTTTGGTGAAATGGTTACTATCATCAAAAAAGTAAGGTGCTTGATAATGACGTCTTGCACAAGCGCCGAACGCCTTTTTATGACCCGATGTTGCTATCCTATAAAGTGAAGTACTTGTACTTGTGCATCTTGCACAAGTATCAATCACCTTTTTATGAAGTACTTGCAATTTAAATTCGAACAGATCGTACTTGATAGTGATTGATAGGTACTATTTAAAACTATAAAGGAGTCAGAACCAAGTGAATAGAGGCCCTTGAGGGGTCTCTGGGACCTCTATTCGCTTGGTTCTGACCTCATGAGGCCCTAGGATTAAGATATAGCATTTTTTAAGCCCACGGATGCATTCGAAACGTCCAAAAATCTTAGGACCGCTCTTTAAAACGTTGACATCTGACGTCTCTAGCTCAAGATATAGCATTTTTAAGCTAGGGCCTCATGAGGTCAGTACCAAGCGAGTAGATTTCAAACGTCTCTAGCTCAAGATATAGCATTTTTAAGCTTAGGGCCTCATGAGGTCAGTACCAAGCGAGTAGATTTCAAACGTCTCTAGCTCAAGATATAGCATTTTTAAGCCTAGGGCCTCATGAGGTCAGTACCAAGCAAATAGATTTCAAACGTCTAGCTCAAGATATAGCATTTTTAAGCCTAGGGCCTGATGAGGTCAGTACCAAGCACATAGCTAGAGACATCAGATTTCAGCATTTTAAAGAGCTGTCCTAAGGTTTTTGGACGTTTTGGATGCATCCGTGGTATTATTTTTGTATTTTGAAAACAACCCTTGTGTGTTTTCTCTCATCGCACATCACATCACTCATTAAGAATCACAGACATGGATTTTTGTGTACACTTAAGTTGTGCTCTCAAAAAGCATTTTGTACGAGCATGCATTTAAGTGATTGAGCAAACTTTTACGTATGTACTATGAAAAATTGGCGTTTCTTACAGGGCCCAAAATTGAGTCCAAGTTTCTCATAATGCATACGAAGTCGCTGTACAAAGCAAAATACTTCGCCAGATTTCATGCAAAGCAAGGCTTCTCTTATGTGAAAAGGTATGATCGATTGACTTTAGATCAACAATAATGGCACACATCTTTGGCACTATGTGGATATAAGCTCATAGTACGCAACGATGCACTGTGATGTATCCATGCCAATGTCATTGTGCAAGGCACGTATCCCAATGGCTCACATGGTTGAGACTGTCATTGAAGCTAAGGGCTTATCATTTGTTAAGTATGGAGCTTGATTTACCCTTGTAATTTTCTGTGGTAAAAGTGCACATTTGTAAGGCCCCCATTATGAGGAGAAGCCATCGTGTGTGAAGGAAAATCACTCGCCGGAAACCAAAATTTTCACGGCCAAAAATCAGGGGCAACTTTAGGGGCCTCGGTGGCGGAAGACCCCGAGACTTTTTTTTCCCTTGCCGGAATATTCCTTTTTGCCGGAATATTATGGCCGGACGGCGGCGGAAAAGTGGTCGGAAAACAACCGTCGGTTGGCCGGTGGCTAGTAGTAGTCAATGGCCGGTGACCAGTGGTCGGAAGTCAGTGGCCGAATTCAATGGCCAGTGGCCGAATTCAAAAGCGAACTTGTCTTCTCAAGGGCGGCCACACATGGGCGGATTGGAGGGTCCGATTTGGACTTATTCGCACAAGGGCGGCTACACATGGCTACCTCTCATAAGAGAGGGCAGCCCTTTTGGCTATAAAAGGAGGCCATTTCTACACATATTTCATAGTGTGTGAAGTTGATGCAACAAGGTGAGTGTGAGGTGGTGAGAGTGAAGCAAGGCGGGAGCTCCATTAAGGGTATAATCCCTTTGTAAACTACTTCTTGTTTTGAAGTACTAAAGCCATTGAGTGGCTGCTTTCCCGTGGACATAGCCCACATTTGGTGAACCACGTATATCGTGTGTACTCTCTCTCTCTCTCTCTCTCTCTCTCTCTCTCTCTCTCTCTCTCTCTCTCTCTCTACTCTATAATCTCGTGTATGTAAATCTGTCTCTCTCCATTAAGTAATCTACTCAATTATCTATTTAGCTACGTCTTATTTCCTAACAACTGGTATCAGAGCAAGGTTTGCTCGTAGCTAAATTATCTCAAGGAAAGGATTCCTTGAATTGAGTGGGAGTTATGGCGGAGGAAGGGAAGCTCAAGATTGAGAAGTTCAACGGCAAAAACTACCAACATTGGAAGATGCATATTGAAGACTATCTCTACCAGAAGGACCTCTATTTGCCACTAGGCGGTCTTGCAAAGAAGCCCGCAACGATGGCAGATGAAGCATGGATTGTCCTTGATCGAAAGGCCCTGGGAACATTGGGGCTCCTCTTAGCACTAAGAGTGCCTATATGAGTATAGTTTTGGGGTAAGACCCGGCTTGTGATTACTAAATCACTTAGTAAGAGTGGATGGTCCATTCTTGGAACCTTCACACTGTGTTTTCAAGGAAAGAATTCCACCAACTCCTTGGGCAAACCCAAGGGGGGTCACAGACATAGGCCAAGGTCCAGCTACTAATTGAGCAATTTTCCTGCAACGTTTAACCAAGGGGTTTGACAATGTTGATTTTCACTAAGGGGTCTGGATTGCAACGGCAACACCCAAGGTTATATGTGACATACGACTTGCATTTCACTAATTTTCAATTAGTGTTCCTAGGCCTTTGCAAGCGAGAAAATTGGGCAGGTACCTTTTCATTACGGATTAGTGAACACTATGTTCAACCTTCACGTATGAATTTGATTTGGTTTTGTTTCTTTTTGTTGCTTTTTCCACGTAGGATGCACAAACTATGTTATCATCCATTTTTTCTCTTAAGAGACCTGACAAGGTCATGTGAGAGCCAAGAAATTTGGGTTGTAGTGTCCAACATAAGTTTCTGCATTATG
Source organism: Adiantum capillus-veneris (assembly GCF_014529385.1). Classification (NCBI taxonomy): domain Eukaryota; kingdom Viridiplantae; phylum Streptophyta; class Polypodiopsida; order Polypodiales; family Pteridaceae; genus Adiantum; species Adiantum capillus-veneris. The sequence continues at coordinate 99,363,949 of NC_140957.1, forward strand.
CAGTTATATACCCACTTGTAGGGTTTATTTGGCACATGTTGTCACATGGGATGCAACATGGTCTAGGAACTCATGGAGTTCGGTTTAGCCATTGTGGAGCAAGGCTAATGAGGGTCCCTCTCAATCCCGTCATAGAGTGTTTGCAGTTACCTCCACGCACAAGTACATTTTGTACTTGAAGGATGTTCTTTTTCCAGAAATTCTTACATGATACATATTCCACATGTGGAGAATATGTGTCTCTGGGACTGGCACTAGCGCCCCTATTTCAAGTATGTGTCACGTCAAAGTCCCTAGGTGCTGGTCAACTCTGTTTTCTAGACCAATTTCAAAACGATGTATCAGGAGCAATTTTGGTGGCGAGAAATTGTCGGATACTTAGAATGACTTGTTAAGGTACAAGTGCAGCTAAACAACATTACAGATGGTTGTTTATCCATATAGCAAGGCTATGAGTGTTAATGAAAAGGTTTCATTTTTTGTACCTAGAAGTGATTAATGTTTCACCTTCTATTATGGTTCAAACGTTTCAGCACGGCTTGCAAATGATTGCAACAAAAGGTATTTAGTTTCTTTTCAGAACTATTTCAATTCCTTTTTAATGTGTACTAGAAGCATCACATTTGCCATAACTATTGGCGAGGATGATCATGGATACACAGATTCGGATCTATTTTTTCTAAATGCATGCACACTAGGTATTATGGGCCCTAGTGTTTAGCAAAGACTGATTTGGAGCGGCATGCATATTCATCACATTAGTGCTATGAAGCATTTTGGACTCTATGTGTAGTATCTCTATGAGATTACTTTTGGATCTACCAATCACCAATAGAGGTCATGGATCGATTTGGGTGCATGTGGATCTTTCAAGTTAACCTAGATGGTAATATTTTTGTTTTCTCAGCAATGTTGTATAATCTTGTGATCCCCGTTTACCAGTCATCTGGGACGACTGTCTGTAAACCGTGGGAGAAAAACGCCTCAGTATTGTCAGTTATCCAAGGGGATAGACAGATTACACGTATAATCTTGTGCTAAAGGATATGCAAAGTGTGTACGTTAGCACCCGGAAATCCAATTAGTAAGCATTTATTGCTCTAGTTGGAGTTTGTTTACCAGAAGTTACAGCATGTTTGTGACTAGGTTTAGTCTCTTCATGTATAAGTCAGGTTCTCAACCTTGAACACTAGCTATGGCGGGGTTGTTTACTAATGAAATTTGAGAACCAATCGAGGAATTAAACTTGGCTAATGAGTTATGTCAGCAAGTTACTTTCATAGAAAGTGAAAAGAGGTACTCTTTTGGGTATATCTTTGTTGTGATAACTCGTTTAGCATGCTTATGTGCGTTCTAAATGGATTCTACACACTATGATTGGATAGGCACCGGTAACACAAGATGATTGCAAATGTACAACAAGGTGGAAAATCAAGATGTTACTCTTGGTTTCATTAAACCTCCTACTGAACCGTGTTCCGATCAAAAGCAAATAGTTGGATCCATGAAGAATGCTCCTGTGGAAAACATTAGTATATCCTCACTCTTATTTTCGAGGACGAAAACGCTTCTCCAAGGGGGGAGTAATGCCATGCCAAGGGCAAAGCCCGATGGTCAAGGACCAGGCCCAAGGGGCCGGCTGCAAGTGTGGATAAGGAATGAGTCCCAAGGGGCTATTTAAAAGGAGGTTGGGAGAATCATTCCTAGGTAGTCCCACCCCGGGCTTTACAACCAAGACTTCGTGAGGGATGCCTATCAGATGTGTGCACTTGGGATTCAACGTTGTGCACATGATTGTGTCAGTGCCACTGGCATTTGATTGGCCACCCATGGCTCCTTGCGCATCTTGCACCATCTTGATCTGCTTGGGTAAAGTGGACTTTAACCTGATTCATCTTTATCTTTTGCTCCTCCCAGTGTTTATCCCACAGCTCTATTTTGTCATATCACAAATGGGAGGGAGATCTTCTTTCAAATCTCTACAACAAATTTTCATATTGCCAAGCACCATCCTGATCTTGTGTGTGTGTGTGTGTGTGTGTGTGTGTGTGTGTGTGTGTGTGTGTGTGTGTGTGTGTGTGTGTGTGTGTGTGTGTGTGTGTGTGTGTGTGTGTGTGTGTGTGTGTGTGTGTGGGGGGGGGGGGGGGGGGGGGGGGGGGGGGGGGGGGGGGGGGGAACAATTTCTCTTATCCCTCTTGGCAGTAGATAGCAGCCTTTAGAATGAAATCTGTGCTTTGTGTTCTCCCAAATATTGTTGGTAAAATCTTTAATCAAGATGGCACATGACGAGATTTCCAAGATGCACTCCTTTCAAATAGCGCGCATAATAATTTTCTTTTGCTCAGGCATCATTTTTGCGTTGGACAATAAAAAACAACATATTGAATACATTTGCAAGGTGCATCGGCACTCTCATACTAATTGCACAAACCATGACCATAACCCTAAACACTTCAAAAAACTGTGTAAGATTCGATTAACACGGATTGATAACCATTTTCACTTCAAAAAGTTGTGTTTCATCAAACAATATCATACAATATGGATTAAAAACCCTCAACACTTAAGAAAATAGGATGAGATCAAACAATATGGGTTAAAGACCCAAAACACTTAAGAAAATAGCATTAGATCTGACAATAGGGTTAAACACGGGTTAAAAATCCTAAACATTTCAAAAAATTGTGCTAGACCATAAGACATGAGTTGACATTTTGTACGTTAACACTTCAAAAACAATGATATAATAGAAGACATGTACATCATATTTTTTAGTTATGAGGTGAAGAATACGACTCATTTGATATAATAAATCCTTAACCAAATTAGTATTACGAAGGTGGAAAAAATCATGAAATTTGATGCAATTTTAATAAACAACTCCTAAATTGAATATAGCTTCTCACATTCAAACAAGGTGAGAACTCACAATGGCCTGCAAGAAGCAAGGGAAGGTCGGTTTTTGGCGATGAGGAGGTATGTAGTGGAGTGGTCAGACCAGTAGTTGTAGTTAGTGCCAGACATGGTTTGGGGCAGGTCATTGCTAACCCATACGTGGTCTAGCATAGAGTTGTGCACTGTGGTTGGATGGTGTATCAATTGGTGGAGACCGTGCTGGAGAATGAGGTTGGAAAGGGTTCTATATGTGTTGGTTTCCTCAAGTGCGTTAATGTTGAAATCTCCCATTAGGATTAGTGGTCTCATGGTGCGGGTTGAATCAAGAAGATTGGAGATGCTCTGCAGGAACCGTAGGAGTGATGATGTCGGTGCCCTGTAGAGTGAAATGACTGTCGCCAGGCACTTGGTGGCGCAGTGGAAAGTTGCATTGATTGTTTCAAGCGTTTGATTTATGCAGATGTGTATTTGTGTAGGTACTAGGTTGTTTTTATGGAGAATGGAGATGCCGTGTAGTTGTGTTGAGGATATGCTGTGGAAGCTTGGAATGGTTGTCGCATGTTGTCGAGTCTCTTGCAGGCAGAGAATGTCGGAGGCCATCAGGCTTTTGTCGTGGATGATATCGTTTGCATGCTTTCCAAGGGAGATGATGTTCAGTGATTGCACAATGTAATGCGTATCTTGGTGGAGATGTAGCTGCTTCTAGACGGGGGAGTAAGCTGCTTCTGTTCTCAACCTGTGGAGCTCTTTGAGGACAGATGCGTCAGTGTGAATGTTGCAGGGTAGCAAGCTCTCTATCAAATATAGATTTGCAGTGTCACAAATCCATGTGAGAGCAGTGTATGTGAGGCCGTGAGACCTAATTCCTTTGGGGTTGAAAGCCAGTGTGTTGAGTGTAATCCCTTGCGATCGGTGAATTGTGCGAGCCGCGACGGGCTGAACTGGGAATTTCTTGCGTGTGAGGGTGTTGAAGTAGTTCTTGCCAATTTGGAATTCACGTGCGATGCGGAGAATTGGCGTCCAACCAGGCAATGTGAGTGGGTTGAGATGATGACGGTGGTCATATCTTTGTTTTTGCCCTATGCTACGGTTGGTGAAATGAATCCAAAGGCATGTCGTGTCGGAGAATGTAGTGCAGAGCTTTTAGACGCCTTCTGCACCGTTCACGAGGCCGTTGAGAATGTCCAGATTTCCAGCGCATAGCTCGACCACTAGGCCTGGCTTCAAACACAATGTTGCTTGGAGACCTGCAGTTTGTCTGGCATCCAATGGAATTGGTATTGTTTTGCTTCAAGAACCGGAACGCTTGTCAATCGCTTTGAATATGTGTGGCTCACCGGGCAATTGTCCGAATACCTTTTCATTGTGTTCATCCTTTGCCTTGTTAGAGTAGAATAGGTGTGATATGGTTATGTCAGCAGGCAACTCTCTGTGGAAGGAGTTGTTAATGTATGCAAGGTCGTTGCTGGTGTGCGAGCCAATTCTCATTCGGTTGAGCACCTCTATAAACTGTCCATTGGTTTGTCTCATTGTCATCGTTAGTTCGTAGCACTTAGGGAATTCATGCCAGTATGAAGGTGCAACCGCCTCTAGAAGAGGCTGCTTGCTTGTGAATATCCAAGAGTCTTTGACTGGGCTAGCTTGGCAGAGGTCACCACAAAGTATGACATCAAGGCCACCAAAAGGTTGGTCATGTTTTCTCTTGATGGCACGAAGACGTGAGTCAGCCAATGAGAAGACACTTGATCCTATCAAGGAGACTTCATCAAATACTACAAGCTCCAAGTCTTGATAAAGTAATGACAATGCATCTAGCTTTTCTGCTCCGAGGCTTGTGTGTGCCATAGTTATCAAAGACAAATGTAAATCTAAGTGTATAGTTGTACCACAAATGTTGAATGCTGCCTTGCCTCTATATGCCATCAGGAGTGCCTTAGGAAAGTCAGGATTGTGGCCCAACTTATGTGTGTAGAAATGAATGAGGGCTTCAACTAGCAAGAGCAACGTGAATGTTTTTCCAGTACCTGCTCCACCTGTGAGGAAGAGATGTATCTTTTTTGACGGCGCTATACGTTTTCTGAGCATGACATCATCGAGGATGAGTCGTTGTTGTGGGTTTAGCTTCTTTATTGATGCGTGGAAATCTTCATTGGTCATGCCAATATGTTTGGAAAAATGCAAAGCAAATGGTTTCTTCATCGGTTGCTTTGATGGGGTGTTGATCATCACGTTGGCATTGTCGGAATCGTTCAAGGAGCTTACACTTCTCGTGTTGCGTAAGGTTGTGAAGGCTGTTGCGAATCTGTCGAGCGAAGCTGGTTCGACAATGAACTGTGATTCATTGTTTTTCACTGTCTCGATGTTCAAAGTGTAGACATCGATCCAAGAAGAACCTTCGGGTAGGTGCTCATTCTCATTGCTTGACCACGGCAAGAAGAGAAGGCATTGTTCTCTGTAGTGGTTGTCAGGGTCTTTGGCTTTATTGTATCTAACGTACCGTATGATGCGTGCCCTCCGCAGCAACGTGTCAGGCCTGGAGGGATTTTTGGTTGTGGAAGCGAACTGGGCCAAGAACATAGCAAAGAAAGAGTGTGGTCTGGAGGCATATTTGTCAATGATGGAGGCAGAGAAGATTTCTGTCGTGTCAGGGTGCATTTTTTGCAAGGCATTCTTTTTTTTGAGAACAAGAGCACGCTCTTCAGGTGGATTAGTATGTATGTATATGAATTCTCTAGAGGAGCTATGCAATGGAAGTGAGAGACATATGTAAGCAGCTTGCTGTGAACTAATCTGCTGTGTGTTAAGGATTGTGCCACCAACTTTTCGTGGTCTCTCCAACGTTGTTGCATTGTTTGCGACACAGTGATCAACCTGTGACTTGATTGCTCCTATTAATGTATTGTCCATTTTTGTCATGTATGAGGTGCAGTAGCTCGCAGCTCCATGTGCGTTTAGCACGAACTGTATATCTGTGTTTGCATTCCAAAGCGAAGCTATTGACTTGTTGAAGTTGTTTGTGAATATATCGCTTGGTTTGCGATTGAGAAAAATAGTGGGTCCTGAGATAGTTGCTTGCAATGCAAGCAAGTACTGTTCCATGGAGAGTTGTACTTGTTCTAGCCATTCTTCAAATGTAGGGGCATTTTGTAAATCAATTTGGCTGAGTTGTCTTCCGACTCGTTGCAAGTAAAGCTTACCTTGTCTAACTATGTTCGACTCAAGTATTCCTTGTCGGATAATAGTTGTGAATGGCATGGGGAAACGTGGAAATCCAAAACGGCAACTTTTGCTCTTCTTTTGGCAAGTCTTATGGTGCTTGTGCTTGTAAGCTTCAGAAAGTTCATTGGGCAAGATGGATCCATCTATGCTAATGTGGGTATCTACAAACTTTACAATATCTTGATCTGAGTGTGTTGTAAGTGATGGAGCATTTTCTAGCCACAACAAACCATGATCATGTTGGCTACCGCGACTTTGGAACTCTGTGATGAAAAAGAAGTCTCGTATTTTGCCACATATGGAGGAATCAGTCCGCAAAAACCGTTTCATTGCGTTGAACCTTTTGACGTAGAAACGAGCAGTTGTAATGGGATCGGCACGAATGAGGCGACGTTGGTACGAGCTCAGGCTCTCCTCGGGCTCTTGGCTCAGCGCGACTAACTTCTCTAGTGCATCAAGAAGCTCTTTCCATCTTCGCTATGCGGAGGAGAACGCGACAAAAAATGTGGGCGGTCCAAGTTGTCGGATCATTGCGAAGACATTTTTTTTTCATCTTTTCCTTGTAGTCGGGGATGTGCGCAATGCCTCGAAATCTCTGAAGCCTAAGCTTGAGTTGAGAAGCCTCTCTATGTTCGAGTCTTCTACAACTTGCCTTGCAGTTAGCACTGCACCTGCTAGCTTTCCCTTGCGCATTCGCACCCAAACAGAGGAAGCAACTTGTTGTGACATGATTTTGATAGACTTGAAAAATAAATTCTCGATGTCCAGGGAGAATCTTCTGTCGACGTTCAAGAGCTCCCACTTTGCAATTGTTTGGTAATCTTTGGTTGCGGCTTCTCTATATCTTCTAGGGGACCCGAAGAAAAGAGTTGGGAAGCTCAACTCCTCGCAATACTCGTCCGTGAAGATGCTCAACGGTGAATTGCCCTCGCAAGGCGCAACATGAAGAATCTTGCCACTGTAATCGACAACCTCTGCCGCACTTGTGACCGCATGAAGCATGACATCAGTTTGTTCATCCTCAAGCTCAACATCGTGCGCATTGGCCTCAAGGGTATTAGTAGGAGCCATACTTAGACTAGAAAGGTGTGCAAGCCACTTGTCGTTGATGGTGACACCTTCTCTCGTGTAGAGTGGTGTGGACAACAGCGTAGTGGTTGCACGCATTGTGAGCAGGGGTCGCACAACACCGCTTAGGTAACATCTATCGTATTCAAGCTTCCGTTTGATTCCCACAAGGACAGAAACCTCGTCCTCAATGAAACGAGGCAGCACAGCCTGGCTCTTCTCCAAGTTGGCAAGCACATTGACAACGCTACCTCTAAGCCCGTACTGACCAACATACGTCAGTTCATGTATCTTGGCGAAGGGGATACGAATGGAGACCAAGCGTGCCTCTATGGGGTTAAGATCTGACACAAACGGAAGCATTGGATTGAACCCTATCTCTTGCAAGCTCCACAGGCGATTGCTATCGCTTGTCAAGTGTTTCTTGCACTGGCTGCAGACGTACACATCCCCATAGCGTCTTCGCTTCCTCGAAGTGGATCCCACAACTGAATGCAGAAGCTGGCGTGTTAGCTGGCGTCGGAATAGCAAGCGTCCACATTTTTTGCAGGGTGTAATGGGCTTGTCCTTGATGCTTTTGTTGTATCTCTTAATCGGCTTGCTCAAGCTGGCATGGGTGCGTCGTATCTGAGCACTAGTGACCAGGCCCTTCTCTTTCTTCAGGCGTGAAAGCTTGCATTTCACAGCCTGGGTTGTGTGAAACATGTGTGGGTTCTTGGCAACATGCGGACCACCTCAACATCAGGCAAAGCCTCATGCAACAAGGATAGCCTATGCAAAGTGGCCACCTCATCTTCTTTCCATCCAACACGTGCACGGCTTGAGCACGTTGTGAAGGTGGGAAGGTATGCGATGCCATTGCTTGTTTCGGAGAGCAAAATGCCCTTTGCAAGAAATGATTTTGATGCCATCCCCAAGATGATTGTTCCCATGCTTCCATTTCTTTTCAAATACACTTTTAACCTACAGGTCACAAAGCAAGCAAAGGCCGTTAACACGTCGAGGCTAAGAGCAAGTGAGTTGGCGCATGTTGAATACAAAGATGAGAATTTTGTGGCCGTCATTGCGCTAGTGGACCTGTCAACAGGGAAGAAGAGGCATGCACCCGGGACAGCACGTCTTTCAAGCAATAAGCTCTCAAACAAGTTGTTGAGCAAATTTGATCTAAGGTCATGCGATGCACTTGTCGAGTTTTGGAGATAGTGTAGCGCAAGGAAGATGTCTGAATTGTTAGGAAACTGTGCCGCAAAAATGGTTCAACATCGTGTTCAGGCAAGTTAGTCATTGCAAAGACACGCAAAGATTGTAAATATTCAGTCGTCTTGTGTGTTTGTTTGTGTGTGTGTGTGTTAGAGAGAGAGAGAGAGAGAGAGAGAGAGAGAGAGAGAGAGAGAGAGAGAGAGAGAGAGAGAGTGCTTTGGAAGGTTGAAAAGATGGAGAGGAAGGAAGAGTAGAAAGCGAGTTATGGAGAGACACCACGGCAACAAGGCTCAAAAGCAGGATACCAATTTCTTATGAAACTCGATATACAATGGACAAGCCAAAATTTAGTTTATCGATTGTAGAGGGGTCTAGGTAAGGAAGCATAGTTATTCGTGGTGAAAGGCCAACACACCCTCAACAACAGATGTCGACAAAATATCCCTCGCCTCTTGAATTCTCTCCATGTACACCTCCTTAAAGCTCCTTGGCAAGGCCAAAAGACGATCCACCATAGAGCCTGACACTTGAACCGCCACAACACGTCTGTCAATGCTGCTTCGGATCTGTGCCTCCAGCCTGAGAGTCGTGTTGATGACATGATCTTTATCACAAAGAGAACAACACAGTCGGCCTTCAACTTTCTTCACCTTCGGCGAGTCACAAACTGAGCACTGGGAATGCAAGAGATCTCTATTGAAGTTCACAAAGCGCAAAGTCCCCACAACCTACAAAAAAAACAAACGTGTAAAGACCACTAAAGATGTCTTTATCCGGTTGAGTACAAAGCATGCAAAGTCACCTCTCTATTGTAGCCGAGAATCTCACACTGTCTATGAAATGCTGTGGTCAATTCTTGCTTTAAGCGTGATCCTCGCACGGGGGCCAAAGTTGTGACGTCCACAACAGATAATGTGTGCACCTTGCCAACAAAGAGGCCAATATTCCTAGCCACAAACATAACAATGTCCTCCCTAGCCATCTGGGCCATGACTTGATCATAGTCATGCTTTCGAGAGTTGACAAAGCTGACCTACATATGACAAAAGGTTTGTCAATATCGAAAGAAAGAAACGCTGAAGCCAATGCTTTTGATACGTACAACTGCTTTGTCATCTGGGGTCGAGCCATCAGCAACAACCAAATCCCCAAATGTAGTGCCAATTCTCTGATGGAAATTACGACTTTGAAAGACAACAAATGCCAGTGTCGCTAAGGGCGGACGTGGGCTAGTAGTCTCAGAAATTGCAGCATCAACAATAAATGTGCTTATCTTGGTCTTAGGATATAAAGCTAAAGAAATAGGGAATGGGTCACAAGGTCGAATGGTTGTCGACGCACCGACATGCAAGGAGAACAAAGCTGACCCAGCATCATTATCGTTTTTAGCCCTCACAAGAGGACAATCAATCCTAACGAACAAGCCGATCTTGAGCTCCCTGGTGTAGGTCTCAATGAAGGGATCCACAACGACGGCCGTGATCGTGTCGATACAATCGGCATCAACGATGTCGAACTTGAAGTAACGTGCATTTTTCTTTTGCCCAGGGGAGATGGAACGGTATGTGCCATACCAATTCAAGATTTTCCCCTCTATGGAGAAAGGTTTACTACCCTCATCTATATCGCTAATCACGAATAGTGGCAAGGTTTCCTTGACTAACAGGCTTTTCCCTTTGTCCACCAGCTTGCCGATGTCCAAGACATTGTGAGCAGCTGAAGATTGGCCAACTTCAGAAAATGAGGCTGCAGCTTTGCTTAATTCGTGAGCTGGGCAAGGAAGTTCTTGTTGAGACGAAGACGGTGCTTGTACGTACTCCTTCCCTAGTGGAGAGTATCCTTTGCCTGCAAAAAAAAGCAGAGCACCATCTTAACACAACTCAACACTCAAGAGTGCATTGTAGCGAAGAACATCGTAGACACGTCAAGCCTGTTCCACAAAGAATGATTGTGCACGCTGGCCATACCTGCACTGCTAGCGGGATCGATAGCAGGGCTTCCTTGAAGCAAGGCACGCCTACACCTCTTCCTAACTGCGGTTTCCTCGAAGCCCGGATTTGGGGGCGATCCGGCATAGCTCGACACCACCAGGTGCGATGAACGTTTGCCTGCAGGACATGGAGGAGACTCAACGAACCTGCGCAGCTCTGCAGGAGGAAAAGAAAAAGAAGCATCCAATTAGCCATAGCATTGACTAGTTGAGCAAAGCAAAGAGGGAGTAAAAAACATCCTACAAGCAGCACACTCATAAAAGGAAAGGAAGAACGAGGCGTAGAAACGAAGCTCTTGAAAGGATGCGAACAAACTTGCGCCAAATGTGATTTCTTTTTGGATGACAAAGCAAGCAAGTTGTTTAATCTTGGAAAATGTCACGTTTCAAATCCCTGGATAGGTTACATACACAAGAAGATTTAGAAATTTTCTCATGTAGGAAAACAAAGTCTCTCAATGTTTTTCATACAATGCATAATATCATGAGCTTCTACTCGAGAGGCAACGCATATGGAGGCCTGTGAACCAGGTGGCAAGACTGCGGGTTACTCAAGTGAGGATGATGATAAGGAGTGTCAGGTGGACCCTGCCGATTCACTCCCCTCATGCGATGGGGAAATGGGAGCTTGTGTAGACATGCATAAGTCAAAAGCTAATGAAGGACTGATGCCCGAGGCTTGGCTTTACTGGGCTTTGTGAGCTGTTGTAAGTAGAGACGCATCAGAAAAGGTATAACTAGAACATAAAAAGGTTGGGGTTGTGGGATACGGGAGAACCATTGCGTGTGCATGATGCTAGTGCTATGATTAGCAAAGGCAGAGGGTCGTCGAGTGGGGTCTATGCAGGGTTAAAGGAACTGGAGGCAACACCTTTGGGGTTGACCTCAATGGGTATGCGCCATGGCAGGCAAGGGCAGATTATGGCGAGCGTGCAATTGTGCTTCGATGAAGATGTAATGAACCACCAATTTTCGGGTTTGTCACTCGGGGCGAGGTGCCCGTTCGTGAAGTATTCACAAATCCTGGCCATTAAGAGCTGGGGTTTTCAGACCTAGTTTGACGGATTAGATGTAGTGCGGTTGGAGGGTTCAAACTCCCCTCGACTGAGGCATCCCGCGAATCAGCGGACGGCCAAGCATGTTATCCAGATGGTTTGGGCAGGTGAGCGGCGGTCAGTAGAAACTGGTGCCCTAGTCGTAATCATTGTACTCACTCGATACACGGGATAACTGTCCATTGAATGGCAAGCATGGAGCAAAGTTTGGACTGAATTTTTTTGAGGACCTTGAGTCCCCTGGCCTGGCTTGATTGGCCAGATATGATGCAACCAAAGGGCTGGCTATCCCTTTAGCTGAGACGTCCTGCAATACAGCGGGTGATCCCCTCGATGGTCAAGATGGCACGGACAAGTGGAACCTGAACTAGAGAGCCAGGCAAAATGCAAGGAGGTAACATGGTATGGGCCGAGTTTGGTTTCAAACATGACAGTAATTGAGGGTCTTGAGAGATCGAGCCCAGATTTGTTGTGATGCTCGTGTTGTGGTATTGGGACCTTATGCTCACGGGGAGCAATGTTGAACGGGGCAGCCATCGAAGTCATGGATGGCGATCAGGGCTACCTGGGTTTGTTGATAAAGAGCCCCCTAGCGGGGTACTCGATGGGATTGAGCAGGGCCTACTGAAGCTGAAGACATGTGAGATGAGTGGTTTCTTTTTTAGAACCCTGAGCCAAGTTGTGGCAATGACCAATGGTGGCCCTCCGAGCGGGCCGCTTTGCGAGGTCTTCCAAGCAAGTGAAAGCAGGTGTTTGATGCTTTATGGCTGGGGCTCCGTGGCGGGGTCGCTGGCTCCTCTAGGTCACTTAGGTGGAGAGACAAAATGTGGGAAGAATGTTGTATGGGACCCGCGAGAAGTTAGCCAATGTTGTGATGCATTCGGTTATGATATGACCCGCATGCGCGGAGGTACTAAGATAACAGCACAACGGAATCCGCTTGGCCGATGCAAGGCTAAGCCAGGAGGATTAGGGTCATTTTCGGGCCTTGATAGACGGGATGCACAAGGACAAGCATTGCACTTAATGGATCAGCGGAGGCCTGTTCGAATGCGGGCCACAGATGGCCTATTCCTTTATGCAATATATTGTCATGGGTGATTCATGATCAGATTGCTAGTCCTGAGCTGTTGGAGATGTAGATCATACTCTATGCCGTTTTAGAGCCCCTAATCCCCAATGCAATCTTTTGCCTTCACACCACTCAAGTCTAGCATTATTTGCATGCTTGCAACTATCTCATGCATTTGATCATCGTGTTATAGCTCAATGCCACCTTTTCCTTATATCAAGGCCACTCCACATGCTCTCAAATTTTTGGTTTCACTTCTTCCACTTTTGTGGCCCCAAACACATGAGTGACCTGATGCTTGAAGGTTTTGTTGTTGTTGTGTAAAGATGCCAATGATTTGTAGAATGTCAAATGCAACATATATATGATGACAATGATGATGTTGAGCACTACAAGGCAAAGAGAAATTTTTTTGATCTCACTGTAAACACTTAAACGGTTCATGTTTTTAAAAAACAAATGGGCCTTTGGAACAATGGCTCAACCATAACAATACCTTTACCTAGACTAATAAGCCTCTGAATGAATTGAGGTTCAAGTAGAACCCAAAGTCTCTTCACAACCTCCAAATATTGTTGATCCTCAGTACTTAATGTTGCAACACAGCTAGATCCAAAAAAAATGGCCTAGAAGTGGGATAGGCCAAGAATTTGAAGCCTTTAAAACAGGTGCAAGAAATATTAAAGCTTGAGATGAAAAATATTGCCAAATTTCTGCCACTACGTCATGTGAAAGAGCATCCACAACATGAACAAGCTACAAAAGAGCATATCAATTAGTGAGAATGCTACAGATATACTAAAAAACAAAAGCAAATCAGCATGTGTTCATCAAAGGTTAAATGAGTTACATAAGCCATTTTAGATAATACATCAAAGGAGTCAAAAGGACATTGAAAATAGCAATGCATGTGTGCAAGAACCATCAACCATGAATACCTCTGTTAGCAGCAGTTCTTAAAGTTAGCTAGCATTGGGAGAAAACATCAAAGCCAAACTTTCTTGGTAGCCAGATTAATAGACAGCTGGACCAATCTTCCTTTGTCTCTAGAATTATTCGTTTTTAAGGTCACCAAGGATTGAAAAGTTTGAAAGCCAGTTATAAGATTCTCAACCCTGGTTACATCAAGCCGCTCCTTCCTCGCATAGACAAAGTACTTCAATGATGCTCTGGTCCTTGGACTATTAGAAACTACAAGCAATCAGCTCAAAAACATTGACTCACCCCATTACAAGCACTATGGCTTTGTTATCTAAGGCTCCAAGCCGACGAGAGGCCTTCGTTGTGGGAAGGCTCTGCTAGGGAAAGGCATAACGAGAACCCAGGCAGGGATGCTACGTGAGCACTGTTAGGAAATAAGATGTAGTTAAATAGATAATTGAGTAGATTACTTAATGGAGAGAGACAAATTTATATACACGAGATTATAGAGTAGAGAGAGAGAGAGAGTACACACGATATACGTGGTTCACCCAATGTGGGCTACGTCCACGGGAAAGCAGCCACTCAATGGCTTTAGTACTTCAAAACAAGAAGTAGTTTACAAAGGGATTATACCCTTAATGGAGCTCCCGCCTTGCTTCACTCTCACCACCTCACACTCACCTTGTTGCATCAACTTCACACTATGAAATGTGTGTAGAAATGGCCTCCTTTTATAGGCCAAAAGGGCTGCCCTCTCTTATGAGAGACAGCCATGTGTAGGCGCCCTTGTGCAAATAAATCCAAATCGGACCCTCCAATCCGCCCATGTGTGGCCGCCCTTGAGAAGACAAGTCCGCCATTGAATTCGGCCACCGGCCACCGGCCATTGACTTCCGACCACCGGCCACCGGCCATTGACTTCCGACCACCGGCCATCGGCCATTGACTACCGGCCACCGGCCAACCGACCGGTTGTTTTTCGGCCTCCGTCCGGCCATAATATTCCGGCGAAAAAGAATATTCCGGCAAAAAAAAGTCTCGGGGGCCTCCGCCCCCGAGGCCTTTAAAGTTGCCCCTGATTCTTGTCCGTAAAAATTTTGGTTTTCGGTGAGTGATTTTCCTTCACGCACGATGGCTTCTCCTCATAATGGGGGCCTTACAAATGTGCGCTTTTACCACAGAAAATTACAAGGGTAAATCAGGCTCCATACTTAACAATCTCCCACTTGGAGACTGATCTCCAAACCAAACCTGTGACTGCTTTCCATTCTGGCTTCTTATCCTTGAATGCCGATTGAAGATGAGCAAAAGCTCAACTTCTCCTTGTTGACCACCTTTGTAAACATGTCTGCAGGATTTTCACTTGTATACACCTTTCCTAGCTTTAGTTGTCCCTCTTCCAAAAGAGTGCGTATGAAGTGATATCTCACCTCAATGTGCTTTGTCCTTGAATGAAAGGCTGAGTTCTTCGCAAGATGGATAGCTCTTTGGCTATCACTGTACAAGACACAATTGTCTTGTTTGAATCCAAGCTCTTCTAAGAATCTGTGAAGCCACAGAATTTCTTTGCTTGCCTCCGTCATTGCTACATACTCTGCTTCCGTGGTAGAAAGTGAAACCACTTTCTGCAGCTTTGAAGCCCAGCTTACTGTTGTGCCTCCAACCGTGAACACATAGCCAGTAGTGCTCCTTCGAGTATCTTTGTCACCTGCCATATCTGCATCAGCATACCCTTCTAGAAAAATATCAGTTCCTCCAAAATACAAAGCATTTGTTGTTGTCCCTTTTAGATACCTAAGTATCCACTTCACAGCTTGCCAATGCTCTTTACCTGGATTGTCCATGAACCTACTCACAACTCCCACTGCATGTGCAATGTCTGGCCTTGTCCAGACCATAGCATACATTAGAGAACCTACCGCTGAAGCATATGGAACTTTAGACATATAGGCTATCTCCTCTTGTGTCTTTGGACACATATCCTTCGTTAGTTTAAAATGACCAGCCAAAGGTGTAGAAACTGGTTTTGCATTGCAAACCTTTCTAGTACCTTCTTGATGTAATCTTCTTGAGATAGCTTTATTGTCTTCTTCGTCCTGTCCCTTGATATTTTCATACCAAGTATCCTCTTTGCAGCACCTAAATCTTTCATTGAAAAAGATTTGGACAGCTCCTCTTTTTAGCACTTGCAATCAACATGTCATCAACATACAACATTAGGATTATGAATTTCCCATCTCCCAAATTCTCCGTGTAGACGCAGTGATCTGAGTTGCATCTTGTGAATCCATGATCCAACATCCATCGATCAAACTTCAAGTACCATTGTCTTGATGCTTGCTTTAAACCATACAAGCTCTTCTTTAATCTGCAAACCATTTTCTCCTTACCTTTTACTTCATACCCCTTTGGTTGAAGCATGTAGATTTCCTCCTCTAAGTCACCGTGAGGGAATGCCGTATTTACATCCATTTGCTCGAGATTTAGATCATGAGTAGCCACAAGGCTTAAGACAAGCCTAATTGAGTTCATTTTTACAACAGGAGAAAATATTTCATTGAAGTCAATACCTTTCTTTTGAGAAAAACCTTTTACCACAAGCCTAGACTTGTACCTTTTCTTCCCACCTTCTTCTTCCTTTAGCTTGTACACCCATTTGTTTTGAAGTGCCCCCTTACCTTTAGGCAACTCAACCAACTCCCATGTTTGGTTGCGATGTAGTGAGTCCATCTCCACTTGCATGCTCTTCGTCCATTCTTCTTTGGATTCATGTTGCATAGCTTCTTCATATGATTCCGGCTCTCTAGAATCTGAGATCAAGAGATGGTTGAAGGAAGGAACAAACCTTTCTGGAGGTCTACTTGCTCTTGTAGATCTTCGGGGAATAGGTTGAGGCTCCTCATTTGGTTGACGTTGTTGCACATTGTCACCGTTTGCAGTCCTTGAGTCTTCACCGTCCTCAAGCTCCATGTACTCATCACCTATTTCTTTTGTTTGTTTTCTTTACAAGTAATCTTTGTACATATTTTGTTCGTTAAAAATTACATCCCTACTCCTTAAGATTTTACCATCTTCAGGATTCCATAAGCGATACCCAAAGTCTCCTTCTCCATAGCCAATGAAGAAACACTTTTTGGACTTTGCATCTAACTTTGATCTTAGGCTTCTATCTATGTGCATGAAAGCCTCACACCCAAACACTTTGAGAAATGCATAATTCACCGGTTTACCTGTCCATGCCTCTTCTGGAACTCCCCCATCCAATGCCGTTGAGGGTGACCGATTGATTAAGTACATAGACGTACTTACAGCTTCCGCCCAAAGCTCAAGCGGTAGGCCTGCATGTAGCCGCATGCTTCGTGCTCGTTCCATGATTGTCCTGTTCATCCTTTCCGAAATCCCATTTTGTTGAGGTGTCCTTGGGGTTGTCCTTTGCCTCCGAATGCCATTGCTAGCTCAAAAGCTTTCAAAAGCTTGGCTGCAATATTCGCCTCCATTGTCGGATCTGAGGCATTTAACCTTGGTACCTGTTTCATTCTCCACAAAGACTTTCCACCTTTGAAATATGGAAAATACATCGGATTTAAACTTGGTAGAAGCTTCTTTGTTTGAAGGATTTTCATTCCTTTGGCACTCATATGCCCAAGTCGGTAGTGCCACACCGCACTGTCAACTTCTGTAGTTGTTGCACAAGCTGAAGGTTGCGTGCTAACAGTACACAAGTAAAGTATACCGACTTTTTCACCCTTGGCAACCACCAAAGATCCCTTTGAGATCTTCCACCGTTTGTTTTCGAATGCAATGTTGTGACCTTCATCGTCCAATTGTCCTGTAGAGATCAAATTTTTGCGAAGAGAAGGAACATGCCTAACATCTTTAAGCTTCCATTCATTTCCGTTAGCAGTTTTGACAGAAACTGTACCTTTGCCGACAATCTCACAAGCTTCATCATCTCCCAAGTATACATACCCAAAATTACCTTTGGTGTAGTCTTGGAAATGTTTCTTGTGTGGTGTCGCATTGAATGAAGCCCCGGGATCTACTATCCAAGAATTAGACACATTGTCTAATGAGAGAATTAGAGCATCTTGCTCTACTTTACCTGCCACATTGGCCTCCGATGTTGGCTTGTTGTCTTGAGACTCTGTCTCCTTCTTCTTCTTGGACCAGCAATCCTTCTTGACGTGGCCCTTCTTGCCGCAATTCCAACATTCAAGAACTGACTTTGTGTGTGACTTGCTCTGCCTTGAGCGATCACGACCCTTTTGGTTTTTGAACCTCTCCTTAAGCCTTCCTCTTGTTTCCACTGATAGTGCAGCACTTGATGATTCTCCTATGCTTCTCCTTCGCATTTCCTCGCTTAGGAGAACACCCACAACATCATCAAACTTAAGAGTATTTGTGCCAGAGATAGAATTACTTACAGCCATCACAAGGCTATCCCAACTATCCGGTAGAGATGATAGTATAAGGAGAGCTCGCACTTCGTCATCGAAATTGATTTTCACTGATCGAAGTTGACTTATGTTTGTGTTAAAGTCATTTAGGTGTTCTGCAACTGAACCATTCTCTGCCATCTTTAGATTGAACAAGCGCTTCATAAGAAATACCTTATTGGATGCCGATGGTTTCTCGTAGAAGTCGTCAAGTGACTTCATCAAGTCCTCTGTGGTCTTCATCTCCGAAACATTGAAGGCCACCGTTGACGCCAAGCTTAACCAGATTGTTCCAAGTGCCTTTCGATCAAGGACAATCCATGCTTCATCTGCCATTGTTGCAGGCTTCTTCGCAAGACCGCCTAGTGGCAAATAGAGGTCCTTCTGGTAGAGATAGTCTTCAATCTGCATCTTCCAATGTTGGTAGTTTTTGTCATTGAACTTCTCAATCTTGAGCTTCCCTTCCTCCGCCATAACTTCCACTCAATTCAAGGAATCCTTTTCTTGAGATAATTTAGCTACGAGCAAACCTTACTCTGATACCAGTTGTTAGGAAATAAGACGTAGTTAAATAGATAATTGAGTAGATTACTTAATGGAGAGAGACAGATTTATATACATGAGATTATAGAGTAGAGAGAGAGAGAGAGAGTACACACGATATACGTGGTTCACCCAATGTGGGCTACGTCCACGGGAAAGCAGCCACTCAATGGCTTTAGTACTTCAAAACAAGAAGTAGTTTACAAAGGGATTATACCCTTAATGGAGCTCCCGCCTTGCTTCACTCTTACCACCTCACACTCACCTTGTTGCATCAACTTCACACTATGAAATGTGTGTAGAAAAGGCCTCCTTTTATAGGCCAAAAGGGTTGCCCTCTCTTATGAGAGACAGCCATGTGTAGTCGTCCTTGTGCGAATAAGTCCAAATCGGACCCTCCAATCCGCCCATGTGTGGCCGCCCTTGAGAAGACAAGTCCGCTTTTGAATTCGGCCACTGGCCATTGACTTCCGACCACCGGCCACCGGCCATTGACTTCCGACCATCGGCCATCAGCCATTGACTACCGGCCACCGACCAACCGACCGGTTGTTTTCCGACCACTTTCCAGCCGCCGTCCGGCCATAATATTCCAGCGAAAAAGAATATTCCGGCAAAAAAAAAAGTCTCGGGGGCCTCCACCCTTGAGGCCTTTAAAGTTGCCCCTGATTCTTGTCCGTGAAAATTTTGGTTCCAGTGAGTGATTTTCCTTCACGCACGATGGCTTCTCCTCATAATGGGGGCCTTACAAATGTGCGCTTTTACCACAAAAAATTACAAGGGTAAATCAGGCTCCATACTTAACAAGCACAATCCCTTGGTATATTATCTCCAGCAAGGGGCTGCTCGCACAGAGAACTCAGAAGACACAGGTTTTGAGCGGGGCACCGTGGATGCGCTCGGGCCGTTCAGTCAAGCACAGCAGGGTGTTGCGCTGGTCACCAACTGACCCAACAGGGGGGACTCGGTTTGCTTCAGAGACCTGCCCTGCGAGGCTGTTTATCGAGCACACAACAGGTGGCTGTGCTGCCAATGATTAGTCCACACAGGAGGCTGCATGCCTTACAGTTGCAGCAGGTCAGAGGGGCAGCAAGGGGCTGTCCCCTGTTTTCAATAGTGCCCGTATTGGGACTGTGGCGCGGGATCTTTTTCTCGAATACAGCAAGGGGCATCAGGTCGAATTCTCACAGAAAACTCCAGGAGCTCAGGCAGGTTGCGTATTGCTTGTCGCGAGCTGACCCAGCAAGGCGGCCGCGTGGTATTGATCATTGCACAGCCAGCGAGGCTTTTTCTCACACAGGAGGTTGCATGCCATTTGGAACTGTTGACAAGGCAGGTGACACAGAATATAGAAAGGGGTTGGGCCTCCGTGACTTGCTCCGTCACATGCCAAACCTAGCCGCCAATGGAGAAAATAGTCAGCTCACACAGTGGTGCTCCTAATGCAACAAAAGAAAATGGAGCAACACTAGCGCACGTTAGACAGGACCATCTCAAAAAAGTAGGGAATGAAATGATGTCGCCGCAACCATCTCGAGTACATCACTTCCAAGCAAAACAGAAACCAACCGCCAGGAGTGGGAAAAGAACGCCAGCCCAAGAAATGTTTTCGAGTGCGACGCTCGCAAGCAAGAAGAAGCCAGAACCGACAATCAAAACCAAGACCAGCATAACGCAAGCAAATCAATTATCGTCATACATAAGCATACAAGAAACCGTCGACAAGACAGAGAAACAAACCTCCAGAGAAGTCCATGCTGTCACCATCACTGGGTGAGGCGTTGCTTGCACTCCCTTCACCACCACCAGCAATGCCACCATCAGATGCCATGTCAATAGAAGATCCAGCTACTTTAAGGCACAACACACAAACCCTCAAAGTAATCCACGACAGACACTCAACAAATTTCAACTCCTCACGAGAAACAACAACTTCTTCGACAGCATTTGGCAGAAGAAAACATCCGTTTGCATATGGTGACTCGACTCAATTTAAATTTGGGATTGCAACATATCAAGGCATAGAAATTGGATAGCAAAGAGAGAATCTTCCACCAAATAGTGATAGCTCAAAGCTTAAACATCAAAGCAAAGATTGCAACTTGCTGGCATATTTACAAAAGCAGGATAGAGAGAGAATCTTCCACTAGATAGATACCTCAAAAGCTCAAACAGTAAAAAAAACATGAGACTTGCTGCTACATCTACAAAAGCACGACACAGCATAATAACAACCAGCTGAGACAAGGGCTTGATAATTACACTGCATTTTTCTGACCTTTTATACAAGCTACAATGAGCACGTGGATTGTTCTATTCCAAGCATTACATTCCAAAACGTGCTCTCAAGCATAGAAAACGAAGACGAATAGCGCTCACCACCTGAGGCTACACAAGGACACCATTGAATGCAGTCGCCCCTAAAAGCATACGGTTCAAGTATCTTGAAAAGCATCCAGACAGCGCCCGCCTTTGGTATTAAACGAGCACCACTGCCGTATCGAACACCTGCACCACATCCTCTGGCAGAAGCAGCACGAAAAGAGCATACTTGCTATGCGCCATCTTCTCGGAAGGACATCACCCACTGCACGCGCCACCTTCTCTGGTAGGAGCAGGGCAAAAAGGGACGCGACCCGCCAGGAGCAGCAGGAAAAAACGAGTTGCAGATTGGGTCAAATGAAACTTTAGGAAACCTAATGACACGTGGCAGCCATCCAACAACAACATCAAACGGCCTGAAGTTTGCAACAAGTTTGCATCTAAAACCCTATGGCCTTCTGCAGGCCAAAAAGATTTTGGAATGATATCAAGGCAACACTTAAGATTTGTAATGTATCTATTGTCAACCTCAATTAACACTAGTTTGTACCAAAACAAGACACTTTAAGTGTCCTTTTTTAACAAAGTTAAATTAAATGCTACTTACATTAAACGGTTTATTAAAGAAAACCCTCTTGATATGCTTGAATATGTTAGCTAGAGGTTCTTTTAAAAATATAACCTTGCATTTCAAAATCTATCATGATCAAGAACTATCTCATCAAGTTGACTCTCGTAACACTGTGATTGACGCTTTGAAGAAATCACCTTTATAAGCTAAAAAAATTTGAAGCGACCTTGTAGAAAATTTTAGGTGACTCTTCCACAATTTTTCTATAGATAATTGAAAGTTACATGTGCAAAAAAAATGACTTTGGAGTATATAAAATAATGGAAAGTTCCATCTGTTTGATATGGTCATTTCAAGCATATCGTTGTATACAAAGAAACATATGTTTTTGATGTATTTGTGAGTTTTAGAAAGTGATACATTGCTTTCCCTTTCCATTGAGCACTCAAGGTGGCAAGTAGAAGGGCATTGGTATGCAACAATTATTGGATCATTTTAAATATTCAAAACTGCATAAGAGAAAAAATTCATATTTTCATTCTTAACACATAAGCATTAAAAACCAAAATAATATCAAACTTTCCATGTAGATCAACTAAATGTATCAAAGTAAATGGTACATACACAATTGGGGTGCCTAAAACCTTGGTTTCAATGTTATTATGGAGAACTCAATATTTTCAAGAGTTTTTGCACGATAAAAATTTCAAGATAGAGTTCAAGCAACGAGATTTAATTGAGTTAGGGAGCCCAAAAAATATGTAGTTTCTTGGTTTTAACATATAAAGTCATTTGTAGTTGTCAAATTGCACTAGAATAGTACCAATTCCATGAGGGGACCTTTGGAAGACCAAAATTATGCTCTATTCAGCACGTGGTCAAGTATGAAACTATTTCTATAACTTACATGTGACTTGAAAACTTATCTTTGAAGTGCATTTCATTGTTTTGTAACACTAAGTGCTAACACATGGATTTTATAAATGTAAAAAAGGCCATCTCTATAAAAAGATATAATAATTTTATGTTTTTTTTTGTAAAAAAACTTGAAATTTTACTAAAATTTATGTCTTAGAACTTACCAGAATTCTCTCCATATGGATTGTATTTTGATATGGAGAAAAATCCAGTGTTTTCTTTCCCTCATACCAATCTATAGTAGAAGCAAGGTGTAAAAAACTTCTTTCTAGCTCGACAAATAAATTGCCAAAACTCGGTAGAAAAACAGGACACTTTAGTGTCTCAAGACACTTAAGTGTCCAATTAGTGTTAACAAAATAATTTTCAAAGTTTTAAACTCACAAACATCTCATGATTTTGGCTCATTTAACAATATTAAAAGTGTATAATCTCTTGAAAAAATGACATTGCTATAAAAATTTAATGAAGTATGTATATAAATTTTCTAGTTGTGTCTATATAAGTTATTTATAAATAAGTAGGTAAACACTAGAGTATGAATTTTAATGAAACATCGACTATTGTTTTGCAAAGGTGCTATTCATTGGGGGTAATCACTATTGAGGTTGCACAAAAATGATATGTTATAATTTTTATGAGTACTTTGGATAACATTCTATAAATAATAAGCATCAAAGAATTTTTTGATATGTTGATTAAAGCAACGATGATTAATAAAGAATTCAATAGATAGTTGTTACAAGATTAAAATTATCTTTTCAATTATACATTTTGACAAAAGCACTTGAATAACAATTACAAACATTATAAAAATTTGTATATACGATACTCTTCACGATCACGTTATCGACCAAGTATTTCCTATACTTAATAACTTAAACAACATTATATACATGCACATAGAGCTTATATGGCGTTCATAAAGCCGGGTTAATGACTTGAATGCCACATTTATACAAAAACAAATGCTTATATCAAACGACACTCTATAGCCGCATTACCGATTCGAACGACCAAGTATCGTTTGAATCTAAAGGATAATAGTAGTTTGTATACAAACATCATATGGTTGCATTATCGATCGATGCCATATGTTTCTTTTGCAAGGGGAAGGGAAGTTGACTCACCATAAGGATAACAATATCGCCACGTCACCGACGTAGTACCCAAACGGTGAGCCAATACTTACCACAAGGACATCATATTTCTCGCGTAATCGAGGTGATGCCCCCATGGTAAGCACTATCCCGTAAAACAGCTTATGCACACGCCCACATTGTGTGGTAAGGTATCATATTATTGTCGTACACTACGATAAAAGACATGCTACCACACAATGCACACACAACACAAACACTCGAGTCGTGTAGTTAGGTACTCTACTACTGCCGTGCACTATGACGTAGAGCTCACTCCCACACGACTCCCTCCCTTCTCTCAGCGTACCTGTGGAGGAGGTCATCGATCTCTTCTTCTTCTCTCTCTCTCTCTCTCTCTCTCTCACTCTCTCAAACGCTCACAAATAACACCCCACGGGCCCGAGCGGCCAGCCTGTATATTAAGTTACAGACCCGTCGGACTTCTTTGTTTTCCATTCGGGCTCGTCGAGGTTTTTGTTTTTCCCGACTAGTCCGCAAGGAAACAAAGAAGCCCGGTGGGATTTTTGTGGGTTACCAGGTCGCCCTGCCGGCTTGTTGTGATTATGTTAATTGTGATTATGTGAATATATTAATAACTCTTTGTGATCACAAAAAATTTTATGTAATTACATAAAATGTTAAATCCTTGGTTAGAGCTGAGTCCCGCTTGCAAGCTTGTTCATTATTGTTTTCTCTTTAGTGGAGTTAGAGCTAAGTCTCGCTTGAGATGAATTGTATCAGTGGTATTAGAGAATAAATATATAAAGTATGTGGTCTCACTTGAATCGTGAAATGATAGAGTGAAAGGTGATGAGATAGGGGGCGGTTACCTATTTGAGGGCTTTCTATTCCAATTTTGCAAATTGAAGAAGCAATTCTTAGCTAAGCATTGACTTTGATTCTAAGACAAAACACCATCCACGATGTGGGTGCTCTATTTGCTACAGTTAGTCGTGTTTGCAATATATTTTTTGCATAATATACTTCACTATTATATCAAAGAGGGATGCACATAGTGATACATCGTCCAACCAGTAATATAGGTAGGTCCCTCTAGAAATCTTTCAACAACCCCTGGATTATATTAGAGCTAAGTCCCACCATCCTAGTAAATTTGTCAAGGTTTATTGAAAGAAATTGAAAGGATGTGGTCCCACCCACATGATGGAGAGAAAACGATGCTAAAAATATGGGAAAAAACCACCACATCTATTGGCTTAGAGGTGAGAGAGATACTTTTTCCTAAAGAATAGCTTAACCCCATATTAGCAAATGATTTGAAGCAGGTGCTACTCACCAGCCAACAATGTGTGGTCTATGTGAAGTTGTTTGCAGCTTCCAATCGTATTAGGAGCATTTTTACATAGTTGGAGACTCTCTCTCTCTCTCTCTCTCTCTCTCTCTCTCTCTCTCTCTCTCTCTCTCTCTCTCTCACACACACACACACACACGTGCATCCTTCTTTGATATAACTGTAATTTATATTATGCTATGCAAAAAATATATTGCAAATGATGACTAACTCTAGCAAATATGTTGGATTGTGTTTTTTCCTATAATCTAAGTCAATACTTAGGTAAGAATGCTTCGTCAATTTATAGGAATAGAAAGCCCCCAAAAAGTAAACCAGCTCCCTATCTCATTATTCACTTTATCATTTCAGAGACCACATACTTTATATCTTTATTCTCTAATACCACTACTACTGCCGTGCACTATGACGTAGAGCTCACTCCACACGACTCCCTCTCTTCTCTCAACGTACCTGTGGAGGAGGTCATCGATCTCTTCTTCTCTCTCTCTCTCTCTCTCTCTCTCTCTCTCTCTCTCTCTTCTCAAACGCTCACAAATAACACCCCACGGGCCCGAGCGGCCAGCCTGTATATTAAGTTACAGACCCGTCGAACTTCTTTGTTTTCCATTCGGGCTCGTCGAGGTTTTTGTTTTTCCGACTAGTCCGCAAGGAAACAAAGAAGCCGGTGGGATTTTTGTGGGTTACCAGGTCGCCCTGCCGGCTTGTTGTGATTATGTTAATTGTGATTATGTGAATATATTAATAACTCTTTGTGATCACAAAAAATTTTATGTAATTACATAAAATGTTAAATCCTTGGTTAGAGCTGAGTCCCGCTTGCGGGCTTGTTCATTATTGTTTTCTCTTTAGTGGAGTTAGAGCTAAGTCTCGCTTGAGATGAATTGTATCAGTGGTATTAGAGAATAAATATTAAAGTATGTGGTCTCACTTGAATCATGAAATGATAGAGTGAAAGGTGATGATGAGATAGGGGGCGGTTACCTATTTGAGGGCTTTCTATTCCAATTTTGCAAATTGAAGAAGCAATTCTTAGCTAAGCATTGACTTTGATTCTAAGACAAAACACCATCCACGATGTGGGTGCTCTATTTGCTACAGTTAGTCGTGTTTGCAATATATTTTTTGCATAATATACTTCACTATTATATCAAAGAGGGATGCACATAGTGATACATCGTCCAACCAGTAATATAGGTAGGTCCCTCTAGAAA
The DNA here is from genome assembly GCF_014529385.1 of Adiantum capillus-veneris. Lineage (NCBI taxonomy): Eukaryota > Viridiplantae > Streptophyta > Polypodiopsida > Polypodiales > Pteridaceae > Adiantum > Adiantum capillus-veneris. The sequence goes on from NC_140957.1 coordinate 99,389,830, forward strand.
TCTTTAACAACCCCTGGATTATATTAGAGCTAAGTCCCACCATCCTAGTAAATTTGTCAAGGTTTATTGAAAGAAATTGAAAGGATGTGGTCCCACCCACATGATGGAGAGAAAACGATGCTAAAATATGGGGAAAAAACCACCACATCTATTGGCTTAGAGGTGAGAGAGATACTTTTTCCTAAAGAATAGCTTAACCCCATATTAGCAAATGATTTGAAGCAGGTGCTACTCACCAGCCAACAATGTGTGGTCTATGTGAAGTTGTTTGCAGCTTCCAATCGTATTAGGAGCATTTTTACATAGTTGGAGACTCTCTCTCTCTCTCTCTCTCTCTCTCTCTCTCTCTCTCTCACACACACACACACACACACACACACACACGTGCATCCTTCTTTGATATAACTGTAATTTATATTATGTTATGCAAAAAATATATTGCAAATGATGACTAACTCTAGCAAATATGTTGGATTGTGTTTTTTCCTATAATCTAAGTCAATACTTAGGTAAGAATGCTTCGTCAATTTATAGGAATAGAAAGCCCCCAAAAAGTAAACCAGCTCCCTATCTCATTATTCACTTTATCATTTCAGAGACCACATACTTTATATCTTTATTCTCTAATACCACTACTACTGCCGTGCACTATGACGTAGAGCTCACTCCCACACGACTCCCTCTCTTCTCTCAACGTACTTGTGGAGGAGGTCATCGATCTCTTCTTCTCTCTCTCTCTCTCTCTCTCTCTCTCTCTCTCTCTCTCTCAAACGCTCACAAATAACACCCCACGGGCCCGAGCGGCCAGCCTGTATATTAAGTTACAGACCCGTCGGACTTCTTTGTTTTCCATTCGGGCTCGTCGAGGTTTTTGTTTTTCCCGACTAGTCCGCAAGGAAACAAAGAAGCCCGGTGGGATTTTTGTGGGTTACCAGGTCGCCCTGCCGGCTTGTTGTGATTATGTTAATTGTGATTATGTGAATATATTAATAACTCTTTGTGATCACAAAAAATTTTATGTAATTACATAAAATGTTAAATCCTTGGTTAGAGCTGAGTCCCGCTTGCGGGCTTGTTCATTATTGTTTTCTCTTTAGTGGAGTTAGAGCTAAGTCTCGCTTGAGATGAATTGTATCAGTGGTATTAGAGAATAAATATATAAAGTATGTGGTCTCACTTGAATCGTGAAATGATAGAGTGAAAGGTGATGAGATAGGGGGCGGTTACCTATTTGAGGGCTTTCTATTCCAATTTTGCAAATTGAAGAAGCAATTCTTAGCTAAGCATTGACTTTGATTCTAAGACAAAACACCATCCACGATGTGGGTGCTCTATTTGCTACAGTTAGTCGTGTTTGCAATATATTTTTTGCATAATATACTTCACTATTATATCAAAGAGGGATGCACATAGTGATACATCGTCCAACCAGTAATATAGGTAGGTCCCTCTAGAAAGCTTTCAACAACCCCGGGATTATATTAGAGCTAAGTCCCACCATGCTAGTAAATTTGTCAAGGTTTATTGAAAGAAATTGAAAGGATGTGGTCCCACCACATGATGGAGAGAAAACGATGCTAAAAATATGGGAAAAAACCACCACATCTATTGGCTTAGAGGTGAGAGAGATACTTTTTCCTAAAGAATAGCTTAACCCCATATTAGCAATGATTTGAAGCAGGTGCTACTCACCAGCCAACAATGTGTGGTCTATGTGAAGTTGTTTGCAGCTTCCAATCGTATTAGGAGCATTTTTACATAGTTGGAGACACTCTCTCTCTCTCTCTCTCTCTCTCTCTCTCTCTCTCTCTCTCTCTCTCTCTCTCTCTCTCTCTCTCTCTCTCTCACACACACACACACACACACACACACACGTGCATCCTTCTTTGATATAACTGTAATTTATATTATATTATGCAAAAAATATATTGCAAATGATGACTAACTCTAGCAAATATCTTGGATTGTGTTTTTTCGTATAATCTAAGTCAATACTTAGGTAAGAATGCTTCGTCAATTTATAGGAATAGAAAGCCCCCAAAAAGTAAACCATCTCCCTATCTCATTATTCACTTTATCATTTCAGAGACCACATACTTTATATCTTTATTCTCTAATACCACTAATACAATTCATCTCAAGCGGTACTGAACTCTAACTGCAGCTCGTGGAAAAGGCGAATCAACAATGTGGGGGTGGTTGTGACACCCCCCAACAAAAAGACGCGCCTCATACCTTGGTTCAACCAGTAAATTCTCTAATTCTAAAGTCTCGAGAGCATTTATGAGATGCTACATAGCAGCTTGTGGGCAGTCCAAAAGCGCGTTTAAGGGCCTTGTGGGGGAGCCCTCTAATAGCCAAGTCCCTCATTGTTTCTATATGATTATGGTATTAGTTAGATATTACTATATGGGCGCTACGTAGTAGCTTGCGGGCCCTCCAAAAGCGCCTTTAAAGGGCTTATGGGGAAGCCCTCTGATAGCTGAGTCCCGCATTGCTCCTATATGATTAGTGGTATTAGTTAGATATTGCTATATAAATATAGTGGTCACACATTTTGCCTTTTGTTTTAGAACCTCAAGAGGACAATCTCTATAATATTAGTAGAGCTGCAAATACAAACCTTTTAGTAGAGCTGCAAATACAAACCTTTTCTTCATGATTATCCCTTTAATAGGAGTATTAACCAATGAGAATCCATACCCTTTTTCTAGATAAACATGCTTAGTTACCCTTTTTATATTTTTGGGAAATCATGGCTACCTATTTTTTATGTTTGGTAAGTCACAACTTCACTCTTATCATTTCACGATTCAAGTGAGACCGCCTACTTTACATCTTTATTCTCTAATACCACTAATACAATTCATCTCAAGTGGGACTCAACTCTAACTCCACCGAAGAGAAAACAATAATGAGTGTGCCAAAGCGGGACTCAATTCTAACTCCACCGAAGAGATAACCCTGATTTTTAGCATCGTTTTCTCTCCATCATGGGTGGGACCACATCCTTTCAATTTTTTTCAATAAACCTTGATAATATTACTAGCATATGGTGGGACTTAGCTCTAATATAAGCTAGGGGGTGGTTGAAAGCTTTCTACAAGGACCAACCTATAACTGGTTGGACGATGTTGGACTTTTGTTCATCACTAGCTTCTCCCGCTGCAATTCAAGAATTTTTGAGCTATCAGGGACCTTTAAGCAAGTTCTTCTTCTTTTTTTGGGGGGGGGGGGTGTTCAATTGGAGTTGGAGCTGAGTCCCGCTTGAGGGCACATTCAGTATTGTTTTCTCTTCAGTGGAGTGCAAGTACCGGTTGTCAGCGAGTAGAGATGATGGGCCCTTTCAGCCACCCTACCCTCTAAATGGTGTTTTGTTTTTGGGGGGGGGGAGGGAGTGTTAGGGCGGGGGTGCTCTTCAGCCACACCTCTCCCCTTATGGTGGAAGTTGTCAATGATACAAGGATTTTGACGTAGTTGGTTTTGAGGATATATGGCTCCTAGTTTCCTAGTTTGGTTGCCTAGCATGTTGGAGTAGATTCCATCTATTTTTTGGCACTCCTTTTATGTACTTGGTACAATTGCACACATTTGTCATGCCTATGGAGGTGCTCGTTGCCCATCAATGGATTTCCCTGAGTCGATTGATTATGTGTGGAACAAGGAGATCTTTTCTCAGAAGATTGTGGTCACGGTAGACAAAACCGGTGTTGGAGATGCCATATGGGTCTACCCAATGTTTCGGATGCCATATGATGGGCCACCTTATCAAGAACTATTAGGAGGAGCTGCCTGAGAGACAATTTCATCATGGTCAAAGCCAACAGCAGGTGAGTCACAATACTGAGCAGAGACCGAGACGAGCATAGCCTGTTTTGGTTCATGAGAGGTTGGAGAGATACGCCACAGATGTTGGTTGCGAGTTCATTTTTATGCTCCAGGGAAGCTTGTATGGCCAATAGAGACAACTACATCTTGATATTTTTCCCTTGATTTTCATCATGGAAAATGCTTATCTTACTATAGTGTAAAAATTGAGGTCATTGTGGTAGAAAATGCTAATTAAACAATTTCACTTCATTGTAGGGCGCAAACAGAGCATCTAGCAAATGCATGCAATTCTTTGTTGATTGTTTGAAAGAGTATCCCAATAGTCTTAATAATGAGTATTTTAATGGTATATCCTAAAGTTAAGAGCACCAATCACAAACCTCCACTACATGAACCACTTCTGGTTCAAAATGTAAAGCCTTGGGCATATAGCAAGCATTAAAAGGCTAGAAATGAGCCAAGAACACAGAAGTGAACTGTTCTATTAAAAGGCTAGAACTGAGCCAAGAAGAGAAAAAGGTCACTGGAGGGACACATGTCCAACACCTAGAATTGCAGGTGTAGGGAATGGTCGCCTACTGACCATTCCCGATAATCATGGGCGACCAGCGGAGGCCGGGAGCCCTGATTACGGGAATGGTCAGTAGGCGACCATTCCCGGCCGTCTATGGTCGAGGAGGGGAGCCAATGATTATAGCGTGGTGAGTCACACAGTTGCACAGTCGCTCAGAGCTCACTCAGAGCTCGTGGCTAGTTTACGACGCCATTGATTGGCTGCATGATTATTGTTATGCAAGCTGAGGTGTCAACACCTCACAACATTCCGAGTGCTGACCTGTTGTCGCCCCATTGGAGGGTCACAGCTTGGATTCCATGTGCTGATGTGTCGTGCATCTGACGGCTGCAACAGAAATTCCGGGCCACAATGACGTGCAGATGAACGATACAGATCAGCTGCCTCCCGACTCTCGACCTTGATGGACCTAGAAAATTACATTTTCCCTAACCGAAGAAAATAAGGGCAAACTTCAAATTCTCCCAGATTTTAAGTCAAAATTTGAAGCTTTTGCAAGTATTTACACTAAAACTTGTGTAAATTTCACGGTTTTCTTCACAGCAAGCTCAAAATCTAAACGGCATTTTATGATTTTAGCAGGTTAAAATACATTGGACCCCGAAACACTGCAGGACCTTTGACCAGAGAGAGAGAGAGAACGTTGTTTCCACCAATCAATCCTTTGTTCACATGGCGTCAAGCCCTAAACCAAAAAAGGTTAGTGGGAGCGGAATAGAGTCATACCCAATGCACACTCTGCCAATACTCGACAACTACAAGCATCTCCCCTTCTCAAACAACTACAAGCATCTCCCCTTCTCAAACAATAAAAGACAACTTAGACTTTCAAGCCTGGACACAGAACGAGACATGGCTGGTCCATTTCAAACATGGTCTCGCTTTACACAGACATACTAAAATTGCCCATCTTACAAGCATTACATGCTCCACCCACATTTTATAGCATTTGAAAGTCAGGCCAGAGACGGCTGCATTCGAGACAGTGAGAGTGATCTTTAGAAAGGACCTCTACCTCTTGCTCATACTAATGCTCGAGCTACGAGACGAAACTACAATGAGAGATTTGATAAACTCCCCATAAATGGACAGGGAGCAATTATACAATTGTAATGAGTAAAATGGAGAGCTGAACTTTTTTCTGCCCTAAACCAATAAGCCTTGGGCCCCCAACTCCCCTACAAAATGAAGAGTTTCTGTGTACAGCAGAAAGACAAAGGATCAAGGGACAACTGCAGCAGGAGCCTTTTTCGTACCACTGCCCAGTCCCGAAGCTTCCAACTTTGATTGCAAAAGTGCCGTATCATTAGATAGTTCCTCATTTTCAACATCTCCCTCACCTTTGGTAACAGAGGTTCCTTTGGTGTAGGCAAAAATTGAAGAATAAGACATCACCCCACTTGCACTCGAGCTCTTTACTAGCTTTTTGGGGATCGACGCATCCTTGCCACTGCCAGATACAGAAATAGCAGGCCCAACCACCTTGCCCGGTTTGGCCGAACCACCTGCAATACAAGTGGAAACTGTGCATGAACCATGGCTACTCATGCAGGCAGAAGGCATAGATTCTCTCTGTTGCAACACTAAAATTTATCTTCTTCTTCTTCTTCTTTGCAACACTCCACTTTGACTGTATTGGATCAAGAAAAGTGAACCTCACCCTGCGATGGCTTTTGAACAGCGGGAACTTTTGGAAGAGGTGGTGGTGCAGTAGATCTATCCGACAGAGGCGATGGCTTTTCCAGCTCCTTCATTTGCTTGGCAGCTTCTTCTCGAAATTCAACAACTCGCTCTCTGCACCGGATACTTAAAATTAATCCCCACACATGATACCTATCCTGAAATGCCGCTGGAAACTTCAAAAGATATTACCTGGGCAAAGAAGCATGTTGTCGCTCTAAAGGGGTACTGCTACCCTTGCCATAATGTTCCTCCAAATGAGCAAACTGCCGCTTGAACTGATCAACCGCACTACAAAAAACACAAAGTATCCCCATAGCAATTCAGATAAAAGAGAAACAGGGAGCGGCAGCAATAGCATCAAAGTCTAGGTTACCTTGGATACATAAAATTGGTGTGATCAGCACCATTCAGGTATTCCTTCAGCATCTGTGGATGGTACTCGAGTATCTGACAGGAAAAACCAAAAGCATTCCATCTATAACAACCAAATGAGCACCTAAGAATATATAGGCCCTCTGGAATACCACCATACCTCTCTATAGATCAGCTCTCGCACATGATCCTTGGTTAGCCGACGCCTTTCAAATTCAAATTCCATTTTAGATATGGGCAAAGCAGAAGGTTCTCGCTCAACCTTTGCCAAGCCTTTGAAATAAGGATCTGCCAATGCCTATATCACACATTCAAATTATTGTACCAAACTCAAAAAGAAATCAGACGAAGCAATTAAAGCTTCAGCTGTCTTTCATACCTGCTCTGCAGTGGGACGATCCTTCGGATCAAATGCTAGTAATCTCTCTAGAAGATTTGTAGCCAAAGGATCAACATTTTGAAACTTCTGTGAAAGAGGCATTGTCTGTTTCTTGCGCATGCTACTCAAGTACCTCCTAGCCTTCTCGTTTCTCACCTGCGTAAAACAGATTGTGGATCACGACATCGAAATGGAGAGTAATGAAACTATTTTTCAAAAGGCCATGTGCTTATTCACCATGCATAGAAATACACCAAAAATAAGGGTATGACCAAAATAGGTTTCCCAAGGCCCAAAAACAAGGCATAAATACATCAGCGGTAGCCAAAAAAAAGAAAGGCCCAAGAAGCGAGTGGAGAGAATTTGTCCATTTAGAACAAGGTTTTTGCAGCAAGTCAATTCCAATGAGCCCAACCTCCAAGGAAGAATGCCTGAGAGGCCCCTTTATGAAAATCCACACATATCCTTCCTGGCTGCAAAGGCGAGGAGCAAGAAGAAGGGGCCAACCCTAGCGATTGAATCCGAAGAGGGAGTTCCCATCAAATCTGTAATGAGATCCAACTGGTGCACAACATTTTTCCCTGGAAAGAGGGGCTTCCCAGTCAAAACTTCCGCAAAAATGCAGCCAATGCTCCAGATGTCAATCGCAGGGGTGTACTGTGGCAAATACCAAGGACACAAGAAATAAAGACCGAGTAAGCTTCACAAAACATGCTTAATTCCACCAAAAAAACAGGATTATTCCAAACAAATGAAGAGACGCTCTCCACCTAGCAACGGAGAGACTGTACAGAACCCAATTAAATCAGCCGTAACTTGAGCACCAACCTTGGAGAAAAAGGATCCACACAACTCCGGAGCACGATACCACCGTGTGGCAACGTAATCCTGTTTAAGGGGGCAAGAGTGCACAAGCAGCCCACAACAATGTGTAAGCGGATGGCTACGTCTTCCAAAGTTGGAGACATGATTGAACATACTTACTGTCCAAAATATTGCCGAGGGAGCATCGTTGAAGGCTACACGCGCCAGCCCAAAATCACAAATTTTCAACTTGCAATCAGCATTCGCCAACACATTTTTTGGCTTCAAGTCTCTATGGAACACATTTGCTGCCAAGATCATCATCAGTATAACCAGATCAATAACTTGTTCTCAAGGCATCTTTAAAAAAAAAAGTCTTCTTGTTCTGGCAAAGTCTTACTGAACATGGTAACATGCAAGAAGAACTTTGAAACAGCCATAAATCTCCTTACATGTGCTTGTCCTATTACCAAGGCCCCCAAATACATTACATCACTATCGGTGACATCTGAGTTTGGGCAAGCATAGTTCCCCCCCTTCGCCCCCCCCCCCAACACACACAAAGCATTGACTGAGTACTTAAGCCAAAAAAACTTTGCCATTTTTATCTCCACCAGAAACTCACTCAATATACTTATATCTAGATGCATTCAGAAAAACTCATAAATGCTTGCTTGCATCTGTTCTCTACGCTCGCCTAAAGATATCAAAATATTTGCATGTTGCAATACCTGTGTGAATATACTTCAAAGCTCGGAGAAGCTGATACAAGAAAAATTGATAATGTTCCGGTGTAAGATCATCATTTGCCTTGATAACTTGGTGCAGATCAGACTCCATGAGCTCAAACACGACATAAATGTCCTTAAACTCACGGGGCGAAGGAGGAAGCATGATATGCTTGATCTCAACAATGTCAGGGTGTCGCAAGAGTCTAAGAAGCTTGATTTCCCGCAGAATGCGTGTAGCATCAGAGACATGTTCAAAAATGTCATTAATCTTCTTAATGGCCACCTTTTCTCCTGTATGTGTATCGATAGCTGAACACACTACTCCATAGCTCCCTTTGCCAATCACCTCTTGAATTTGATAGCGATTGCCTTCTCCATACTCGGTAAAGAATTCAGTATTTCCCAGATTCTGGAATTGGCAATGGCAATGTAAGACAATAAATAACAAATTATGCAAAAGAATATGATGAGTGTTGACAACATATATACATCTAACAATTAGCACAACCCGTGCTAACGTAGGATTCACTTGCATAAAGTTCCACTAAAGTGGGACAAAAATGCAGACATAGAAAATACAATCAAGCAGGCAAAATGCATGAGAACCATGTGGAATTTGGCAAGTGTCAAAACTGTCAAGTACTATACATCACTCCATGAAGGCAAACACCATTCATATACCAACACAAGGAAATCCATACAGACGTGCAACCTAACTACCCAAAACCATGAAGAGAGAACAGCAAGTGCCTGACTTTAAGAGTATGATCAGAGCCGCCTTGCATCTTCTCTGCGAAATCGTGGCTCTCAATCAAAGTCGAGGTTCGATTCCTGCAAAAATTGTGCGAGACTGTGATCCCAAAGCCTTCCTGCTTTGTCTCCCCCGATGCTTTCCGTTAGGGTTTCCCAGAAGAAGCAGGAGGAACAGGGCAGGTACCTCCGAGGTGACTTTCGCTGAAGCGATGTGCCCATGTGCTGGAAAAAAAAGGAATTGGCGAAGAAATGCGCTGTAAAGGTAAGGGAAGCTGGCGATGAAAAAGAGGTTGGCTATGGCGCTGTTAATGGGCTTGAAGAAGCTCAACTTGGCGCATCAATGGCTCGGCGGGCAGTAGGGTCGTGCTACCAAGCTTCTTGCTGTATATCCCAAGAAGAACAAGACGAGCTTACCTTTGCATTTGGCTTTTGGCTGAGAAAGAGCGAGAGAGAGGGACAGAGAGAGTGTGTGTGACTTTTATGTGCTTTGGGGGGGAGGTGTGGAGGAGAGCCACGACACTATGTAACACGGGGTCTTAATGACCCCAAGGCCGGTTGAAGCACGCGAATCTCCAGGTAGGAGAACCACGGTTCAAGATTTGAACCTGCCACCTGGCGGATGGGAGCGTGATGAGCTAACCATGCACGCGTGTGCGGTTTGTTGAAACCGTTGCAAGCTCACATTATTATAAAGTTAGTTCATGTCCCCCCGCCCCCCCCCAAAACCTAATGTCCTTCTTTACTTTTCGTACCCTTGTTTACTTTTCAACATCTGACGCCTACGCGAGCCTTTAGTTTTGTGCCCGGACTTCTCCGTCGTTGATCCCACTACTTTAGCTTCATTTACTACCCCGTGTTAGATAGTGTTGAGGGGAGGAGAGAGTGTGTGTGAACGTGTGTTTGAATGAGTGTACGTCTGTGTTCGATAGCAAGAGTCTTTTCGTAGGGATTGCGTAGTCGTCTGCTCAATTCCCACATTCATCACCTCCTAAATAAGGAAAGCCAGGTAGTGGCAAAGGGAAGATTTGAACCCAACATGTTAAGTTTGGGGTTCGACAGCAGGACGGTTGGGTTGACATTTTACTAAAAGGAGACCTTTTACTGGGGTGTAAGACCCAGGAGCTGCATAATAGAGATTCTCCACCCAACCCCCCATTATATAGCCCTTGGCATAGAATCTCCCTGTCCGCCTTTAGCAGTCGGCCTTGGTCCGAGTCCTACTCGCTTAGGTTTGCCCTTGGCATGACATTACTCCCCCCTTGGAGAAGCGTTTTCATCCTCAAAAATCTTCGTAAGAACATTGATGTTTTCTGTATTGGTGTCCCATACATGGGCCAATTGTCCTGATGACGGATACTTGGTGTAGTGAGGAGGTTCAATGAAACCAAGAGCAACATCTTGATTTTCAACATTGTTGTCCTTTTGCAACCACTTGTATCTAAATGATAACTCAATTTATAACTCACATGAATAACTTGAAAAGCTCATAGCTATTGAGGGACAAAATAGGGAGTGCCCTCATGTCAGACTTATGAACATGTTGGAACACACAGAACTACATGTTCACCCCTAATAAAGGTTACATGCCAACATGCTTTGTCATCACACCTACTAAGTCCCTAATGTATGAAACTATTGAATCGGTATCAACCCCACCACAATAGGTGTTCAAAGTTGAAAACCTAAGCAAATTCTAAAATAGGGAGAGAATAGCCCATTCAGAAAGATTTGTGCTAACGTATGCGCTTAGCAGATCCTTTAGCAAAGAATACGGATAAGTTGTCCATCCAACGCAGGATGAATAGCAGGAGTAAGAGTGAGGTACTTTCCCCCAACCACTTACAGACAGTCTTCCACGACTGATGATAAACTATGGCGCAGCCATTGAGTATCCAACCATATACTCAATATGGAATGAAGACAACGAACTAAGTTGAAAGTGGGTTGGAGTGGAGTAAGCTCATAGAGTGTAGACCATCCAACCATAGACACCCATCCTGAGCCATTACCTTGTATGGTAGGGTGTAAACTCATACTAAATCTGCGAGAAAAATTGCACTTGAAGTGCAAAAAATTGCATAAACAAGAAAGGGCATGAATTTGCATGCCGCTCCGAACAAATATGTGTTAACACTAGGGCCATAACACCTAGTGTGCATGCATTTAACACAAACAAATCCGAACCGCAAGTCCATGACGAGACTTTCCACGACACGTACGTGAAAGCCTTTCAATAAGAGCTGGACCATAACAGAATGTGAAATCTCAATCACACCTAGGGACCAACCATGAGACATTCTCATGAATGTAGCATACTTGGCTATATATAGAAACAACCCTCCGTTAAAGGTGGTTTCACAGCACCTGTAATCACAACAAATTTGTACTTAGTACCCAACAATTTATGGCCACTGAAATTGTGCCTGATATGGTGTACTCCAAATGGTCTAATAAACGGATGTGACCAACGTAGGGACTTCGTCACGACACATCATTAAGAATTAGGCACCAGTGTCAATCCCAGAGATGCATATTCTCCACATGTGGTATATGTCTCAAATAAGGATGGGCGAAAAAGCGACATCCAGCAAGTACAAGATGTACTTGTGTGTGGAGGTAAGTGCAAAACACTCCGCGACAAGAGTGAGAGGGACCCTCATTATCATTACTCCACATTGGCTAAATCGAACTCCTTGAGTTCCTAGACCATGTTGGGTCCCATGTGACAACATGTGCCAAACAGAATCGTACCATGTAGGTCTGTAATTGTTGCAACAAGATTCAAACCCATGACGGTATCTTAATGAACAGGGAATGAAAAAATAGAGAGAAAATGAGGTTGATGAAATTTGAAGACTCACAAGTTTGGAGCCCACTATAGCACGATGGCTCGATTGAAAGCATATCAAAAAGAGATTTGTGTCTGGATGAGAGAGAGAGAGAGAGAGAGAGAGAGAGAGAGAGAGACGAAGAAGACATGACAGTTCTTAGCATTGTAGGAACCATCCCAAGAGACCTCAAGAAAAATGTGATTTTAAGCACACTATTACATGACGGCATGTAGGAACCATCCCAAGAGACCTCAAGAAAAATGTGATTTTGAGCACACTATTACATGACGGCATGTGTGCATGTGAGAGGGTGAGAGGGTGAGAGAGAGAAGAAGAGAGGAGCATACTTAACCTTGTAGGAACAATCCTAAGAGACCTTAAAAAGACAAGTCTTAAACACAAGATCTACTACTCAAGAGGAAAATAGGTTAACCAATAGGCAGTGTGTAAAATGCTCATCATGGTGTAGATTCGTCGATTTAGGCAACATGAGTTTTTTGTGCAGATCCGTTGATTTAGGCAGCACGAAACTAAATGCAGATTCGTCGATTTAGGTAGCACCGATTCAAGCAGCACACCAAGAAATTACAGATTCATGATTTTTAAACAATATTAAGTGTAGATTCACTGATTCAGATAGCACGTCTCATGGTGTAGATTCATCGATTTAGGCAACACTGATCACAAAATCATGCTGAAGTGGTTGGCCACCACTACCCTAAATATATTTTGTTACCCGGGTATATGATGGTATTTGGAGTTGGACTTATATTTAGATTTGGAGTTGATTTGGGATATGAATGATTTCCTGTTGCGACAATGTTTATGAAATTGAATTTGGAATTTATGAAAATTGATTATAATGAATGATGAGTGTGACCAATGATATCTTGATACATCATGATATGACATATACTACTTATTCTAGTGGTATGGGGCACTAGAATATGTAGTATGTGGATGACGATAGGCATAAGCAAATGTGTCAATTTACTTTTATGAATTCTTCTTTCAATATGTTATATTTTTGACGTAGAATACTAACCATTGTTTTGACAAGTATGGTTTGCGGATTCTTATCTTCGTAATTGAGGACAATTGCTTTCTAACAAAGAGGTATGTAATGGAAATTGATGTATAATTATTTTAGTGCAGCAAGCTGACAGGTGGAGAAAGCATGATCGAGCTATGGGCTATGCGAAAGGACATCACATTTATGTATATTTTATTATTCAAGCGCTCTTTATGAGCTATGATCATTATTACATCCAACCGAGGAGTCTTTATCCATTTTGAGCATTCAAGAAATCTATAAATAAATACATGCAAGAGGAAAATGCTCACTCTTGCACAGGGGGAGATTGCACCCAGTGTCTATGTTATTCTTATTCCCTCTCTTCTCTCCTCTCTTGCCGTGCCAGTGTAGCACTCCGCGCTAGGAGGTGCACCTGCAGGCTCTCTCTCAATTCCGTATAGCTTTGATTATTGCTTATGGGATTTACTAGGTATGCAAATATGTTGTATTATGTCGTGGTGTGTTGTTTTCAATATTTTGCAAGGCCTTTTATGCTCCCACTTGCTCACTCTTGCACATGGGGAGATTGCACCCAGTGTCTATGTTATTCCTATTCCCTCTCTTCTCTCCTCTCTCGCCGTGTCAGTGTAGCACTCCGCTCTAGGAGGTGCACCTGCAGGCTCTCTCTCATGCTCTCTCTCTCAATTCCGTATAGCTTTGATTATATGCTTATGGGATTTACTAGGTATGCAGATATGTTGTATTATGTTGTGAAGTGTGTTGTTTTCAATATTTTGCAAGGCCTTTCATGCTCCCACTTGCAACAGACTACAGTGGTATCAGAGAACAAGCTACAATCTAGTAATCACACATTTGGACAATCAATGGCTAAGTATTTTGTTTTATTTATGTTTGTAGATGTGCTAATTGCTTCAACTTGTTGTAATTAGTGTTGCATGAGATAATCAATGGTTTTTTTTGGAATTAAAGAGAGTCCCTTCCTTATTATTATACTGGTATAATGATTATTAGTATAATTATAGTGATTAAACATAATAATAGAATAGATTAAACTTAATCTTATGGGGATACTCAATAATGGGACGGTAATATTATATGGGGGTTTCTAATCACCGAGCAAAAAAAATCGAGCAAAGACAAATCCGAGCAAATTAATACAAGAGAAACAATGCTTCCCTCCCTTTCCCCTTGCCAACTTAGAACTAAAACGGTGGAGGACATGAGAGCAGCAAGCTATGGATGTATCCACTGCAACTACATTGATGGCATACGCAGTGGTGATGATGAAGTGATGTGCCCAATGCATGATAAGCTCAAGCATATCCAACTACCTCATAACCATCTCAACGAGATTCTCAAGGTATAATTGGTCGGTTGCTTTTTACCAAACTTGACTAACAATTAATACATGTTAAGATCTACTAAGAACACAAGAGAATTAGGGCCCACATAATAGCCTAGCTTACATAATGGCGATTTAGAGCTTCCAAAGCCTGCAAGATCTCTATGGTTTCTCTCTAGACACCCACAAAACACAAAAAAGAGGAGGGAGATGCAAATTTAGTTGAACTTTCAAGCTCTCTCTCTCTCTCTCTCTCTCTCTCTCTCTCTCTCTCTCTCTCTCCACCTAATGACGCTTGATTATTAGATCAAAAATACATGTGCACTCCAAATTTTACTAGTCTAATTATTACCATTGTGAAAGTACCAAAACTTTCGCATTTGGCACAATAGTACTATGTCCTAACTCTTGCTGAGAAGATTAGATACATCAAACAACTCTGACAAAGGCACCGGACAAATTTTGACGTCCGAGTATTTTTTGGAAAAAAATTATTGCCCATCGAAAAAATCATGTATCGACTTGGCTATAGTTTCAACACCTAGCCACGTAACTCCTCCAAAAATTTCTTTGACTTTTCTTGAGCAAACCGTACTCAATGACCTGACGTCTCAACATGGTCGTCGGTAAAGCTCTATGACTTTTCGGTCATCCCTGAAACGACCTGTTGGATCTTTGGCTGCTCAACAGGCTCTCCTTTGTATAGGGCACCTTGAATAGGTGGTTCCACTTTCAAAAGCACAAGTTCGACTCTATTAATTAGGCAGGACAAAGTGATAGTAGCTTGCATAGCTTCATCTTTGTCCTCCTCCGTGGGAATGCAAGAAACCCTGGCCTCAACTCCTTCCTTCCTTGGTTGGTGTGAATCACCATGTGTAGATGGCGGAGGTAGTTTCACTGGGTGGGAACCAGCTCTTGGAAAGCCGAGCAACGGACCATTCAGTAATTACCATGAGGTTACCACAATAACTCCAAAGAGCTATAAATAGGACCCATTACATTGTAATCGGGTTGGCACTTGTTGGTTGTACTTTTGGGTCGTTTTATCCTTGACTTCCTACTCTTAGTGTGTGATTGTAGTCTCGAAGCTGTTCTTAGGCTACATTATTCCACTTGTACTCTTACTCTGTGATTTCTAATACAGTAGTCAAGTACACTTCATCCAGATATGCTTTGTATCCATTTCCTCTGAATTTGAATCTGAATCTGAATCCAGTCATTCAGCTTGTCTAATTCTCAATAGATGTATTCCAGTTCATATAACAGTTCTAGCTCAGTTTCTATCTTTCCTTTAGTTCTACTGATTGAACTAATGAATCACTAGTAAGTAAACTCAAACATTGGAATCAGCTATCTAGAGAGATCAGCTCCAATTCCATTTTGGCAATCACTGTGGCTAGAGCTGTTGCTTGTTGACCAGCAGACTCCTCTCCCACTTTGAGTTTCAAATGTAGTAATGGCACCCAAACCCAGTCGTGGCCAAAAACCATCCTACCGTGTTGACCCTATTCCTGAGGAGTGAGAAAGAGACTCTGATCCCAAGGATGAACAAGTAACTGACACTGAGGCTCATTAGGAGCACAATCATGCTGATGAGGCATAGGATTCTCAGCATTCCAGTCAGTCCAGACAACGCAGAGTTGAAAGGGAAGAACGCAAGGCCAAGAGTTCTCGGACCAAACATGGAGACAAAGGTGCCAAAGGCAGTAAAGGAAGTCGTCATAGTTCCATTAGAAAATCTAGAGAGGAGACAGCAACTAAGACGGAGGCAGAAATTAATTGGGATGCTGACACGGACTATTGTAAGAAGGCCGCAAAAAAGAGTCAGGATTCCAAGGTGAGAAGAGGAAGAAATGAGGCTGATAGACATGATTACACATCTTCATTGAAAAATCTCTTTTCCCATGTTCAAAGGGGGAAAGAAGGATGTTAAGCCTAGGAATTTTGGGATGTTTACCTTAGTGGAAGTTGGAATGTTAACTTTTGTACTTTTGGGATTCCAAGGGGTATTCTTGGGAAAGGGCGTTGCCCATTAGTCTTATCGAACTATGTAACTGTCGATCAATATATTCTTGGGAATGTGAAGGCGGAAGTTATGGCAGATTTAGTCTGTTGTCAGTTTTTGTGTTCCAATTCCAGTTCCATTCTGATTTCTGTGCTTTGTCTATTCTGAATGTCTATGCCTTAAACACTTGGCGATCACGGTGTAAGTGCGATGTAGCATGGATGGATTCAAGTTTCTCTTGTAGGAGCGAGTGCTGTAGCAATGGAGGGAGGATGTTCAGAATAGTGTGATTTGGCATGGGTAGTTGGTTGCACTCTGAAGGAAGCGGAGGAGGATACATTCTCATATTGGACAAGGTCAGTTGCTAGGCGGTTTCGGCAGTTGTATGGACGAGATGGTCAGCGTTCGAAACTACAGGGAATTTTGGATTATACTAGAATGCATCGAGTTTCTATAGGGGAAGATTCAAATGATACTGTGGAGGATTTGGATGGCGCAGAGGATTATCTAAGTGATAGATGGGAAGAAGAAGTAGCGAATGAAGAACATGATATATTTCCGCGGCTGTTTGCGATTGCAGTTATTCAGCATGCATTAGTGACAAGAAAGAGATTGATTTTTGATCCGTTGGGAAGTACCAGTGCAGGAAATCCTGTACAAACAGGAAGATCTACAAATATGGCGGCGGCTAGGCAGGATATGCGCGTCAAATTTCAGACCTTTTCGGGAAAGTCAAAAGAAGACCCCAATTGCCACATATCTCAATACGAGACAAGATGGCAGGCCAGAGGATTTGCCGGAGTGTACGATGCCCAGGCTAAGATGCACCAGTTTGAGGCTACTTTGGATGGGAAGGCTATGCAGTGGTTCAATAATTTTCCAGCAGGTCATTTTGCTGATTATGATGGTTTGAAAGCAACATTTTTGAATAGGTTCAGAAAGGAAAAGACTCCACATGATGTGTTGACCAAGCTTAGGGAAGTGAAACAAAGGAAAATGTTTGTTGAGGATTATGCACAAAAGTTTAACCAATATGTGAGAAGGTTGGCTGCTCAAGAAAAGCCAACTGATGAAATGCTTGCTGGATATTTTTTGAATGGATTAAGGAAGGAATTGAAGAATGTTGTTGCTGGAGTTGATGTTGTAGGTGGATTACAAGCATTAGTGGAAACAGCTCAAAGAGCAGAGAAAAGGTTTGGGGTCTCTCATGGGAAAGCAGCCAAGAGATCATCTAAAGAAAAGAAGAAAAGTAGGTCAAAGAAAAAGAAGAGGTCAGATAATTCGGATTCGAACAGGGATTCGGATTCAAAAACTGATACTGATTCATATATGGAAACGGATTCTGATAGTGAAGAGGATTCCAGTGAGGATTCAGATTCAGAAGTATATGAGGATAAGAAGAAGAAAAGCAAGAAGAAGTCGAAGAAAAAGTCTAAAGAGAAAGAGGATAGAGTGGAAAAATTGGTAGCAAAGAAATTGAAGAAGTTGGGAGTGCAGAAATTTGTGGAATTAAAAACCCCTCATTGTGAAATTTGTGTTAAGGATGGGCATTGGACAAAGGAATGTTGGTTTAATCTGAATTTCAGGGGTGTTGTACCGGAAAAGATTCAGCAGAAGATACAGCAACAAGGACCTCAAACTCATGGGGTGTTTCCAGAGACAGGAGGAAGACAGAGGATGTTCAATAATCAAGGGTGGCAAAGGCAACAACCGTATTCAGGGTGGAGACCACAGTTTAATCAAGGGGGACCACCATTTAGAGGAAATTTCAATTCGGGAGGAGGACCGAGATTTGGAGGATGGCAGAATTCAAGACCCCCATGGGGGGGAAATTGGGATCAGCAGCAACGGTGGTAGAATTGGCAGCCACAACCACAAGGATGGAATTAGCCGGTTTGGAATTATCAAGGGGGGAATCAGTCAATAGCCAAGAGGGCAAGTGCCGCAATTGCCAGCACCACTAGCACAGTCAGCTGAAGCAAACAAAGAGCCTGGAAGCAGTTTGATAGTAGTAGAATCGTTTCAGGATCAAGGGGTGAATAAAGTCGCTATGGATTGTCAGCGGGAATGTGATTGTTCTAAATGTTTGCAAGAGGAAGTAGATGTATTAGTGACAACAAGGTCCAAAGCAAGGTTGAAACCTCCACTGGACTGGGAGGAGCAGAAGGAGATTCGTGATGAAGTAGCTAAAGATTTGATGGAAAAGGATCAACAGTAGAGCAAGCTTAAATCGAAGGAGAAAGGAGTAAAAAAGGAGGAGAAGGAAAGAGAAAGGACGGATGCCTTGTTTGAAGAGTTAACTAATTCCTCTATACATTTTACCTTGGATCAGTTAGTGTCATTAGTTCCAATTTTCAGAGATAGACTATATATAGTGATGCGAAGGACAAAGACTGTTCCGAGTATGAAGGAGGTGCAGTAGACAGTTCAGAGTTGTCAGATTAGCCCGGGGATGTGGATTTTTCAGTACCAACACTATCGTTGGAATTTAATAACCGAAAATTTTCTAATGTTCTATTGAATGGTGGATCAAGGGTCAACATACTTTCGGAATCGGAATTTCTAAGGATGCAAGATGTCAGGTTGGAACCAGCTCCATTTCAAGTGCGTATGGCTGATCAGAGCAGAGTTCAACTAGTGGGGATGTTAAGGAGGCAAGGAATTATCATTCATGGATTGCAGTTTATGGTAAACTTTGTAGTCATCAGGATGAAGGATTCAAAAAATACCTATTCTATGTGTTGGGGAGGCCATGGTTATGCACGACTAAGCTGAAACAGGATTGGGGAAAGAATGAAGTGACGGTTAAGAAAGGAAGGAGAGAAGTTACATTACCAATGGGGCCGAAGAAGGAATTGTCAGAAGAGACGAAGCCAATGTTGACACATGCAATTAACATGTCTGAAGGATTGGAGATGATGAAGAAGCATATTTCCTAGCAGAAAATCCAACAATTGTTCCGGTATTTGAGGTAGATGTGGAGCGGATCATTGCCAAATATGTAGAAAAAGAGAACAGTTTGGGAATTCATCAGTTGCAGGGGAATACAGATGGTGTGGAACATGAAAATTTAGAAGAGAAGAAAATGCGAGAGGAAACTGTGATCGAGGATTCAGAATTGGAGCCAAAGGAGGCAATTTAGAGAGCGGAATCCCTGTATGATAAGATGATAAAGAAAGTTTCTCGAGTAAAGGAAGATAATTTACAGGATCTGAATTTGGGAACGGAGGATCATCCAAAGATGGTAAGAGTTAGTGTTCATTTGGAAGAAGGCTTCAAGGAGGACTTGAAGGAATTAGTGTTGGAGTATATTGATGTCTTTGCATGGGATTATTTTGATTTGAAAGGCATGGATCCTCAAGTGTATAAGCATCAAATAAATTTGAAAACGGATGCTGTTCCAGTGATTCAGCAAAGATACAGGATGAATCCAAATTATGCCAAGCAGGTGAAAGAGGAATTGGATAAATTGATTAATGCAGGGTTTATAGTGCCAGTGGATCAGGCGGAATGGTTGTCACCAATTGTAGTGGTACCCAAGAAGTCGGGAAGTTAAGGGTTTGTGTGGATTACATAAAATTAAATGCAACAATAGTTGCAGATCCATTTCCATTGCCTTTTAATGATTTAGTTCTGGATGATGTAGCGGGACATGAGATGTACACTTTTTTTGACGGATTTTTAGGGTACAATCAAATACCAATGGCTGAGGAGGATATTGAAAAAACTGCTTTTATCACAGAATGGGGTGCTTTTACATATACAGTGATGAGCTTTGGATTGAAGAATGGACCACCATCGTTTTCGAAGGCAGCTTTTAAAACTTTTGAGCCACATTTGACAGATTTTATGAGGATTTTTATGGATGGTTTTTCAGTTTTTGGGAAAAAAGTCAGGCATCCGGAATATTTGAGGAAGTGTTTTGAAAGATGTAGGATGTTTCGGATGTCACTTAATCCCCAAAAGTATGCAATAGCAGTACAGAAGGGAAAATTGTTGGGACATATCATCTCTCAAGAAGGAAGGTCGATTGATGGGGACAAGACTAGTGCCATTTAGAAAGCTGTAGCTCCGGAAAATTTGAAGGCACTGATGCGGTTTGTTGGACAGATCAAATGGCATGGTAGGTATTTACGGTATTTGGCAGATGTGAGCGCACCACTTAGTCATTTGACTAAGAAGGAAGTGGAATTTGTTTGGGGAGAAGCTCAAGAGAAGGCTTTTCAGATTATCAAGAAGATGTTGGTAGTTTCACCTATACTTCAACCACCAAATTAGGAATTGCCGTTTCATGTGTATGTTGATGCTTCCGACATGGCAGTAGGAGCTGTTTTAATGCAGGAGAAGATTAAGGGATGGTTCAGGCTGGTTTATTATGCTAGTAGAATGTTGAGAGCATCGGAGAAGAATTACACATTTACGGAAAGGGAAGCTTTGGGAAAATTCCGACATTATTTGTTAGTGAACAAAGTGGTTTTTCATGTGGATCATCAGGCTTTATTGTTTTTGGTAAAGAAGCCAAAACTGGAAGGCAGATTAGCAAGGTGGATGCTCACGTTGCAAGAATTTGATTACATAGTTGTTCATACTCCAGGAACTCTGCATGCAGTGGCGGATTACCTTAGCAGATTGGAACATAAGGAGGAATTACCAGGATTATCGAATAAATTGCTTGATGCGGATTTGTTCCGAGTGGAAGGATGGTTCAGTTTCTGACAGATCAAGTTTTATCTTCGACAACGTCTCCGGATCAGAGGAAGAAGTTTGCATTGAGGAGCAGACCATTTCTAATTATAGCTGGAGCATTATATAGAAGAGGAGCAGATCAGATTATATGACGATGTGTTCCGGATGAAGAGCAGAAAGTAGTGTTACAGGAGGCACATTGGGGATCAGCTGGAGGACATTTCTCAGGGGAAATTACAAGTCGGAAAATTTTACAAGCTGGACTTTGGTGGCCTTTGTTATTGAAGGATGCACATAGTTTTGCCAAGGAATGTGTTCAATGTCAGAAGATGGGGCAGCCTACACAAGGGGATAGGATGCAGGATCATCCAATCTTACCATTAGAACCATTTCAAAAGTGGGGAATGGATTTTGTAGGCCCAATAAAACCATGGGCAAAGAGGACATGTTCCATATATATTCTTGTTGCAACAGATTATGCTACCAAATAGATGGAAGCAGTGGCTTTGAGAGATAATAAAGCAGCAAGTGTGGCACGGTTTCTATATAAAAACATTATGACAAGATTTGGATGTCCTATTGAGTTGGTGTCAGATCAGGGAACACATTTTTTGAATTATGTGATTCAGGAGTTGACATCCAAACATATGATTTTGCATAAGAAATCTACTCCATATCATCGGCAAGAAAATGGGTAGGCAAAAAGCTCTAATAAAGTGTTGGTGAGAATTTTGAAGAAGATTGTGTCGGAAAAGAAATCGGATTGGGACGACAAGTTGGATTCAGCACTATGGGCTTTTCGGACAGCTTTTAAGGTGGCGACTGGAATGACACCTTTCAAATTGGTCTTTGGGATAGAAGCCGTGGTGCCAATGGAATATGTAATTCCAAGCTTGAGGTTGTCAGTTCAGCATAAGTTAAGACCGGAGGAATCAATTTCTTATAGACAGAAGGAACTGCTTAAATTGGAAGAGGATAGAATTCAGAGTGCCTATTTGGTGGAAATTGGTCAGAAGAGGAGACAAGCATGGATGTCTAGGCAGGTGAAATTCAAAATTTTTTAGAAAGGGGATTGGGTGATGTTATACAATTCTAAATTGGTACCACATCCAGGTAAGTTGAAGCTGAGATATTTGGGACCTTATCAGATTGAATCAGAACAGGGTCAAGGAACATTTTTGTTGAAAGATGTCTTTGGAACAAAGATTGTGAAACCTATGAATGGATTCAGATTGAAGAAATTTTATGGGAAGGTGCCTGAGGTTCCCAAGTGGATGGTCAATAAGGCTGAGGATATTGGCAGTAAATTGTTAACAGTTGGTGTTCTGGGAGTTGCAGTGGAATGTTTAGAGGTAGAATTGGCAATTTGTTCTAGCAATTCAAAACTTGTCAAGGGATTTGGGATTAGGAATTCGGATTGCGGACTGGAAGTCGGAAATCGGATTGTCGGATTTGAAGTCTTGAAAGTGGAAAGTTGGAGGAATGGAATTGGGCAAAAGGGTACAGAGGTACTAATAAGTGGGGGTACTCATTTTAAGGCAAAAAATTCACTTAGTGCTCATGTGACTCACTTAAGGACGAATAATTTTTTGGCGAATCCTACATGGCGTGCCCGAATCGAGGAAAAAATTCATCATCATAAGAGTAAGGTGGTGAGAGGAGTTGGGGATCGCATCCAAGTGTGTGAACGTCGCAGTTTAGTGAGTGTTAAGTCGGGTGGGAAGGGCGAAATGTTTTCTGAGAACATTAAGGGCAAGCTAATGGCGGGTATGCAAGAGGATGCGTCAGAAGCGATGCCAAATACCAGGTCGATGAAGATGGCGATGGAGGAGCTATTCAAAGCGCGGCAGCAGGAAGAGCATATCGAAGTGGAAAGCGATGAGGCTGAATCTCTAAGTGATCAGGGCAGTGTGGAGATGGCAGTAGTAGCGTTTGACCCTAATGAAGCGGAAACCTAGGTATGGCTCAAGCGTATAGGTCTTTATGAATTTGCATGTCTACCTTGGGATACATAGGTAGAGAATGAATTTGCTGAGCAGCAGTGGAATATGATAAAGGAAAGTGATGGAATGATTACAGCGGATGTGCGCTTGACACCAAAGTTGGTGTCCAAAGTCTTCAAGGTTCCTTGTCTAACTGTGCCGGCTAAGACGAGGAAGCTGACCAATTCCCAGATGAAAGGGGAATTCGAAAATCCGGTAGGCACGAAGGCATACTACATGGTGAAGAATGAGCGTGGAAACAGAGCTTCAAATTTGTTTTGGTATTTGGAAAAGGTGTGTATCTTCCAGAAGACTGCCTACATGTCAAAGGAGGCTTTTGCTCCTTTGTTTCAGGCGGTTGATTGGGCATCAATTCTGTATGATCGAATGCAGTTAACTTGAAAAAGAGACCGACGTCGGACACCAGCAGTGGGCAGAGTAGCACCTTATTTGGCTGCAATTTTTGAGTATGTTCTGAAGGTTTCGACAATAGCAACATGTTTGAAGACACCAGTGGTAGATGTGGCAAAAGAAGAGGGAATATCATATGGAAGTAAAAGAAGGAAATTGTTGTTGGGCTCTCCAACAGTTGAAAAAGGTAAATCACCTTTCAAAGTCTCTTGGAAGGGTTTGGAAGAATCGGAATCAAAGCCGAACAGTTTCACAATGGAATCAGAATCAAAGAAATCGGAGTCGAAAGGCAAAAAGGTAACACTGTTTATGAAAGGAATGGCTAAAGGTGTGGAGAAGACTGCTCTGGAAAGTTTCAAAGTTAAAGCAGGGAGCAATGACAATTATGAGAATAAGGGAATCTTTTCTGTGGAAGAGGCAGCTAATAGCTTGACTCAGCTGAATGAGTTTATGCACAATCAAGATGCATCTCTGAGGGTGATGGAAGCTGAGAAAATGGAACATAAATGCAGTGCTATCCCGGAATGGGAAATGTAGAAGGTTTGGATGCAGTTGTTTCAGGAGAGATTAGATAAAGAAAGACTGCAGGAGGAAGTTAAACGGATTACAGTAGAAGCTATGGCGAGAAATGCTGAAGTTGTGAGTGTAGCTGAAGATTTTACTAGGTGGGAAGACGGATTAAAAGCTGCAGTGGATGAACAATTCAAAGAACTGGGAGATAAAGTGGCTGAGCTGACCACTGAGAATATTTTCCTGATTAATAGTTTGACTCCGTTGATGGATATGGGGAAAGCCGCATTGCAGAACCAGGGAATGACAGGTATTTTGGTTGCAGATTCGGATGCGGATATTCTGAAGCAGGAAGTGCTGGAGTATACACAAGAGATGTGGAATAAAGCTACTAGGCATTAGAGGGAACACATGGAGGTGTCGACGGACAGATTCAAAAATTGGTTTCAGTTAGTAGGAAAAGAAAGTGTTAGGAGGGAGAATGAGGAATTGAAGGTGGAAAATGAGAAATTAGTGGCAAAGATGCAGGAGTTGAAGGAAAAAAGTAAGGAGATTGAAGTGAATGCAGGGGGAGTGAGTAAGTGGATGACAGAGGTGAGCAGTGATGTTTTGGGACCAGATCGGATTGTAGCAGGAGGAGTGGAATCAGAAGTGGAAAAGCAGGTGGAAGTAGAGGAGGAAAAGCAGGTGGATTCGGATGTTGCAGCAGAAAAGGCAGATGCACAAGGGGATGCTGGGGAGCAGGTTGTTTGATCAAGGGATTGTGGGTCCAGGTCAGCCTGTGACTCTAGCCACCGGGCTGTGCCAGGTGTTAAGCCTAGGAATTTTGGGATGTTTACCTTAGTGGAAGTTGGAATGTTAACTTTTGTACTTTTGGGATTCCAAGGGGTGTTCTTGGGCAAGGGCGTTGCCCATTAGTCTTATCGAACTATGCAACTGTCGATTAGTATCTTCTTGGGAATTTGAAGGCAGAAGTTATGGCGGATTTAGTTTGTTGTTAGTTTCTGTGTTCCAGTTCTAGTTCCATTCCGATTTCTATGCTTTGTCTATTTTGAATGTCTATGCCTTAAACAAAGGAGGACCCAAATGTTCATATCCAAGCCTTTGAGCGGTATGCTGAGTAAAAAATATTGATGAAGATGATTGCGGTGACTACTTTCCACAAACATTAAGGAAGCAACTAGGAAATGGAACTACCATTACCCGACTTGTCAACTCAGATCATATAATAAACTGCTTAAAGCTTTCCGACTGGAATATTCAGACAATAGAGGGGATGAGGATATACTCTGTGAGCTGGATAAGATAAGGCAGGGAAAATTGTCAGTCAGAAGCTATGTTGAGAAAATCAAGGAACTAACTAGAAAATTGCAGGAACCACCATCCGAAAAGCGGCTGCGAGCATGGTTTTTGAATGGGTTTCGCAATGTTAACCCTCACGGCTCACGGACACCCCATCACCTACGACGGACGTGTATTATGTATTTGGTAGAGTCACGTGCCTGGCTTGTCAAACCAATAGGAAAAGGGTAAGAGTGATCGCCGATGAGAGGCGCACTCTAACTGGGACATTCAAGGGATTAGTTGGCTAAGCATGGGCGCCCAAGTGTGAATGGACACCCCATCACCTACGACGGACGTGTATTATGTATTTGGTAGAGTCACGTGCCTGGCTTGTCGAACCAATAGGAAAAGGGTAAGAGTGATCGCCGATGAGAGGCGCACTCTAACTGGGACATTCAAGGGATTAGTTGGCTAAGCATGGGCGCCCAAGTGTGAATGGGGTGAGCTCATATAAAAGCCAACTAAACCTAAAATTCACTCATTCTCTCATTTGTGCAATAGAAAAGTGCTCTTGCTCTATCTCCATCTCCATCTTCTTCTTCTTCACCTCCTTGTGTGTGTGTGTGTGTGTGTGTGTGTGTGTGTGTGTGTGTGTGTGTGAGAGAGAGAGAGAGAGAGAGAGAGAGAGAGTGCGATCGAGCATTGCGGCGGCACGATGGCTGTGAAGCGGTTGAGCGCGACGTAGCGGCGTCTCCTTCTTCTTCGCGGCGAGGAATCCTCCACGGCAGGAGCATAGAGCGGTGAGTGACACACCATTGCCCTCTTTTGAGCTTACTAGTTAAGCTAGTTGTGTGCTTGGAGCCGTCTATGGCTCGCACATGGTGCAACGGCAAGTCCCTTGCTTCGACAGTGCGGCAAGGAGCGCACATTTTTGGCGCCGCTGCCGGGGAATCGCCCTGCACTAAGCCCAAGAGGCACTTTGTGCTTCTCCTATGAGTTGTTTATAGTAGGAAAGAAGAGGAAGAGGAAGAGGAATGAGTTGTTTTTCTGCAAGTTGTTAATTTCTGTATTGTTTGCAAGTTCTGTGATTTCTGCATAATGTTGTGTTTTCTGTTTGCACACAGTCTTTGCACAATTAGTAGTCGTTAGCTTGTTTGCAGTGAATGAATAAGTAGGAAGGCAGTTATCAATTTCTGCTTGCACACAGTCTGTACACAGTTTTCTGTCAAGGTTTGCCTGCACACAGTCTATGCACAGTAAGGTAGTGAGAGAGGAAGTAGGTGGACAGTTAGCTCACTGTCAGTAAGCAGTTAACAGATTAGTTAGTAGATTAGTTAGTGGTTAGCAGCACTGTTAGTAAGTAGATAAGGTAGTGAGCTGTCTGTGAGCTGTTGACTGGGAGGTTAGGTAGGTGACAGCGTGTGTGGCCAAGAAAGGGTCACCAAAACCGCGCGCGGTCGTCGCCCAAAAAAAAAAAAAAAAACCGAAAATATTTAAGCATGAGTGACTGGGGGGCTACACTAAAATTTTGATTGGGATAAGCCCAAGCCCAAGCCCAGGCCCAGGCCTCAGTCCTCAGTCCTCAGTCTTATGATATATACTAGACTCACTCTTATATATATACCCTACCCCCTCAAGAGGGAATGAGAGCATGTGGGGCAAGTCCTCCACTCTCCTCCCTTCTCTTCCCACTTGCACCCTTAGACTTTCTAATTTGGGCCTAGTTCCCTACTAGAAATTGACGGTTTTAGGGATTTCGAGGGCATAAAGTGACCAAACGGAGCGCTGTAAAGCACGGCATGTCCCTCTGACCGAGACGCTCGTTTTGAGCTATCATACATTCTATTCTATAGCTGGGTCAGAAAAAAAAGGACCAAAAAATCAAAAAAAAAAAAGAAGAAAAGACTTGGGTTGCAAAACACCCAAAATTACTAGGTGAGCAGCCTTCACGGGCCCTCACTGACACTTCTAGGGGATCCAAGTCATATGAACCTACGCTCTGGATGAGTGTTAGAGCACGAGCATATTGGTAGTGCCTTCATTTACGCGGGCACCCATTATTTCTCCACCTTAGGTTCTGGACCTTCGGCCGGGACTCAAGGTAGCGCGACCCAAGATCCTCATATCGCGTCTAGTGATTCTTCCTCTGACTACGAAGTCATGGAGGGGTATCCTACACCAAACCCTGATAGTTCAAGTCAAGACATGCATGCCATGGGTCCACGGCCCGGGTCCAGCGTGTTTAGCCGCTTAAAAGAGACCCTTAGTAGAGCTACTCGCTCCGAACATGCGGTTAATGAAATAAATGAAGGGAGTGGGGAAGTAAATTCGTCATTCCTGCTTAAAATGGACCCTATGCTTCTTGAGAGTGTGCATGTGAATGTTCCATCCACTGCACCTCCTGATCCTTTAGGACTATCTCCCTCTGAGGTTTTACTACCCGATGGTAGGAGTCTTGCCGAAGTGCAAGAGATCGAACGCTATATGCAAGCAACAAGGGAGAGGGAAATTGAGAACCTACGAGGGCTAGAACAAAGTCGAGCCCTGAAAGCAAAGGCTCCTATGACAACAATCATGCCAGCCGAGCAACCGAGTGCTCCCAAGGTAGCAGTCATGGAGGGGCAAGCTATGGGGAGCAATAATGCTTCCACTTCAAGGGAAACCTCCAGCACGCCAGGCCTAGATGGGATATTCCTAAACGAAAATTGGGAGTATGACCTACAAGAAGAAGCTTTAACTGATCGGTACACAGGACACACCTATCATGTGGGTTGGTTAGATGTTCTACAATCCACATCGGGTGCTACTAGCATAGATGAGCAACAACAGAACGTCTGTGATGTCCTCCATAGGATTGTCGAGTTAGAAAGACAGAACATAGGGATCAACATGCCTTCAACAGGCCTAATGAGATTCTTGGATACAGGAAAGGCCAACCAACCAACCCTGTCACAAATGGAGACTCCCTCAGTGAGCCCCATTGATCCTCCATATGTTGTTTCGCCAGGAGCCTCAGTACAATCTGAGCCCACAAGTGGCAGCTTTACCTTCCCATATCTAGCTCATCTTTCTCTTAATGACACTACGGCTACCATGCATATCCCAATGGTGAGCATGACAAGAAGTACACCATGGAGTTCATTTGTTAACACGGCGCCGATGCCTAGTAGCACAGTGCCCCCAACTATACCTACATGTATGTATCAATCATGTGCACCTGTCGTACCTCAGCCTCATGTAGCTCCTACACCTCCGATTATTCCAAGAGCTTACAATCCACAATGGAATTATCCAAGCTCTTATACAAGTGGAGCCATGCCATTTAATAATAACATGCCATATCAGGCACCCCCTATGCCTAGGGCCACGCCTGTAAACGTTGGACCACCGTCTGGTACACCACCATACGAAATTTGGGACCCAAGAGCGGCGCGTATGCCAAGGCCAAGGCCAACTCCCATCTCACATGTGGTTCCAGGAGCACATACACCCATTATACCTGCTCAAATAGGAGATTTGGCAGCATTTGCTCAAACTATCGGTCGCTCTATTGCGGAAAACATGCGTAGTGCACCTGATAGAGAGCCTAGGAGCAAGGCAGTTCAAGTAGCTAAGCTCACACAGAAATTCAGTGGAGACGGAGATGCTAGAAAGCATATGGAAGTCTTTGAACATGTGTGCAATTCCTTGGAAGAGCACAATGAGCTACATAAGTGTAAGGCTTTGAGTTTGACCCTAAGCGGAAAGGCTGGAGATTGGTATAGAACCTTAAGAGTAGAAGAAAAAACGATCTACTCTACTCTTAGGAGACTGTTCTTAAAAGAATACATACGAGAGGGAGTACTTTGGGGTGTAGCCTCTCAGCTCTAGAAAGCCCAACGAGAAGAAGGTCAATCCGTGAGAGACTTCATTAGTCGCCTAAAGAATTTGAATTCTCGATGCAATCCAAACGAGCGATTCAACAACAACCAATTGCTCGATAGATTCATTAGGGGACTACGACATGAAAGTATCTATAATGGCCTAGTCATTAGAGGTATCACTACTTGGGAAGCAGTCACCATGAATGCAATCCAATTGGAGGATAATTTAATGATTGCAAGAGAAAGAGTGTCTGTCGAGCCGAAGTCTAGTAGCTCGCAAGCATCAGGGCATGAGCCAATGAAGATAAAGCCAATCGTGAAAGAGCAAACGATATTTGAGATGACTTTGGCAGATCTCACAAAGGCCATCCAAGAAAGCCTTAGGGGTAACCGTGCTCCACAAAACACTCATATGTATCCAAGAAGGGAACAACAATGGTGCTCAATTTGCTTGGGCCCACATACTACGAGTGAATGCCCTACTTTTAGAGTAAAGTTTAACGGGACTTGTAACGCGTGTGGTAGGTATGGCCATCAAGCGAAGGATTGCCTAATGCTTAAACGCATCATGGAAAATAGACCGCCTATAGCTTGGGCACACTCACCTCGAGTTCCTACATTGATGCCTACCCCACCCATGGAGCAACAGTTGCCATTACAGCACATGGTCCCTAGAACCCAAAATGTGGTCCAAACCACACCGTTGCCACCTCCAGTGCTAGGACCGCAACCCCCTCATCCAAGAGTTACACCTATGAACCAAATAGGTTGCAAGTCATCTAGTACTTATGTAGATTGCGAAGAGGACATAGACTCTAGTATCACCTATGGGGTCGACATGCTTGAGGAGTGTCCCATGTACTATATGGAAGACCATTGGGGACAAATCAAACCGGTATATCAAGCTACTACGCTAGCAGCAAGAGGCCAAAACATTAATAGTTTTGCCAGGAGACCACCTCTTCAGTGCTACGAATGTGGTGGACCACATCGAGTAGCTGAGTGCCCCATTAGAATACAAAAGAATGCCGCACTAATGCAAACAAGTCAAGGGAGTGCATTGGCAATGCCAATACTCATTTGTAATCGTTGTGGCATAGATCATTGGATCACACAGTGTCCTAACAATCCAAACGCACCGAAAATCACACCATTGAACATAATAGAGATCGTTGATGGGACACCACCAACTATAAACATAGCACCAGTGAATGCACTCACACGGTCGATGCTCCAAAAGCAAAATTACATCCTCGAAGAGAGAGATGCTGCATACATTGGCTGAGCGAGAAAGAAGAAAACACGAAGAAAGAAATCCCTTAATGCTTCTAGCTCAAAACCTAGTTCAAAGACTAACATAGGGACAGGAGACGATCCCGTGTATATGAATGACCCTGAGGATGACTCAGATTCGATAGAGACCACGGAGACCAAAATTGTTACTACAAAGGAAAAAGCCAGTGAGGAGGATCACGAGAGGGAATCACGACGAACACCAAAAGAGTATTCAAAGTTAAACTACCCAGTTGCGAACCCCCAAGATAAGCCACGAGAGACAAAAAATGAGGATTGCAAGAGAAAGATTGGAACCTATCCAAACCCAACAGTGGAAATTGAACGAGTCCAACAACTGAGGGGTTTGGTGGAAGAAACTCAACGAACATTAGAACCTGAACCCAAACACATCCAGATGTCGGACACAGTGTTTCCCACACAAGTTCAACCTCACAAGAACTACAGGCCATTAGCTATACCCAGTATCATTCGGAAAGAGAGTGAGGGTAGGACATCTGAAAGTGGACACACACCTTTCCTACTAGAGAGAATGTTTGGTGAGGGAATACCCGACCCCCTAGAGGAAGTGGAGATTCCATCTTCACCATTCTCTTGTCAGGGTCCTACGTCCCACAAGCTGATGCCATTAAATGTTGCCAAATTGATGGATTTCATGTCTTCAGAAGTTAGAACCACCATCATGTCCAAACTATATAAAGACCCCGAGCTAGTCTCAGCTCTTCGAGCCTTCCTCAATGGAGAATTACAGACCGGATTACCACAGTTTGCATATATGAACAAACCTGACTCGGTAATGAATGATGAGGAACATTTAGCACCACCATCTGACCTAGCGGGACATGAATCTGTAATTGAAGTACCCGTTAACAAGTTGGGGCAATACTTTGAAGGTGATGAATCTAATGCTACTCTACCAATCACTACTAAAGGATTAACTGTAAAGGGGGTCCTTGAAGGTGGTGCGGGAGTCAACATGGTGACAAAGAGTTGTTGGGAGTCTATGGGGCGACCTCACCTTGAAGCCACAAGCGTAGTGGTAAAAATGGCTAATGGATCTATTGTTACGCCTATTGGAATTCTAAAGGATCTCAGAATCAAGGTCTTCGGACACAAGGTGAGGCAAACTTTCATTGTTATGGATTTTTCCAAGCATCCTATGTCATTTGAGATGATCTTAGGGCGTCCATTCATGAGGGAAGCAAAAATGGTGCATGACTGGTCCAAAAACCACGTCTACTTACAGTTCCAAGACTCTATCATTCGAGTTGATCTTTTAAGTGGTCGAACGCATCCTCTAGGAAATAAATTCATAATTGATAATCGATCAGACACAACAATTCACTTAGCTCCATTACAGTATTGTTACACGTGTAACGAAGACACGGATATTGGGAAGAACTCTCCTTATATGGATATCCTACCCGAAATGACTGAGTCAGACAATGTCGATTGGGTACACCTAGCGGCAACTATAGATACATGGGGAGCTAGAGGAACAACCTGGGTAACACCAGATGGGGAAGAGATACCACACATTGCACCAGTAAACATGTTAGGTATAGCGCATGTAACATCCGATGATAAGAAAGAGGCACACCTACATGAGAGTGAAACCGATGATTCCTCAAAGGCTTCAGGCCAATACACATCAGAAACGGAATCTCAGGGAGAAATGGATTCAGAACCTGAGGAAACATCGAGTGAGCCAAGTATAGAAACTGAACACTCAAGGTCTAGTACGACCATCTATGGTAATTTATATGAGAGTGAAGAAGATACAAGCGAAGACCTATCAAGCGAGTCGAGTTCAAACATTTACCAAAATCAAAACCTTAACAAGAAACAAAGGTCATATAAGAGACGACGATATCGAGCAAATGTGAGAGCTAGGATAAACAAGGAAAGATCTACTGCAGAATGGCTTAGCTATCTAGGGGCATGTGATGCTCATCGAAAGCTAGTAGACAATTGGGGTGAACATCTCCAGAGTGTCATGTGGTGCAGCCCGCGACCCATTGACCTCACTCAATTGGAGGTTACAGAGCCGAAATTGAGTCGAACTATAAGAAGACGTCAAAACCGAGAGTTAGCACAACAACAAAAGGAGGCAGAACTAAAAGAAAGGTCTCCGTCAGGACAAGAGCTTGCTGACTTACATACGGCTCCTGAACATTTTAAATCTTATACCACGGGGGAGCGAAAGGTTGTGTATGCCAAAGCCCAACGAATACCTACCAATGGAAGCAGTGGAGTCTATGATGGTCCAGCGGTAGTTAAAGAGATAGAATTAGCAGAACCAGGTGAGGAGTCTAAACCAGTCTTTATTGCTCAAGACCTTACCGAAACTGAAGAGGCTGTACTTAAGGAGCTCCTCAAGGAATACAAGGATATCTTGGCTTGGACATATCATGACATGAAGGGCGTTCCACCTTCTGTGGTGCAACATACAATTCCCATGATCAACACTGCTAAACCCGTCCAGCAACGACCCTATCCAATGAATCCTAAGTATGCCAAAATTGTACAAGAGGAGATCGAAAAACTTATCCAATGTGGATTCATATACCCTATTGAGCACTCAGAATGGGTTTCTCCAATAGTCATTGTGCCAAAAAAGAATGGGAAACTAAGAGTGTGCGTGGACCTCAAGAAAGTTAATGCAGCCACTAGGAGAGATCATTATCCCTTGCCATTTTCATAACATGTGCTTGAAAGAGTTGCGGGCAAGGAAGCTTATAGCTTTTTAGATGGGTACTCTGGTTACAATCAAATCACAATTGCATTAGAGGACCAAGCTAAAACTGCTTTTATCACAGAGTTTGGAGTGTTTGCATTTCGTGTTATGGCTTTTGGCTTAACAAATGCCCCTGCTACATTCCAACGATTAATAAACACTGCGTTTAAAGAATTTCTAAGGGAGTTTTGTGAAGCTTTTCTAGACGACCTTTGTGTTTATTTTTCTTGGGAGAAGCATTTGTTATATCTACGAAAAATATTTGAAAGGTGCAGATTTTATCGCATCTCATTGAACCCTTTCAAATGCCAATTTTGGGTTAAGCATGGAGTCATTCTAGGGCATATAGTGTCCAAGAACGGGATATCCACAGATGAGAGTAAGATTAAAGCCATTGCCGATTTGCCACCACCTACGAACTATAAAGGAGTTCAAAGATTTATGGGCCATGTTGGTTATTATCGAAGATTTATTTTAAACTTTGCCGAGATAGCGCGTCCATTGTACAAGCTTCTTATCGAGTTTCACTGGACGGAAGAATGTCATCAATCTTATGAGTTATTAAAGAAGGCCCTAACAAGTGCTCCAATCCTGCAAACACCTGATTGGAATGTACCTTTTCATGTGCATATTGATGCATCAAATTTTGCTATTGGGTGTGTTCTAACTCAACCAGGAGAACATAAATTGGACTATCATATTAGTTTTGCAAGTCGCCAATTAAATGATGCCGATATGAACTACACTACTACAGAGCGCGAAGGTCTAGCTATGATTTACGCAGTAAAAAAATTTCGCTATTACCTTCTTGCTACCAAGTTTGTGTTTTATGTTGATCATCAAGCATTTCTATATTTGGTAAACAAGCCGTGTTCCACAGGTCGAATTACACGATTGTTGTTAATTCTTCTTGAGTTTGACTTCACCGTTGTTGTGAGGCCTGGGAGGAAACATGTCATGGCGGATCATTTATCTCGTATCCCTAATGGCGACGCTCCTACGGGGGTTGATGATGAATTGCCTGATACTCCTTTGTTCATTGTTGAGACAATGCCTGAATGGAGTGAAAAGATTGTTAACTTCTTAGTTAATGGTTTTCCACCCAAAGAACTGCGAAAAGATATAGCTCGAAAATTAATCAAGGAATGCGAACCCTATTGCTTACTGGCTGGAACTCTCTATAAGAGAGGAAAAGATGATGTTCTTAGACGCTGTGCCCGCGAGGATGAGTATTTATATATTCTACAAGAGGCACACATGGGCGTAGCTGGTGGTCACTTTTCAGGAAAGTTGACTGCCCGAAAGATCTTACAGTCAGGCTATTGGTGGCCCACTCTGTTTAAGGATGCATCACTTTTTGCAAAGGGATGTGATGAATGCCAACGCTTCAACAAGCCACAAAGAAGGGATAGGATGCCTCTACATCCCATCAAGGTAACCCAACCATTTGAAAAGTGGGGCTTAGACTTTGTAGGACCGATTAGTCCGGCTACACGTAACACGCAATCACGATATATCATTGTGGCTACTGACTATGTAACCAAATGGGCTGAAGCAAAAGCAACACGGAAGGCGGATGCAAAAACAACAGCTAAGTTCCTCTTTGAGAACATTATCACACGTTTTGGATGCCCCTTTGAACTTGTGAGTGACAATGGAACTCATTTTATAAATAAAGTAATAAAAGAACTCACATCAAACTTCATGATATCACACCACAAGTCTACACCCTATTATCCCCAAGCAAATGGCCAAGCTGAGAGTACCAACAAAACTCTCATCTCCATTTTGACAAAGACAATCGAGGCTCATCGCACTGATTGGGACCTAAAGCTCACATCAGCTTTATGGGCTTATCGTACTGTGTATAAAGTTGCTATTAATTGCACACCGTTTGTGAATTAGTAGTAGAAAAATAATATATCCATCTTCCACCCCATATACATAAATTCCCATGGAAATCAACTCTCCACTTGTCTTTACCAAAGATTATGGTCCCTCTCTACAAGTCTTCTATGCCCCCTACATAGGTGGCCCAATATCTCTTAAGAATATACATATAGTTTCTCTCCTTTCAAAAAGACTCCAATTGTATATTCTTTTCACAAAAAAATAATATTGGGCCCTCCTCTATTTGTTTAAGCATCATAGCCTTTTGAAAAAGCATGATTCCCCTTGGATGCATACAAGCGAAGGGCCCATACAAGAAGACTTGGAAGCAAAAGGTTCCCTAGCCTAGTGTGGACCTTCCAAACCGAATTCCTTGGTGCATGGGTGTGAAGAATAGTCCAAATTCATATCAAACATGTTGAGAAGGTCAATTTTGTCTTTTGAAGCATGTCATTCCGAGTTACAGGTAAAAAGTTATGGTCAAAATAGTGTAAATCTGTCAGATTCGCAGCAAAAGGGAACTGTAAATCAAGTAAATCAAGAGGGTGAGATCTTATTTCTCCCCTACTCATCTTCTAGAAGAGCAATGGGTGTTCAAGGTCACTTGCATGTGATGGGACCAACCTAAAGATGCTTTCTAAATGCCAAGACAGACAAGTTGAGATACCCCGCAGGAGCCACCCGTAGGGCCTCATGGTGGAGCCCACCTACATTATGCACCCCTATGGAGCCTTCACGGTCTAAAATGATATTTTTGGTGAATAAATAGTCCCTTTTATGTCCAATATTCAATGAGTGGTCAAAGGACACTTAATTAGGTCTAATCACTTACTCTAATTAAGTGTAGCATAATCCCACTCCTACACAACTATAAATAGCCCCCCTTGGAGAGACTCAAGAACACACACCTATATTTTCAACTTCATGTTGTTTCTTGATCAATAGTAGAGAAAACCCCAACTCTCCCTCTTTCACATCCTCCCTCCTAACCCTCCTCTTTGGAGGAAGTGCAACTCTATTCTCCACTCTTTCCATTCTACAATCTCTTACTCCATCAACCCAATAAATCATTTGTAGCACCTCAATAACTTGTAAATACATCATGATCTCTCTCATGGTTATGTTAATGATCATGAAATCATCTTCAAAACTTTCAAGTGTCGTAATTCGTGATGGTTAGCCAGCGTCTGTCCTCCCCTTAAAAGGTGTGCGAGAAATCAAGTAAGTGTTCTATTCTCAATTTACCATTGGTTTGTTTCTCCACACTTATTCAATTCGTCTAAAGAAATTTCTCACTCCAACTCTCTTTTTCTTCATTACATATGCATGTGGCTACCTCTCATGGTGATTTTATTTGTGTCACGGCATTGCATAGATGGAGATGAGCTCTCTATGCAAAGTGTGTTAGTTTGATGTAAGTGATTCTCTTGTGTGTTTGAGAGGCAAGTCTTGTGCGCATGATTTTTTGATGAGTGCTTGAGAGAGGAAGAGTTTGGATGTATTATGGGTATTATTATGGGGAGAAGGTGAATGCTATTCCACCAATTGCATATTTCATTTTGATGCACGGCATTGGGTTGCATAATCGTTGATGGTGTTCAAGTGTCCAAAGTGTATATAGAGTAAGGGGGTTTTCAAAGTGTGTTGCTTGAGTGGGTGAGTGCAAGTGTTATTTTGATTGGTTTCCTTCTCCACTCCCAAAAGAAGGTGGTGCCCCAAGTAGTGTGCGTACCTCTTTACGAACATTTTGTGAGGGTAGGCCCATTGGTTTGGGTTTAGAGGCCCCATTTCAAAAAGCTCGCCCTCATAAAGTGGTGCCCCCACGGAGGATCGAACTCAAGTTACCTTCAAATTTTTTAGTGATGAACAATGGAGTTCCCATCTATCCATTTCATTTTGCACAACACATTAGAGTAAATGTTCACATAGATAGAAAAGTCTTTTTCCAGCAACGCATTGTTTTTATGTTTGG
This sequence comes from Adiantum capillus-veneris, assembly GCF_014529385.1. NCBI lineage: Eukaryota > Viridiplantae > Streptophyta > Polypodiopsida > Polypodiales > Pteridaceae > Adiantum > Adiantum capillus-veneris. The sequence goes on from NC_140957.1 coordinate 99,426,799, forward strand.
TGGAGAAAGACTTAGAGAAATACTGGCATCACCCAATCCAATTATACTTCCAATCATCAATTATGAAACTTCTTTTGATGTTCACGTTTTCATTTTGTTTTAAAGGCAGGAACAAGGAGTGGTGAAGGGGTGCTCAAGGGCCATATGAAGGAACGAGGTCTTCAAACCAACAACGAGGAGTAGCACATGAATCACGATCAAAACAATGAACCTTTTAGGCCTATTGCTCGGCAATCCATTCATATAATCATTGCAACTAAGTTTAGGTTTCAATCTATCATAAGGAGGATATTTGGATCCACTCGCCTCAATGAAATCAATGCTTCAATTATCCATTTATTCTACCTATGATAAAGTACGAATTAACAATGGATGTGTACATCTTCATTTTAATGTAATCAGATTTATAGTGTCAATAATCTTGTGCGGCCCGTAAGAGAAAAGTTTCTTTAAAAAGAAGAGATTTCAAAAAGTCTAAACAAAATGTCAAGTTCTTTTCCCACGTTCTATGCAAGAAGTGGGGAAGATGCGCAAGAGTTTCTTGACAACTTGGAGATGGCACATCTCACATCCGGGAGAGATGAAGAGGAAGTAAAGCTACGAGCCTTCCCGTTGGTTCTAAAAGCAGAAGCTAAAGCATGGTATGAGACCTTGCAACCCCAAATCAAGTCCAATTGGGAGAGACTGCGAGCAAGCTTCCTCTCCAAGTTCGGGCAAGGTGATACTTCTGAAGGACTATGGAAATGTCTTATTGGACATAAGCAGGTATCACTTGAAGACTATCCCTCTTATGAAGCAACCTTTGTCAATCTATGGGGTAGGAGGGAGGCTACATTAGAAAATCATGGTGGTGCACCTAACTTTCTAAAAAAAGAGAGATTCATGGTTGGCTTGTATCCACTTTTAAAGGCTAAAGTAGAGCTAAAATTCCCATCCACCTTCGAAGAAGCACGTGAGGTAGCCATCATAAAGTTTAGAAAACTACACTTCCAAGCACATAGAGCAAGGGGTTTGAATGAAGTGAGTGAGAGGGAGTCTTCACAAACCATGGAAGCACCAATTAGGGCCCCTCTTGCACAATCTTCACAAATAGGAGATAACTCTCAACAAGAGGTTTTACAAAGGCTAACTCAACAGCTTGAGAACCTCACTCTGAATCTAGTACAAGGCCTACCTCAACAACGACAACCAAGAGAAGGGAATCGCAATCAACGAAGACAAGCTCAAGAGTTGCGATGTTGGAATTGCAATGAAATGGGCCATGGCATGTACAATTGTCCACATCCAAGGCGACTTCCGGGAGACATATATCCCCCCAGACCGCCTCCTCTCACTATGCAGCAAGAACAAGCTCAAGGCCCACAAATCCTTCGTCGACCACCACCACCAGCAAATATACCTCCCGTCCCACATGAGGAGGAAGAAAGAGGAGTCAACGTCATTGTGCGCTCCTTGCCGCACTGTCGAAGCAAGGGACTTGCCAATACACCGTGTGCGAGCCACAAACGGCTCCAAGCACACAACAAGCCTAAACTAGCAAGCTCAAGAAAACAAAGGGTGTGTCACTCACCGCTCTACGCTCGCCTTCGTGGTGGATTCCTCGCCGCGATGAAGAAGAAGCTGCAGTCGTGCCGCGCTCAACCGCCTCGCCGCCGTCGTGCCTTCGTAATGCTCGATTGCACACACACTCTCCCTCTCTCTCTCTCTCTCACACACACACACACACAAGGAGGTGAAGAAGAAGAAGAAGATGGAGATGGAGCAAGAGCACTCTTCTATTGCACAAATGAGAGAATGAGTAAAACTTAGGTTTAGTTGGCTTTTATAGGAGCTCACCCCATTCACACTTGGGCGCCCATGCTTAGCCAACTAACCCTAGCATGTTCAAGTTAAAGTGCGCCTCTCATCGACAATCACTCCTACCCTTTTCCTATTGGTCCGACAAGCCCGGTACCTGACTCTACCAAATACATAATACGCGTCCATCGTAGGTGATGGGTGTCCGTGAGCCGTGAGGGTTAACATGCCCCCCTTCCTGATGTAGATTCCGTCCTCAGAAGCTATTGAGTTGAAGCTGGTTCGTCGAGGTGGAAGAGTATTTGAGATGAATGTCCTTAGCCTTCTTCAGTCACTGCAAAATCAAACAGCATTGGCACAATAATTGCATTCTCTTAAAAAGCATATGCAGTTTTAGGTAGACAAATTGATTGGTAAAAGAATTTCAAACAATTTGGTAGCAATGAACATTAAATTGCAATGTAATCAAATGCATAAACAGATGTACAGGTAGAAAATTAAACAAGTCTGGGGTCGCTAATTTGACGGTCGAAAAGCACTAGAGATCGAATATTAATACCATGGGTAAGCTTCTTAATTTTCTATGGTCAATTAAGTTGTTTAATCGCGAGAGCCAAGTATTCATGTTCGAGGGCTGACTAGAGGCTATATCTAGAAGACTTTGTAGTTAAGCTACCATAAAAGGAATTTCTCATGAAATCATCGCCTGACTGATTACTTTTTCTTTGACTCCCCAAAGTCTTTTCACATTGATTCAATTATGATGTGTGTGCTTATTTTGTATGCCTTGGGTTTTTTGCTTTTCAAGGAAAAGCGCCCACACTGGGAACCTCTAGGGCTCTAGTACCATAGGCAATACATGTGAGTGAAGTACCAATTCAAGCCAGGATTTCTCTTCCAGCGTAAGATTTTACATTGTGGCACTTTGATTTTTTGTTTGTTCATTTTCAACATTTAAATTTTGTAACTTTGGGGGGTCATATAACACTGTTACCCTCCCCAGGCTCATCACATTAGTAAACTCCCTTTATAATACTTAAGCTAAAGGTCAATAGGGTTAAGCCCACTAGAAAGCCCTAGTACATTTCACACAATGCTGCCTAAATCGGATTAAGAACCTAAGTAACCATTGCTTATTAGGAAGGCGTTCCCCATGGTATTAAGAGAAGATTTCTAATACCTAGCTTGGTCAAACTAGCTTAGTCGGACTGCTTGATTTTTACACCTAAACAAGTGATTATGACAAAACATTACATTGAATTAAATGTTTGATACTAAGCAAATGCGCTGGATATTATGCTACCAATCACAATTAAAGCAGACAAACATAGATGCAAAAAAGATAAGGGCAATGCTAAGGGACAAGAAACACCTGTTTGTGTCGATGGTTGCGCTTGATTTGAAGTGTGAATGAGAGAAAGGTTCCATGAAGGTCCAAATCCTATCAATAGCAACACGCTCCTGTACACACTAGGAAACAAAAGGAATACCTCCAGGAGGCACATTAGTGGGAAAAGAGAACTTCGCTAATCACTCAACTCTAAAACAGAAACACTCCTATCGTACTAATCTTACCTACCCTCCATCACTCAAGTGATGAGGATCAAAGGTTTTTTATGGCATAGGTTTCTGTTTCACTGTACCAGATGTGACATGTGTAGGTCTGAGTCAATGTTTTGACTTTTATTGTGCATACTCGTTTGCTAATTGCTCTTGCTCTTTTTTTTTTTGGTGAGTATAAAGCTTTATATGTACATTCCCTAAGATCGGGAGATATAGAGGTCAGGGAAAAAGGTTGAGAGGGAAACAAATGAATGATGGATGTCCACAAACACTCCCCCCTTCCTTGGGTAGATCATACCGTTTGAAATGAGCTTGTCACCCTTTGAAACCAATTGTTCCAGTTGGTAATAGGTGTGGATTTTTGCCAGTAGTTTTCTATTACCCTAGGTGCCTTGTCAAGCTGCAAGGGTGGTAAGGTACTCTCCCATGATTTTATTTGCAACGTTGTTGTAGGTGGTGAACTTACCCCGGAAGGTGCAAACTCTTTCGTGCTTGTATGGATATGTACAGTGGTAGGTGGAGGTTGTGTCGAAGCTTCTATTTGCGTATAGGAACTACATGAAGAGCAAGAAGCTTCATTTGATTTCCATGTTCCTGAGCTAGGTGGAACAAATCGTTCTTTCTTTTGTACCCAAACTAGCTCTAGAACGGGTATGTAACATTCCATGATTTTTTCCTTTCCGCGATTTTCAATTTGTTTTGGAGCCACAGGATTGGGTTTACATGGGCCAGGTGACAGGTAAGAGTACACTTTACGTTTGGGCACCCAGATTTGATCATTTCCTTCATAGTATCCTTGGGCTTCCAATAGTTGTTTAGGAATCCAACGCAGCATTTCTTTACATTTCTTGGAGTGAGTGGTACGGTTCTTACTAGGTTTCCGTTTTTTAGCACTAGCTATGGTCGCTAAAGAAGCTTTAGGGACCCACTTGTATGTTTTCTTCGTTACCTTAGGATGAGTCTTGTCGGAAGCGATATGCATTGCTTGTAGCATATTTAAGGGTATAGGCATTTCATCCCCCTCAGGTGTTACCTAGGTCGTCCCCCTATTTCCCCAAGTGTCTATGGTTGATGCTAGGTGGACCCAATCCACATTATCTGATTCCGTCATACCCGGTAACACATCCATGTAAGGAGAATCTTGGCGAATGTCTGTATCCTTCTTACAAGTGTAACAATATTGTAGTGGGGCCGAGTGAACTGTGGTGTCAGAGCGATGATCAATAATGGTTTTACTCCCTAAGGGGTGTACCTTACCAGTCACCAAATCCACTCTAAGGACAGAGTCTTGGAATTGCAAATAGACATGATTTTTAGACCAATCATGAACCATTTGTGCTTCCCTCATGAATGGTCGTCCTAAAATCATTTCATATGACATAAGGTGTTTAGAGAAATCCATTACAATGAACGTATGTCGTACCTTGTGTCCTAGAACTTTGATCTTAAGATCCTTGAGCATCCCCATAGGTTTGGCTATGGTACCATTTGCCATCTTTACCACAATGTTAGTAACACTGAGGCGGGGTTTTCCCATGGATTCCCAACAATCTTTTGTAACGATGCTAACTCCCGCACCACCATCAAGAATTCCCTTTATAATTAATCCCTTGGTAGTGATGGGTGGGGTCGCATTAGACTCGTCGCCTTCAAAATACTGCCCTAATTCGTTAATGGGTACCTCGATCACAGACTCATGTCCATCTAAGTCAAGTGATTGCACATGATTTTCCTCATCAATCATAATCGAGTCAGGCCTATTTGGTTGCGCAAAATGCGGTAATCCCGTTCGTAGCTCTCCATTAAGGAATGCTCGAAGTGCAAGGAATAACTCAGGATCTCCATACAGCTTTGCTATGATCATGGTTCGGACCTCTGAAGACATGAAGTCCACTAGTTTGGCAACATTCATTGGCGTTTTGCAGGGTGTAGGTCCTTGACTAGGAACTGGTGAGGATGGAATCTCATATTCCTCAATGGGATCAGGTATTCCTTCGTTAAACATCCTTTCCAACAAGAAGGGTGTATGCTCACTTTCTGATGTCCTGTCCTCACTCCCTTCTTGGATGATACTAGATATGGCTAACGGTCTATGGTTCATGTGGGGTGGATGAACTTGCGTGGGAAACACTGTGTCATGAATTTTGACCTGCATGGGTTCTGGTTTTAGTTTCCTTTGAGTCTCCTCCACTAAACCTCTTAGATGTTTCACCTGCTCAATCTCATCTACTGGGTTTGGGTACGTCCCAATCTTCTTTTTACGATTCTTCCCTTTTTGCCCCTGCGGTTTATCTTGGGGGTCTTGAATTGGATTTGGAACCACTTGTGGTGTTTTGAGAGGCTCTTTATGGTTTTCTCTCATTCGGTTTTCATTTGGTTCCATGTTACGGTTTTCTTTGTCGGTCTTTCCCTTTGTGGTATTGGTTCTAGTCTCCATTGTCTCGACTGAATCTGAATCATCCTCGAGGTCATTCATATACACGGGGTCATCTCCTGTTCCTATGTTTGTTTTGGAACTTGGCTTTGAATTTTCCGTATTCTGCGACTTCTTCCTTCGTGTCTTCTTTTTCTTTGCTTGGATAACTGAAATGGTATCCCTCTCTTCGAGGATATGGCCTGGCCCTTGAAGCATGGACCGTGTAATCGCATAAGCGGGTGCAACGGGTGGTATTGGCGATGTCACACTAGCAATTTCGACCAAATTCAGGGGTGTGATTTTAGGCGCATTTGGGTTATAGGGGCATTGGGCAATCGAGTGATCTATGCCACAACGATTACATGTGAGTATTGGCATTGTAGACGTGCTCCCTTGATTCATTTGCATCTGTGCAGCATTCTTTTGCAGCCTAATAGGGCACTCCGCTGCTCGATGTGGTCCACCACACTCGTAGCATTGAAGAGGTGGCCTCCTAGCCTGGGTGTTGATATTTTGACCTCTGGATGCGAGAGCAGCAGCTTGATAAACCGGCTTGACTTGTCCCCAACAATCTTCCATGTAGTATATAGGACATTCTTCCAATGTATCAAGCCCGTAGGCAATACTAGTGTCTATTTCCTCCTCACAGCCATCTGCATAAGCATTAGATGGCTCGCAACCCACTTGGTTCATAGGGGCGACTCTTGGATGCGGGGGCTGCGGTCCTAGCACGGGAGGTGGTAACCGTGTATCTTGTACAACATTTTGAGATCTAGGGACCATGTGTTGCGGTAGTTGCTCAACAGGTGGAGTAGGCATCAATACAGGAGCTCGAGGCGCATCCGTCCAGGCTACAGGTGGTCTATTTGCCATCATACGTTTGATCATTAAACAATCCTTAGCTTGGTGACCATACCTACCACATGCGTTGCAAGTTCCATTAAATTTTACTCTAAACGTAGGGCACTCACTAGTGCTATGTGGACCTAAGCAAATGGAACACCATTGTTGCTCCCTTCTTGGATACATGTGACTATTTTGAGGGGGTCGATTATCCTTAAGAGACTCTTGGATTGCCTTGGTGAGGTCTGTCAAGAATGTCTCAAATACCTTTGGCTCATTGGCAATGGGCTTTGCAGTCATGGGTTCATACTCAATGGCTTGTGAGCTAGTGGATCTCGTGTCAGTAGACACCCTCATGCCTGCTATCATCAAGTTGTCCTCTAGTTGGATTGCATTGGCAGTGACATCTTCCCAGGTTGTGATACCTCTAATCACTAGTCCATTATAGATTCCTTCATTCCTCAACCCTCGAATGAATCGATCAAGCAGTTGGTTATTGTTGAAGCGCTCATTTACAGGGCAGCGAGAGTTTAAGTGCTTTAGACGACTAATGAAGTCCCTTACTGACTCTCCTTCCTTACGTTCGGCCTTCTGTAGCTGAGATGCTACACCCCAAAGCACACCTTCTCGTATGTACTCCTTTAGAAACAACCTTCGAAGGGTAGGGTAGATTGTTTTCTCGTCCACCCTTAGGGTCCTATACCAATCTCCAGCCTTCCCACTTAATGTCAAGCTTAAGGCATTGCACTTATGTAGTTCGTTGCGTTCCCCTAAGGAATCACATACTTGTTCAAACACTTCAATGTGTTTCCTAGCATCTTCATCCCCATTGAATTTTTGCGTGAGTTTGGCAATTTGTACTGCCTTACTTCTAGGCTCTCTATCAGATGCATGACGCATATTTTCCGCGATAGATCGACCTATGGTTTGAGCAAACGCTGCCAAGTCACCTATGTGAGGAGGTAGGGCCGGTGGAGGTACTCTTGGAATCATATGTGGGAGAGGAACGGGTACCGGTCTTGGCATATGTGTAGATGATGCAGGATATGGAACATAACCGGGCATAGGTCCACTCGGATAAGAGCTAGGGAGCGGCACTCGAGGAGCATAAGCAAGTGGTACAATTGGAGGTGTGGGGGCCATGTGTGCATAAGGGGCTAGAGGCACCTACGGTCGAGGCCCCATATTAGGTACTACAACACTAGGTAGTGGCACTGCGCTAACCGTAGATGTCATCGGTACATTCTCTGTTAGGCTTATCCTTGGAGTGAGCACTGTGTTTTCCTTGATAGAGGGTTGAGCCAAGTTAGGGAAGCTAAAGTTTTCGCTCGGAGGCTCAGATTGCATAGAGACCCCAGGTGAAATGACGTAAGATGGGTCCATGGGGCTCATTAGAGGAGTCTCCATTTGTGATAGAGTAGGCTGTTGAGCCTTACTCGTATCCAAAAATCTCATGGGGCCAGTTGAGAGTATATTTACCCCTCGGTTTTGCCTTTCTGATTGAATAATGCCATGGATAACATTACAGATCATTTTCTGTTGATCTTCGATGCTCGTGGCACTAGAGGTGGATTGTACAATCTCTATCCATCCTACATGGTAGGCGTGGCCAGAGTGTAGATCCGTCAACACCTCAGTGTGGAGGTCGTATGTCCAATGATCATTAATGAACAATCCTTCTAGAGTCGACGTGTTAATGGTTTCTTGTGAGGTAGAAGCAATGTTGCTCCCGGTGGTTTTACTTGTCACTAACGGTACTCTAGAGGGAACTTCTGAAGGAGGCAGCTCAACAGGGCCTTCTTGGTAAGAAGTTGGTAGGATATCCACATGGACACTCTTTGGGGGTGTGGGGTCCACGTGCGATGTGAAAGGAGAGTCCACTTCCCCACCCCCTTCGTGTGCTTCATTTGCATCAGGTTCCGAGCGAGTAGCTCTACCTAATGTTTCCATGAAACGGCTAAACATACTAGTACTAGGCTGTGGAGCTTCGGGAGGTGCATGGCCTTCTCTCTCAGTGTTTTGGGTAGGGTATGCTTCCATGATTTCTGAGTCGAAGGAGGAATCACTAGCGGCTATTTTAGGGTCTTGGGTGGTGCTACCTTGTGTCCCCGCTGAGGGTCTAGAGCTTATCGTGGATGGGTAATGGGTGTCCGTATGAACAGAGGCACCCTCAATATGCTCGTGTTCTAGCACCCGCCCAGAGCGTAAGTGCATGTGCTTTTGATACCCTAAGGTGTCAAAAAGCTGCTCTAGGAGGCCTTGTGACTAGTTTTTAGCGTGTTTTTTGTTTATTTTTTTGCTAGATTTTTTAGAGCGTGTCGTGGAATGGGCCGTGTGATAGCTCGAAACGAGCGTATCGGTCAGAGGGTCGTGCCGTGCTTTACAGCCCTCCGTTTGGTCACTCTATGCCCTCGGAATCCCTAAAACTGTCAATTTCCAGTAGGGAACTAGGCCCAAACTAGAAAGTCTAAGGGTGCAAGTGGGAAGAGAAAGGAGGAGAGTGGAGGACTTGTCCCACTTGCTCTCATTCTCTCTTGAGGGAGTAGGGTATATATATAAGAGTGAGTCTAGTATATATCAGAAGACTGAGGACTGAGGCCTGGGCCTGGGTTTGGGCTTAGGTTTGGGCTTGGGCTTGGGCTTGGGCTTGGGAAAATGATCCCGATCTACCTTTTATACAAACCAGCCCGTCCGTTTTAAGAGTCACGTTTTTTATTTTCGAAAAATTTAGCCGCCCGCTCGCTCGCGTTTTTATTTTTCGAATTTTTTTATTTATTTATTATTTTTAATAATTTTTTTTCTTTTTTTTCCCAAAAAAAACTCCTTTTTTTTTGATGCAGAAAATACAAAAATTGAAAACGCAGAAATTAAAAATGCAGAAATGCAGAAACTTGAAAAAACGCAGAAATGCAAAAAATCGCAGAAATTGAAAACGCCGAACTTGAAAATGCAGAAATTGCAGAAATTGAAAAAATGCAGACAATAGCAGAAATTGAAACTTGACAGCAAATGCAGAAAACGCAAAAAACAGAATTCTCCACACACTCCTTCCCTGCCTTTCCTATGATAGAAATTGCACCACAAGGAAGCGTAAAGTGCTAACCGAGCTTAGTGTAGGGCATATCCCCGGCAACGGCGCCAAAAATGTGCGCTCCTTGCCGCACTGTCGAAGCAAGGGACTTGCCAATACACCGTGTGCGAGCCACAAACGGCTCCAAGCACACAACAAGCCTAAACTAGCAAGCTCAAGAAAACAAAGGGTGTGTCACTCACCGCTCTACGCTCGCCTTCGTGGTGGATTCCTCGCCGTGATGAAGAAGAAGCTGCAGTCGTGCCGCGCTCAACCGCCTCGCCGCCGTCGTGCCTTCGTAATGCTCGATTGCACACACACTCTCCCTCTCTCTCTCTCTCTCTCACACACACACACACAAGGAGGTGAAGAAGAAGAAGAAGATGGAGATGGAGCAAGAGCACTCTTCTATTGCACAAATGAGAGAATGAGTAAAAATTAGGTTTAGTTGGCTTTTATAGGAGCTCACCCCATTCACACTTGGGCGCCCATGCTTAGCCAACTAACCCTAGCATGTTCAAGTTAAAGTGCGCCTCTCATCTGCGATCACTCCTACCCTTTTCCTATTGGTCCGACAAGCCCGGTACCTGACTCTACCAAATACATAATACGCGTCCATCGTAGGTGATGGGTGTCCGTGAGCCGTGAGGGTTAACAGTCATCAAGTTAGAAGAGGTAATAGATGAGCATACTCTAAACTTTGATGTTATGCCGACAGAAAAACGCACAAGAGCACATGATAAGGATGAAGACATGAGAAGTGAAGGAACAAATTCAGCCAGAAGGGACAAGAAGAAGAAGTCAAAGATGGAAGAAGCTGAAAGTAGCAGGAAGAAAAGATCAAGGCGAAGGGAAATTGGTATCAACGACTTCCCATTGGGAAAGGAGCTAGAGCCCTACAACATCCTGGAGGATTTACAAACCCAAAAGCAAAACATTTCATGGCCTCAACTTCTACACCTATCAGCCAAAGTAAGAAGGCAATGGCCAAAGTTGGTAAGTACAAGAATTCCAAAAAAGAAAGCAAATCTTTCCATTAAGGTTGTGGCCTCAAAGCTACAAAAAGATGTGGAACCCATTGTGGATGCTTACATAAGGGGTAAAAAGGTGTCTAATGTATATGTTGATGGTGGAGCTCAAATGTGTGTGATCACGGAAAAATCAATGAACAGGTTAGGGCTTGAAATTACAAAGTCCTCTAATTGTCAAGCTAGGCTAGCCAACAACTCAAGTGTGAAGTGTTTGGGGATCATTGAAAATGTAAAAGTCTCTGTATGTAACATAGATGCACGAGTGGATATGTATGTCATGCTAGCTAAGGGGGAGGGCTATCCCATCATCCTAGGGAGGCCTTGGCTCATTGATGTGAATGCAGATCAAAAATGGGGAAGTGGTCGTTTGATTCTTAAGAAGGGTCAACCGGTGGTGTATGATTGGCGAGAAGGAAAGCAACTAGATATCAACTATGAAACCACGGCAGATGAAGAGAGCGAGGAGGAGAGTCCTTACTCAAGTGATGAGGAAGCATCAACCAGTGCATCAACTAGTGAAGAGGAGTCTTCTTTGGAGGTAATGGGAATTGTATTCAACGCCAACACTCAAGATGTTCCAGTAGAAGAAAATCCAACAGACAATCACACACGAGGGGATGAAAGATGCCACCACCTTGAAGAAGGATTTGAGAAGATGCTCGCAAAAGATCTTACTTGTGAGGAGAAGAGGTCCTACATCAATATGTTAAGGAGGTATCCCAATTTGTTTATCATTGACTACTCACAAATAAGAGGTGTAGATGTAATAGAGCATCGAATTGAATTGAAACCAGGGACCAAACCCGTGGCTCAAAAGTTAAGGCGACTAGGATCTGTGCAACAAAAGGCTCTCCTACAAGAAGTGAATCGACTCTTGAAGGCTGGCTTCATCTATCCAGTATCCAACTCCGAATGGGTATCACCTATTGTAGTCACTCCCAAGAAGAATGGTAAGTGGAGGGTCTGCGTGTATTACAAACCCCTCAACGCTGCGACAAAGAGGGACCACTTCCCTCTCCCTTTCCAAGATGAAATTTTGAATGAAGTAGCACGTCACGAATGCTACACTGTGTGTGATGGGTATTCAGGATATTTTCAAATTAGAATAGCAGAAGAGGACCAACCAAAAACCACCTTCATCACACCTTGGGGATGTTTTGCATTCAGAGTAGTGCCTTTTGGGCTCACCAATGCTCCTAGCACCTTCATGAGATTCACAATATTTGTATTTCAGCCATTCTTTGGAAAATCCATAAGAGCCTTTATGGATGATTTCTGTATTTATAGTTGTAGATCACTTCATTGCCAAAAGGTTGAAGAGGGGCTTAAGAGGCTCCATCAATTTGGGGGACAACTCAACCCAGAGAAGTGTCATATCGGTGAATCTCAGGTGGTTTTGCTAGGCCATGTGGTTTCTTCACAAGGAATTCAAGTGGATCCCTCTAAAGTAGAGGCCCTTTTGTCATTATCTCCACCCAACAACTAAGGAGCTAATGACCTTCAACCACAAAGTGAGGTACATGTCTCGCTTCATCCATCTCCTAGCAGAAGCCATCGCCCCTTTGCATAGGTTGGCAAGCCAATCTACATTTGAATGGGGGAGGGAACATGCAAAATGTTTTGAGGAAGTGAAGGGCATTCTTAGCTCTCTCCCAATCCTAATGCCACCAAATCCAAAGGAGACCTACTATGTCACTTCAAGTGTAGGTTTCGAAGCAATTGGTGTTGTTTTGATGCAAAAAGATCCTAAAACATCATACATGAGGCCGATCTATTTTGCAAGCAAGGTGATGATTCCGGCCGAGAAGGGATACACTGAAATGGAGAAAGTGGTCTTTGCAATCTTGTTTGCGGTAAGGAAGTTTCGATTGTATCTTCTCCCTATGCCATTTGTTTTTCTCACCTTAGAGCACAATCTACCATATGTAGTACAACACACGAGCCTCTCATCTAGAATAGCAAAGTGGGTGCTTGAACTCCAAGAATTTGAATAAACTTTCCTTGTAGAAGATAGCACAAGAGCAGGACTTGCAGACATTCTCACCTACAAAGTGAGAGAAAGGGAAGGATCACGACTACAAAGAGAGGAAGGCTCAAAACAATTCAAAGTAAAGGAGATTGATAATGCCCATACTTTATGCTTTGACGGAGCTTATCAACGCCAACAAGACAAAGCAGCAGGGGCAATCATCATTTTGAACCCACAAAAGGAGGTAATGGTTAGAAAAGGTATCACTCTACCCAGTGTTCACTCTAACAATGAGGCTGAGTATGCTGCTCTAACCCTTGGGTTAGAAGAATGCAAAGAATTAGGCATACAAAGACTTATTATAAAAGGTGATTCTTTGCTAGTGGTTAGGCAAATCCAAGGGACTTGGAGGTGCAAGAATCGTACATTGTTTGAGTGGCTTAGTAGTGTAAGAGCTTTGATGAAGGGTTTTAAAGCAACACAGGTACAACACATTGTGAGAACTCATAACAAGGAAGCAGACTTACTCGCAAATGAAAAGCTTCAAATGGCGGTAGGAGGTGTGAAACTATATGAACCCAAATATCAAGGTCAAGAGGAGCTAAAAGACATTATCTTCTTTCTACAAGCAGGTGAGTGTCCCAAACACTTAGACAAGGTGCAAAGACATAGACTAGTTAAGAAGGCCACACCTTACCAATTGATCGGGGATGATTTATATCACAAAGGGAAAGATTTGGTCTTGAGGAGAGTACCAGGTGTGCAAGAGATAGAGAAAATTCTTCTTTCATGTCATGATGATGTCTATGGTGGTCACTTTTCTCAAGATATTACAAGTAGGAAGCTTTTACAAGCAGGGTTTATTTGGCCGAACTTACATCGTGATGTCCAATATTGGTGTAAGGCATGTAAGCCATGCCAAATTGCTGGGGATAGACGACTAACATATGAGCCTCGAGTCCCAATAATATCTTATGGCCCTTTTGAAAAGTGGGGTGTGGATGCAATAGGTCCGCTACCCCGTACTTCTACAGGGAAGGTTTTCATCATCATGGGTGTTGACTACATGACACGATGGGCGGAAGAAACAAGCACAACCCGAATCACAGCTGAAGAGGTATCAAAGTTTATTTTTGATCATATTTGTAGTAGGTTTGGAACACCCCTAGAAATCTTATCAGATTGAGGCCCGGGTTTTAGGGCTGACCTTTTGAATGATCTCTTGAGGAGGTTAAAAGTGAAACACTTGCATTCCACACCCTACTATCCTCAATGCAATGGATTGGTGGAAAAAGTGAATGGAATGATATGTAAGATCATTTCTAAGCAGGTTGTGGACCGGCCTAATGATTGGGATCGCCATGTGACGGCTGCTCTTTGGGCGTATAGGACATCTTTCAAGGTATCTAACCAATTCACCCCTTTTCATCTAGTTTATGGACAGGAAGCACTTCTCCCCATTGAGGTAGAGCTCTCAAGCTTGCGCGTTCTTGCAAGGGTGGCAAAAAAACCAAAAGAGGTTCTACATGAAAGGATCTTAGATCTCCAACGACTTGAGCTAGATAGAGAAGAGTCCATTGATCACTACATCACCAAAGCGACAAGCCAAAGGGATAAAATCAACAAGAAGCTCAAGGGGAAAGGATTGAAGGAAGGTATGTTGGTTCTTCGCTATGATAACCGACTTGATACTCGACTTGACAAAAAGTTTTTGCAAAGATGGGAGGGACCTTTCATGATAAAAACAAAGTTTGGGAATGGTAGTTACAAATTAGCAGATTTATCAGGAAAACTCCACAAGACCAGAGTCAATGGATGGAGATTAAAGCCCTACTTTCAACGTATCAATCCGTTGATAGGCAGTCATCTGCCTACATCGTCTAAGCTCCAAATTGACATGGCTCCCTTCGGCTTGGCAAATGCTCCACCTATTTTTAAATCTTTGATATGCAAAGAAGAACCAACCTTGGAATCTGAACATACCCAAGGCAACCCTCCCATCTCCGATTTATGGGATTGAGGTAATGAAAAGCAAGTCTAATGGAGTAAAAGAGTGCATGACACTCCTCCTATTGAAAAAAAAAAAGTGGAAAAGGAAAAATGACAAAAAAAAAAGAAGAAAAAGAAGCAACACCGTCCTCCTAAAGATATGAATATCTCTAGGCTTGGGGGAGGGCTAATATGAGTGGCATAAAATGGTAACCATCTTTTTGCAACATTTGTTAGCCTACTCAATGTCCTTTTCCTCATATGTGTATATATTTTTCTACGCTATTAAGTTATCTAGAGTAAATTCCCCCTCTTCGTTTAACCTTTGTGGCGACACATACATTATACTCTTCCCAAAAATGTCACCTTAATCATATATTTATATTACCACCCTTTTCTTTTTTGCTTTGTAAATAGAATAAGCATACAATAACCAACTATATAACCTTAAACTTTCTTACCTCTTGTGAATTAGTAGTAGAAATATAATATATCTATCTTCCACCCCATATAGATAAATTCCCATGGAAATCAACTCTCCACTTGTCTTTACCAAAGATTATGGTCCCTCTCTACAAGTCTTCTATGCCCCCTGCATAGGTGGCCCAATATCTCTTAAGAATATACATATAGTTTCTCTCCTTTCAAAAAGACTCCAATTGTATATTATTTTCACAAGCAAATAATATTGGGCCCTCCTCTATTTGTTTAAGCATCTCCTCTATTTGTTTAAGCATCATAGCCTTTTGAAAAAGCATGATTCCCCTTGGATGCATACAAGCGAAGGGCCCATACAAGAAGACTTGGAAGCAAAAGGTTCCCTAGCCTAGTGTGGACCTTCCAAACCGAATTCCTTGGTGCATGGGTGTGAAGAATAGTCCAAATTCATATCAAACATGTTGAGAAGGTCAATTTTGTCTTTTGAAGCATGTCATTCCGAGCTACAGGTAAAAAGTTATGGTCAAAATAGTGTAAATCTGTCAGATTCGCGGCAAAAGGGAACTGTAAATCAAGTAAATCAAGAGGGTGAGATCTTATTTTTCCCCTACTCATCTTCTAGAAGAGCAATGAGTGTTCAAGGTCACTTGCATGTGATGGGACCAACCTAAAGATGCTTTCTAAATGCCAAGACAGACAAGTTGAGATACCCTGCAGGAGCCACCCGTAGGGCCTCATGGTGGGGCCCACCTACATTATGCACCCCTATGGAGCCTTCACGGTCTAAAATGATATTTTTGGTGAATAAATAGTCCCTTTTATGTCCAATATTCAATGAGTGGTCAAAGGACACTTAATTAGGTCTAATCACTTACTCTAATTAAGTGTAGCATAATCCCACTCCTACACAACTATAAATAGCCCCCCTTGGAGAGACTCAAGAACACACACCTATATTTTCAACTTCATGTTGTTTCTTGATCAATAGTAGAGAAAACCCCAACTCTCCCTCTTTCACATCCTCCCTCCTAACCCTCCTCTTTGGAGGAAGTGCAACTCTATTCTCCACTCTTTCCATTCTACAATCTCTTACTCCATCAACCCAATAAATCATTTGTAGCACCTCAATAACTTGTAAATACATCATGATATCTCTCATGGTTATGTTAATGATCATGAAATCATCTTCAAAACTTTCAAGTGTCGTAATTCGTGATGGTTAGCCAGCGTCTGTCCTCCCCTTAAAAGGTGTGCGAGAAATCAAGTAAGTGTTCTATTCTCAATTTACCATTGGTTTGTTTCTCCACACTTATTCAATTCGTCTAAAGAAATTTCTCACTCCAACTCTCTTTTTCTTCATTACATATGCATGTGGCTACCTCTCATGGTGATTTTATTTGTGTCACGGCATTGCATAGATGGAGATGAGCTCTCTATGCAAAGTGTGTTAGTTTGATGTAAGTGATTCTCTTGTGTGTTTGAGAGGCAAGTCTTGTGCGCATGATTTTTTGATGAGTGCTTGAGAGAGGAAGAGTTTGGATGTATTATGGGTATTCTTATGGGGAGAAGGTGAATGCTATTCCACCAATTGCATATTTCATTTTGATGCACGGCATTGGGTTGCATAATCGTTGATGGTGTTCAAGTGTCCAAAGTGTATATAGAGTAAGGGGGTTTTCAAAGTGTGTTGCTTGAGTGGGTGAGTGCAAGTGTTATTTTGATTGGTTTCCTTCTCCACTCCCAAAAGAAGGTGGTGCCCCAAGTAGTGTGCGTACCTCTTTACGAACATTTTGTGAGGGTAGGCCCATTGGTTTGGGTTTAGAGGCCCCATTTCAAAAAGCTCGCCCTCACCAGCTACCCATGAACCTAGCACTTCAACACTTGTAGCTGCAGCAAACAGTAATATTGCAAGTACTCAACTTGCACGACCTAAGAGTACATATCAATGGGTCCCTAAGGCCTTACTTCCAACTACCTCAACCCTCCCATCCATTCCAAGAAAAAATTTCCTGGGAAAACCAAGAGCGCGCCCTAGGAGAGTCAAGACCAAATCACGATGGATTCCAAAACAACTATTAGAAGCCCAAGGCTACTATGATGGAAATGAGCAAATTTGGGTACCTAAACGTAAAATGTGTCCTTCCCTATCGACAACAAACCCATATGAGTCAAACAGTGTAACGCTAAAGCCAATGGCAGACCGTGGGAAGGGAAAGATCAAAGAATGCTATACACCTAGTCCAGAGCTAGTTTGGGCTCCAAGGCAAAACCAATTTATTCCACCTAGCTCAGGAAGGGGGGAGTTCCATGAAGCTTCTAGCTCCTCATGTAATACATCTATAAAGGTAAAAGCTTCTACACAGCCTCCATCTATAGTAATGGACCTCCATGAAGCTACAAAAGAATCCACACCTCCCAGTGTTCAAGAATCACCTGATGAACCACTTCAAGTTCAATCCTGGGAGAGTACCTTACCACCCTTGCAACTTGACAAGGCACCTAGGGTAATAGAAAACTACTGGCAAAAATCCTCACCTATTACCAAGTGGAACAATTGGTTTCAAAGGGTGACGACATCATTTCAAACGGTATGATCTACCCAAGGAAGGGGGGAGTGTTTGTGGACATCCATCATTCACTTGCTTCCCTCTCAACCTTTCTCCCTGACCTCTTAATCTCCGATCTTAGGGAATGTATATATAAAGCCTTATACTCACAAAAACAAGATAAAAAAGTAAAAGAGCAAGAGCCATAACACAAATCATAAAAACAAATTATGCACAAGAACACAACCCTTGTAATATTTGCACTCTAACCATCATCTATTTGCGTGTACAGATATGGCTAGTACGCTAGAGTCATCCACTTCTGCCTTGGGTGAGAGGTACCCTCATTACTTTTCACAAATATTTCACATGGTCTTTCCAGTGCTTGCATGTGAATTGGATTTGATAGGTACGCTAGCATGTGAGAGGAATTTTGAGGAGTTAGAATTGCTGATACGTCTCTTGACCACGTCTGATCCATACTTAGTAGAGAGCGTATCTCCCATTGCACAAGCCTACCCTTTTGACCAAGATGAGTATAGGCGTCTAGTGACCTTCTTAGTAAACATGGGCACCTATGATGAAGAAGAAAATTTACACGACTACACGGATGGCACATATGGTCTCATGGATGATGACTTTGTTTATCTCGACGACGAGGATAGGGGTTTAGCCTTAGGGTTTCCTCCCAACCTCTACAATATCCTATTCCCTTGACTCTCTAGGGGGAGTGCAAATAATTAGGTTAGGGTTCCTTATGTTTTTTGTTGTGTTCAATAAGTGTTGGTACCTTTTTCCACTAACGTGCCTCCTGGAGGTATTCCTTTTGTTTCCTAGTGTGTACAGGAGCGTGTTGCTATTGGTAGGATTTGGACCTTCATGGAATCTTTATCTCAACTCACTCTTCAAATCAAGCGCGACCATCGACACAAACAGGTGTTTCTTGTCCATTAGCATTGCCCCTTATCTTTTTTGCATCTATGATTGTCAGCTTTAATTGTGATTGGTAGCCTAATATTCACCGCATTTGCTTAGTATCAAACATTTAATTCAATGTAATTTTTTGTCATAATCACTTGTCTAAGTTTAAAAATCAAGCAGTCCGACAAACTAATTTGAACAAGTTAGGTGTTAGAAATCTTCTCTTAATACCATGGGGAATGCCTTCCTAATAATTAATGGTTACTTAGGTTCTTAATCTAATTTAGGCAGCATTGTGTGAAATGTACTAGGGCTTTCTAGTGGGCTTGACCCTATTGACCTTTAGCTTAAGTATTATAAAGGGAGTTTACTAGTGTGATGAGCCTGGGGAGGTGTATCAATGTTATATGACCCCCCAAAGTTACAAAATTAAAATGCTGAAAATGAACAAACAAAAAATCAAAGTGCCACACTGTAAAATCTTAAGCTGGAAGAGAAATCTCAGCTTGATTTGGTACTTCACTCACATGTATTGCCTATGGTACTAGAGCCCTAGAGGTTCCCAGTATGGGCGCTTTTACTTGAAAAGCAAAAAACCCAAGGCATACAAAATAAGCACACACATCAAAATTGAATCACTGTGAAAAGACTTTGGGGGGTCAAAGAAAAAGTAATCAGTCAGGCGATGATTTCATGAGAAATTCCTTTTATGGTAGCTTAACTACAAGGTCTTCTAGATATAGCCTCTAGTCAGCCCTCGAACATGAATACTTGGCTCTCGCGATTAAACAACTTGATTGACCACAGAAAATTAAGAAGCTTACTCATGGTATTAATATTCGATCTCTAGTGCCTTTCGACCATCAAATTAGCGACCCCAGACTTGTTTAATTTTTTACCTTTACATCTGTTTATGCATTTGATTACATTGCAATTTAATGTTCATTGCTGACAAATTGTTTGAAATTCTTTTACCAATCAATTTGTCTACCTAAAACTGCATATGCTTTTTAATCACTTATGAGAATGCAATTACTGTGCCAATGTTGTTTGATTTTGTAGTGACTGAAGAAGGCTAAGTACATTCATCTCAAATGCTCTTCCACCTCGATGAACGAGCTTCAACTCAATAGCTTTCGAGGACGGAATCTACATCAGGAAGGGGGGCATGTTAACCCTCACGGCTCACAAACACCCCATCACCTACGACGGACGTGTATTATGTATTTGGTAGAGTCAGGTACCGGGCTTGTCGGACCAATAGGAAAAGGGTAAGAGTGATCGCCGATGAGAGGCGCACTCTAACTGGGACATTCAAGGGATTAGTTGGCTAAGCATGGGCGCCCAAGTGTGAATGGGGTGAGCTCATATAAAAGCCAACTAAACCTAAAATTCACTCATTGTCTCATTTGTGCAATAGAAGAGTGCTCTTGCTCCATCTCCATCTCCATCTTCTTCTTCTTCACCTCCTTGTGTGTGTGTGTGTGTGTGTTGTGTGTGTGTGTGTGTGTGTGTGTGTGTGTGTGTGTGAGAGAGAGAGAGAGAGAGAGAGAGAGAGAGAGAGAGAGAGAGAGAGAGAGAGAGAAAGAGAGAGAGAGAGAGAGAGTGAGAGTGCGATCGAGCATTGCGGTGGCACGACGGCGGTGAAGCGGTTGAGCACGACGGCGGTGAAGCGGTTGAGCGCGACGTAGCGGCGTCTTCTTCTTCTTCGCGACGAGGAATCCTCCACAGCACGAGCATAGAGCGGTGAGTGACACACCATTGCCCTCTTTTGAGCTTACTAGTTAAGCTAGTTGCGTGCTTGGAGCCGTCTATGGCTCGCACACGGTGTAACGGCAAGTCCCTTGCTCTGATAGTGCGGCAAGGAGCGCACACGCAATAAGAAGCTTAGAGAACAGGAGGTGTCGGCACCAACCAAGAAATTCAATGATTTGGTGCAGCGGGCCCTGAAGCTCGAACAACAAGCTAAGAAGGAAAAGAGTCATAAGAAGAGGAGGTCCAGGAGTCGCAGTACTTCTACTGAAGATTCTGAGTCCAGTAGAGCCTCCAGTAGCTCTGAAAGTAGTTCAGATGAAAGAACTAAAGACAAGACTAAGAAAGGATCTTGGTCTAGGAAGATTGAAGAGATGGTTCGGCAAATTGCTGAAATTAGCCAGACCAGACAGCATGTAAGTAGAATGGAAACCTTGTGTTCAAAGTGTAAATCTAAAGACCATGTTTCAAACAAATGTCCACAGTGTACTTATTGCAAAGCCTATGGCCATTTATGGAACAACTGTGGTATTCGAATTCCTCATTTTAAGAAGGGAAAAGATTTGTTAGTGGTAGCATTCACCAATGTTGAACCAGTAAGAGTAGAAACTACCAGTGTTTCTCAAGAGGAGAAACCAGGTGCAAGTGGTACTGGAGTAGGGCGCGGTAGATACCAAGTGGGTACCAACCGAGGTCGAGGTCGTGGTAATTTTCAGAATCGAAGCTTGAATTGCTATACATGTGGTAAGTATGGGCATTTCGCGGCTCACTGTCCAGAAACACCTGAAGCTGCGGATACCGAGACGAAGGTTCCAGAACCGGTTCCTGTACCAGTAGTTACACGAAGCAAAGGGATGGTGATTGAGGAAATTACAGAAAGACCAGCAAAACCAGTCAATCTTGAAAGTAGCAAATGGGCTCAGCAGAGAGAGGTATGGAAGGCCACGGATAAAGAAAAGGTGGTTGATGAGTGGTAGGAGCAAAGAGCACTAGCAGTGAAAATCACTGAGGATTTGGCCAAGAAACTGCCAGGGCAACCAGAGAGTTCTGATGCCCGGGTCATTCATAAGATACCTACCCAGTTTTCTGAGACAGCACAACCAAATCAGTCAAAGATTGGGATGCCTGAGACCAGGTTGGCTGCAGTACAAGGGTTGATGGAAGAGTTGGGAACTGCTAAAGGAGCCGGAAGCACTAAACCAAAGGAATGGTATTGTGAAGATAATACCAGTTCTTCAAGTTCTGATGACAACTCTGAGCATGAGAAAGAGGAAATTCATGTCAAGATTTGTGACAGAATTCAGAAACTCACCGCGGAGTTAGAGGACATTAGAAGAACTCTACCTGCAGCAGTGAAAGTCATCAGGCAGCGAATGAAGGCTGAGGCGGAGGCCAGATCAGTCAACTTGATAGCTGTCAGAGATGATGAAGTGCCATTGATTCAGGTGGACTACAAAGTGAGGAAACAATGGGAACCACTCTCAAGCGTTATACTAGATGGAGGAGCAAGGGTAAATATTTTGGGAGTACATCTTTAGCAAAGGATGGGAATTACTAACCTGAGACCAGCACCTTTCAAAGTCCAAATGGTGGATCATCGGGTGGTGTAGGCAACTGGAATGGTAGAGAATATGAAAATACGAGTGGGCAAAGCAAAGTTCAAAGCCAGTTTCCTAGTACTGGATGTGCAAGGAGCTTATGGGATGCTACTGGGATGCCTATGGCTACAACCGAATGGCGCAGGCTGTTCATGACTATGCTAATCAGACTTTGACAATACAGGGGGCCGATAGCAGAATCCAGATTCAGACGAATAACACGAGAAGTTGGAGAAAGGAACTGAGACCCAAGGAGCTCTTCCAGAAGTACAAGGTGAAGAAAATTGAGAAAATGTTGGTAGCTATGAATATATAGAGATAGATCTCAATGCAGTCTTAATAAACAAAGAAGAAGCTGAAAAACAAAAGAAACAATTTCCAGAACATTTCATTGAACTGAATTCAGGAGAACGTCCAGTGAGATTAACTGGAAGACCAAAAGAACCGGTTGAGTTCAGCACACCAGCAGAACTAGTATGCTCTAGAGTAGCTACTGGAAATCAGAATGGTAATTCAGAGCTCAAAGGATCATTCTGGGATTATGCTGAAGAGTCAACCAAGAAAAAGGGTGGAGGGCCTAACTAGTTGCTTCCAGATGATCAGGAGATAGAGGAATGGAATTTAGGGTCTGAAGAAAACCCTAGAATAATAAAGGTAAATAAACATCTTAATCCTACGATGAAAGAGAAGGCACAACATATGTTCCAACACTATAAAGATGATCAGGAGATAGAGGAATGGAATTTAGGGTCTGAAGAAAACCCTAGAATGATAAAGGTAAATAAACATCTTAATCCTACGATGAAAGAGAAGGCACGACATATGTTCCAACACTATAAAGATGTGTTCACATGGGAGCATACTGATCTGAAAGGGGTGGATCCAGAGGTCTGACAACACAGAACACCACTGAAAACCGATGCTAGGCCAGTACGACTGCAACTATCGAATGAATCAGAATTATGCTAAGAAGGTCAAAGAGGAGATTGGCAACCTTCTGAAAGCTGGGTTCATTACTGAAGTAGCCAGTAGTGATTGGTTGTTTCCTATTGTGGTTGTGCCTAAGAAGAATGGGAAGCTGAGAGTATGTGTAGATTATAGGAAACTGAATGCTCAAACCATTAAGGATCCATTCCCATTACCCTTCACAGATATGTTACTTGATGAGATTGCAAGATATGAGATGTATAGCTTTATGGATGGATATAGTGGCTATAACCAGTTACAAATTGCTCCTAGGGATCAGGAAAAGACCACCTTCATCACGGAGTGGGGAGCATTTATGTATTTGGTAATGCCATTTGGCCTTTGCAATGCACCGACAACTTTTTAGAGATGTATGATGGAAATTTTAAGTGAATTTATTCATCAATTCCTCGCCATATTCATGGATGACTTCACTATATATTCCACAGAGGAAAAGCATTTACTATTTCTGGAGATGGTTTTTAAGCGATGTCAGGAGAAGCGGATTTGTCTAAATCCATTCAGATCTGTTTTCTTAGTCTGGAAAGGACAGCTACTGGGACATGTGGTGTCCAGAAAGGGAATAGAAATGGCCAATGACAAGATCCAGTGTGTCCAACAGGCCAACGTGCCTAGGAATGCATCAGAATTAAGTTCTTTTCTGGGATATATTAATTTTTACAGAAGGTTTGTGCATAAGTTTGCTTCTCAAGCATTACCATTGTATCAGCTTACAAAGAAAACCAGCAAGTTCATTTGGACTGCTGATTGCGAGGAAAGTTTTCAGAACTTAAAGAGTGCCATCATCAGTACACCGGTTCTTTGTCAACCGAATTGGGACATCATCTTCCACGTACATGTGGATGCTTCGGGACTGGCAATGGGAGCGATACTAGCTCAGCCAGATGGAAAAACTGATTTTCTTGTATACTTTGCTAGTCGCAGATTCAACCAGGTTGAACAAGGATATACAACTACTGAAAGAGAGGCTTTAGGGATGGTTTTCAGTGCTACAAAATTCCGGCATTATTTGCTAGGCAAATTGTTTCATTTCTATTCGGATCATCAAGCCCTATTATTTTTTATTAATAAAGTTATTATTCAAGGCAGGCTAATAAGGTGCATGATGTTCCTTATGGAATTTGAATTTTGAATTTTCCATAAACTTGGAAAAAACCAATGTGGTATTGATTTTCTCTCTAGGAGTATGGAGGGCTACTCTGAAGCATCTTCAAGAGACGAACTAGTGGATGCTGAATTATTTCAGCTGGAAGCGGCGGAATCAATTGATCCTGAACTATATGAAGTATATCAGTTTCTTTCGCAGGGTGGATTCCCAGATGATTGGAAATAGAACCAAAAGAAGGCTATGGTTATTAAAAGTTTAAAGTTTACCATTATTGGTGCCTCACTCTACAGATTGGGTGTCGATGGAATTCTTCGTCGATGTGTGCCTATGGAGGGCAAACTGCAAGTTATTTCAGAAGCACATAATGGGGAATCTGGTGGACACTTTTCTACCAATATTACTTTCAAGAAGATTCTGCAGGCTCGGTTATGGTGGCAAACATTGATATCTGATGTTAGAAGCTTTTGCAAAACCTATGACATATGCCAAAGAATGGGTAGACCCAGAACAACAGATATGACTCCTTTAACACCAGTACATCCATTGGGTGTTTTCATGAAATGGGGTTTGGATTTTATGGGACCTTTCAAGAAGGTTACTCCTAGGAAGAATAGGTACATATTGATGGCTACCTGTTATGTAACCAAGTGGGTAGAAGCTAAGGCTCTTCCTGACAATACAACAAAATCTACTGCAAGGTTTTTATTTGAGAATATTGTATGCCGCTATGGATGTCCTGTGGAGATTGTGTCAGACCAAGGGACACACTTCATAAATGACACTATGGATATCCTCATGGATATGCTTTCAATCAAGCATCGAAAATCCACACCATATTATCCTAGATGCAATGAGTAGGCCGAAAGCGGCAAGAAGACCATCAAGACTATCCTCACCAAGATTGTGTAGAAAAAGCCAGAACAGTGGGACTTGAACCTTCAGATTGCTCTATGGGCATATAGAACAACTTATAAGGTCACTACGGGGTTAACACCATTCAGAATGGTGTATGGCACTAAAGCTGTTGTCCCAATGGAATTTGTTATACCCAGTCTCAGAATGGCTATAGAGTATGGTTATGTTTTAATCACAATCTGAAGTACAGACTGGAAGAGCTAACTTAGTTAGATGAGCTGAGACAGAGGGATATGTTGGAACAAGAAAAGGAAACACTGGCATGACAAAAGAATTAAGGTTCGAGAGTTTCAGAAAGGCGATTTGTCTCTATTATATTAGTCCAAATTAGGCCCTAAGAAACCAAACTTAAAGATAGCTTGGGTAGGACCATTTGAAGTTGATTGGGTGTTCTCAATGGCACGGTAAGACTGAAAGATCTATATGGATTATTGTTGCCAGGGGTATATAATGGAGCTAAAATCAAGCAATATTATTCAGAAGCCAGGGGAACGGGCATTGATGGTCTAGGAGCTGAAGACCAAGCTAATCCGGAATCAACTATTTTAGGTCTTTTCCATGTACAACCAGTTCCAGAAACAATCAAAAAGCCAGAACAGCACCAGTGTGATAAAACCCTGTCCAGACCAGAACCAAAAAAGGATGGACACCAATATCAGTTTTTGGGGGACCAACGATCAGATGGAATATGTAGTAATCATTTCAAAGACGAGCAAAATTCTTGTCCAATGCATGTCTGCCATGTCACTTGCGGTGCACAAAACTCTAGGAATGGTAAGTGGTGGAACCTTTATGGTGCGAACGAGTATAACAATAAGGCGAGTAAGTGTTTTTTCTCGCAAATCTCCTGCGTGACACTTACCTTCTGTTGTCCATTCCTCATCGCCGAGCTCCAAAGCTTCCTCATAGAGACAATTCTGGAAGATCTCTTCCCAAACTGTACAAGCTTCTTTCGAAGCATACAGCTTTTTGGATGTAAAAGGAAAAAAGTCAGATACCGTATTGTTAATAGAAACAGAAGTCTATTTAATCAATAGTTGTTCAACATAAAGTGGGGTATCATTTATTTTATTTCTAGTAGCTGCAAACCTCTTCTTCTGAGGAGACTGTGGATTGTTGCTTATCCTTGCCAACCACACCTAGATACGGGTTTGACAAATCAAGTAAGTCGTCTTCTTCCGCGTCTACTGCTTCATCATACTCAATATGTATGGGTAGGAAGAAAATGTCGGAGAAGATGCAAGAGACTATCAACGAAACCCAAGCCCTTATTACTACTGCGAAGGCAACTCTACCACTCATTCTGCATAGTAAGATTCATCGTTATGTGTTTACTGAGCAAGCCAAGGCTTTAATCCAACTATGGGATTTGCGTGTGGTTCTACAAGCCACAAGGATTGAGTTTGACACAGCCATCATAAGGCAAGTCCTAGATTCTTTTAATGCTAAAGATGGAAGTGCCGTGGTCTATGGTAGAAAAGTGACAGTTACTCCAGAGAACATTGCTTTTGCTTTCCGAATGCCAAATGAACCAAGGCCATCTGTGGCAACCATAGAGCAGATCAGTGCAGCTTTGAAGGAAGATGATGCTGCCAAAAGGAGACGAAAAGCCAGTGTGCAAGGGATTCCAGTAGCAGGTCTGGACGTTCTTGCTGCTTACCGATTTGTGACTGAAGCTGTGAGCCTAAAAAATAATCCCACATATGTGTCAAAAAAACTCTTTGCTATGATTTTAGCAAAGAGATTGGATTCTAAAGTCGATATCAACTTATATCAGATATTTTCGCATAATGTACTTCAACAAACTACCAAGTTGAAGTCTCAAAGTGTATTCAAGGCTTGGTATGTTTGGCAGTTTCTATACTGGGCGACTTCTCCAGACGCCCATGATCAGGTAAGAATGGCTTGGAGCCAGAAGCCATTCCCAGTATCCCAGAATGTGGAATTATCATTTGATGAAGAAGCCCCAGAAAGCCAGTTAGTTCCCACTAGAAAAAGAGAAAGGCCATACAAGAGGAAGCTGGCAGTTCAAAGAGGCCAAGGATGACATTGATCAAAATCATGGCTCTCTTGAAGCAGCTAGAAAGTCAAATCAAAATAGTGTTTACTGAAAAGACTTCAGCTAGCCAGACTGAACAGCATACTGTCCAAACCACTGGTGAAGTTAACCAGCCAGCAGGCCAGATTTCAGCAACCACCAGTTATGGACAAGACCAATCAGAAAGGGCCAGTCCTGATCAGCCAGCAGACCAGACGATAAGGGCAAAGGATTAGCATCTCCAAGTCCACTTGGCAGGGTTTCTGTCCCATACAGTGAAGCAGCCTTGCTATTAACAAAGAAAGATAGGTTACAGCAAATGCAGACTCATCCTCTCAAGGGACGCCTAGTTTTGCAAAAATATGATTATTCTGCATTACCCTACCTGGCTCTTGTCACGATCTATGAGCCAACTGACTCTGATCCAGCAACAATTAAGGATGGGTGTTCTGTACTTATTCAGTCATCATGGAATACTATTGTCAATTGCATGGGACAAATGATGGATATTGTTGGGTCAGAAGATGAACTAACTAAGGTAAAGACTGAACTAAGGGAGGCTGAGGAGCAAATTGAAAATCTGGAGCAAGGAAGAGCATCCTAGAACCTGTGCCACAGTATCCTTGAAGCTCAGTCAGCTAGGACTATTCAACAGTTACAAAGTAAGCTTGACAAGGTGGAGTCTGAGATACGGACCATAAGGGAAGAAAAGGTAGAAGCTGAAAGAATTGCTGATAGTTTTGAAACTATGCTCAGAATGAAGAGAGTTGAGTTCAACTCCTTACTGACCAGCCACACTGCTCTGAAGGCCACATTAACAGAAAGAGTGATTTGCAAGATAAAAGTTCTGAATATAACAGTGCTCTGGCAAATCAAGCTATCCTTGATTATATTGAAAAGCATAAGGATGATGATAAGGAGGAAGAAGAAGCAGAGAACCAGAAGAAGAGCATAATGATGATGATGATGACTCTCCTTCATCTCCACCTTCAAAACCTGATACTGGTGGTGCAAGGACAACAGGAGGAAATGACCAGTCTCAGGCAGACCAACCAGACCAGCTTGAAGGGCAGTAGTCCAGCGCGATCAGCAGCAGCTGGGAAAGCAACAACCCAGCAACACTGGAAACTCACTAGCATACCAGTCACAACACAGTAGGGATGCTAAAGGGAAAGGCAAAGCTGTGATTGAGGATTCAACAGGTGATGAGCAACATTTATTACAGCTCATCACGCTGAATAAACAATTTAGACATCAGTGGGCTCCTATAACCAGGCGGTATTTGGAGGATGATGATCTTATCTCTGATCTAGAGCGATTTTAGCGACTGTATGTTGGCGCCAGGGAAATGGTTGAGCATTGGAAATCAGCTGCTTTCCATGATCAGAAGGTCTGTCAACTGCCTGAGCATCCCAATACAATACAACTATTAGAAAGGGTGCCTAAATGGATACTGATTACTGAAGAGAGAGTAGCTAATCCACATTGTCAACGACATTCTACTGTAGATTGTCGTTCCCTAGCTATGGAATTAGAACTTCTGCTGGGGAACAAGCCAACGCATAGATGCATGAAGGATGTCAGGAGTAAATTAAAAGAGGTCTTAGTGCAAATGCAGATCGCTAGGGGAGTTCTGGATCAAAGGGTGCGAGCTATTCTTAGACTGCTACTAGCAAGGGACCTCAAATTCGAATATCAGTAGGAGAACATGCAACTACTCTCCGACGACCGTTTCAGTTGGTAAAGGTAATCAGAACGATGATGAAGCAAGAGAACCAAGCTATCCTTAATTTCTTAGAATTTGTGCCTGATTCCCTAGTTCTCCTGTATGCTTTACCAGCAAGATAGGCAGAGTTGTCAAGGTTTTTTCCAGCACTCTATCCTCAACACACAAAACCAGTAGATCCGCTCACATACTTCAAGATTACTGATGATCTTCAGGATTGGTATGAGCGATCGATTGTAGAATGAAAAACCCGGCAAACACGTTTCAATGACTCTCTTCAACTGAATGATTTTCAAGAGCTGAGAGATGAGGTGCAGAGGATCAAATTGTGTATGGCACAGTGGAAAATTCAGCTCAAAGGTCTCACTAAGATCACCAACCAACTGCTGCAACTCATTGTTGAGTCCTCTAAAGTACCTGAAAAGGACATTACAACTAAACCAGGTCTAGGACCCCAATACAGGGAGATGGCTGAGATTCTTTTTGAAGCTAGGATAAGAACTAATCAGCCTCTTCTAGAAGGATGGATCCATATAGCCTCGCATTGTCACAAACTGGCTAGAACTTGTCTCACAAAAGACAAACGCACGCTCTATGATCCCGACACCAAAACTTATCATCCTCTCATGCCTTATGAAGTAGAAATGACCACAGAGAGGCGGGATTAGCTTGAACAGGAGGCCATTTACAAACTCATTCAGAAGGACAATACTAGCACTGGGACTTCGGAGACACCATCCAGACCTAAGGGCAAAAGGAAGCGGGTTCAATGGAAGGATACTGGGTAATTCCATCTTGGTATTTGATGGAGGAATTTTCCAGCCGTCTCAGAATCAGAGGATGGATTTTTCCAAACATTTTCAAAATCAGACGGCGGATTTTTCTCAGCTAGGTGTGGACATCTCTTTGGCTGACACCCATGGAATTACAACTATAGGGGGTATCAACACTCGACAAAGCATGAAGTATGGCATAAAGCCATGTTTCAGAAGGATCAGACGATGGATTTTAAAAGAAATTTTGGAGTCTTACCAAAATTCAAGAAAGGAGGGAAGGATGTAGATGGCGGAGGCAATTCCACTGGGTGGGAACCAGCTCTTGGAAAGCCGAGCAGCGGACCATTCAGTAATTACCATTAGGTTACCACAGTAACTCCAAAGAGCTATAAATAGGTTGGATGTACTTTTGGGTTGTTTTATCCTTTAACTTCCTGTTGGGGTATAAAGCCCAATGTGGTCGCCCAGGTAAGTGGGTGGGCCGCCAGGTATGTACACATATTCTTTTGTAAAAACCTAATAAGAACTCACTATGCTCTACACATTACAGTAGAGCAAGTTCACCATATCTTCGTGCTCTTCTTCTCGCACTCTGTCTCGCGTCGCCCTTCCGCTCGTACTCCTTCAACTGGTATCAGAGCTCAGATCGAGGCTCGGGGCAGCACTGCAGGAGGCTAGAGTCACCAGCTCAGATTGGAGTGAAATTCGACAGGCGAAGACACGGCCCCAAATCCTGTGGGAAAGCCCGAAGGGCATGGTGTTCTCAAAATTTCATTTTGAGGTCATCTCGGCCACCGTTCGGCTTCGACAAAGGTCTGCGCAGGCCATTTTCGACTACGTGGTCTCGGCGGGTGTAGATCCGACTCTGCAAATTTGGGGTTTTTCAGCCTACGATTGCAGGTGCTGAGGATATCGACACTCCCAGAGTGTTGATTTGTGGCTGTCTACACATCGAAGGATGGCTCACAGTTCTTGGAGGCGTGTCACATACGACACGGGCGCATCTACACACAGACTGTAGGCGACATCCACTAGTTCATCAATTAGCTTGTGTTTGCTGCTTGATATTCCAGATTTCATCCTGACATTGCAGGTACTTCCACATGGGATGTATTGTCAGAGATGATGTATGTCTGTTGAGGGTTTGCTGGCTGTGAGTCACGCAGCAAACAACCGCCGCAGCGGTTACAACATACAATGGGAAATTTTTGGATGTATGACTTTGTGGGAAGTCTATGTACTGTCAGATTTACTGCAGCCTTTGTTGAGGGTCGAGTGAGGTTTTATTGAGCTCGGGGATTCTCGAATGTTGGGATCCTTTCGGTGATACAGGTCTTGGAGCGATCCCTCGAGCACCCTTAGATAGGCAGCTAGGATGTATTGACTGTGAGTTAGACAGTTGGGATTGCATCTTTGCTTTACTGCCGTTGAGGCATTGTCACAGTCTATGCTTACAGGACAGTGACAGGACAGTGAGAGACAGTACAGGTGCAGGACAAGTTTACCCGCAGCTTATAGTGTCAGAGAGACAGTGTTTTTTGAGCTGTTTTTAGTACACCAGAGCCATTTTACAAAGGAGACTCTGCCAAAATTTCTGCAGAATCTGAAGCTTTCTTGGTTCATTTGACAGGTTGATATTGGTTCAGAGGTCAGTTTACAGGGGAAACTCTGCTGAATTTTTCCCAGGAAAGTAAACGACTGTGAAGCGTAGCTATGGCTGGATCACAGGACACTGCTCTTTACAATATCAAGAAGCTTGATGGAACCAATTTCCCATTGTGGAAGAAGCAGATTTGGCACGTGCTTGTACAAAAGAAGCAGATAAAACCTATAAAGCTCAAGGGGATAAAACCAGAAGATATGGACAAAGATGAATGGAGCGAAATGGATGAATTGGCACTTTCTACCATTATGCTGACTTTGGCAGAAAGCGTTTACTTCAATGTAGCAGACAAGATGTCGGCTTCTCAAGCATGATTAAAGCTGAGTGATCTTTATGAGAAGCAGAGTGCAGCTTCACAGGTATACTGGCTTAAGAAGCTTGTAGACTTGAAGATGAAAGAAGGGACACCTATGTCCAATCATCTGAATGAATTCAACACAATCTATAGTCAGTTGTCAGCTCAAGGTGTCAAGTTTGATGAACCTGTTAGAGCTATGTTCCTGTTGATCACATTTCCGGAAAGTTGGGACACTTTTCGCACAGCTTTGAGTAATTCTGCACCTCCAGATGGTTTGAACATAGCAGGTGTAGAAGGAAGTCTGCTTACTGAAGAAACCAATAGAAAGACAATGGACAAAGGCAAAGGAACAACCTTAGTTGTCAGGGGAAGGACCAAAGAAAAGTACAAAGGTGGAAAGAGGAATCAGTCTCGTAGCAAGTTCCGCACTGCTAAAGGGAGGAGTGACATAGAATGCTACCGTTGTGGCAAGAAGGGTCACATGAAAAGAGACTGTAGAGAATGGAAAGCAGAAAAAGGCAAAGAGAAAGCTGAAGACCATGGTGAGAAGAACAAGTCCTCAGTGAAGATTCAAGAAATAAATGTGACAAACACTGTTGCAGAGGATGACAGTCTAGTGTCAGGAGACATCTACTTCTTGAAGAATACAATGGACTCAGCTCTTCTTACAACATCTGATGGAAATGCACTGAGTGACTGGATTATAGACTCAGGGGCATCACTTCATGTGTCTCCAAACAAGGAGTGGTTTACCTCTTATGTGACCACTAAAGATCATGTTTGGCTAGGCAATGGACAGACATGTGAGATCTTAGGTGTTGGAGATGTTCAATTGAAGTTTCAGAATGGCTCTTCTTTCACACTGAAGAATGTGAGACATGTTCCCGCAATTACAAAGAGCTTGATCAGCACAGGTTTACTTGAAGATGCTGGCTACGTCACCACTTTTGGATAGAACATGTGGAAGATATCCAAGGGTTCTATGACAGTAGCACATGGAGTAAAGTCTGGAGGGCTTTACATGATTTATGTATCAAATGTCTCTAAAAATGTAATCAATGTAACCGAGCAGACGAACATTTCTTTGTGGCATAGCCGGTTAGGACATATGTCCAAGAAGGGAATGGAAATCTTGTCTCGTTCTGGTTATTTTCCTGGCTTTTCATTTAATGATTTTGAATTCTGTGAACATTGTCTGTATGGTAAGCAAACACAGCAGCCACATAAGCATAGAAGCAGTAGAAGAGATACACAGTTGGCACTTGTTCATAGTGATTTGTGTGGACCTATGCCTAACCTATCTCTAGGGGGAGCTTCTTACTTTATGACATTTATAGATGATTACTCGAGGAAAGTATGGGTTTACTTTCTCAAGCACAAGGATGAAGCGTTTAGTGTTTTCAAAACGTTTGTGACACTTGTGGAGAATCAGAGTGGCAAGAAGCTTAAATGATTACGCACTGACAATGGTGGAGAGTATGTTTCAAAGGCCTTTCAGGACTTTTGTGAGTCAAAAGGTATAAAACGTGAACTTACTGCTCCTTACAATCCTCCTCAAAATGGTGTTGCTGAGAGGATGAATAGGACCATACAAGAGAAGGTCAGAAGTATGTTGTCTAATGCACAGCTGCCAAATGGGTTTTGGGCTGAAGCTGTATCAACTGCTGTTAATCTTGTAAATAGATCTCCTAGCAAGATTTTGCAGAAGGATTCAGTGCCAGAGATGGTATGGTAAGGCAAAATGCCCTCATACAAACATCTCAGAGTCTTTGGCTGTGAGGCATATACTCACGTTCCAAAGGAATTTAGGAACAAACTTGAGCCAAAGAGTAGAAAGTGCATCTTTCTAGGCTATGGTAATTCTGGTGACATGGGGTACAGACTTTGGGATCCCGAATCCAGAAAGGTTGTCCGCAGCAATGATGTTCACTTTAATGAATCCAAATATCATTCTAAACCATAGAGGGTTGAGGAGATTAGAAGAGTTGTCTTCCAAGAAGATGGACCTGCACGTGCAAGACAAAATGTCAGGGCTCAAGAGGAGCAAGGACAGGATAGAGTGGAACCACAGGTTGTGGCTGAGCTTGAGCCACCTATTGTGCGTAGATTTGGACGTGGTTTGTTCCATGTATGAACTATGTCATGTTGACTGATTGCATTGAGCCTTCATGTTACAAGGAAGCAGTGCCAATGAAGGACTCCGGGAATTGGCAATTGGCCAGTCAGTCAGAGATGACAGCTCTGCATAAAAACAAGACATCCACGGCACTCCCAAGGGTATAAAATTTTCTTTTTTTTGTTCATGCATCTATTCAGATATCTACGCTATCTTTGAGGTTTTTGGTTTGGAAAATCATAGTAGACCACTTGTCGATTCTTTCGTTTTATGTCCTAGTCTGAGCTATTGAAAAGCTCATCATCTGCGTTGTCTTCTATAGGCTTGTCAGTGGAGTCTTGGAATGCTTCCTCATCAATTTGATCAAGGTCCCTTATGGAGATCTTATCCACTATGAGTCGGCAATCTGCAACTTCCTCCATGTCAGGAACTTTCGATCTTGATTTTGGACTTAGGCTGACACTCATCATTTGGAATGGAATAATATCATATCCTTCCTCATCATAAAATTTAGTCCGTGTCACCTCATTCACACACACACATCAAGAGTGGCCAGTATCTGCTACCATCCAAAAGGTTCAAACATCTCGAAAAAGGCTCGTGCACATACGCCTTGTCTTGTACTGACCTATCTTGAATACAATCCTCTTTTTTTAAACTGCCACCCTCAGAAGCTTCACACATCCAATTGTGAGCTTTGTTTTGAAGCTAAGCAGGTATTTCTCCTTCCTGGTTAGTTGTGGAGTTTAATTCTTCTCCTAGGGTTCATTCCACATCTCTATAACTATGATCTGTGACTATTGATCTTCGTAGTGACATCCTTGTGTCTTAAATAGATATAGTCACAGCCCCAATCTTGTACCATTTTGAGCTGACGCATAAATGGTCTGCCCAATATGATATCAAAATTGCTACTCTCATTGAAATTCATAATAGAGAAGGTGAGTTCATATGCGATTCCATAAGAGGTTACTACGATATGCTCCAAAATGGCAATAGGTCTCTCCAGGTACCCATCCACTAATTGTAGTTTCATTCTAGTTTTCCTTAGAGCACGCTTTCCCCATTTTTCCCTCATTGCTTTGGTGGCTATGGCAATTGCGGTTCCACTATCCAATATAGCAATTGTTTTTACTCTTTTGTACCTCATAGGCAAGGTCGTGTTCCCTTCTTCTCTTTCACAATAGTCTCCCACCTTATTCACTTGTACTGGTTCATGTTTAGTTTGTTTTGAGGTCTAGTTATTTGGTGTTTTTGGAGAAATGATTGGTGGCTAAATTACCAACCCTATTTTTCCCAAAATTTTCCCACCTCTTCTCAAAGATGAGGTCTTACATGAAGTAACTCAGATAGAGTTAGCGTACAACGGATAGGGGAGGGCATCAACTCATGAAGAGTTTTGGTATCCATCATCTTAGGACCAGATTTCCATTGAGATGGTACTTTCCTTACTTTTGATCTAGTTTCATGGCT
Source organism: Adiantum capillus-veneris (assembly GCF_014529385.1). Lineage (NCBI taxonomy): Eukaryota > Viridiplantae > Streptophyta > Polypodiopsida > Polypodiales > Pteridaceae > Adiantum > Adiantum capillus-veneris. The sequence goes on from NC_140957.1 coordinate 99,461,832, forward strand.
GCCAATGAATGAAGGTAACATCTTCAAGGATTGTGGTTTGGTGACTTCTGATATTTTTGTACGTGCATCACCATATAGTGATCGGATATCATTTGGGTAGAGCTCATGTTCTAGATGGATCTCAATGATAGGAGCTAAATGAAGTGTTGCAGTTTCATCTTTTCTGTTTCTGATATCCTCCCACAGATCATGTGGCCATGGTTCTTCCACTTCAGGAATTGGCATAGCTGCCTGTGAATACATCCGATTTGTTGTATTGACTGCCATCCTTGTATCCAAAGGCGTTTCAACTACCGATTCTTTTTGGTCTTTGTCTTTGATACCTCGCTCCTTTAACTCTTGGATTTTTCTGCGGATCAACCCCTCAACCCTTGGAGCAGTCGGAACAGGTGGTTCCAGAAGAGCTTGAGCTGCCTAGATGAGCTCCTTGCACATCTTCAACCTCTCTTTTTCATACTCTGGGTGAGGATATGTTAACCATCTATGCTCTTGGGTTTGGTTGGGATTTAACCTAGCCTCTTAAGCTTTCAATATTGCATCAAATGGTTCAAAAACCTTGTCCACCAAGATAGATCCTCCCGACGATATTAATGATGGTTTTACTACATCACCCTTTTCTTTAAGATCTCTTTCCATTCTCAATTGTTCCTCTGTTTGTTGCAATTTGGTTTCCAATGCTGATTTTTCTTTTACTCTTTTGGCTTTCATTTTGTCCCTTTTTGCCTTCTAGGATTTCATAGGGGTTCTAATCTACAAATTCTCTATCTCAGTTTGACTGGGTGGGATGTTCCTTGTAGCCTCTTGTGCTTGTGCTCTAGTTACCACATTTATTGGGATGGTTGGTTCTATTTATGATCTCTTTGAGCTTGATACAATTTTGATTTTGTTCATGGTAGCTTTCCCTTTGTTATTAGGATTTTTCGGACAATGTGGAATGAGATGGTCATTTGTACACCCCTCATAATACCCAAAGAGTTTGATACGCTCTCCTTTGTGTGGAAAACTTCTTTCCCAATGATCATCACTGCATTCATAGCATGGTCCTACTGGTGGTGGAGAAGCTTGTGGAGCCCCCATTGGTTGTATTGTTCTAGGAGGATATCCCCTAGGTTTGTAGTTCTGGGTTGCCATGAACAGAAGCATATTTTCATCAACCAAGTAATGGTTTTTTGTTGTTTGTGCTATTTATGATGATTCTAACATCTCTTCAAAAACTATCCATGGAATTTGTCCATCACAAGCATAGGCATTTCTATCAAAGACTCTCTCATAGGAATTGTCTGAATCTTCTTGGTAGGAAACTACCTGGACCATACTCTGATCAGCAGGTGCCTCTATATGTTGTGAAATTCTTACCATGGCCCTGTTTTCCTGGGGTAAAGGAGGCTGATGTCCCAACACCACAGGTTGAGGTTTTTCCTGCCCTTGGACTGCATTATTTAATCCTACTTGGTATCTTGGAGGGGGTGGTAATTTTTGCCCTCCAGGTGGCCCATATTGTCTTTCTCTAACATAGTTTCTATTGTAGAAACATTCGTGGGTCTCATGGTTTGTCCATTTTTATTCAATAGCACACCACTTCAATACACGATGTACATTTTCTCCTGGCCTTGGCTGTACGTCGCACCACTGAGTTGGATGATCTCCTCCACAAGTGGATGTTGTCGTGTGTTTGGGTTCGTCCTGTTTCCATGGTTCATCCTTTGGACCACTTCCTCGATCACTTGATCAACGTCTGGCATAGTTGGGTTTTGCCCACCCAGTTTCATTGTGGATTCACCAGTGGTTGAAGAGGTGCCACTTGTCCCTTGGTCTGTGTCCTCCGTCACCTCCCCATATGCCTCACAATTGTCTACCAAATACAATGCCTCTTTTGTGACTTGCTCAAAAGTAGCACATGCCTTTAAGTGAAGGTCTTTTTTGAGAGTGTCATTTTGCAATCCTTCTATGAAAAGGTCTGACAGTCTCTCATTCTGAGGTAGTTCTCTAGAAGGACATCTTTCTATGTATTGCTTAAATCGAAGCGAGGCTTCCTTCACCTTTTCGTTCTCCTTTTGTCTAAATGCATAGATCTGGGAGACCGTATTATGCTTAATCTCTCTCTTTGAGGATTCCTTTGAAAATTCTCAAAGAAGTTGCTTGATACTCGGGAATTCCCGCTATTTAAAGGTTGGAACCAGGTCAAGACTATTCCTTCTAGGGTCAATCCAAATCCTTCATATTGAGTATGGAAATCGGTTACCTATTCAACCCTCAATAGTTGTTTGAAGATTGATACAAATCTCCCAATCCATTATACTTTTTGGGTACGCACTTTGCCACTTAAGATGGTTTCATGCGTCTAGACTCCGCAACCATCCTAACCATCCATGGTCCTCTTGATATGGTCTCTCTAGTTTCATATTCTTCCCTTGGAACTACAATCGGTGTCCTCTCTACCATACATTCATTAGGTCGTGCTGTTTGATCTCGTGTAATAGTCATAAGGATTCTAGTTGTGTAAGTCAAATCAGGTGCTACACTACCCCTGTGTGTGTTCATAGAAGCTCTAGACCCCACTGATCCCATGGGCCCTATGTTCAAGAATTGCTAGTGCCCAAATGAATCTTCCACTTTGGTTCTTACTAGACTTACATACCCTGGTTTTGGTCTCGTTTGAGTAGTAGTGGGTTTAACTTCCTTTGAATTTACATAGCATTGGTGGTGGTTATAACGTTCTAGCTCCTTACGGTCCATAGGAGAGTACTTTTGGCCATGCTTATGCATTATGAACACTTGTATATTTCTCCCCTCTGTGTATGTAAAAATGTATAGTCTTTTGCGGTCAGTTAGCTCCTTGATGCAGGGTTCATCACATCTATAATAGAGTGTCTGTTATCAATTATTGAATTTATATAGCCCCATGTAAGTGTTGTCTGTATTAAGCCGCTCCATCTCGTTAGTGTGCCTAAGCACAACATTTTGCTTGTCCATTTTGCGTGGTTCATCTACCTTGTCCTTGGTGCCAATCAATCCCCATTTGTCCACAATAAAGGGGTTGTGAATAACTAGGTACATCATCCCCTCCTGATCAAAGTATCTGTCTCCATCATAGTCCACATCTACAAGGTCCTTGAACTTGCTTGGCTTTTTTTCCAACTTAACTCAGTAGCGGTCCATTCCATCCTTATAGCTGATTATTAGATACTTCAATACTCCACAATTTTGCTCACAAAATCAACAATTTAGGTCCAATTTCAATTTAAAAAAAGCCACAGGGTCCTGGGGACTATCTCTCTCTTTGGTCAAATTTTGCTTTGATACTGACTCAGAGGAACATAGATCAAAATCCATGTAGGGAGGCCAAACTGAATTTTCTTGGTACCAACAAAATCAACATGATTAGTAGGTCATTTTGCACTAGTACTTTTGAAAATGGAATTTTGGATTTAAAATTAGGTTAGTTCTGGCACTTGCTCAGAATGCTTGCCAGTTCTAGGCTTTTGGCTTGATTTTGGATAGCTCAATTTAGTTTTGAAATGATCACTAGAGTCCTTGGGATCTTCCCTAGATATAATGTAAGTTTTGTATCAACCTGTGTCAGAGAAACATGGATCGTGATCCATGTACCTAGTTGGCAAATTGAGCTAAAACTTAGCACACAGCTTCCCTTTAGTTCCCTGATGTCAGCTTTGTGGTTTTTGTAGACTTTTTTAGGCCAACCAAAAGTCAATCCTCTAGTCTGTTCCAATGGTTTTCACCTTGAGCTGTTTTCTACCCTTGTGACCCACTTTTTGAACTTTTTGGCAGTTGTTGTTTAGGAAAAGTACTTCAAATCTTATCACTTGTCCAGCTACTGCAACTCAAAATCCCCATAAGGTACATGGATCGCGATCCATGTTTTACATCATTTTGGCATGAGGTTTGGTGAGTTTATAATAGTGGTTATATTGATACTTTTTCTTAATTCTTCTTGAATTTGACCCACTTTTTCCAAGTCAAAAGCAAGATTTTGTGTCTGCTTTGCGGTTTTTGGAAGCATCAAGTTGACCAATTGACACCAAACTCTTAGTCAATTTAGGAAGATGTCTGACTCCACGAAGCATAAATTCAATGCCATTCATCATGCATAACTTGAGATCTCCCTATTGCATATATCAAGCTGACAAGAATGTCCAAGCTTGACTAAACCATACATAGCAGTATATATGGAGAAACATTCCCTATGGGGAGTAACATATAAACTAGCACCTAAATCAATGATTCAATTTTGCGCATATGGACTCAAATCAAAAGTGAAAATAAGCACATATGGCCCCTGTTTCTCATCAGGAACAACGTCTGGAGGTGGAGACTCAAGCACATTGATCTCCTCTATCTTTACACTGCTCTTCGAAGCATCACACTTCACAATATCTTTGCCCTCTTCTCGCTATAAAACATGGAAATCTTTGTCTTTGTCTGAGAATGGTGTGGATGTCGTAAAAACGATGCTGAAGATGTCAAAAAATGAAGAGGATGATGTCGAAGATGTCGAAGAGAGTCGATGCCGAAATCAAGAGTACCTAAGGTGGTGTCGATGTCAAAATCGGAGAAGTCGGAGTCGAAATCAGAGAGCTCAATGTCGAAAAGTTCGGAGCCAGAGAGACGAAGTCGATGTCTGAGAAGCCCACACACATTGTGTGTGGTAATGTCTCTGCTGGATGTCGATGTTGGAGAAGCCCACACACACTTTTTGTGGTGATATCTCTACTCTCTACACACACATGGTTGGAAATCTCTCTCTCTCTCTCTCTCTCTCTCTCTCTCTCTCTCTCTCTCTCTCTCTCTCTCTATTGTCGCTTTGCTACTTTGTAGCAAAACTACAATGCTATGCTCCTATGCTAAAGCCAAATTTCAACACAATAGTTGCTTGCAGTGCTACTGGGCATCAAAAAAATTATCAATGCCATCTAATTGAGAGCTGCCAGCATTGGTTTTCTGATGAGTCTTCAAAAATCTAATGATATGCTTCATCTTTCTTAGCAGTATGGAGCAAAGGATGCTAGTGTTAAAGATATTCAGTGCTACTATTCAGTAAGTGTTATCTTGAAAATCTTCAAGGTCCACAAAAACTGTTCTGACAATGCTGCAGCACCCAGTTGCTACAAAGCTCCAAAAAACTCTTTTCTTGCAGAGTGTCGAGCTCCCCCAAAACACAGTTAAAAATCACATGCTCTAAAGCTTTGAGCCTAGCTCAAATGGAATCTCGTGCATGCGCCATCATCGGAGCCAAGAGAACCGTCGTGCTCTGATACCACTTGTGAGGCGAGCAGGTGTGGAGCGTGTGCATGCAAGTGCAAGAGCAAAGTGCAGTGCAGTGCAGCAGGACACAAAGGTGTGGTGGAGCTATTGTGGTTAACTATTCCACAGTCCCTTATTCTTTTATGTTATGTAAATGAATAAGGTTAGTAATGGATGGCGTACGGTCAGTATGGCCTGCACCCTAACATCCAATGATATGGATTCTCTTGCCACCACCTTCACCCTTTTGGCCCTTTTCAGTTATGGGACTTTCATAGCCGACGTAGTTGTTACGGTGTAGATGCAAGAAAAACAAATGAATTTTCTTTGCGGGGGCATTGAGGACTTTTACTGTGAATTTTTTCACCACTATAGTCTTCTCTTGCAATTTGGTGACGTCATTGTCACACCCATAGCCTCTTTTTCCTCCCATATTCTTGTCTCTTTGTAGCTCTTTACCTGTTTCTCACCCTCTTGCACTGTTGTTTCCTTGGAAGGGACATGATTGACTTCCCCTAAACTAGAGGTCTGGGTTGTAGGCTTGGAGTTCACTTTAGTCCTCTTGGGGAAATCCTTGGCAAACTGCCCAAATGTGTTACACTCAAAGCACGCCCCAAAGTAAGTCCCAAAATTAAGGTAAATAGTTACAAGTCCAGCTCCAACATTGATCAACATGATTTTTGGTGGTGTCTTAGACACATTCCAGCCTATACAAACCCAATTAGAGGATCTACCTAGACCCCACTTGCTAGGAACAAACAAGGGGGTGCGGTGCTCGGTTGGTTGGCAAGCATCGTGATATTAGCCCAGAGACAACTAGGCAAGCCCGCAAACTTGAGCCAGATGGGATGAATCCCCTAGAGGGACTCCGTCAAGTCAAACACTGCCTTCCATGGTACAACACAGACTGTAGTCCTATTAAATGTCAGGGGACCTTTATCTAGGATCTTTGAAACATCAAATATCTCCTTGAATCTAACTGCAGAAACCCTTAGCTAGGTAAGTAGTATTTTCAATTGCTCCCCCATGCCCAAGGATTTGCAGCCCCTAAACCTATTGTATCAGGTCATATCTATTTGGTATTCTCCCACTGAATCCAAACACAAGCATCAGCTTAGCTTGCATGGGTAGCTGTTTTTTAATAGGAGATGGCGGAATCGCAACAGTAATAGCCTCTGTAACCTCCACCTGTTGTGGCAGAGACTCTATGAGCAAGTCTTTTTGTTACCATTAGAGCTGATAACTAGCTATATGCTAACTTCCTTTAGATCTTGTTCAAGCCAAGTCTTAACATTCTTCACATTTCCATGGCCTGCATCACTTGACATCTCGATAATTGCGACTTTAGTGACATTTTTAGAGTCAAGACCCTTCAAGATGCTTGCAAAAGAGATTCCGGGTATGGGAGCAGCAGAACCAGATGCCACCTTGTTTCCATCCGTACAGATCGTGCCCTGAGGCTCACCTGCCTTGAGGGTTTTCACCTCAAAATTACATCCTTTAGCATTTTGGTTTATCATTTTCCTTTTTCTTCAGCAAAGAGGACCTTATCAATCGACCACGCTTTATCAGCCACTTGGGTTGGACCCCTTGTCGAAGTATCACCGCCCATTAAGGCGCCTTACGATGGTGGTGATGCTGACCCATCGCCTTCATCCATTGGCATGACTTCTTTGTTCAACAGCAATACCCTAGCCACAAGGATTTTTAAGAACTTAACAATGTCCTCCCTCATGGGTAGAGTGTCTACCTCCATTGTGGGGGGATTGCCTAAGGTCCAAATAATGGTCGCGCTTAACACAAAAGCACATTGGCGGTAGGGGGTGAGGGCTATAAGCGTTGGGGGAACGGCCCTTAGGATAAAATACAAGCAAAAAATTTGCATTGGAAATATGAAAGCAAACTAGAGCGCAAAATGTAAAGCCAAGTGGCACTGATTATAGCAATAGTAGCGTTGGTGTCAAACTAAAATGTTGATTACATCGATAATTTGCACGCCTAATATACCATGCAACGGCACTTCTTTATGCGAAGTGTCACGATCAGGGGTCGGGGGACCGGATAGCAACCCACGCCTCGGGACTAGCATGGCTATGTGTAAGGCAGCAGAATGCACCCCAATCATATTGTTACCATCGCTGCCAGAATCTCACTACTAGCACGGCAACTCCTAGCAAGCAACAAAACCCCACCCTGTTGCACTCGCCTTTGCCCTCCGACCGACACGCACGTATACTTTGAACACAAAAGTATTCACCCTTGTTAATTGGCCTTGCTGATCATCAATTTTGTGAACTTGAATTTACCCAATGCATTTGTACGCATATATATATACTAGTACGGCTGACCGCCTTTGGCGGCCTCTCTCTCTCCCCCTCTCTCCCTCTTTATCGCGTGCAACTAGGCTTTTTTTCTTTTTGAACTTTAGCCTTTAGGTCGCAGATTGCGACATGTGTAAAGGGGAGCCCTTCCGCCATATTATGTTAGTAGATATATATGTATCTATTTTTATTTTTATTTTTATTTTTATACTTGTTATAAAGGATGCACCTTTGTGCATAAATAGAAATACATCCACATGGGATGTCCCTCCTCTACATGTGAAATATATTGCATCAACCAAAGAATTATAGTACTAACATGCATCATTGTCTGTAGGCCAGGCCAGAAGGTTGGAGAGAATCCAAAAATGTGTAAGGTTTGCACCTCGTAGTCTCTGGATCAAAAAAATGAAAGCTCTTATTTCTACTTCACTCGCACCATCTCCATCGCATGAAGGAGGCTCAAGAGTTCCAAGAAGGCATGACAAGCACCTTGCTCCACCTTCGATGCAAAACAGTTAGAGCACCATGAAAAGCTAAAAGAGCATCTTGCTCCTCTTCCTTCCATGAGATGATAGAGCACCTTGCCCTCCTATGCAAAGCTCAAAGAGAGAATCTTCCTCCTCCTCCTCCCATGTTCTCAGCGAGATCTAAAATCCTTGCTTGAGAAAGTCCTCGCTTTCCAAAAATAAGGCCTTCTAGCTCAGATGTCGGAAGCTTAGAACTCTTGCAAGCCCTTGCATGCCTTTTGTTGGCCTTAAGCCTTGCTTCCTTGCTCAATTTTTCTACAAAAATTGAACAATTTTGGAGATGAAAATTCAGAATTTCGTTGCTCACCTAAGTGTTGCAAGCGTCTTGTGTTCAATTTTTGATATATCTCCATAACTTTGAGCTTTGGGAAGATGTCAAAGCAGTTCATGTGTGGGAATAAACCCCTTGTTGAAAACCCTTTGGCCATTTAGGCTCTCAGGCAGCACAAAATGGACACCCTACATGTGAAATTAAACCTTGGATCTCAAGTCATGGTGAGCTGCAATGCACAAATACACACACACACACAGATTCGCATTGGTCCAAAGAGGCCGAGGTATCTTGCATAGGGAAAGGGAAAGTTGTTCCTTGTGTTGGGGTGACCATGTTGGGCTCTACTCATGCATGCTTACCTACATCTTTTCCCTTGACCTTTGTGTGTACAAGGGGCCTTGTTGCGCACTCTGCTAGTCACAAGCCTCAGAGAAGAAGCAAAGCCATGCAACCTTCACCATGCATGTCATGCAAATTTCTCCATGGCCTTAGGAACCCAAATTGCTATGATGCCACTGACAAGACAAAGGACTTAAGCATGAATTCTCCCCCCAACCATACTCCTCGTATAGGCTTCCTAGCCTACCTTTAAGACACCCCTTGACACTGCATGCTTAGCCAACCTTGCCAGATTCATGCTATCCCTTGGTCCTACCCTCCCTCCCTCTCTCCCTCTCTCTCTCTCTCTCCCCGCTTGTCAGAGTCCTCTGTAAGGAGAATGAGTGCTCACACACATGGTACACATACAGTTACATACACACATAGAGACTACAACCTTGCCAGATTCATGCTCTCCCTTGGTCCTACCCTCCCTCCCTCTCTCCCTCTCTCTCTCTCTCTCTCCCCACTTGTCAGAGTCCTCTGTAAGGAGAATGAGTGCTCACACACATGGTACACATACAGTTACATACACACATAGAGACTACTACATACCTATGTATGCACACCTACCAATAGTGAAGCAATCTTTCCATCACCATCTTAATGCTCTATGTAAAAGATCTCTCTCTCTCTCTCTCTCTCTCTCTCTCTCTCACACACACACACACACACACACACACACACACACACACACACACACACACACACACACACACACACACACACACACACATAAGGCTCTTCATCAATAACCTTGTGGTGTAAACCTCTACGTGGACTTCATCTCTGCTCTCTTGTGGCAATGACTCTCAAACTACAACAAAGAGCTCTCAATTCCCTAGCCACCATCTCCTTCTCTCTCTACATCTATCCATGGTGATAATTCATCAACCTCAAATGAGACTCAAAGTGAGATAGATACACTGAGCCTTGAGACACATTTGGTCGATAAGAGGAGGCTCGTAAGTGAACGTCTTCTTGAGAACTCTACAAGAGAAAAGTGTCAAAAAAGAGGAAAAGGACAGAGCTGATAATATGGCAATCCTTGACTCTTTTTCTAAGGTCCAAAAGAAATATTGAGCACCATAGGGACACATCATGATTTTGTGTTTAAGTGATCTATGATTTCACACAAGTCCAATTCAATCATGCTTAAGATTTCAATCATGAAGGAGGGGGCGGGTTGGTAGGGGTGGCTGCCCTGATAGCCGATGTAATTATAGTCCGTGGATGATGTCATAGCTCCACAAGAGCATGACAAGACTTTGTAATTTTTTGGGTTGTTCAATATAATTCACTCACAATTATGAATTTTGCTTTTAAAAAAGAAAATTTTTTCAATCATGATATAAAGTTTTTTTTTTGGTTTGGAGAGATACTACAACTTGAAATTACAACTCGCACACTCGAATCCATCATCCATGAGGTGGAGCATCCCAACGGGATAAGGTAGGCCAAGCCATCCTATAGACTTGGCAACGTGATGACCCAGGATAAAAAGAGACATAAAGTGAGTTTCAACGAGAGAAAGAGAGAGCAAGAAATTTTCAAGAATTTTGTTGCTTTCTAGCACCACGCAAACGTGACATGGTTCTACAATCATTCATGATCGATCCACTACAAGTTTTAGAACTTTTCACTAGTCGAGAAAAAGGGCACTTTTTCCACCACTTTTCATACCCTCCAATAGAGAAATCGAAACAGGTTGTTTATTTTTTGTAAAAAAAAAGTGCTTTTTCCTATGCAAAAGTTTGACTTTTCTACCCTTTTTTGGAACATTCACGATGTCGTGACTGTTCCTTGGGTGATAAAATTAATTTTCGCAGGAGATTTGTTTATTCTCAGTCGTGAGGAAATTACATCACAGGGTGCGAAAAACGATTTTCTCACTCGTCGAGTGTGAAAATCGTCGAATGTAAAAATCATTTTTTACAACGATGGGAAAAGTTTTAAAACTTTTAGTATGACCACCCGTTTTATCATTGCAGAGCTTGACAATCCACTTCGTCCATAGAAATCATTGGTTTGGATATACCAATTACCACCCTTTTGCTACTACATTTTCTTTTACAAAAAGCTCCTGTTTTCTGAAAGCGACTCTCAAAAGCTTCAAAAATTCCACGCATAACACTTTTTGAAAGGGCAACACTTTCTCAATATTCCATGATTTTTTCTAGAAAACTATATCTTAATGAAAATGATGTCATTGACAAAAATTGCATTGTTGGTTAAAAGAGCTTTCCCATTTTGACTACGATGAAAGCAACGATCCGAATGAGAGACAAAAGGCGAAAGGGAAGAGAGAGAGTCGGTCGGTCGCCTTCGACGGCCTCTCTCTCTCTCTCTCCCCCTTCTCTCCCTCTTTATCGCGTGTAAAAGGGCTTTTTTTAATTTTAAACTTTAGCGTTCAGATCGCAGATTGCAACACATGTAAAAGGCTCCCCTTCCGCCATATTATGTTAGTAGATACCTTTGCCGAAATTGGCAAATAGGACAAAGGGAAGGTGATGGTACCAAAACTCTACCTACAACATTAGGGGCAAAAAGATATAGGTTTTCCACGAAAAACAAAAAATTGTTTGTCTTAGCTTACAAAAGTGATGGTCTATTACGACTAAATCAACCATTAAGCTTTTCAATGTGTGACTTTTCAGTTCACATGTTACGAATAAGTAGATTTACATGCACTTGCAATTCAAGGTAGAGTATAAAGAAAAGCCCTCGTGATTTCAAAGCATAATTTTTTTTTTTTGGGGTCAAACTCACAATAGTGAGTGGAGAAATATATTAACAAAAAAAAAAAAAGTTACAATGACAGCCATGCTCTAACCGACGAGCCATGGAATCTACAAACCCACACATCCACAAGCCATACACATCAGTTGATGAAGAGAGCCACCCTAAAACTAAGTGAGAAAAGCTTAGGGTTGCCACCATAGGGATAGCTCTACCTCCCGCTAGTCATATCCCAATCGCTGGTCTTTTCTTCCGGTGTGGTGTCACCCGCAAGGGGCTTGGCATCCCTGGTGACACGGCTCCAAGTTGTCTTGACCAACAGATTGAGGACAACTTTTGCCTCGAGGAAGTCCCTAGCATAATAACCAATCCTGCGATATTTGTGGCAGGTGTTTGGAAACGAGGTAAATGCCAACTCTTGCCAAAAGGTGCCAAATCTACCCATAAAAAGGTCTAGATATTCAAGAATGGGCCTGCTCATGTTCCATAGTATATGTACCTTTATATCCAAGCCTGATCTAACCCGTTGTAGCTTTGGAATGAACAACACTTAGCCCAACATAGCAGCTATGGAATTCACATGGTCATGGAGTCAGAGAGGGAGGCCTTTGAGTGCCACCCGCATCCAATAGAAGTCCATAAACTCTTCGCTCGGATAGAATTTAGGTGTTCAAGGCATAGCATAACTGAAGTGAAAAGCCCCCCAAATGCCTCCTTCCATAACGAGATCCTGAACAGTTTTCTCGGAGGTGCATCCTACCACATAGAAACCTTGCCCATCGTCGTGAACTGACAGGTTGTATTTTTGTTATTTGTTGCCACTATCACCCACTCCCATAAGCCCTGGTCATGGCCTAGTACCATCGAGTGAGCATAGCATGTCTCTAAGCTCTGTAATGCAGCTTCAAGACTAACCTTGGCTTGCAACACGTACCCATCTTCAATTTTAATTTGACTTTGCCTCATCACCCTGTACAAAATTTCCTCAGTCAGCGTATAGACATTAAAGGAATCACGTTTCAAGATATTTTTCGGATTGAAGGTATTTGCGTAGAATTCATTAGCCTTTTTCTTCCCCTCTGCTACAAAGACAAACTCTACACCCATGTTTGAATGAGGTATTTGTGTAGGATTCATTAGCCCTTTTTTCCCCCTTTACTACAAAGACAAAACTCTACACCCATGTTTGGATGAGAGCCCCGACCAGATGGATCATTAGCCCTTTGCTTCCCCTCTGTTGTGAAGACAAACTTTGCACCCATGTTTGGATGAGAGCCCCAACTAGATGGATCCCCCCCACCGCCATCTTGAGCTACAGACATTACCCCATCGGGGTTCATGCCTTTGAGATCCCCCTGAGGAGGGTCTAGATCTTGGCAAGAATCAAATCACAAAGGTAGCCTTCCCTCACATACTTTTCTTGAGGAAAGTTGTAACTAACTCCAAATCCAAAAAAAATCCTGAAATGTAGAAAAGGTCAAAACTTCAATAGGACTAGAGACATTAGATTTTGAAAAGTTAAAGGGTTGATTTGTCCATTGGCAATTGTGTGAATGATGGAAATTACTTTAAGCAATGGGCTAATATGTTGTCCTAATTTTCCAAGCAGGTCACAATAGTCGGCATCTTCTAGGAATCTTGGAAGATGCGAAGTTGTTAATCAAAGATGAAAAGGGAGGGGTCGCCATCTTGCAGGCGAGAGAGAAGAAGAAGAAGAAGATTTTTAACGTCGTTGGCCTGCGCTATTGCCGCAAACCTGGGGAGAGAGAGAGAGAGAGAGAGAGAGAGAGAGAGAGAGAGAGAGAGAGAGAGAGAGAGAGAGAGAGAGAGAGAGAGAGAGAGAGAGTCGGGTGTGCTCGCATGGGTGTAGGAGGGCAAGCACGTCAACAGAAGTAGAGAGAGGGAGAGAGGTGGAGATTTTTCGTAGGGGAGAAGGCACTACAAAAAACACACGATGACTGGGCTTTTCCTGTTGGGGCAAGGCTCCGAACTGGTCTTCGATGGCTTCAGGTCTGCATACGGATACTGGAAGGTGAGAGTTTGCATCGCGATAAAGCCTGAGAGCTGGCCTTCGATGCCTTCAGCTGTGCATACTCGAAGGTCAAAGCTTGGATGGCAATAATGTGGGGGGGGGGAGACAGAGAGTAGCAGAGCCAGGGACGAAAGGCGTGCTGCATCTATGGTTTAGTAGTGCTGAGGGGTGGTGGATGGAATAAAGGCGGGACTGTCAGCCTGATGGGGTGAACTTGCTTGCCGGGCGACGTGTGCAACGGGTCCAACCGAGATGTCAGTCGTCAAAGTTAAAAAACCAAACGCATCTTCGCCACAAATTAATTAATGGACGCGGCGTAGACCCAAATATAAACTATTATGACAAGGGCCATGATTGTAAAGGCAAAATTATTCTCTTGGGGTGGCCAGTGGAATGGCCTTGAGATGCACGACAAGCTGCTCGCCTCTAGGTGGTCTAGCCTTAAACTAGGAGGAACAACGGGTGAGTTGGTATGAAAGTGCAATTAGGAATTGGAGGCACTAGAGTGAAGAGAGCTAACCAAGTACTTCCAGAACTCCATCATCCACTAGTCCCCTTGGCTCCCTAAAGCTAGAAACATACCTTTGAACCCTTTCTAGAGAGATACAGCTAGAAAGATGAACAATGGGACATCAATAACAGGAGATGGAAAGTTATATATCAACTGGCTTCTCAATTCAATCTAAGTAGGACATAAAGGCTACTAATGATTAGAGTCCTAGAAGGACTAGACAAATATTGTATGTCGTTGTGTGAATCCGAGTTCAAGAGGAAAGCCTAGCAATGGCCCAAGAGCAGACACTTTTGGAAACCAAAAACCAAGAAAGTATACTTCTCTCTTATGGTCATTTAATTGGTTCTCTCCCTTGCAACAATCATTGGGGAAAACAATGGTCGAAGGCAAGATGGGTGGCGATAGCGAATAGCATCTGGATTCCACGATTGCCTATGGTGATGAAGCTCTTTGTATGGAAGTATTATGGGGGCATTTTTTATAGGAGTAATTGGTCTTGACTAGTTGGTTCTCTCCCCCTCAACAAGCATTGGGGAAGTGGTCGGAGGCAAGATGGTGGCGATAGCAAATAACATCTGGATTCCACAATTGCCTAAGGTGAGGAAGATCTTTGTATGGAAGTTGTTATGGGGATTCATGCCAGAGGGATCGGCTCAGATAGATGTTGTGGATGCCAATGTCTTGTGAGGACCTCCCTCACCTGTTCAAGGATTGTTCTTGGCTATCAGTGGCCTGGCAAGAAAAATCTGTAAGTGGGTTCAAAGGACATGGATATAGGTTTCTTCAAGAACGACTTGTTCTTGGGAGGGATGAGGATGAAAAGCCAAGCTCTTCTGGTACGCACACAAATTGTCAAATTTTACTACTTTAAGGAAATATGGAAGGCCAAGAACCGTGGAATGTTTGAAAAATGCTCTTGTAATTGCTAGTTTTAAGGAAATCGTCCTTGAAAGCAAGGAATTAATTGTCTCCATTGGTAAAAGGAAGGCCTCAAACAAATTGTATTGGACCATCAATGCCATTCTGAGCTAGAACTAACCCGATGAGGGGTAGTAGGTTGCATCTTTGAGAAGCGTGGTTGTTGACCATTGTAATGTGATATCCCTCAAGACTCGACACAAGCTTGAGGTGTCTCTATACATTATTTTGGTGAATACAATACATCCACTCACTTTTGTGAGCTAGGGGGAGGGAAGTTATTACCTTAAGCAAAGAGAGAGAAAGGGAGAGGATGATCTCAAAAATCCCTTGGCATGCCCACAAGACTAAAGGTCATAGGGTCTTTAATAAAGACCCCCTAATGGGATCTATGGCTTGCAAGTGCAGACACAAATATCGAGGGAAATGAATGTCAAGCAAAAATGCATGGATTAATGCTCCCCTAGATTTGAATCCAGCACGTGGGTTGTGCAAGCACAATGAGCTAACCACACGGGTGCATGCATTTTGTTATCCTTAAAGCCCACACAAGAACCTACAAAATAATCTCCTACAAGGGGAAATAAACTAGGACGAAAAAGATAAACGTGGACACGCCCCTTTAAAATTTGGACGATTGAGTGCACTTACCGATTGTAGATCCTATCATAGGGTCTTCATTAAAGATCCCGTGTTCTTTAGTCTTGAGGCTCGCATGCTCTCAAAAATGGCATAGACTTGTCCTCTATCTACCACGTCCACATGAAGACTTATTCTTGATTCTTACATGAGCAAACATATATAATAAGAGGATCTTTCCGACACAAGCCTTGCTATAGTTTTCTTGATGTCATGAAACTGTCAATGTACGATGTGAGGCACTGTATGCATTTTTTTCCATTCAAGTTTTTTTCTTTACTTTGATAGTGCTACCTTTTCCAACCAACTTAGCCAAAATAGGCAAAGTTAGCTCACAAGTGCAATGTTTAGCACTAATGCTACCATAGGCTGCATGCCAAACCTACCAAAGAAAACTCTTATACCTCATCATGACAATTCAAGGCACTTTTGATTTTTGCAAAACTATAAAAACATACATCTATATTTATAAGGATTTGGCAAAAAGACTTTCAAGAGATATTTTCCATGTGGTTGATCCTCCCCTCTTGCCCACAATCTCCTTGTACCCTATTGTCCTTCTTATGGCCTCACCTTCCCCTATGCTAGTGCCCTAGGCTCCATGGCTTCGTCCCCTTGAAGCCCCCATCAGTTCTTACCTACACATAGTTTTCTTCATGCCTCTCTCTCTCTCTCTCTCTCTCTCTCTCTCTCTCTCTCTCTCTCTCTCTCTCTCTCTCTCCACATGGCCATTCTTCAATGAGACCAACTATAGCTCAATTAATCCCTCACATTGGAGCCTTCTTGTGCTCTATACTCAAACAGGTGGTTCACAGTTCCAAAGAAGAATGGTTCTCTACGCTTCATCCAAGATATGCAACCAGTAAACAAGGTGACAATTAGAAATGTAGGTACAAGTCCAATTGTGGATGAGTTTGCAAAGGCGTTTGCAGGGAAGGCAATCTACTCAATGGGGGATCTCTACTCAGGGTATGATCGATTTCAGCTTGCAATCAAAAGCAGAGACTTGACAACCATGAGGAAACCTTTGGGTTTGGTAAGGATGTGTACCTTGCCACAGGGAGCAACCAACTCGGTTGCACATATGATGAATGGGATGAATAAGGGTTTACGTGACTTTATTCCTCAAATCACAATGCCTTTCATTGATGATTTGCCTATCAAAGGATGTGAAGAAAGTGACAAAGATGAAGCTTTGGATCTCAAGGGATGTCGCAGGTTTGTGGTAGATCACATAAATGATTGTGATACAATTTTGTCTAGGTTGGAATAAGTCAATCTTACATTGTCAAGAAAAAAGTCTATGTTTGGTGTCAATGAAGTGCTCATTGTGGGGCACATGTGCAGGCCATATGGTAGGAAACCTTGTCCAACAAAGGTAGATGCCATCCAAAAGAATGAAAGAAACATGCACTAGCATCACTGAGGTTAGAAGGTTTCTGGGTCTTCTATGTTATTTGGATTCCACATTATGCACATGTAGTTGATCCTATTTATCAGTTGCTTAGAAAGAATCAAAAGTTTAAATGGACACAAGCACATGTAAAATCCATGAAAAAGCTAAAGGAGTTGCTCCAGTCAGCACCAACTTTGAGGAAGGTAGACTATGAGTGTCAAAGGCGAGTAATTGTGACAGTAGACACCAGTCCTACAGGGATTGGATGGGCAATAGGGCAAGATGACGAAGAAGGACGCAGGTATGTGGTAAGATTTGGAGCAAAGGTACTAAGTGCTCGCCAAAGAAACTATCCACGGATAAAGAGAGAGCTATGGGGTATGGTTACATCCTTGAAAAGTGGGAAGAGTACCTAATTGGTGCATGTGTGGTTGTAGAAACAGATTGTCTACCACTTCTTGGGATGATTATAAGCTGCTCAACGCCAGACATTGCTATGTTGCGATGGATTGCCTACAATAAGTCCTTAAATCCAGAGTTTAAGCACATTGCAGGTAAAGACAATACAATGGCAGATATGCTATCAAGGGCAAGGTATGAAGATGAGTCACGAATGATTGACGAGGGAGATGATGTAGGCACAAAGTTCTATTCTATCTCTCATGTCAAAGGTAACAATGTCTGCATGACTAATCTACTTGAATCATTCTTGAAAGAGCTTTATGAAGGTGATTGGCTTCTTGTTGGAAGCTACTTGAGTACTCTAACAAAACAGGATGATTGGTTTGAACATGAATTCAAGAGGATACGCAGGAAAGCATATGGGTACTTTTTGAGGGATGGTTACTTGTGGAAGCATCCTAAACAAAAGGGTGCTACACCACAAAGTATTGTGTGTAAACAAGAGACTCAAGTAAAGCTCATGCAAGAGTTTCATGAGAGTCTATGGGCTGGACACAGGAGTGTGTGGACAACCTTCTCAAAGTTGAAAGAAAAATACTGGTGGAAGGGTATGTATAAAGATGTATCTCAATTTGTAGAGTCATGTGTAACTTGTCAAATGTATTCAAATGTCCGACATCATGATGAATTGCACCCTACATATCCACTAGACATGCACTATAAATGGGTTGTGGATCTAGTCACAATGCCTTTAGGACTCTGGCAGATGAGGTACTTGGTTCTTGCACGAGAGGACCTAACTAATCAGGTTGAAGGAAGAGCATTAAGAGCTAAAACCACAGAAGTTGTGTGCAAATTCCTTCTTGATGAGGTGATTTGTCGTTATGGATGTGTGGGAAAGATCACTACAGACAGAGGTGAACTGGATGCCGAGGAAGCAAGGGACTTATTTTCCAGATTGGGAATCAAGCTTTCTCTTACTACAGCTTACAACCCTGAAGGCAATGGAAAGAGTGAAAGAGGGCATCCTCCTATCATCAAAGCTTTGGCCAAGGCTTGTGAAGGAAGAGTTGGTGAGTGGCCAAAACTGTTACCATATGCTTTATGGGCTGATCGTACAACCCATAGCTCAGTAACTGGCTACATGCCTGTGGAGCTAATGTATGGTCAAAAGCCAGTGATGCCGATTGAAGATACAATTCCCACATGGAATGTACTACCTTGGCAAGAGGGGCTTAGCAGGGAAGATCTCCTTGCATTGCGCATAAGGAAACTACAGAGAATACCTGGAGACATTGAGGTTGCAAAAGAAAGACTCAAAAATACAAGATTGAAAAACAAGGACTACTTTGATAAGCGACATCGGCTCAGGAGCAAAGCAATTGACAAAGGTGACTGGGTTTTAGTGTATGATAGTAGCCTTGATAACCAGCACACAGTCATGCATAAGTTCTCAAAAAGATGGTTTGGACCGTATGTTGTAAAGCATGTGCATGAAAATGCTACTTACAGCTTGTCTGAACTAGATGGTAGAGAAGTAAAGATTCCCATTGCAGGAAAAAGGATCAAAATGTTTAAGAGAAGAGGTGACAATGATCCAGAAAATGTTGACGAGAAGGAAGAGCAAAACACATGTGAAGATGAATCTTTGGAATCATCCAGTGAAGAAGAAATCAAGGAAGATGTACAAGAGGATTGATCTTACAACAAAGAGAAAATGTGGCACATACTAGAGGATGTGCAGGTTTAGAGGGGGTGGATGTCATGTTGTGACACGTACATAGTGGAAACGCATGCTACAAGAGTTATCTTGTATTTTAGATACATAGTTATATTTTCTATAATGTACATATGCATATTTAAGTATAATAATATGCTTTCTATCTCATCCTATTATTTATCTCAAGGCTAACCTATTCTTACTTTACCATCAAAAAATACTATGGAAAAAGCGTCAATAGCTCCGCCTCTTTAACTTGGGGCAAAAAGCATTGATTCTTTCTTTCTACCATCTCATTATTATCTCACACCCTATTTAGATCCTATATCTAGGGTAATTTTCAATCTATATATATTCTATGCATTTTTTATATTTTTCTTATATTTCTTTTTAAATAGCTACTAGGAGGGAATCAAATCCTAGTGGGACACTAGGTGGCATGATTTCAAAGATACACTTATTTTAATGCATTATTGCAAGCATGATTACAAAACTTTGTCAAGGAGCAATGTCATGCTGTCATAGGGCATGAGGTGTCCATTGGAATCAAATAAAAGTCTAGGCTAAGGGGACCACAAGAAGACTTTTGCTGCCAAAATTGTACCCTATTTTGATGATTTTTTTACATAAGGTTCCAATCCGAATTGGAAAATGCATATAAAAAGGAAGTCATAGGTAATGAGCTGAAGTTTCTGCCCATATTTTTACTTTTTTATTTGGAGATATGATCAAAATACTGGAGCCCGGTCTACCCACATCATGCAGGGACAGCTCATTTCTAACTTTTCCAGGTTCTATTCACACTGGCTCTTCTCTTCTTGTGTAAACCCTTGGGGGTTCCCTTCACCTATAAAAGGGGACCTCTTCTTCCTTGAAAACCACTCAAGCATTCAAGCCATTGATGAGAGGAATTCTTGAGGGAGTGAGTAGTAATGCCTAATTGTACTTAGCCACTAACATAAGCCCAATCCTACACTTTCTCCTAGAGGAAGACTAGCCATTCTTGTACGCTATCCTTGGAAGATCAACTCTAATCAAAGAAGGTCTTGGACTTGGCGTATCAATCAAAGTTGAATTCTCCCCTCTTCTTCTCTCTCCATCAATAATGGTGCCGAAGGATTTGTCAAGTAAGATGTGTTCGACATTGATGTTTTCTTGATTTCTTGTTGTTTTCTTTTTCATCTCTAATCCAACATATATATATATATATATATATATATATATATATATATATATCTAATCTCATCTCCTTAACCAAACCTATCTCTCTCACTCTTAGTAATTCATCCTCTCTACAAATTTTAGGTTCTCCTTGCTACAGGTACATCTCTCCGCGCAGTATCCTTATTGCTTACGGGCAAGAATAGGGCTTGGGAGGGAAACTCTCTTCTCTTCTCTTCCCTTCTCTTCTCTCATATCAACATTTTTCACATACTAGAGTTATCCTAGATGAATAATCCACATTATGATAATTTCTATCGCTTTCACTCTGTACTATCTATTAGAATTAACATATGGATTAGCCGTAAAATACACTTTCAACAACGTATAGTGTTTCTCTTTGGCCCAGAAAGGCTCAATGAAATACTTCTATCACCGGATCCCATTATACTACCTCTCATAGACTATAACTTTTCTTTTGACGTAAGCGTAGCTATCTTGCTATGAATCAAGAGGATTTGTACACACAATCAATCCCAATCACTAGACAAAATATATATATTATGGTAAGCACAAAACTACAATTCCAAAGAACAATTCGTAGCCTATTTGGTCAGCCAAGATTGAATTCCATTAACTCGTCCATTAACCCTTTCATATTACCCATGATACGATATGACCATAGCCTTGATGTTTTCATCTTTGTGTTGTTTTGACACTCTCTTTTGTGTTCTTTCTTTGTGTGTGTGAGTGCAAGAGAGAAAGAGTGGGGCTTCTTTGATTGCACTTCCTTCCAAACCCTAGTCTCATGGCATCTATAATTTAACTCCTTCATATAGTTTTGGAGTTCTCTCACAAACTCTCACAGCCAAAAGCCCGGTGCTTTCCTGGAAAGACCTCAAATTTCTCGACAACGTGTCTTGAACTTTCAAAATATCCATCTGCTTTTATTTTTGTCTTATATACCCACTTACACTTAATAGTTGTACGACCAGGAAGTAGTTATCCTTTTGTGGTGAAGAGATAGCTTCATTATAAGTAATGGTATCTTCAGAAGTAGAGAAAGCATTATCAAGAATATCGTCATCATAAACATGACATGAACCATGTTCAAAATCAATGAGAAGATCAATAAAAATATTAATATCATCATTGTCAACATTTGGAATAGATGGGTGTGAAGAGGGAAGTTTCTCTATAGGAAGAGTTTCATCATCTAAAAGAAATGAAAAATCTTGAAGCAATGATTTAGTATCATAAAAATCATCCATGGACCATGAGCCTTTCATAAGCTGTTCGTTAAAAGTAGTATCACGATTCACGATTATTTTCTTGGAGGAAGGGTCAGAATTTGTAGCCTTTGAAAGTGTCAGAATATCCAATAAATATAACTTTAAGACCTTGAGCATCAAGCTTTGTTTGTGTTTCTTTGGGAACATGAATATAAGCAATGCATCCAAAGGTTCGAAAATGAGATACATAAGGAATGTCACATATCCATGCTGTAATGTGTATCTTACCAGAGGATGTAGTAGTAGGAAGATGATTCTGAATAATTATTGTTGTCAAGGTATCTTCAGCCTAGAAAACATGAGATAACCCAGAATGAATCATTATGCATCTTACGGTGTATATTGAGAAAAGTGTGATTCTTTCGTTTAGTAACGTTGTTTGGAAACAAGCAAACTGAAACACCTCTATAGCGATGTCACCCAAGAGCGTTGAAAGAGAACTACAAGACACCAAAAGCTTTGCCAAATCCTTTTGAAACACCACAAGTCCAATAGGAGTAGACCCTTGGGAATTTACTAGCCGTCGCCCACCCAAGAGACTATGTCACATAGGAGAAAAACCCTGTCAAAGCACGGATTTACAGCACACGCCGACTAATGCAGATGAAGACAAGAGCCTCTCCTTTCATAATCAAGCATCAAAAACCCATAACTTCAACATCAATTCCACAATTCATAGATACATGCCCTCCGAATCTGTCTAAACACAATTTGCCACTAGGCGCGCTGCCATAGCCATAACCCTGCAGAGAACTAGTCGTAACTTGATGAGCACAACTCCAATTGGGGCACTTTAAATCTTGAGAGAAAGATTGAAAAATGACTGGAGAGAAAGCTGAAGATGACCAAAATTGATTCCATATGCCGCCATGAGCAAAATTGACGCGAACAGAGAGCTGTCCTAGCACGACTACACGTAGAGAAGGCTAGTCGGGGCAAAAAACTGCATCCAAGAGCACCAAGGAGACACAACGAGCTAAAACCTGAAAATTTCTGATCTTTGGCTGAAATTTTTTACGTTTTTACATGAGTTTAAGTTATATACAAGGCTCACTTCAAAAAACTCACTCACGGGCACTTACAGTAGCCCGACAGCTGTCACTAGACTAGCGACTTGCAGTGCATGTACATGTGCTTGCTAAAGCAAGCTAAAAAAACCCACAAAAAGAAAGACCACGCTCCCTTTTGACATCGGGCGTCATGTCCGTATGTTCAAATTTACAAAAAACGGGGTGTCAGAAATGCGCCCAACAACGTCGTTCTCTTGAGGTGAATACGGAATAGTGTGTTTATCCCACGACATATATCTCCAATACCCTTTACTTGACAAGTCGTATCATCAGCAAGATAAACAACACATTGAAATGGTAGTGGATGATAGTTATGGAGCCACTTAGACTAATATGTCATATTTCCTGTAGTACCAGAATCGATAATAAAAAGTGATCCATCATGTACATGAAGTATTTTGTGTGGAGTAACTAAACATAGGACGCAACTTGATTCTGGTACAATATTGTTTTGATGTTCATTAGCATACACTCTATTATGATCTTAGTCGGATCGATGCTTATAGCACATATAGGTGGGGTGATCAGATCATCCACAATATCCACAAGAAGAAGAAGAATCTCTAGATAAACATGGTTTTTTAGTGGTAATATTGTGTTCTTCATCATATTGACGTGTCCAACAATCATTTTCAGTATGGCCATTTCTGTTTCAGTAAGAATAATTCTTAGTAGGAAATTTGAGACGAGAAAAATTACTGCAACAGCCACCTTTGCTATTTCCTCATTGAAATGGACACCTTCGAGCATAAAAAGCAGGTTCCTCCTGTTGTGACTTAGTCTCCTCGTGTGAAATCATAGTTGTATCATAACTAGCATTACGTCGTTCTTGACGTTGAAATTATTCAATTAAAAACATGCAAGCTTGGTCGAAATTGAGACCATCTTTATTAGAAAGAATGGTAATGTGTTATCATTGGAAGAGTCCTTCACCGTGTCAAGGAGAAATGTAATCAGTTGTTTTCATGGAACAGGATAACCGGTAGCAGCAAGTTGATTAATAATGGATTTGAAAGACTCAATATGTCCCGTCATGGCAGTACCAACTTCATATTGTAGCTTGTTAAGAAAACCTCTCAAATAAATTATTTCTGTAACACATCCTTTTGAAAGTTTGCAATAAAGTACATCCATATGTCGTGGGAAGTAGGCAGTTCATACACATCAAGAAAAATGGGAATCAATAAAAGAAAAAAGAATATACCAACGAGTTGCTTTATAACGTCCTTGCCAATCCGTATACGCAACATGCCAGTCGTCAAGTACAGGTCCTTTAGTGATAAGAACTTTTTCATGATCCGTATCAATAGGCTGAGGCGGACATACACAATTTCCAAGGACAACATCAGAGAGTTCATTGCCATCAAGAATTGACAACATCTTTGCTTTCCAACCGGGAAATCCTTGGCCTTAGAAAGGAGGACCTAAACGCTCGTCAAAAGAAAAATTCTTGCAGAATAGTCATAGCCATATCTGGTTGTGAGAAGACATTTTTAGCATGCAAACGAGAAGAAAAATGAATGCATCTATAGCCTTGCACGAGCCACACCGTCGGAAGGAAGAACTATTGCACGGTCGAAAACACATGTGGTAAACACCTATAGAGATTCAGGATAAAACCCTTCAAACATGGAACACACTTGACATTAGGAGAAACAAGGGAAATCATGAGGAAGCTCGTCTCGTGCAGAGTAAAGTATCCATAGACAAAATACAGATGAAGGATGAAAGAGTTATGGCCGCTCGAAGTCAGGGGTGCACTCTTTCTTGCTAAAAAATAAGCTCTTTGGAAGTTGTGTAGGTGTTGCACCAATTAAAATGGGGCTTTCTTATATTTTATCCCCAAGATTTTCCCTCTCTCTTCTTAGCCGACAAGGCTTTCTCTCAAGGCACCTTTTAATTGGTTCAATTTTGGGCTTTTTTGGGTGAAAAATGAGTTGTCAGTGAACCTTTGACCAAGGAATGGGGTGGGGGCAAGTGGCCGGGGACCAAAAAAAGTGGCAAGGCACGTGTCCATGCAGTGTGAATAGGAAAAGTTCACCATTTCCCTCCCCATGAGCCCCCATAGCCAAAGCCTTGAGAGAGCTCCTGTCACCTTTGATACTTAACAGTACGCACCCAGTGTGCCCTATATACCCCCCACTTTCCCTTTTCCTCTTCTGATGTGGGATAATCCCCATGACACATGGCAATCTCCTCAAGCTTCCCAACTTCCCCATTAGTTCTCAGCTTCTTCCCTAAGCAGGAGGAATTCTAGGACAATTTTCCCCGAGGCATAACTTGCTGCTCCGGTCACCAAATGACGCACCGTAACACACGACTCGAAACACGGTATTTATGTTGTGCACCAGTCAAATCGGCCAACTGATATGTGCCATTATCAAATGTGTTCACAATAGTAAAAGGACCTTCCCATTTGATTTGAAACTTTTTCTCAAAGGTATTGTCCAATTTACTGTTGTATCACAACACCAGATCACCCTTTTCAATTCCCTTCTCCTGTACGCATTCATTAGCCTTTAGCTGAGCCTTCTTTGTCACTTCTTCATAGTAGCTCAAAACTAAAACTCTGTCCAATTGCAAACATTGTAAATCCAATAACCTTTTTTGCCAAGAATTTGTTTGCTCTTCATCTCCCAATGACAACAACTTTAGTGCAGGGATCTCCACTTCAATTGGTTAAAGCTTCCTTGCCATAAACCAAGTGATATGGAGAAAATCCTGTGCTCGTTTTGATTGCAATTCTGTAGGTCCAAATGCACAAGGCAACTCTGAATTCCAAGTCTTTCCATGTGTTTGGGTCATCTTTGTCAAGATCTTCATTAACTCTCCATTGAATCTCTCATTGAGACCATTGCATTGTGAATAATAAGGAGAATTGTACCTATGTTGTATATTGAGCTTCTCGCATAAGAAATCAAACAGCTCTCCTCTAAATCCTGGTCCTCTGTCAAAAAGTCGCTCTAGGGGCACACCAAATTTGCAGCATATATTCTCATAGACAAACTTCCCCATTTCTTTACTGGTAATCTGTTTGACAGCCTTGGCTTCTTCCCATCATGACAAATAATCCATTGCTATCAGAATGTAAGCATTTCTTTTGCTAGTCATAGGTAGGGTCCAATAGCATCAAGACCCCATTTTTCAAACATATCAAAAATCTAGAATTGTCTTTCGCAGTTCGGGCTTCAAAATTCTCTTCCCCGTCTTTTGGCAAGGCAAACACGACTTGCATTAATGGTTAACATATTTCTAAATGATTGGCCATACAAAGCCTTCTTGCAAAATTTTATGCAACATGATCTTCATGTCAAAATGGCCTCCACAAGATCCCATGATTTTCTTCCAAGCTTTTGTAAATTTCTTCTTTCCAGGGTACACGACGCAAAATCAAATTACTTCTTTTCATGTACAACACATCATCAAGCATTTTGTATTAAGCACCTAGTTCCCAATTGTAAGCAAATGTGTAAACTACCTTCAAGAGCCATGTACTCTGCTTCATTATTACTCTTTGCATCAAATTTCATCCCTTGTTTCTTTACAAGCTTCCCTTGTGCATCATATATGACAATGCCTCCTGAAGCAACATCATGACTTCTTCGATAAGAACCATATAAGTATAATAGTGAAGCATTAGAGATTGCAAGAGTCTCAACTTTCTTCTTTTGCACCATCTCGTCTTTAACCAAAACAGGAGTGTCTTTATAAGTGAGTAAATGTGCTAGGGTAGCCTGAGTACTCTCTTCCACCAAAAAAGTGAACTAAAACTCTTGAAGTTCAACAACCCATCTCATCACTGTTTTTGATACATTCGAATTATTGAACAACTGGGGAAGAAATGAATAACTGGTAAGAAAGGTGAATGGTTTTTGCAGTAAGTAGTGTCTGAACCGTCTGCAAGCATACACCATACTGGTTATCACCAATTCAATTTCAGAGAAATCTCTTTCATGGGGATTCTTTACTCTGCTAGCATAATGAACAAGCTTCATATACTGAGAGTCCTTCCCCTTTTGCAACATCATGGCCCCAATGGCATCGTCTCCCACTGATGGGTTAACATAAAACTCCTTTTCCTAGTCAGGAGCTTGCATAATGGGTAGTGTACTCAAAAACCTCTTTGACTCTGTCAAAAAAATTGTCACAATCACGAGACCACTCCAAGGGATCATTCTTAACTGCTTGCTGCAATGGATACAATAGTTGTGATGCCAAAGGTATAAAACGAAACATATATATATAACCTTTTGTATAAAAGTGGCTAACTGTCTGGTATCTTTTGGAGATGACAGCAACAACAAAGCCTCCACTTTCTCTAGATCCACTTCAATCCCAATTTTGAAAGCATGTGTCCAAGAAGCTTCACCCGTGGCTCTGCCAAATGACATTTCTTAGGGTTCATCTAACCCCCGCATTTTATACCTTGCAAAAGTCATCTCAAGCTTTTGAACATGCTCTTTCCTTGAACTATATACACATAAATCATCTATGAATCCTTTGACAAACTGCCCAAGGAGCGGGGTAAGGGCCTTAATCCACTTTTCTTTCAAAATCTCCAAGCCCAAAAGGAAGGTAGCAAAAGCAGAAACAACCCCATGGCGTGATAAAGTAGTCTTTCTCCGGTCTTCAAGAGCAAGGATAAGCTAAAAATATCGTGAATAACCATCACAGACATTGTATCTTTCAAAGCCAGCCACTGCATCTAAAAGTTGATCAATGAAAGGCAAAGGGTAAGGATCTTTCTTGGTCACTACATTTAATGGCTTGTAATCAACACAAATTCTCCACGCCCATCTTTCTTTGGAGTGACCACCACAAGGCTTACCCATTCATCATTATCAACTGGCACAATGAACCCTGAATCCAACATTTTATCCACTTCTTCCATTAAAATTTCATCTACTCCTTACCCATCCTTCTTAATTCCTGTCGTATTGGCTTTGCGCCTTCAACTAGTTCAATTTTCATAGGATCCCCAGCAAAACCCCTTATTTCTGATATGAAGTGGTGAAAAGGTCTGGAAACCTATCCAAAATTTTTAAGTACTCCCTTCTTTCTCCTTGCGTCAAATCAGTACTCAGCTTTTGAATCAACTCTCTCTTCACTGGAAATTCCTGTTTACGTTGCATCAACTTTTCAAGTTGTTCTAAATAACTTGAAGCATTTATATTCCCTGACACTTGCAACATTTCACCCACTTTCCTCTTCTCCTTGTCCAACAACAAGAATGACACTTCACCCTCATCACTGGAGCTGGAAGCAGAGCTATTTTTTGAATCTTCAGAACTATCTTCACTTGTAACTTCGGATTCATCATTGAACTCACTCACATCTTCGGTTGCTTGGTAGTCAAATCAAATACCCTCTTTCCATCCTTCTTGCCATACACATAGATTGTTTTCTTTCCCCAATCTTGCACAGCACCAATAGCTCTCAGCTAAGGTCGTCCCAAAATGAGAGGAAAATCTCCCAGGCCAGCTGGCATAACATGAAAGTTTACTATAACCTTCACGTTAAAGACTTCAACTTCCAAAGGCTTAATCATCCCCAAACACTTCACTTTGACATGGTTGCTAGGCGAACCCGGAACCCAGAGCTTCCACATTTAATGAGACTCAGTCTCTCGACACATGATTGTGTGATCACACAAACTTGAGCACCTCCATCAATGTAGGCCTCTCCCATGCCCACACCTTTGTGCCAAGCGTTCACCACAAGACAAATTTCAGGTAACTCCCCCACAGCCAACACTCTGACTTGTCCATGCTTTGGCTCTTTCTCTAGATTCACTAATGACTTCCACTGCCTCTTGAATTCGGGCACCATATTCATCAATTGTCCAAAAGTACAATCTACTTTCCTCCCAATCAGGTCTCTCTTTAAATTGTAAGTTGTTTGGCCTTCTCCCAAAGGTAAATCTACCACTTCAAACCGTCTACAGGGTCTTCTCTTTCTCTTGGCTTTCGCATCTTCACCCTCTTTCTCTTTCCCTTTCTTCTTGCTAGGATCAGGTGCACCATAGCCTTCCCTCTCTCTTTTGCCCACAAGCAACACATCTACTTCTTTCTTTTCAACCTCCACAATACCCACATGACCACCAGAGGTTGAAGCCTGATTTTCCTGCTCAATACCTTGATCTCCCCATATATCCAATGCATAATCATTAGCATTGTTAGGAATATGTTGGGGAAGTGGGAACATATCACCTCCCATCCTTGTTGACTTTGAACAATAAGTGCTGATGTGACCAAGCTCACCACAATTATAACAGGTAGGGATGAACGTCCTCAGCGGCTCAAAGATGCCTTGTCCACAACCCGCATTACCATTAGGTTGAGCCAAACTTCATCAAGCACTTCAATGGATCTGTATTGTGCCAGGAAATCTTGATTCACACGATTGTAGTCCAAAACCACCCCTGGAGTTTGTGCCTACACCAACTCTTCATGATTGTGTAACCAAACTTTTGCCTCATCCTGTAAATTATATTGCAGTAGCCGCAACCATATAGCTTGGTCTAGTATATTCCGCAGTAAGCAATTAACTTCCGACTTTTCAATAAAAGTATGTGTATTCTCATTAGGCAATCCATGAAACTGTGGGAACTCGTCTGCCATGTTTGATTGCCACAAAAACACTTACATGTGACGTCGAAAGCTCAAGGCATGTTGATGGATCACTCGAGTACCTAATCCACCTCACACTGGGTAACCCGGCCCCAGTGCTTGGCTTCACAAAATTTCATTACCCTCCAAAGGTTGCAATCCAATTATACAAATGCCTCAAGTGTTGTCCACAATTTGCACATACATAGGTGGTTGTCCATAAGGACCCACATCTCCTTTACATTCTCTGCCTGCACAATAGACATATTTCACAAGAATTGGAGCATGGGAGCACTTTCTCCTCAGTGGGGGCACCAAAATGATGTTAGCGTGCAAACAAGAAGAAAAATGAATGCCTCTATAGCCTTGCACGAGCCACACCGTCGGAAGGAAGAACTATCGCACGACCAAAAACACATGTGGTAAACACCTAGAGATTTATAAAAAACCCTTCAAGCATGGAACACACTTGAAATTAGGAGAAACAAGGGACATCATGAGGAAGATCGTCTCATGGAAATGCCTGTAGAGTATCCATAGAGAAAAAACAGATGAAGGATGAAGTTATGGCCGCTCGAAGTCGGGGGTGCACTCTTTCTTGCTCAAAAATAAGCTCTTTGGAAGTTGTGCAGGTATTGCAGCTATTAAAATGGGGTTTTCTTATCATTTATCCCCAATATTTTCCGCTCTCTTCTTAGTTGACAAGGCTCTCTCTCAAGGCACCTTTTAATTGGTTCAATTTTGGCCTTTTTGGGTGAAACATGAGCTGTCGGTGACTCTTTGACCAAGCAATGGGGTGGGGGCAAGTGGCCAGGGACCAAAAAAAGTGGCCAAGTACCTGGCCAGGTACCTGTCCAGGTAGTGTGAATAGAAAAAATGCACCATATCCTCCCCATGAGCCCACGAGCCCCCATAGCAAAGCCTTGAGAGAGCTCCTCTCACCTTTGATACCCTATAGTGGGCACCCAATGTGCCCTATATACCCCCCACTTTCCCTTTTCCTCTTCTCATGTGGGATAATCCCCATGACACATGGAAATGTCCTCAAGCTTCCCAACTTCCCGTTTAGTTCTCAGCTTCTTCCCTAAGCAGGAGGACTTCTCGGACAATTTTCCACGAGGCCTAACTTGCTGCTCTGATCACCGAATGACGCACCGTAACATACGGCTCAAAGCCCATCACCTCGACTATATCCAAAAATGTAAAACTTAATCATTTCTAATCTTAGATGTCAGGACAAGGGTCCTATGGGGCAAGGCCCAACCTAGGGGGTCATGGACCTAGGCCAAGGGCGGCCAAGGGCCGGCTGGACCAGTGCGGACTGGGGATCCGCTTAGGGCAAGTGCTAGGAGCTAGCCTATATAAGGGGCGATAGGGAGGAGGATCCAAGGTTCAATTACCCTAGGTCTTATATTGGTATCAGAGCTCAGGGGGAGGGAGGGGCTATGGAGGATGAGGAAGCCTTGCATAGATGCATGTTCTCTCTCTCTCTCTCTCTCTCTCTCTCTCTCTCTCTCTCTCTCTCTCTCTCTCTCTCTCTCTCTCTCTCTCTTGTGATCGGAGTTTTTGACACCACCATGGCCGCAGGAATCGGCTCTGTGTAGATACGGCTTATCGAGAAGCGCAGGGCGGGAAGGACCTCTTGCGAGAGGGGGAGAGGAAGATCGACCTGCACCATTTTGGGAGAGACTAGCATCAAAAGGGTGCACCTCGGCAAGATAAACATTTTTCGTCATAGGTCGGCGCCCTATAGGGGTGTGGTGGGACGGCGCGAGCGTTTTTTTTTCCTGCGCAGCCTGCGTTTTCCGCCATCACTGCAGGTAAGCTTTGTGTTCTTTATTTTTTTTAAAAAAAATTCTGGTTGCATGCGGCCATCCACGGGCGCCCTAGGGACACCCTAAGCGGGCCCTCCCATGGTTTGAAGCGGGAAGCCTTGCCTCCATCGTCGCATTAGCAGGTTGGGCATGGTGCATATCTATGCAAGGCATGGGCATGTGCCAAGCTATGGTTGCAGAAAAGTCACATGCAGAAAAATTACAAGTGCGACTTCTCGTGGGACATTGAATCTACAACCGTGGCTTAGGTTCTCTGTGGGAAGCCTTGCAACAAGTATGTTACCAACAGGGATGAAAGGTATGTGAGGCTATGTTGGCAAGGTGCCAGGACGTGCTGCCGTGTAGCCGATAAGGGGGATCAAAGTACGTACTCCCTCAGTGGGACGATATGCTGCCGCAAGAGGAAGCTATTGCAAAATTAAGGCTATTAGGCAAAGACAATGTTGATACTCGGTTTAAGGTTCATGGAAGCTCGAGCATCAACACGACAAGTTTATACAAGTAAATTATGAGGTAAGCCTTCAATTTCAATTGTATTTATCAATCTATTCAATACCTGTTTGAATAAGTATAGCATCAGTACCATCAGACATGCACGGCATGTCTTGATAAATTATCGTGCTACGTCTAAGCCGGATGTTTTGAGTCACTCCGGATTTGCAAATAGCTTTTCCATGCTTCGACAACCAATTTCAGGTACGCTTAACTTGATCTACAATTAATTGTTGTATCTCTGCATAAAATAATGTATGAGAATCGCATGCTAATCTTGCCATGCACCAGGTGTGCGTGCAATTTAGGCACTCCAAACACAAGCACGGTTTGTGACAAGCGTTTTAAGCATTACACTTTTGTTGGCATCGAACCAATGTTGAACGTGCCAACATGACTCAAACATGGCATGAGTACCTGCCACCCTAATATGTGGCACGGATCAATATCAGTTCAATTTTGATGCCCATGGAATCTCACAGAGATCGGCACACCCTCTGACTCGACTTCATGAAGGGTGCGCACAGCTCGGCATGGCTGACTTCTTGTCACTGCTTCCAGAAGCCGGCAAACATGCTCGACACACGGCACTAACCAATTTGAATTGAAATTGATTGACAAGGTTATTTCATTACATACCAGACAGACATATATGATATACGATGGTGTATATGACACACACGATAATTCTTTCTCGTGCAATAGACAAGGCTATGAGCTACATTCGAGCGAGTTTTCCTTGACATCTCAAGCCAACTGGCTACAGCAGGATGACCAGGTTAGACCATGTTCAATTTTGTTTATTTTTTCATGTTTACACCGTTGATTGGAAAGTACTGCTTTTGTGCAAAGCAAAGTGCTTTGACAATTTTATAGGAAGCAAGGCTTCTCCCTTGTGCCAAGGTCTTGCCCAATGACTTGGCATCAAGGGCATTGGCACACAAGTTTGGGAAACTGGCAAAATAGGGCATCTCACCTCATAGAATACCTACCAGTTTAGATTGTGCAAGGCACTAATGGTTTTTCCTCTAACATTGAGGCTATCACTCTCGCCAAGGGCATAAAAATATGTATGCAAGGCATGCTAACCAGGTGGCATGAATTCCACCTCTTCAGAGAGTATGCGTCCGCTATCACACCAGACACTCTGTTCATCACTGACAACCTAAGTTCTGGATTGTTTAAATATATGGTTGCAGTCACTGCACAATACCACTAAATGGAACCTAAATCTATGACTTATTTTCCAGGCAAAGTGTCATATTATGTCATTTTTGCCAAGTCACGAGCCCATACATGGTAAGTGGGGAAAGCTGTGGCTTGTTTTTCCTCTTTCCTCTCTGGCTGACAACATTATACAGGCATATTCTTGCATGCTTATAGGATAAGCTTCCAGTCAGGCATACGATGTCTCAGAGCACACATTCTGGGCACACACACACTAGAAATTCAAGAAAAGTTCCTCAGCCCAGCATGCTCTTCTTTTCGTTCTTCATCTCTTTCTCTAAAGAAAAAAATGAAAATTTTCTACGAAGTTTTGTTACATGTTTCACTACTGAGTTCTCCTAAGCCAAGATGCTCTAAAACTCTCGGCTATAAATTGGGCAAGGTCCCATCCACATTAGTTTTCATCCGTTCGACGATTGAAGACTAATTGCCATGATGGCTATGAACCACGCATGCTAGCTAAGAGCCATTGCTAAACCTAGGATAAGATCCACTTGTTGGTATTCCCTGGATGATTGTTCTCAAGATCGAACAGCTCTACCCAGTGGAGTACACATTGACGTTAATTGACAAGCAAGCATCTTGTCATTACGGATGTCATTACAGATGTTTAGGGTGTCATTTTTGCACTACATGTTTTTAGTGCAACGCTCAAGTGAGTTTTTGATCATCTTAAACTCACACCAGCTGATATCTACCACAGAGTATAGACGCAGCAATCAGTTGTGACAACATGGTTGTACTTGTGTGGGTCTTCTACTCTCGCTATAGCACTATGGAGTGTCTATGGACATACTATTTTGGGGTAAGACCCAGCGGGTGATTGCTACATCACTCCATAGGCAGTAATGATCACAGTTTCATCTGCATTGAGGATCACATTTGATCTCTCCCAGTTATACTTTCAAGGAAAGAATTCCGCAATCTACCACGCGGTAATAGACAAACACACTTTTCAAGTTGATTCCACTCAATCTGTACACGGTTAACTAGGTTGGTTACCGTTATCTGCTAGTTGAGCAGTTTCTACAAATAGTCTTATCAAGGGGTTTGACTATGTAGATTCTTATCCAAGGGCTTGGTTTGCAAGGGCAACATCCCGGGTTCGCGGTGCAATGCTGTTTGTTTTTTTTCAGGTAGGGGACGTGCTCCTCTCCATTTCCATACGGGTAAGTGAACATTATGTTCAAATTTCTAGGTACGCATTTCTTGATTTGGTGTTATTCCATTTTCAGTATGCTTTACTTGGTTTTTCAAGACGTCTAAGCACGCTTGAATGTTACAGAGCCACGCCAAGGGCATGTCGGCACAAAGTATTTTGGGCCAGGTGTCCAATCTATCTTTCTGCCTTATGCTCTTACGAACCTACTTGTAGGGTTCAATTTGGCACACGTTGTCACATGGGAAACAACATGGTCTTGGAACTCAAGGAGTTCGGTTTAGCCAGTGTGGAGCAATGAATGAGGGTCCCTCTAGAGTTACCTCCACACACAAGTACATCTTGTACTTGAAGGATGTTCTTTTTTTACACATCCTTACATGAGACATATTCCACATGTGGAGAATATGAGTCTCTGGACTGACACTGGCACCATTATTTCAATTATGTGTCACGACAAAGTCTTGGAGCTCAAGGAGTTCGGTTTAGCCAGTGTGGAGCAATGAATGAGGGTCCCTCTCACTCTTGTCGCAGAGTGTTTAGAGTTACCTCCACACACAAGTACATCTTGTACTTGAAGGATGTTCTTTTTTTACACATCCTTACATGAGACATATTCCACATGTGGAGAATATGAGTCTCTCGACTGACACTGGCGCCATTATTTCAATTATGTGTCACAACAAAGTCCCTAGGTGCTGGTCATATCTATTTTCTAGACCATTTTTGAAGGGGATCGGGGAGCACCACAGACGGAGAGTGAGAGAGAGAGAAGGAGACACACACACGATGTGGGTGGGGAGACTCAAAGAGTGAGCAGCCCCCTATACACTTATGCTATGTATAAGGTATACAAGTCAGTGGGCGCCCAGACTCTGGGCGGTCGGGCAAGGCACAGATGCCTATACCCCAACAACTAATACCAATTGAAGGGGATCAAGGAGCACCACAGACGGAGAGTGAGAGAGAGAGAAGGAGACACACACACGATGTGGGTGGGGAGACTCAAAGAGTGAGCAGCCCCCTATACACTTATGCTATGTATAAGGTATACAAGTCAGTGGGCGCCCAGACTCTGGGCGGCCGGGCAAGGCACAGACGC
Organism: Adiantum capillus-veneris; assembly: GCF_014529385.1. Taxonomy (NCBI): domain Eukaryota; kingdom Viridiplantae; phylum Streptophyta; class Polypodiopsida; order Polypodiales; family Pteridaceae; genus Adiantum; species Adiantum capillus-veneris. Next base: position 99,496,903 of record NC_140957.1, read on the forward strand.
CTATACCCCAACAACCTCCCACTTAAAGGCGACTGTGCCTTTAAGCAAGAGAACCTAGTCTAAAGACTACAAAAGGTGAGAGAAAACCGCTCTCAACCGATACCCACTGGCTGGCTGTGATCGTGTGCATCCGACTCTCCTGCTGCCGTGTAAGTCCATACACCACCAGACGTACCGCACACGTACTGCAAGTACGTACGCAATACCTGCATATCTCCCTCGTGCACTATGCCATCATCAGTCAACAAACGACTGACAACCCCAACTGCAAATGCTCCCACTGCAGTTGCGATATCTGGTCTCAAGATCAACATCTCATACATGAGACCACCGAATGCCGATGCAATGCTAGCGGGCCCTGCTAGCTCTACGGAGCAAGCATCAACATATATATCCCTGGCAATAGGCATCTTTGACTGACAAGGCGTGTCAGCCACATGCATCTCTTGACTGTCCACAAAAGACGCATCAACCTATCCTGCAACCTCAGAGCAAACCAACTGCTCTAGGTGTCTGCTGGAAGACATATCCTGCACAACTATATCCCCATGCTCACTGTCGAGCATAGAAAGGAATGACTGCATAATCGCTGACATCTCAGTCTCCTCTGCAATCATCCACTGCAAACATGACCACTCAATCTGCTGTGACTCACTAGAGTTCTCATGCTCTAACTCCGTATGCATAGACTCTTGCACAACGTCCTCCTGTCGTGACTCATTAGAGCAAGACCGCTCTACCTGTCTATCCTGCATAGAAGTATCTCGCACAACTGACTCTCTGCTCTGCTCAGTCACTAGCAAAGCATGCATGTTTGACTTTGTCACCTCTCTGTGTGACTGCTCAAGTCGTGCCCTAACTGTGTGCACAACGAGCTCACTACTCTGCACTCCATGCAAAGCATCCTGCAACCCACAAGCAAAAGAGACTCACCTGCTCTCTCGCTGTCTACCTGGCTGCATGATCACAGAGACAACACCGTCTCTCACTTGATCCACATGCAATGGGTAACCTGTACCACTCCTGGCACCTCTCGCAATCACTAGCGAACCCAAATGCATCACAAAAGATCGCTCAAGCAGCGATACCCGACATCCACTGTCCCGTAACTGTCTGACTGAGATCAAATCCCATCTCAGATCTGGCACATAACGCACATGACGCAGGGTAAATCTCATACCACTGGGCAAGGACAAACATACGTCTCCTGCACCCTCAATGTCATACACAGCACCATCAGCCATGTGCACACAACCAAGTCTCCCACGAGAAAACGTGCTAAACCACTCACGATGCGACGTGACATGGAAAGTAGCATCTGAATCTAGTAACCAATGTGAAGACAATGTGCAATCCGATATGCAATCCATAGACATAAGATCGTCTGAAGACAAGCTAGATGTAAATGTGACATCATCGTCACAAGCATACTCAGTAACCACCATACTGATCTCACTAGCATCTATCATGCCCAAATCTGCATCACGCATCTGTCGCCTCCGTTGTCTCAAATGCCTGAAACATCGACGCCTAATGTGCCCTCTATGTCCACAATGCCAACATGTCAAGTCTCTATGCCGTCGAGACTTGCATGTGGGACCAATCTCTCCCATGGACATAGAAGTGGGACTAGACTCCCCTGTAGACATGGATGTCGCGTACATAGCATGTAAACTCTGCCATAAAGCATGAGTTGTAGTCTCCCTCGAGACCTACCAGTCAACAGACTCAACCAGATGCAAACGAATTGTAGACATTGCTAACTCATCAAGATCCTGCCAATCATCATCATGCATAGACTTGAGCTTCGCCGATAAACCACGCAAGGGTTTATCCTGCCCCAAATCTGCCAATGCAACAAGCATATGCTCCTTCCAAGCAAGAAAATCTGCACCATCAAACTGTGTCAGACCATAACGCTGGAAGTCAAATGAAAAATCAACCATAATGCTCACAAAAAAGCAACCAACAATGAGTAGAAAATGTCAACCAAATCAGCCCTAAACTGGCTCGAATCGCATCAACAAAAGTCTGCAAATATGGCTGTAAAATATGGTTGCAAATCAACCCCAAAACAGCCCCAAAATTCAGCTCTTAAACAACTGCATAAACAAGTCACAAATGTGTCCCAGATCAGCCTACAACTGAGCCATACATGGACACCTGCAAAGAGGAAACAATGGCTGAAAATTCAGCGCCCAAATAAGCCCTCAAACCTGCCTATAAACTTGTAAACCTGTAGCTGAAACCTGCTGAAAAACCTCAAGCCATTAGTGCTCGAATCCGGCTACCTAGCTTGTAGCCACACAAGCATACATCACAATACTCACTCCTGTGAGTGTGCCAAGATAACTGTACGCCTGTCAAACCCATGAGCTAATCACCAAGCCCACACTGTGTGGTATCGATGCATACACACGCACAAATCTCCCACCTGCAGAGAACACCGCACGCAAATGCTGAGTGCAACCCGCAATCTTTACCTAGATCACATAAATGATGCGCATAAAACTCATGGGAAAATTTCGCCAGAGTTTCGTCAGTAAAACGGCCACAAAACCAGTAACCAAACTGACTGCACGCTCAAAACCATGAGCAACCAAAGCGCATCAAACCGCACTCCAAATGCATGCACCAATCTCCACACTTTGCATACATAATTGCAAACACTTGCAAATTTAGTACAGAAATATCTGCTCTACCTGTGACTGCCAAAAACATGCTCGAGGCATACATTGCCGAGCTCAAAATGCAATCACATTAGTCTCCCTAAGCATCAAACCACATAAGGCATACATTGTATCCTCCCACCTGTGAGGAAACTTGCAGCAAATATCACTCTCACATCTGAGAGCAAACCATGTGTGGAATCCTCGACACACAATAAACAACTGCTGCTGCAGAAAATTCAGCATTCAGAATTTTAAAATTCTGATATGACGAGCACATCCGGAGCGTGCCAAAACCCCAAGGTAGACTCCTGGACCACATGTATCCGAGTCCGGGTGTGAAAGCTATGCCAAAAAACCTCCGTTTCGACCCAAAAACGCAGCATAAACTGCCAAAAGAGGGCTGAAAAATGCAGCTCCTCAACCATAGCTCGAATGAAGTTTTTGATGGCTCGAATGGCTTCGAAAGGGGGGTAAAATACCAGGACACCTACTGGAAACACTCTCGAAAAGCTGAATTTTCCGATGCCGAAGTCGAAACCCTGTTTGCACTCTTGAAAGTGCACGCGCGCGCGGACGCGATTTCGGGAATGAAACTGGCTCTCCGATGTCGTCGTGACTGTGCACACACGCGCTCCCTCCGCACCTACGCTCTGATACCAATTGAAGGGGATCGGGGAGCACCACAGACAGAGAGTGAGAGAGAGAGAAGGAGACACACACACGATGTGGGTGGGGAGACTCAAAGAGTGAGCAGCCCCCTATACATTATGCTATGTATAAGGTATACAAGTCAATGGGCGCCCAGACTCTGGGCGGCCGGGCAAGGCACAGACTCCTATACCCCAACAATTTTTAGCATGACGTATCAGGAGCGATTTTGTGGCCAAAAATTGTCAGATACTTAGAATGACTTGTTATGTTACAAGTACTCCTAAACAACATATATTACAGATGGTTGTTTATACATATAGCAAGGCTATAAGTTGCTAATGAAAAAGTTTCATTGTTTGTATCTAGAAGTGATCAATGTTTCACCTTCTATTGTGATTCAGACATTTCAGAAAGGCTTGCAAAAGATTGCAACTAAAAGTATTTAGTTTATTTTCAGAACTATTTACATTCCTTTTATTGCGTGCTAGGCGCATCACATTTGCCATAAGTATTGGCAAGCATCATTATGGATATACAGGTTCGGGTTAGTTTTTGCTAAATGCATGCACACTAGATTTTATGGGCCCTAGTGTTTAGCAAAGGCTGATTTGGAACGGCATGCATATTCCTCAGGTTGTTGCTTACGAAGCATTTTGCACTCTATGTGCACTCTCTATGAGATTACTTTTGGGTCTACTAATCACCAATAGAGGTCATGGCTCGGTTTCGTTTGTGGATTTTTTCAAGTTAACTACTATGGTTATTTCGGACATTGTTGATTCCTCACCAATGTTAAACACTACTATGATTCCCCGTTTACCAGTCATCTGGGATGACTATCTGTAAACCGTGAGGAAAACACACCTCAGTACTGTCAGTTATCCAAGGGGATAGGCAGATTACAAAGAGTAATCTTGTGCTAAATGATATGCTAAGAGCATACGTTAGCACAACGCATTTTTGAATAGATGATTTTTCTCCCTATTCTAGAATTTTCTTAAGTACGATTTTCGACTTTGAACACCTCTTCTGGTGAGGTTGGCGGCTGTGTCAATACTTTCATATGTCAAGGACTTACCAAGTGTGTTGACAAAGTATGTTGGCCAGTAACCTTCATTAGGGATGAACATGTAGTTCTTTGTGTTCCAAACTATTAAGAAATGCAACACAAGGACATTCCCTATCTACGGACTTTTCAAGATACTCAGGCGAGTAGGAAATCTGGCTCACAACTGCATGGAAAGTTACGCCAAGGTTTCCTTGCATAATTCCAGTACCTTCAAAAGATCTAAAAACTGGTTATGCCTTTTGGACAGCTCTTAGTTGTGGTTACTCCTCTACAGTACTCAAGTGAGTTATAAATGGAGTTACCATTTAGACCCAAGTGACCCTTAGTTGTCGTTACTCTTTTACAACACTCAAGAGAGTTATAAATGGAGTTACCATTTAGACCCAAGTGGTTGCAAACGGACAACAATGTTGAAAATCAAGATATTGCTCTTGGTTTCATTGAACCTCCTCACTGCACCAATTATCGGTCATACAGACAACTGGCTCACTTATGGGACGTCAATAAAGAGAACATCAGTATTCTTAAGAAGATATTACTACTTGTGTTTTTGAGGACGAAAACTCTTCCTTAAGGGGGGAGTAATGTCAGGACAAGGGTCCTACGGGGCAAGGCCCAACCTAGTGTTGGGGTATAGGCGTCTGTGCCTTACCCGGCCGCCCAGAGTCTAGGCGCCCATTGACTTGTATACCTTATACATAGCATAAGTGTATAGGGGGCTGCTCACTCTTGGAGTCTCCCCACCCACATCGTGTGTGTGTCTCCTTCTCTCTCTCTCACTCTTCGTCTGTGGTGCTCCCCGATCCCCTTCAATTGGTATCAGAGCTTTGGTGACCGCGGAGAGCACGAAGGCTTTGAGAGCTTCGAGACGATAGCTCGCTCGCTCTCGACGGTGGAGTTCGATCGCGGAGTTTCAAGGAGAGCGATTTTAGCTTGAGGAGCATTGTCTTTGGAGCTTAGGAGCTTGGTGTGGTCAAGCTTGGTCGAGGAGGCGGTTGCGGCTTCCTTGGTGAGACGAGCTTTTGAGCTCAGTGGAGCTCGTTAGAGAAGTGCTCGGCGGAGGAGAGCTTGACATTCGAGTGCTTGGATGTTGTTGTGGCAGAGCTCTTGCGTTGGAGCTTGCATTGAGAGGACATTGCATCACGCAGAGTGGAGCAGGAGCAGGTTCAAGACTGTGTGCAGCTCGTTTTTGCCATTTTCGGACTCTAAAACGCAGTTTTTTGCGTAGCTCCGTCATACAGAGTCAGATCTACATGATCCAGGAGTCTAGGTCAGGGTTTTGGCACGCTCCGGACGTGATAGTGATGTCTATTTTCTGAAATTATGCTTTGAGTTACAGTAGGTACAGCAGCAGGTTTATTTGTGCACTTTCGGGTCCCAAAAACACTGTTTTGGTATATCTCACACACACGTAGTATTTTCTGCAGCAACCAGCAAATTCATAGGTGTACACAGGTTTTTGGATATGCATTTGTCCAGAGAGCCACTCATGCGAGAGTGAGCTATGTTGCCATGGTCTTGGCGGTTTATGTATGCCATATATGGATTTGTGTATTTGTTTATGACTGAGATTATTTGAGATTTGGCTCAATTTATAGAAGAAACTCTGTTGGATTTTATCCAGGTTCTCTCCATAGCTTCTACGTATCCGTAGTTTGCTCTTTGACAGTTTAGTGGTTGAGCTTACTCCCACTTTGACAGGTGATTTTCAGTCATCATTTGGTTGGAGTTTGGAGTCACTTGTGTATGCCCTTGTGTGCCGTATTTCGCATTGCGCATAGCGACAGATCTTGCAAGGTTTTGCGAAATGTTGCTATAGTTATCTGGCAGACATTTGGTCATCGATTGAAAGGTATTTTGGCAGCAATCATCACTCACATGTATGTCATTTGAGGTGCCGTTGAGTGGTACTCCGGCAAGAGCGGGTATGCTCATATGTATGACTTTGTGAGGTGATTCCGGTCGGTTCCCGGATTGGCCATTGTGGCATATATTATTGTCTCTTTGAGGTTTACTGTTGAGATTTTGCTCCAGTTACAAAGGAGACTCTGCCAAAATTTTGTCAGATATTTATGCGCGATTGAGTCATATTGACTTGTGATTTTGTGAAAGGCTTTGCACGGTTATTGGTGCAACTTTGCATCAGATTTTATAGCCATATTTGCAGACTTTTGTTGATGCGATTCGAGCCAGTTTTGGGCTGATTCTTTATGCGCTACGGTTGGTAGTGTGGGGCTGAATTACGGATTGTTTTTCGCCATGCAAGAGGGCTGAGAATTTTGTAATTTTGGGCTGAATTTCAGGGCTGATTCGGTGAAGATTATGCACAAGGTTATGGTCGTCATGAATGCGTCTTGTAAGTAGTGCGTTTGATTGCAGTGTGATACTAGAGTAGGCGAGGCTTGTATTGACATTGCGGGAGCTCTATTTTGGAGTGTGTCTCACAGGTTTTACATTGTGTTTCTGGCCATATTGGTAGACAGTTTCCAGGTGTTGTTGGTGAGGTGGTTTTGCTTTCTAGTTTGCTACATTGTGCTCATGGCAGAGACAAGTGATCGATCAGATTGTGACCTCGGTGGTCTGCTATAGTGAGAAATGTGTTTTTGAAGGTGTTTTCTGAGAGGATAGGGGTGTTGTGGATACCATGAGCTATAGAGAGGCCTTTGTTGTTGTGTCGGGTGTGTTCCTCCATTCCCCCTCTCCATCTTTTGGTGCCTCCATAGAGGAGCGTACTGAGTGCTCCTAGTTGATTGAAAAGAAGTAGTTTTTGCATTGGAAGTCATGGCAGTTAGAAGCTATGGACCGATTTTCACAGGCAAGGACGGCCTCGACGAGTGGATGTCAGATTTTGAGCTGTATATGCTATTATTGCATATGCCAAACAACAATAGCAAGATGAACACATTTCCTTTGGTGATGCGTGGAAAAGCCAAAGTATGGTATGAAGCTTTGGAAGGCGAGCCGAGGCAAGCATGGACAGCTTTATGAGAGAGGTTTCTTCATGATTTTTGCAAGGAGGCATCCCAATCGAGATGGATGCAAAGCTGAAGGCACTTATACAAGATGTAAGTGAAGAGTTTAATTTGTTTTTGGGTCATTTTGAAGAGTGTTGGGAAGAATTTGTGGCAGCCATGCAATCGGCTAATGGGGATTACTTTAAGGTGGAAAAATTCTTGGCGTGCCTGCAATTTAAGGTGAGAGAAAAATTTTATTTTGGAAGACCAAAAAAATACAATGGTGCAGTAGCAATTGCACAGTCAAAGAGAATAAATATAAAAAAGAAGATAGAGCAAGGTGTGTTGGGTTACGAGATGATGGGCCCCCTTCAACCGCAGAGTCCGAGGGAGGATATGCATGAAAAAAATCATGGAAATCAAGGTGTAGCCATTCTACGTACGGTGCAGGATTTGTCCAAACAAGTATGCAAGAGGTGCAACTAAGCATGATGGATAGAGGACAGTCAAGAGGAGCAAGGGTACGGCAAGGCCACTGCCAGGTAGGTTCTATAATTGTGGAGAAGAGGGGCATTATGCACCTGGTTGTCCTTAGCCACCAAGAGAGAGAGGAGGCATGTACCCGTTGTTTGGTAGAGATTGAGGTACAAGACAGTTCTATGGTCCAAGAGAACAAGTAGTGGAGAATCCTCTACAGCTAGCTCCCTCAAACGGAGGCAAGTCCCAAGAGTGAATATTATCGGGGTTGATAAGTAGGATATCGAAGTTTTGTCCAACAAGAGGGCAAGAGCTAAGAGAGAGAGAGTGTGAAACCAGAGCTTGCAAGGGAAAGGAGAAAGTGTACGAAGGCAGAGAGAAGCCTGAGCCTGGCAATAGAACGAGATGTTGCAAAATCAAGCGAGGATTTCCAATTAGGGCGTGGCTATCCCGAGTACAACCTGGTAAGTGATGTTATAAATCAAAAAGAAAACACTAGTTTTGGTCAGTTGTTAGCTTTAAATCCAAAATTGAGGAGGCAATGGTCTATGAGTGTTAGCACCAGGCTGCGGAGAGCTAAGGGGAATGTGCATGTGGTGCAAAACATGGCTTTGAGGGTAGGTATCCCGATTGATGTCCTTCCACTGGTGGATGCTATTATAGAGAAGAGGATGCATGTACAAGACTACACAGACGGTGGAGTGCTGGTTTGTGTCACGACAAAAGTATCCATTGACAAGTCGTGAGTTAAGGCAATAGCCAAGTCGAATGTGCCCATGAGGATGGCCAACCATACTAAAGCCAAGTGTCTAGGTGTGTCTCAAGATGTTAAGGTTAAGGTGATGGGCATAGAGTTCCTGATCTAGAATTTTTTTGTGAAGAAGGTAGAAGATAATGCTTATCCAATCATTTTGGGTAGGCCCTGGATTTTGGCAATAGGTGCTAAGGAGGATTGGGAGAGCTAAATGTTCACCTTGCCTGATAGAGAGAGAGGCAGATAGATTGTGCTAGATCTCATGCATAGTTGTTTTTACTTCATGTGATTGAGCAATCAGGGGTCTGATATGATGATATGCTTTAGTTCTTGAGTGAAGGCGTGCTACCTGAAGAAATGTCTAAGTATTAGAGGAAGTAGATGTAATTAAGAAGTAAACCTTTTACAGTCATTGTAAGAGTTCTTTATAAAAGAGAAATTGATCAAGTCATCAAAAGATATGTTCTTGAGTTTGACCAAAGAGAAGTATTCGTAGAAACCCATGGAGGAAATCTAGGAGGGTATTTTTCTAGATATGTAGCTGCAAGAAGAGAATATTTTAGGGAGGGCTTTAGTGGCCATTTTTTATAAAAGATGTACACATGTTTGCTATACAAAAGGGAGTGTAGACCATTGAATGTGGACAAAATGCATCTACAACCTATTTTTTGTTTGGATCCATTTCAAAAGTAGGGATTGGATTTTGTTGGTCCCATCAAACCATCTACGAGATACATCTTGGGTGCCATTGATTACTGTTAAAAATGGGTCGAAGTTCTGGCTTTGAGGGATAACAAAGCACAAAGTGTGCCTCAATTTTTATACAAAAATATCCTGACTAGGTTTGGATGTCCTATTGAGTTAGTTTCTTATAAAGGATGTCATTTCATATACAAAGTGATCAGTAAACTGTGAGAACTACACATGATACTGCACAAGAAATCAATTGTGTATTATCCATAGGAAAATGGGCATGCAAAGAGTACCAAAAAAATCTTTATCAAAATAGTCACAAAGCTGGTGAAGTCTAGAACATGATAGATAAGGATGAAAAGTTGGATTCCACACTCTAGAATTTCAAAATAGCATTCAAAGTGACTACTACTGATATGACACCATTTAGGGTGGTGTATAGATTGGAAGAAGTGGTTTTTATGGAATTTGTAGTACTAAGTCTAAGGGTTGCAGTTCAAGAGTCAATAAACTACATGAAAGAAGCATTACTAAAGTTGGAGGAGGATAGAATTTAAAGTGTATATTGCAGAAGTCATCCACAAGAGGAGGCAGGATTGTATTAACATGGACATCAAGTTTTCTATTTTTGATAAAGGAGATTGGGTCATGGTCTATAACAGTATGTTGGGACCCAGATTTGGAAAATTGAAGCTACGATATGTAGGGCCATTAAAAATTGTTAAGTGTGTAGGCCCTACACTTTTATTTCGGCCAACGTCGCAATTCAAGTCATCTCTAAACCCGTGAATGGATTTAGACTTAAATGTTTCTAGGATATATAACAGGAAATCAAGTCAACATTGATTAAATGATTCGATTGAGACAATGACCAATTATGCATGCATAGTATGAAGAAAGAGGGTACTTGTATGAGGGCTACGATTACGAGTACTCGACGTTTTTTTGAGGAGGAGTAGATGTCAAGATTACAACGTACTCCTGGTGACACTCATACTCATTTGGATTTGAGTTTGGAAGATGATGATATTCCCATGGTGGTGTGTATATGCACAAGACACAAAATCAATAGCCCATGGTATAGTATACAAGCTTAAAGGATAATGTTGAAATGATAACACCAACCAAAATGTTACCTCCTACTAAGGAAGAGGCTTCTCAGAAGAGAACATTACATGGTTGGAAAAAATAAGATTTTTGGAGCTTTCAAGGCTACCTTGGGTAAACTCGAGGAAGAATCAAATGGCACTGGTAAGCATCTTCAGGTAAACGATGGGCACATATTTGGAGATAATTATTTGATAGAGAATTTTGGTGGCCAAATTGTTTGACATTTCTCTTCCACATGATAATGATGCGGCTAAAGCTATAGATACGGTAATGGAAAAAGCCTTTGGGTCATCTGAGGGTGAAAGACACTATTATCCATAGTCAAGGATGAAAAAATGTGTAAAAATGCAGCGGTAAAGTGGTTCATTGAAAGAGTTTTTCTATTGGTGAAGTCTAAGTGAGTGTGTATTAATAGTAATTTGGAGCATAAAGTTATGGCTAGTGAAAGTCGACAGTTGGCAATGAAAGCGGGCTATCAGATACTTTTTTTGGCTTTTTGCACGCATTGTTCGAAGGCACACCAAGGGTGAGATGTGACAAGGTTCATGTGGTTCAGAACCGGCAAGGAGTTCTTCCCACTGAGCTCGATAGACTGCTGGTTGAGCATGTGAGTAGGGAGGTGTTACATAACAAAAGAGACCAAAACATTGGTCATTGAAAGGTTTTTATTAAGCATTTTCAAGTGAAAGGTGTCCTTGGAGACAATTCATGAGAAACTACCATGTGGAGGCATGCTAGTCCCACATGCGGTTCTCAAGGAGGGACAACCATGATATAAGGGCAGCCGACTGCTGGTGGTTGCTGGTGGCTCTTTGCAATGTTTGTTAGTGGCTCTTCGCAGTGGATGTTGGTGGCCATTTCCATGCCCGTGAGGGCTCCCCTCTTCTTGATGGAACCCCCCCCCCCCCCCAACTAGCGATGTCGCTAGTGCTCGGGCTTGGAGATAAGAGGTATCTCCTGCATTTGTAAAAGAATATGTGGAGCAACAATCTATGGACCTTACAATGTTGAAAAGATAGAACGATGGTTTTGACAAGTTAATTGAAGAAAATTGAGGAGGAGGCACTTAGAGATAAGGAAAAGGAAATTGAAGTGGTTCTTTGAAGGAGATAATAAACGAACTTACTAATAGGGATGAGGAGATGCAAAAGGAATTAGTTTTTTATTAGCAAGCAATTGCAAGCAGAGAAAGACATCAGTAAAGATCGGGGATTTAGAGATGAATGGTTTGAAGTACTACAAGGGAAGTTAAATGAATTGTCTAAGGTAAATGCTACTTTGTAGAGAAGTAACAAAAATTTGTTAAGAAAGGTAACAGTTTGTAAAAAGATGGAAGAAAAGATTAGACAAATGTCCGATAAACAGTTTAATGTTGAAGGTTGGTATTTCAATTCAGGAGATGTGGAAAAAATAAAATTAAAAAAAATGGATTACATAAAGAAAATATTGGACCATATCAAAATGAGAATGTATGATGTGGTTAGCAAGCCATACCAGGCCTTTGCTGAAGAAGAGGCTAAGGAAGAAAATATATTGTTGCATAAGGAATTCACTGAACTAAAAGACCAACTTGAATAGTTAAAGTATAAGAGGGAGAAGGTTCAGGAGAAACCTAAACCAGAGGGTGTTGAATGTGAAGTGGTATTTATGGATAATGCAAATCAACAAGCTCAAGGGAAGTTAATTGAACATACAATTGCAATCACAAGACAAAAGAATGAGGTAGAGCAGTAGCATTACTGAACATTGTCATGGGATAGAACATTGAAGAACATACAATATATGGATGTGGTTGTAGCTGCTGAGATGGAAGTAAGTATTCATGGAGATGCTAGAAAATCAAGGGAGCCTAAAGGTACAAATGCAGAGGATTAGAAAAAGAAATCCAAAGATCATTTTGATGTCGACATTTATGATCAAGGGACGGGTTCTCACAATGTTTGATATACATTGGCCACCAGGTGTGCCAGGTGTTAGTGAGTGACATTTCAGTAATTATATTTTAATTACTTTTTGGTAATGACTAAGGTTGAAGTTTGGAATCTTAAGGGCATATTCATTTAGTTGCATACATGGTTGTATTTACCCAAATATAGTATGGTGGCATGGGACATTTTTTCATGAAACATGGACAATTGTTACCTCTTCCTATAGTTGAACTGCTTTGTGGGTCTATAGTTTTTTATGATGATGGTGAATGTACAGTAAGGAATTACTTTTGGTCCTTCAATTATGGTGTTTCGTGTACTTCTTCTTTCTAGTTTTATGTCCTAATGAGCAGTTTCTTGTTGTCTATATACTTGTATGGTATTTCTTTACTCCTAACTCTCCATTAGGGATGTGAACCCTTAACATTCATCAAATTAAAAAACCTATAATTTATAGTATCAAAGGATCAATGTGGAACAACCAATGAGACAATCTAAGGAAGTAGGAAAATCCCACAAGGGAACAAAGTACACCAATTGAAAGGCTGTAGAGCATGGCACAAAAGAGAACACCATCACTTGTGGACATGGTAAGTAGCAAGAGAGAGAGAATACAAGATAAGAAAGGAGAGGAAGAGAAAAATAGTATAATGTACAAATGCAAATTGAAATTGCATTAGGTTTTCATAACACTTCTAAAGGCAATTACAAGCATAGATTCACATTTTAATTTGTCTACCCAAGTTGGACTAACGCCAAAAATTGTCCCCTTCAACCAAACTTGGCATCAATGTCATTGTGAAGCCCCCTCAAACTAGGCATCAATGTCATTGTGAAGCCCCCTCAAACTAGTATTTTGGGGTCTACAATCTGAATGATGAATTGTCTTGGATACATCGTGGCTGTTCTCTCTGGATTTAACACTTCACGATGATAGATCGCTTTTGGCGTGTATAAAGTAGTGTGTATATGCATGATCATATGTACAAAGAGATGTAAATACATGCATTTGGAATCTTTGCAAGGTGGTTTTAAGTTTTTAAAAAAGATGCAACGTGTACACATTGTGAATAGTCAGGATTGTGTGTCAACAATCGAGCACACGTACGTGCCTAGACAGGGCCAAAAAGGTCAAAAAATGGCCAATACTAATGTGAAAATTTTCCAAATTGCACATCACTCATAGTGCTATGAGTGTTCAAGCTGAAGAATTTTTTTCGAATCGAATACTGAGTACTTTCATCTTTGTATGTGTGGGAGGACGCAGGGTTCCTATAGATAGTCTAGTGTATTCCCGTCGTGTTTGCATCTTGTTTTGAGTGTGTGGAGGAGTGAATGAGAGATTTTTATCTTCCATTTTTCACTTGGGAGAGTCTATGGAAGTTTTGAGGTTTCCATGTATGTGTTTGTGGGAGGAATTGAGGGAAGAAGGTGTCGCTTTTTGCAAGACTATGTAACCTTGTATCGGTGCCATTAGGGTTGTGGATACTCCCAAAGAGACCAACAGAGTGGAGTTTGGTGAAGGATTTGCAATGCTTTGAGAGAGGCCTTTTGTGGATGGATTTTTTGAGTTTTTGATGGTTTTTCTTGTATATTTTGGTCACAATCAAGTGTGATTTCAAGTGTTGATCAACTTGACTCACCTTGTAGTGTCTGCAGGCAGGCAAGAGCTTGTAGGTCGAGATGCTTGGAGTTTGAATAGGGATTGTGGGGAGAAATTTTATTGAGCTCTTGAGTGGTGGTATGTGTGGGGTGGAATTTATTACATTTCTTTTGTTGTGTTAAGTTGTGAAGGTTTGTAAGTGTGCAGACAATGTCTTTAGCTCCATCATCCTTTGGTGATCCTGCTAGGGAACAAAAAGTTACCGGTTGTGCACCCACGCGAAGCGGTTTGAGCATTATTGATCAAAAGTGGTCGTTTTGTTAAGGTGAAAGACTTCAAATTTTTTGTAGCTACTTACGCAAGGGAAAAGCGATTTTGAACGGATGGCATAGAGTCGGATAGTGTTCACAGGGAAGGATGATGTGAAAGACTAGATTGTTTGAGCTTGAGTGGCATACACTTGGTATGCACATTGTAAATGATGAAGAATAGATTCATGTGTTTCCTCGTGCACTCAAACAAGAAGCTCGCAAGTGGTTTGAAGGCTTAGAGGAAGAAAACAAACAAACAAAGGACTAAGTGAAGCATGCAATTCTTGAGTGGTTTGGAAAGATACTAACTGCCACAGAAGAAACAACAAAATCGAGAGGTTTGTAGCAAGATGTTCATGCTAACTTTCAAGAGTTCTTGCAACACTTCGAAGGGCTTTGGGTGCAACTAGAGACAACATCCCAATTACCACCAGGGGATTTCTTTGGAGTGCATCAGTTTATGGATTGTTTTCATCCAAGTGTCAGGGAGAAGGTCGATCAAGAAGAGTCTACTACATTTGAAAGAGCTGTAGAATTTGTGGAGGCCAAGAGAAAAAACATCAAGAGAAGGTGGTAGCAAGGTGTGACACATGTTGAGCTAGTGGTGGTGCAACCAGTGGTTCCTATGGCAGTGGACAATAGAGTGGAACAAATGGTCAAGTTTAAGGTTTTGATTTTGTTACGGCCAGAGCTTTGCATGACCTTGCTAGTCAGTTTTTGCAAGAACTAAGGATTAGCATAATCTAGAAACCAAAGAAAAGAGCGGCCGTCTGGGAGAGGCAGGGGACGGAGGCTACAAGGTAGATGCAAAAATTGTGGTAAGGAGGGTCACTACACCCCTGATTGTCCTAAACCACCAAGAGAGAGAGAGGAGACATGTACCCCTTATATGGGTGTGGTTGAGGGAGAAAAGTAGAAAATCATCAAGATTGGGCACTAGAAGCATTGTGGCCGCAACAACAACCACAACCATTGCCTGCAAATGAAGAATGTAGGGATATCAACATCATTACCCTTAAGCATCGAGATGTGGATGTTATGGCCAATAAGAGAGCTAGGCAAGATAGGGAGAAAGAGGTAGAAGAAGAGAGGGAAACAAGAGCAATAAAGGGGAAAGCCAAAGTATAATACCAACCAGAGAGTAGCAAGTGGCGGAAACAAAGAGAAATAGGTCCAAACGATTCCCTCCTTTGCCAAGGTGTCAAAGACTAGGATATCATTGGCAACATACAAAATCAAAAGGCCAATACATCTTCTTTTTAGTTGGTGACTTTGAATACTAAATTGAGGAGGAAGTGTACCGGATGTGTGAGTACACGTCTTCCTTCCAAAAAGGAAAAGGAACAGGAATGGTAACCTAATAGGACATAAAAGTGTCCTTTCAGGGTTTTGGGAAAAATTTCCAAAACCATAGTAGATCCACTCATTTTGAAAAATCCTTTCATGAGCTTATAGTTCAATAACTACTACATATGGACAAAATGAGAAAATTGTAATTTTTCTCATCCCTTGGTCACTACAAGCCTCCAAAGTTGATGGACCAGTGCATTTTGCCCAAAACAACAATTTCTTACAGTTGATTGCATATAAATAAGAGTGGGGATTTTTGTAGGACATGAGATAAAATGCCCTGTTAACTTCAATGGATTGGTGACCAAAACATATGGTTGCTTTTACCTCACTAATTTTTTTTGGGTAAAAAAAATAGGTACAAAAAAGTTGCATTTTTGCCATTCTGCGGACCTATCATCAAAGTTTCTATAGTCACGCTCAATACAGATACTATATACATGTTTTCTTAGTTCCCTTTGGGCCTCTGGATTCAAAAGGAACCATGGAGCATGTCAAAAGGATAATGGATCTCTTACAATTGGAACCTTGGGGGCAATGATAAAGTGCTAAATACAGCAAACATGAAAAAACTGGGTTTAGCATTATGACCTCTAGAAACCCATAGAAACTACTCAATATCTAGCCAAGTTTGTAGTCTATGATTAGATATGGTCACTACCTACAAAATACACACAATTGGCCTAAGAAACTAGCAATATTGAGAAAGTTATACTTGCTACTCTAAAATGTATCGTATTCTTCAGCAAATCAAAAAACTCAACCATCATCATATACTATGCTCTATAGCATATTAGGTCCCCCAAAACTCAAGAAAGATTAGCTTTATGTTATAAATTACACTTAAAAAATCAAAATTGAATTTGGATATCAAGAAAGCCACCAAAAAAATCATAAAAGTGCTAATTTTGGCTAAAAAACAGGATTATGCAATTCTTGTAAATTGGTCATAACTTTCAATTTTAACACTTAACTCTCCCTACAAGAATCAAAACATGTTGAGAACTATGAAGGCCTAACCTCTAGCCATCTAAACCTCACAAACATGAAGTTTAGAGTGGTATAGTTGCCAAGAATTGAAAAAAAGACAAAAACAGGACCCGTTTTTTCACATAGTTTAGGTTCAAAAATGTTGTGCAAGAGTAAAGTTAATGGTGAGATCGATACTCCAAAAAAAATGCTAAGTTTTTTTCAGCTCATAAGACAAGTTTGTGAATATATAGCACCTAAAAATTCATTTTCATACTCTTCAAATAATTCAAGCAAAATGGTCACTTAACAGGACACAAAATTGTCCAAGGACATAAAAGTGTCCTGTTACCATTCTAGTGCTAAGGGTTGGTCACCCGGTGGATATGGTGCAAATAGTTGAATTTATGTTGGAAAAGAAGACGTAAGTGCAAGAATATGTGGACAATGGTGCCTAGGTGTGTGTCATGATTGAGGCTATCATAAACGAAGCAGTTGTCAAGATGTCGGGGTGAATGCCTCGATCCCTATGAGGATGACCAACCACAAAAAGGCAAGGTGTATTTGGATAGCTGAATATGTTAAGATAAAAGTCTTGGGAGTTGGTTGATTTCTACATGATGCAAGCAGGTGAGAATGCTTCTCTGATCATTTTAGGGAGGCCATGGCTTATAACCCTTGGTGCTAAGTAGAATTGGGGCACTCTCTTGATCACCATCCCCGACCAATAGAAAGGAAGGACCATTGTCTACAACACGAAGACACACACGAGCCATACAAAACCCTATTGGAGATGCAAGAGACGGATTACGATAGTGATGCTTTATCTACGTCATCAGAAGAAAGTGTAGAGGATGTCTTGATGCAATTATGTCCTAATCTATTTGGGATAAGTGTCAAAAAGGAAGAGTCAATGCATGATGTGAAGTTCAAGGAGGATAAGGAGAATCCAAAAGAAATTGTAGAGCTTGCCAAAGTGAACGTAAGGAGCATGTTAGGAGAGGACTTGAAAAAGAAAGAAAACAAGGAGGATGAATACATGTTCATGTAGTTTCCAAAGCTATTCTTCACTGAATATAGAGATTTTCAAGGAGCTAAAGGGTTCAATCATAGAATCAATCTAGAAGAAGGTGCCAAGACAAAGGTTCAAAATCTTAGGAGGTTGGGGGTCATTCATGAGAGGGCACTTCGTGAAGAGGTGACGAAGCTTTTGGAAGTAGAGTTCATATTTCAAATGGAGGAGTCTGAATGGGTCTCTCTTGTAATTATTGTGCCCAAGAAGAACGGAAGATTTAGGATATGGGTTGATCACAATCCTTTGAAATACTACCATAAAAAGGAATCATTATCCCACAACCTTTCTTGGATGAGATCCTCAATTAGGTTGCAGGTAATGAATGCTACTCAATCATGGATGGATTTTCTAGCTACTTTCAAATCTTGATAGCGATTGAAGATGGACTTCATTACTCCTTGGGATTGTTTCACCTACAAAAGAATGCCTTTTGGGTTGGTTAATGCATATACTACCTTCCAAGGGTGGATGAATAGAGTGTTTGTTCCCTACTTAGGTAAGTTCATTCGAGTTTTTGTGGATGACTTGGATGTTATAGCTCCGGGATTATGCATTTGGAGAAGCTGAGGTTGAGTTTCAGAATGCTTCAAGAAGATTTTGGGAACCTCAACCCAAAGAAATGTAAGTTTTCTCATGCCATAGTCCATTTGCTAGGACATGTGGTTTCCCAAAATTGTAATAGAAGCCAACCTAGATAAAGTTAAGGCTTTATTTCTTATCGATCCACCTAGACAAAAAGGATTTGTCATCATTTGTGCATAAGCTCAGGTACTTCTTGTGTTTTTTTTTTTAATGCTATGTCCGTATGTGTATCCTCTCCAAAAATTGAGTCAAAGAGAAGGGTTTAAGTGGAATGAAGACATGCAACATGATTTTTATGGTATCAAGGAGTTATTGTGTTCTTTACCAAGCGCGAGTCTTCCTGACTTGCAATCAATTTTCTATGTATCTATTAATGTGGGGTCAGTAGCTTCTGGGTTTACACTCTTACAAAAGCACGAAAGGAACTTTAAGCCAATCTATTTTGAGAGAAATATGAAGAATGCAAGTGAGTTCTCCTACAAAAGAAATGGAACAATGGGTATTCACCTTGGTTCTGGCTTGTCACACGTTCAAGACATATCTCTGCCCCAAAAGTTCTATGTGCTCACCACATAAAACCTTTCGGTGGATGTAGTATAACATTTGAATCCTATCAAGTGCATATTAAAATGGACTATGGAGCTTCAAGAGTATGAGTTTAAATATAAAGTGGATCATTCCAATAAAGCTTACCTGGTGGACATATCGATACACAAGGAAGCAGAGCTACCGTTGATGGAGCAAAATATGTAGTGTGCACACTCACACACCCAAACAACTGAACACCACAGAAGGAATTTACTTAAATTCCATCCCCCACACAACACCACTCAAGAGATCAATAAAAATTCTACCCACAAGCTCAATGCAGACTCCAAATGCCTCGACCTACAAGCCCTTGCGTGCCCGCAGACACTACAAGGTGAGTCGAGTCCATCAACACTTGAAATCACACTTGATGGTGACCGAAATATACAAGAAAAAACATCAAAAAATAAAAAACTCCAGCCACAGAAGGCCTCTCTTAAAGAATTGAAAAGCCTTCACCAAAGTCCACTCTGTTGGACTCTTTGGGGTAGCGCCAACCCTAATGGCATCGATACAGGGTCACATAGCCTTGCAGAAAGCCGCACCTTCTTTCCTCAATTCCTTCCACACACCCTCCATGGAAACATAAAACTTCCATAGACTCTCCCAAGGGCAAAATTGAAGAGAGAAAGCTCTCAGTCACTCCTCCACACACTCAAAAATAGGACGCGAACGTGACGTGACCTGGACCACCTGTAGTAGGTACCCTGCTTCCTCCCACATACAGAGAGGTGAAAGTGCCAAGAATTGGCTTCAAAAATTCTCCCTCATCTAGAACACTCACGATCTGTGAGTGATGTGGAAATTTGAAGTTTTTTCACACCATTTTTGGTAATTTTTGACCTTTTTTGGTCACTTTTGACCCCCGACGGGCATTTTTTTCGAGAAAAACCCCAAACGGACTCCAAAATGCACTAAATTTTGTAGCTTGATTCTTGATACCCACATAAATTTTCCAAATCTCCGCATTCCATCTTTTACCACTTCTAGGACGATGCATGCATCACCGCAGATCAAGCACCATAAATAGATAGTTACTGCATGTCCCAAACTTCTCGAGTAGGATGAGAGTGCCCACACTTTTCTCTTGTATTATTGACATTCTAGAAAGCTCAAACACATTCTATAGAGACAAAAGAGGCCACCAAGAACCATATCCAAGGCCCCGATACCCTATCAAGGTGTGAGGTCCCCACCCCGTCATCTCAAACGACGGTTCTGATGGTAAACCTGTGGCCACTAGATCTATAGCGGAAGCAAAAAAAGTGATTTAAGGGATCAACTAGCAGACGAGCTCTCATCACCAAGAGAATTGAGTCAAGCCTACTAGCAATGAGATCTAGTTCCACCCCGTAGGGGAAAGCGTGTCTAACCAATTCTCGGTCCTAAAACTCACCTTCCAGAAGGAGGGAAGTCTCGAGGGCCTTTTTCCCCATTGCTTTCAGAGGCACGTACACTTGGGACTTCACTGCTTTTGGTGCAATGAGTAGTTCTAGCATCATTTAGCGTTCTATGGGGACAGAGAGTTCCCGACCAATCGGGACCACCCTTCTCATAGGCATTGGCAACCTAAGCCAAAGCCCCCACTTTCCACCCCCACACTCACATTTATTTGTGTCCTAATTAATACCACAATGGTTGTTCGACATATAAGTTCCTTGATTAAGTTCCGGTTCATAAGGTTCGTTAGGACATCCCTTCAAACAGTTTTACAAAGCGGCACCAAAACAATCTTTCTAGTAAAAATTCACTCAAAACTCATTTCATTAAAAATTCCAATGTTCTGGAGGCACGAAATCCCCCAGCGAGTGTTAATTCCACCCGTTGTCACCTAGTTTCCCATACAACTAGACTTGTTCACCGCATAAAAAGCACGACATGGACATCCCACCGCAAAGAACGCAAGTCATGGATAGAGGCCCTAAGCTAGTAACTCTAGCCTGTAAAATCTTCGCGAGTTGCCCCCTGATCAAGAGGGGGATCAGGACTAAATCAACATTGGAATTGAAAATGAACTGACCGAGCTAAATTTTCCCTAGCAAACAATCTTTCCTACTTTAGATAGTATATTCCAAAATCATTCTTTCTTACTTGAACAAAAATACACTTAATTTAAATACCGTGGTCTCTGCTGGATTTCCAACATGTTTGGGGATATGTTTCCTTCCTACTTTATCGAATGCAATTTTAATTAAACAATACTTGAATTGAATTTTGACCTACCTCAACGATCTCCTCGTTGTTACTTTGTAAGATGGCCGGTGCTTGCTCGTCCATGGGAGCTTTCCCCTTCCCGTTAGAGTTGCTCGTGCTAGCTTCACGGTCGTGAGATCCACATAAATGAGTTCTCTCTGTTGGGGCCATTTTATGCTTACTACTTTAAATTGATAAATTCGGAAAAAAAGAAGAACTAGTGTTCGAGAATATCATGACAACCAAGATGACAAGATTAGTCTCAATGAGCAATTTCTCTTATGCGAGAAGATTAGATTTACTTCGAGACATGGAAATTGTTCATAACTACATCAAATTTAGGATAGCATCTCAATTGTTCTTATGGGAACTGACCCTAGAATTAATTACTCGGGCTAGATAATTAACACTGAACCTAGAATTAATTACTTGGGCTAGATAATTAGCTCTTGCTTAATTAGAGTACTAGAGATGAATTAGGTATAATAATTGCTTCACCAATGCAATGCAGAATTACCATGTGCATACGTGAGAGAGTTTCCTTTCTAGAGATAACCATAGGGAATTAATTTCTCTAATTACACCTTAATCATGTGTAATTTGAATTTAAACTTAGCTAATTGATCATTGTGAAATGATAGATTGAATTTGATCATTTAACCACATTGCTAGAGGTTGGTTTAATTCTATCATTCATTCACTGTGATGGCTAGCGGTTAATTCATTCTTGCTAATCATGCATTAATTTAATATTAGGAGATTTTAAGTACTTGCATAATTGACAATTGAGATTAAAATTATGCAATAGGCTAATCATATAGTGAATTAGAGAGTAGATTAGCTAGGATTATGCTTAATTAATATAAGCAGGATTAAGAGAATGGTAGAGAGAATTGCAGCATAAGCATGAAAATTAACTTTGATTGCCGTAGGTTGGGCTGAATTTTAATTGATTTGCTGATCTAATGGAGTTCTTGTGTCGAGAATTTGGCAGCACTTCCGTCCTTTGATCTTCCTCTAAAAGTTGTGTGCTGGTAGCACCTCCCCAATGTATGTGTGTGTAGGATTGTGTGTGTGTGTGTGTACTGAGTATG